>NC_132848.1:61177897-61807897 GCF_048164855.1 Canis lupus baileyi
ATCATTGTACTGGAATTCAGGATCATAGGGTTTTAACTGCAGAACTGTCAGTCTGATTGTATAAACTTTAGCACGTCACTTTACTTTCTCTGGTTCTGATTTTTCTAATCTTTATGATTAAACTATCAGTGCTTTTCAAGTGTTCTCCTAAGAGCCTAAAGGTTCTGGTAGGCTGAGTCATGGCCTCCCAAATATGTCCAAGTCCTAATTCCTGGAAACTATGAGCCTGTTACTTTACTATAACAAAAGGACTTTACATATGTAACTAAGGTTGGGAACCTTAACATAAGGTGAATATCCTGTTTTATCCAGGTAGGCCAAAAGCTCTTTTAGCTAGAGCATCAGAGATGAGTGAGATGTATAAGTAAAAGAAACCAGCAAGATTCCATTTGTGATAAGTTTGGCCTACCTTTTCTAGAGTGGGGCCAGGGGCTCATGGAAAAGGATGTATAAGGAATGCAGATGGCTTGTAGAAGCAAAGACAAGTCCTTGCCCTACATGTGACAAGGGAAGACAGACCTCAGTTCTACAAATGTAAAGTGGAGAATTCTGCTAATATGAATGAGCCTGAAAGCAGATTCTTCTTAGAACCTTCTGATAAAAGCCCAGCCTCCCAAAACCTTGGTTTCAGTCTTGCGAAACTCAGAGATTCTGACCTACGGAACTGTGACATAATCAGTAAGGGTTGCTTTAAGTCACTGTATTTCTGCTAATTTGCTATGATGGCAATAGAAAATGAACACAATAATTCAAAATCAATCACTGCACAGAAGAATGTTTTTGAAATCTCATATACAAACCATGAAAATTTTACATAAAACATAATATAAAAAAGTTTTGTTTAATCCCAAAATGTTTCAAATTCCCACTAATTAAAAGAAACATATTTATTATTCACCATATATATATAAGAGTTTCAAAAATTCTGTATCTTACAGTAACCCAGGTACCCCTTTGTACCAGACAGGATGACAAACTCCAGTTTGAGAAAAAAACAATCAGATGGACTTCAAGGTCTCTCATAGTGCTGTTACTTTACTGTGATTATATGAAATTAATACTAAAATATGTGTAAATAGGACACATATAAACACAATATGGTTTATTTACAACACAGAGCAGGACATGGAAGACTATAATTTCAGAATAAGTAGCCAAATAACAAAGGAATTTACATTATGGCCCACTTGCAAGCAGTGTTTAGCTCTGCCAAGTGTCTTAGCCATGTGGAAGCTGTATTTCTCCAGATTATCTGATCTGAAGTACACTGGGACCCTAGCATGGTCCCATCGAAGCCAAATTTGGAATATTTTTAATGCAAGATAGAATAACAATAATGTAACTAAGGTATCCATTATGCTCCGGGACTACAAATTATAGCAAATTTTGGTTTAGTGCATTTTTAAATAAAAACCCAGGAATATGTAGGCTTACTAGCACCAAAATTATTCTATGGTGGTTTCATCCATAACTATAACTGTCCATCTATGGAATGGGAGAAGGAAGGTTAGTACAAGGGCATCCTGGGTGGCTCAGTGGCTTAGCACTGCCTTCAGCCCAGGGCGCGATCCTGGAGACCTGGATCGAGTCCCTCCTCTGGCTTCCTGCATGGAGCCTGCTTCTCCCTCTGCCTTTGTCTCTGCCTCTCTCTCTCTCTGTCTCTGTGTCTCTCACAAATAAAGAAATGAAATCTTTTTTTTTTTTTTTAAAGGAAGGTTAGTACAAAATGGAAAAAAAGCAACTAAAGTAGAGCGAGTATAAATAATGATTTGACATGGCAATGCAAGTCATGATAATAAATTATTTGGAGCAGTGCTTAATATGATTACATCAATTCAAGACAGACAAATATCCAAGCAAATAGAGTTTGATACTAACAAAAAAGTATCACTTTATAGGGAAGTAGAAGGAGTAGGAGATTGTGCATGTATCTGTATTAATAAGAGGAGTATTATTTATTCATATCAGAAGGCCAGCACATACAGGTCTTCTTTTATTTTTTTAACAGGTTTTCTTTTAAATTGGAACATACATGACACATAACATTACATTAGTTTCTGGTGTACAACATAAAGAATCAACAAGTATATACAATGATCACCACCAGTGTGGCTACCATTTATCACCATAAAATGCTATTAGAATACATTGACTATATTCCCGATTCTGTACCTTTCATTCTCATGACTTACTCATTCCATTGATGGAAGCCTATACCTCCCACCCCACTTCACCCATTCTGCCCACCCTCCCATCTTCTTCCCTCTGGCAACCATCAGTTTATTCTCCATATTTATGAGTCTGTTTCAGCTTTTTATTTTGTTCATTATGTTTTTAAGGTTCCACACATTAGTGAAATCGTGGTATATGTCTTTCTCTATTTGACTTAATTTCACTTAGCATAATACCTTCTAGGACCATCCATGTTGTAGCAAATGGCACAATCTCATCCTTTTTCAGGCTAAGTAATACTCCATTTTGTTTATGATACATATTCACTCATCCATTGATCGATATTTGGGTTGCTTCCATATCTTGACTATTATGAATACTGCTGCATTAAACCTAAGAGTGCACAGATCTTTTTGAATTGGCGTCTTTGTTTCCTTTGGGTAATATCCGGTGGGGGAATTACTGGATTGCATGGTATTTCTATTTTTTATTTTTTGAGGAATATTTATATTGTTTTCCACAATGGCTACACCAAATTACATTCCTATTAACAGAGCATAAGGGTTCCTTTTCCTCTACATCCTCACCGATACTTGTTACTTCTTTTTTATTCTCATAAATAATTATTTCTCATTTCAGTTTTGATTTTCATTTCCTTGATGATTAGTGATGCTGAGCATCTTTTCATATGTCTGTTAGCCATCTGTATGTCTTCTTTGGAAAAAAAAAGTCTATGCGAGTTTTCTGACCATTTTTAAATCAGATTATTTGAAGGTTTTTTGGTCTTAAGTTATGAGTTCTTTATGTATTTTGGATATTAACCTCTTATTGGATATAGCATTTGCAAATACCTTCCCCCATTCAGTAGGTTGCCTTTTTGTCTTGTTGATGGTTTCTTTGGCTGTGCAAAATTTTTTTTATTTTTATTTTGATGTAGTTCCAACAGTCTATTTTTGCTTTTGTTTCCCTTGCCTGAGGAAATGTATCTAGAAAAATGATGTGAAGGCTAATGTCAAAGGGATTACTGCCTATGTTTCATTCTAGGAGTTTTATGGCTTCAGGTCTCACATTTGGGACTTTCATCCACTTTTAGTTTATTTTTGTATACAGTGTAAGAAAGTTGTCCAGTTTAATTTTATTTTGTATATAGCTGTTTTCCCAGTACCATTTATTGAAGAGATTGTCTTCTCCCCATTGTGTATTGTTGCCTCCTTTGCCATAAATTAATTATCATGTAAGTGTGGGTTCATTTCTGGGATCTCTATTTTATTCCATTGATCTATGCATCTGTTTTTGTGCCAGTGCTCTATTGTTTTGATTATTTTAGCTTTGTAATATATCTTGAAATCTGGAATTGTGATACTTCCAGCATTGTTCTTCTTTTTCAAGATTGCTTTGGCTATTTGGGGGTCTTTCATGGTGCCATACAAATTTTAGGATTAACTGCTCTAATTCTGTGAAAAATGCTATTGCTATTTTGATAGGAATTGCATTGATCTGTAAATTGCTTTGGGTAGTATGGGCATTTTAACATTAATTCTTATAATCTATGAGAATAGTGTATCTTTCCATTTGTTTGCAACACATACATATCTTAAAATCCAGATATAGGTATAAAATATTTTTTATTAAAATATTCATTATGGGTTTCCTGGGTGGATCAGTCAGTTAAGCATCTGACTCTTGATTTTGGCTCAGGTCATGGTCTCAGGATCATGAGATCAAGTCCCATGTTAGGCTTCACACTCTACGAGGAGTCTGTTTGAGATTTTTTCCCCTCTCTCTCTGCCCTTCTCCCTGCTTGCATGCACTCTCTCTCTAAAATAAATTGAATAAATCTGTAAAAAATATAAAATAAAATATACATCACTATACATGTTAGTGTTAACCAGAAAACTCCCACCAAAACACAGATTATAGTAAAGTTATATTTTATAATTAAGTACATTTTTTAAAAAGAATAGCTATTAGAAGCCATGAAAAACTCAAGACAACTATATTTTCTATTCTTTTCAAAACATTCCAACTTTTATAAGTGTACACATAATGTACAATCATTTAGAGATCCCTGGGTTGCTCAGCAGTTAGTGACTTCCTTCCACCCAGGGCATGATCCTGGAGTCCTGGGATCGAGTCCCACATCGGGCTCTCTGCATGGAGCCTACTTCTTCCTCTGCCTGTGTCTCTGCCTCTCTCTCTCTGCGTCTCTCAAGAATAAATGAAATATTTTTTTTAATGTGCAATCATTTACAACATTGCACAAATTATGCAGCAAAAATATATTTTTAAAAGATTTTATTTATTTATTCCCTGCAGGGGAACCTGACGTGGAACCTGACGTGGGACTCGATCCAGGGTCTCCAGGATCATGCCCTGAGCTGATGGAGGCGCTTAATTGATGAGCCACCCAGGCTGCCCAACAAAAAAGACTTATTAGTGACTTATTAGTGTAATTCTGATCCAAGGCTTCAATAAGCACTATTAATGTACAAACTTTGGTAACTGTAGTAAACTGAATAACAGGTAAAGTTAGTATATTTTTTTATAAGTCTTCGAAATTGAATTGTATTGTCATTTACCCACATGAACCAGAGAAAAGAATTGTATATATTGATTTGATTTCTTCTCCATTAAGAGAATTCTGATTATTAGTCAATTGGTATTTCTTGGGCCAAGTTTTGAGAATCAAAGTAGTCAAGAAAACATCAAACAATTACAATTATAGCAAGTTTGATTAAAAACGAAGGAATTCTAAATCATATTATAAAACTTAATGTTAATACTTTCTATTCAACCAAATTTATGAAACTTTTGGATTCTTTAGGACCTTCTGTAGAACCTTGCTAGCAGAACAATACCAATGGCAAGATTCACATGTGTGTAATAGGACTGGAGATGCTTGAGAGATTCAGTCACTTTTAATTTACTATAGCCTGATCCTGATCTATGAGTGGAGAACATTTACAAATAATAGTGTTTGATGTTCATGATGAAGACCTCATATGCAGCAGTAAATATACCAAAAAACTAGGTCCTATTAAATCATACCTCACTGATAAACACAAAAATGCAAAATAATAAAAGGAAAAATTACCATAGTAAAGAATTTCAGATTTTTAAAGTAAATTTTTCAAAAATTTAACATGTATCAGTATGTTATAAAACAAGTTATTGCATTGTTTCAGTATTCCTCACTGCTAGGAAACAAATTATTAAATAAATAAAAAGATATGGCTATCATATGTAAATAATTATTGCCCAAATCAAGGAGATCAGATTTTCTGATCTAGAAATTTCAAAAATATAACTTTATAGAGTAATTCCCTTCTGAAACACTTTAATGGTTATGTAATAAGCTGTCAGAGGGCTCCAAAGAATGTAAAACTATTAGTATACATGTGTATGTATACCAATAGCTTAATATGATTGTAATGTGTTAATTATATGTATAATCAATAACATAGATACCTTAGGACATATTTCATGAAATCATCTTAACTGTACAAACTTAAGGGTAACATTCTACCCTGATATTGGCAATTGGTAGGCCACTAGGGGGAAAATGCTTTCATTCATTAATTTATCTCCTGGGTTACAAAGCCACGCAGAGAGTTTTGAAGGCAATCTTGATATTATTGCTAAGTATATTATTTGGTAGTTTTTAGTTCAGCACAGATCATATGAAATTAGACAACAAATGTATCTCAAGACACAAATGCGTTCCTGCTTTATAATTCACACTTTTCTCTTTGTACATTGCATTAATGGTGTGATAAACCACTTTTCACTAGCATTGACAGTCAAGTTAGGCCTTTCTGGAATATTCTATAACATGGCCCTCAAATTATGTCATTCTCCTGATATTTTTGTGTACTTTACTTTTTCCTTTCTTTTCTCTTCAGAGGTTTTACCACATTTGGCATATTCTCTTGTTCTATTAAACTAGATCTGTAAGTCAACATCAGTGAGCCTCTTGTTACACCTTTCTGAAGAATATGTTTCAGAGACTCATCACAAACTCATAATCCCAGTGTCCGAGGACATACTCAAATGAACCTAGAGGTTTAAGTTCTCAGACGAAGATTTGAAACAATATCATTTATGTAAATATATTCTATATTCAAAGCCCTATACTCAAACTTTTTTTGTTGACTCACCAACCTTGGTTTATCTAAACTTGATCCTGTTAGCACTTGGTCAAATCTCTGATGCCAAAATATAACATAAGTGCAGATCTGATACTAAGAAAAACCTCCTTTTCAATATATAGTAGTTTTGATCAATATTTTCTTTCTGTCCTCATTAACTGGTTACATTATTTATTTAGTCAACCACATCAGTGTATACTGTGCACAGAAAGTTTTTTTATTTTTAAAGTTATATAAAGTTGTCATTACCGTATGGTTCAATATCTTTAGTATAAAGTTTGATGACTTTTTATACTTGTATACATAAACATGTGCAACCATCACTTAGTGAAGATATAGAATATTTCCAGCATCTCAGAAGGCTTACTTGTAACCCTGCCCAGTCAATATTCCCATGTCTAGCTAGCATCACTATGGTTTTGTCTCACCCGTTCTTGAATTGTGTATAAAAAGAATCATACATTTTTCTGGGCAGCACCTCTTAAAAAAAAAATTTACTTATTTATTTGAGAGGGAGAGAAAGAAAGAATATGCATGAGCAGAGATGAAGGGCAAAGGGAGAGAATCTTCAAGCAGACTCCCTGCTGAGTGTGGAGCCCAATTCGGGGCTCGATCTCATGATCCTGAGATCATGACCTGAGCTAAAATCAAGAGTTGGATGCTTTCCAACTTAGCCACCCAGGTGCCCTGGGCATATAAGACATTCTGGTGGAAAAAAAGGAAGACCAGTGCATTTAGACTTCCCCTTCTTTTTCCTGCTCAGAACTTTACAGTGGCCTCCAGAAAACCTTTCAGTTGTATCCAGCCCTGCAGCCAAGTACACCCAGTACTTGATAATATGGCAGTTAAAGCAAAGAAGTTTTTCTTGTTTCTCACCTTCGGGAAGCCTCTAATTATGCCTTTCCAGTAAATACTTTATTTCAACTTGTTGTGTTTTACATGCTAACAGAATTTTTAAGAAGTGTCACATTGATGAGGATAGGAAACATTCTTCAAGAGAAGGGAGATTTGGATATCATCTTTCTGGGTACCAGAAATAATGAAGTGCACATCAGTTTTCTTGGCAAGGTGAGAATCAGAGAGAAATAGGAGAACAATTAAGCCCAAATAAATAACCATTAGTGGGAAATGAGGTCAGGTAGTTTCTGAAAAAAGTGGCATGAAATGGGACGGGAAGAAAAACAAGGTAGAAGAAGCAAGAGATTATGATGTCATCAAAATTAAATTTTAAAAGTATAACAAGTCAGAAAGGAGGTCGATGAAATAAAATGCACCAGAAAAAGCCTGTAGAATGGAGCTTCAAAGGGGCTGTGAATTTGTCCAGAAGGAATTCACTGGCAGCTTTGTTGGGGAGTCATGGTAGAATTTAATAATGGCAGCAAAACCAGAGCATTAAGAAGGAGCTGGTAGATGGAGAGGAAATACAAATATTTGTTTTAAACTGTACAATAACAAATTATTCTTTATTAGGGAGAAAAGGGGATTAAATGATACTTGGGGGAAAGTGTGGGAACAGTTAACTATGGAAACAGAAATGCTGTGCTGAACTAGAGAGAAAGCGCTCTAAAGGGATGGAGAAACCGGTAGCTCCAGGAAGGGAAGGAAGAGCTTTGGCTCCTCCCTCAGAAGGGAAAAAAGGAGAATGGAAGTGATATTTACAACATTGTGAGTCATGGCGGTACAGATGATGAGGAAAAAGAACAGAGATGGCCACAATGAAAAAAATCCTATTTTGATATATTTTGTTCTTACCGCTCCCAAACTATGGTTTCTCAAAGCTGTTTGTTGCATTCAGGTTTAACGAACATTTGACAAACATTTCGCCAATATTTCACAAACATTTTTTTCTCTCTCCGTGTCCTGAACATGCATATCCTTACCTGGAAGAACCATTGTTTAGGAGGCAAAAGTATACAAATAAAACCAAATTAAAATAACATTTGTGTGAATATTCTCACATATGTATGATTTCATTTGCATCTCAGAATACCTTCGGAGACAGAGCAGATAATGATCCATTCTATAGACAAGGAAACTGAAAATGAAGAAAATAGAATAACTGTCAACATCGTATGGTTAAATGGGACCCAGACCCAAGACTTCTGGGTGTTGAGCTGGGGCCATCTCCCTGAAACCTAGAGTTTGTAGTGGATTTGTCTGTGGATGAGCTCTCTTCACATGTTCTCTGACAGGTTGGACCTTCGCTTAGAATGGTAACATTCACCAATTCCATTTTCTGAACTTGTTTTTCATCACATGTAGTTGGACTATGCATGAATATTACACCACCACCCCACCCCCACCCCCAGGGACAGGAGAATCTGTGGCCATGACAGCTTCATGTGAATTACATTCAAGAAGCTTAGAGTTAAGAAACTCTCCATACAAAAAGGTATAAGGAAAGAGTGAGCAGAATATCTTCCAAAAATTTATTAAGTAGATGGTCCAGAAATTATGAATATTATATATTTATTTCACCACCTCCTTTGCCAGCTTTGACCTGCTTTATAAAGGAGAAAGAATTCACTTTATCTCTTATCTGATTTGTTGAAATTGATTCTGTTTACTTTTGTCTTCATTGTAAATATCTCCTTTCTCTCTGTTCAGGCTCATTTCGAGAGTTTGCCATAATATTTCTTTATGATGGATTTGCCTCCTCTTGCCTCATTGTCTCGTATCTATATATAGACTCTAACTATTGATAGGGCATTTTCCTTCTGATTCATTAGTCCAGGAATGAACTGGATAGTTACAGCAATAAAAAGAGGGAAATTGTTTTGGATCCTTCCCATGAAATACAGCAATTGCTATTACATTATGAAAGAAATATTAGAATAGCAGTTATATACTAAAAAGACACTTTCTTATATCCTATGGAAATTATTATAGTTCCTGCATGTCATCTTTTGCATACATTTATTTATTTTTTCTCATACTGTTTCTGCAATGTAGGAAGGTTAAATGTGATCTTCATTTATAGATAAAGAAAGCAAGATATGAGGAGTGATCTGTTGATAGCCACACTAACAGAGGAAGACACTTCCATCGAGAAACCCAGTGTAAGTAGAAAGAGGGGAAAAAAGCAGAGAAAGAAAAGGTCTTCTGACTATAGAGTTTATTCTTTGTGCATCATAAAAAAAAAGAAAGAAATAGAGTGGATTGGTGTCACTACCATAATCTGAATTAGTTTAAGCAAAAGAATTCTTCAAAGAGACTGGATGGAAATTTATTATCATAAGGAAGATAATAATACTACATAAGGTAATTTCAATTCAGGTCTTTCCATGGCAATATCTATTCATTTTATATTCTTTCATACCTTCCCTCATTCCACACTCCATGCTATTCCATCATTTCAACCCTTGTTTCAGTGTTCAGAACATAGTGCCTCCTCAGCAAAATTCAACAGTTTGACTGTTTATTTTCCTGCCATCTTCTGTTTATCCCTTACTAATTTGAGAGCTTCAGATCATGGACCTTCATTCCCTTAGCCAGATAGTGGGATTTTCAACACCAGAGAGGAAATAATTATGCAATACGTATTTTTCCCCAATCTTCTAGAAATCTTAAGCTATTGAAGAAAGTAACTAATGTAACCTCTTTAGTGATTACATTCCATTTACAATGAGTTTTATAAGTGAAAAGAGTCTTTAGCATAGACAAAGAAGTAAATAACACTTCATCCAGTCTTTTCAGCTTGAAGATGAAGGAATGAAGGTCTGGATAGGTTAAATGATCTATTCAAAGGCATTCAATTTTTTAAAGCAATCATGCTTTTTAAAGATTTGTTTATTTATTTGAGAAAGAGAGAGTAGGAGAGGAGGGGTGGGGGGGAGAAGGAGAGAATCCCAGGCAGACTCCTCACTGAACATGGAGCCCCACGTAGGGCTCGACCTCCTGAGATCAGAATTATTTTGCTTAAACAAATTCAGATTATGGTAGTGATACCAATCCACTCTATTTCTTTCTTTTTTATGATGCACAAAGAATAGACTCTATAGTCAGAAGACCTTTTCTTTCTCTGCTTTTTTCCCCTCCTTCTACTTACACTGGGTTTCTCAATGGAAGTGTCTTCTTCTGTTAGTGTGGCTATCAACAGATCACTTCTCATATTTTGCTTTCTTTATCTATAAATGAAGATCACATTCAACCTTCCTACATTGCAGAAAGGGCTCAACAACCCTAACATCAGGACCTAAACTGAAACTGGAGTCAGTTGCCCAACCAACTGCACCACTCAGACACACCCCCACCTTTTAATCAATGGTGCTTTTTAAAGGTTTATAGGCATTCAATTTTAAATGATATCCCTTTAATGAATTCATGCCATTTTTAAAAATTGAGATATAATTGAAATGTAATATTGTATATTTAAGAGGTATAATGTGTTGATGTGATATCTTTATATATCGCAAAATGATTACTACTGTAGTGTTAGTGAATATCTCCATTATGTTGCATAATTATCATCTCTTTTTTGTGGTGAGAACATTTCCCTAGTCTTTAAGCAAATTTGAAGTATATAATTCAATATTGTCAACTATAATCACAAGACTACATTAGATCTCCAGAATTTATTCATCTTCTAACACAAGCTTGTAACCTTTGACCAACATTTCCCCAATACTCCCGGTCCCCAGTTTCTACCAACCATGATTCTACTCTCTGTCTATACAAGTTTAGTTTTTTAGAGTCCACATGTAAGTTATAATCATGCGATATTTGTCTTTCCCTATCTGACTTTTCTCACTTAGCATCAAGATCAATCTCTTGTCTTCTCACTACTGCTGTTGAGTTCAGTGTGTTACAGTATGATGATGATACCTAGACTATAGGTTCAATTTCCTTGTCACAATCTGCATATCCCCAGGCCCACCTGTGCATCTTAAACTCATGGGCTTGATGGAACTTGACATGTGATTCTCAGTGTACAAGGAAGGGTAAGTTTATCATCATTAGTGGGAAAGGAAAGGCAAGATACTGCCATTAATGTTCTGTTCAAAGGGCACCATGTGTAAAGGTTGAATCTCATAGAAAAATTATGTGTTGCCTATGTTTGGAACTTACATAGATTATTAGAAACATTAAATGAACCTTACCCTTTCTCCCAACTAAGTAAAAGTATAAAGAATAATAGACATCAATAAAGCACTTTAGAATATATTTACCAAGATTGGGTCAGGAGCTGAAGAATATGGTCTCTAAGGATTTGTGAAGAACATCTCATGACCTAGAATGATATAAAAAATGTTCAGAGTAGAAATGAAAAGCAGTTGCCTCAGCACTATCCCCCACACAGAGTAAACTTCACTTTTATTATTCAAACCATTCATAATGGTTTTAAGTATCTAGTAATACAATCTTTGACACCATGTGTAATAACGAGGCATAAGAGGCCTGTATATCCAAGTAATTTCAGAATGTGAAGGTATTACAAATGTGAAGCTTCTGGATTAAATCAAAATCCCTGCAAACACATAAATTTATCTCTATCAATTCCCAAGATCCATTGAAGTGATAGCAAAACAAAAAAAGAAAAAAGAGAGAGAGAGAGAATCAGCAATCATACTAGAAAACCTGGAAAAGTGCTATCAACAGATTTGATGAACTTCTGGAAATTATAATGAAGATGGAATGTAATTAACAGCAAAATTGAACAGTCCTAAAGAACCAGAGACAAACACAGAATAAAAAGGTAATTTTGCCACAGGACTCAAGATTCTAAACCATAAAAGAATATCTCCTCTATTAAAAAAAAAGATTACTTTGAGAAAGATGCAATCAAAATTATTCTTAGACTTTAAAATGTATATAATTTGTAAACAAAACAATAAAGGTGCTGACTTTTTCACTAGTTATATTAAGGAAAAAGTTAGCAATCTGGACTATCAACCTGGATATTCCCAAAATATAGGACAAAAAGACTAAAATAAACTTATGAAAGACAAGTAACAGAAAATTCTTACCAAAAACGATTTTCAGAATCAGAAATATGAAAAGGTAAAGTAAAAAAAAATAGTCAAGGAAATGGTAGAACCACATTTCCCTGAACTTAAGAAAATAATTTGTCAGTTAGAAAAGAAGAACCTTTGAATGTTTTAGAAGAATAAAGATGGACCCACTTAAAAATCTGTCAACACCAGTGGTAAAGAGAAAATATCATAAATTTCAGAGTGAAAAAAAAGGGAAGCTTTTCCACAAGGAATAAAAAAAGGCTTTTATGTGTCTTCTCACTTACATATGAAAAATAATACAGCATTGCCCAAAGATCCTGAAGGGAAAATTGTCAAACCCAAATTTCTTTATTGAAAAAAACTATCATTCAAATATAAGGGCAAAGAAAGCATTTTAGGGAATAATAAGTCTCAGACACCTTCTGTAATTCCCAATAATGTCCTCCAGCTAAGTGAAATCTAAATTCTAGAAAGTAGAAATCTGAGATATCAAATATATAATGAACAAAGACACTGAAAACTTGTAGTAAACTAACTGTTGATAATATGCGGTGCATAAAACATATTAGATAAGGATGCATAGAACAGATGAGGTATAATAGTGACAAAAATCTCTGGAAAAAAATTCAGTCTGATTTCAACAAAATTGTTTGATGATGGAAAATATGAGAAGAAAACATTGAATTACAACAAAGATCCTATATGGCTAAAAGGAAACACCAGTAATCCTGCTTATTTTCAAAACTTATGGAAAATTCAGTTTAAATGTTAAAATTTTTATTGCAATCAGTTGTGTCAGTTGGGAGAGGTTAGGTAAAGTGTAATAAACAAGACCCAATCTCAGTGGCTTAACATGATAATAGTCACTCAAGAACCCAGGCTGACAAAGTAAGTGTCCCCTGGGAACCACCACCTTAAGATGAGGTATAAGGGATACACTCTGCAGAGAAAGAGAGCATGGAGGAAAAAAAAGAGAGGGAGGGAAAGCATGAGAAATCACACAAATGCTCCCAAATAAGTCACACACTTGTGCCCGCTTTCAAAGAGGCAAGGAAGTGTAATCCTCCCTGTATTGGCGACCACTACTAATGTCTACCATGATAAGACTAGAAATTGAAGGTGGGACCTCCAAAACAATAAAACGAAAAAATGTCATTAATCTGGTAAAAATCTGGAAAGAAAAAGAGAAAAAACAGCAACAAAGAAAAGATGTGGTCTATTGTTAAAAATAGCACCTGAGATATCAACAATCATACAAATGTGAATTTGCCCAATAGAAGAGCAAAATACTCAGATTGGTTACTAAATAACTAAAAAAGTCAACAGAGTTTTCTTCCTTGGGGGTCCAGGTAAAATGACACCAAAAAGTTGGAAATGAACCGATCAGAAAAATAAAGGGAGTATGCTAATGCAGAAAGAAGACAAAGAGAAGAAGTTAAAGGAAGAGAGCAGGCATGGTAATATTTGATACCAGACACTTTGAAATGTACAGCAGAACAAATTAAAGTGAACAGAGAGGATTCACACTGATTAGGGGTAAAAGCCCACAAAGACTCTATAAGAAGCTACTATTTTTAATACACCATATAGCAAATAATCAAGACATATGAAGTAAAACAAATAGAATTTGGCATGTTTAGAATCAAGCAAAGATGATAACTCAAGGACACACAAACAGTAATAATAAAGAGGATTTGGCTGACATAATCAGATGCCCAATGTGTGTATCTCTGAGGGGATGTGTGTAATATACCATGTTAATACTCAGGAAAATGTATAGAATTAACTATTTTCCTTCTGGGAGGGCACAACAATTAAAAAGAAAAAAAGGACACAATATTAGAGAAATTTCAGTAACTTCCCATGTCCAAAGAAGGAGAAACGAGGAATAATGTTAAAGGTGGCACTATGCTTTTTATGACGTGTCTTAACCTCCATTCTGTCAATCAAATAGATTGACATAGATTGACATACCAACTCCATGTATTTGCATATTCTCATTGTAATTTTTAAATTTTTGAATATTTGGGGATAATTCTAGTTTAATCTATATAAGGGTATTAAAAACATTATCAATGTATTACTCTTATTTGAGGGACACCAGTTAACAAGTCCATTAGCTTTTACATGTAGTTGTATTTTTATTATTTTATGAGTCAATCAGTTTTACTATATTCAGAAGACACAGAATTCCAGATAATTATCACCATCACATTATTTTCTAAACTATAACTTTTGTTTTAAAATCTAAGTTCACTGCTCAAGCTGTGTCAAAAATGAACTGACAAGGCCAAAAATATAAATGCCTACAGGACAAGACAGGTGAGTGATGCAGGTCAGCTATAAGACAGTTCAGTGGTAAGGACTTTGGAAAACTGAGTGCAGATGCGTCATCTTAGAGGGAAGGGCAACCTCTTCTCAGCTCCAGCCAATTGCCACCATGTAGAAAGTGTCACCATGTAAAACTCAGGCCCATGGGACCACATTTTCTAATATACCAAGAGAAGCTGGAAGTCAGAATTTTATGTAAAATTAATGTGGTAAAAAAAATCAATACAATTTTTTAATGCTACACAGAGAAAAAAAGGTACAGGGTCTAGATTGAACCTACAGGCTGCCAATTTGAAACCTGGAAGTTCTGGGTATATAGATAGAAAAGTTTATCTCCAGGCAATCACTGGCATGAGTTGATAATTAGTACAGAGGATGCAGGACAGAAGGATCACTGCAATAAAGGTTTAACTAGTTAACCTACCTGCCTCTTACTTTATTCCCTTTCATTCTCCATAGCTGACAGAATAATATTTTGAAAACTCAAATCTCATTAGGTCACTCCTATTTGTATGCTTGCAATGGCATCCTACTCCTGTAGGAGCAAAGACCAACTACACTGTTAATGTAACCCATCGTCTTCGGGCTCCACACTCTGCCTACTGCCCTGCCCTCATCTCTGACCTCTTTCCCTTAGCCCAGTGTGCTTAAGTTGAATATCTGCTTCTGGTTTACCAGATATTTTCTCCTTTCTACGTAATATTATGCCCAGAAACTTCTAATTGCCACCCTCTCTCTCTAAAAACCCTCCAATTAAAAAATATTTATCCTCTAGCTCATAGCTCAAAAATCATTCCTTAGAAAATTCTTCCTTGTTTCTCTCATACTGGTACCCCATTATTTGCTTTCACATGACTTTGTATTTTTTCCTTCCTGAGCACTTATTATACTCTGAATTTCATACTCTCTCCTGTTAGTCTGTGAGCACTGGGATACAAGGGATGTGTCTGTTTTGTTCGCCATTATCAACCCAGCACCTAGCACAGTGTCTAGTAAATAGAGGACTTGTACAAAATGATTAAGAAATGAAAGAGCAATTGAGTTGTGATGGGAAAGCTACAGTTTTTATTAGCTTTTATAGATCAAGCATGATTTTGGCCTCTGTATCTGCAATGAAATACTTAAAGACAGAAGAGAATATTTAGAAGGGAAAAAGTAAAAGTGTCATTTGGATACAAGGACAGATATCCTTTTGGTGAGTTTCCTACCTTTGGGAAGATTTTATTAGATGTTATAAACAAGGGAAATTTTTCTAGAGAGATGAAGTTGAATTAATGTAGAAATAAACTTAAGATGAAGAGTGTTATGTTTTCACAGTTAATAATAAATATATCATTCAACACATAACAATAGATTTTAAAAAGAAATGAACATCCTGCAGCATTAATGGCATTATTTGTTAAGAATTGTATTCATTTATTTTGCACTAAGCCTCCTTCCAGGATGCCCTAATGGACCATGAAGCAGTAAACATTTAGACTTGAATAAGCACTCTCCCCTCTATCTGACTCTTTAATTCCTTTATCCTTTTCTGTGCTTGAGTTTGACACTTTATTCACTTTCTCATTTGAACACCTACATCCATCAAGTTTGGGGAACCCATTCTTCCTCTTTCTTGAGGACTTTATATGAAGAATCACATTTAGTTCTACTTACAGGCACGCTCAGAGGGTAAAAACATGGACTCTTTATGCTCTGGTTGGAGAAGAAAGCAGGCACTTGATGGGTATCAGCAGCAATTTTCCAATGAGAATAATATTCTTGATGCTTTAGAAATGAAGCTTTCAGAAGCCGATTCTCTAGGTTTCACCAACTTGCTACTCCTTTATAAAAACAGAGTTTTAAAATCTTTGCTATTGTGTTATGTATTATGAACACGGATATTTCAAACATTAAAATGTCGCTTGCGATCTTGTTTGTACTTTGTATCTTCAGCATGTAGCTCTAAGGCCTCTTATGATTTAGAAAAATTGGATCATTGTGTACTTTATTCTGTTAAATAGATTGACAACTTTCAAGTTGAAACCTTAGGAAGTTATTATCCTTCCTAATAGGAGACTTAATAGAAGGAGGTGAGACAAGGACCAGAAAACTATCAGCTCTATTGATGGTCTTTAATTCATACCTGTAGGTTCCAGGTTAACTTTTGATGACAGCCCCTTAGAACTGGGGTAAAACTAAAGTCATATTCTGTTCAGAAGGTCTATGTATACATTGAGAACTCCTTTTGAAGAATGCAAAGAAAAATTGTCTTTAGAATTTTCACTGGTACTTTGAAAATTCACTTTCTCTTGAAAAAGATATTTTGAAGAATAAATAAATAATGTGTAGATTCTGCATATTAACAAATAAGTAACTGTCATATTCCAGGATTACACTACTGACACCAACTTTAGATTGCTTTTCCAGGTAAAGTGAAGGATTTGCATGACCATTGCTTTCTCAGGGCACAAGGTGTAACATGTGAACGTCATCTGAAAAACATGAGGCTATGATTAGGGATCATGCAACAAAATAGAGGACTCTAGAGTAATTAAACTCATGGTGTTGATCTCATTTTCACAACATGTATTCTCAAACCAAAAGTTGACCACCAATGGAATGGACCATCTGCTTGCCTCTTAAGCAATTGAAATAGTGAATTTAGCCCTGAATCATGCAGGGTTTTTTTTTTTTTTTTTTTTCCAGTTACCAAATTATGTACGCTAAGGCTCTCCAGTACTGAAAACTGTTATCAGCTCCTTTCCAACACCCAAATGGAGTGGTCTCAACACCACTTGACATT
Organism: Canis lupus baileyi; assembly: GCF_048164855.1. Taxonomy (NCBI): domain Eukaryota; kingdom Metazoa; phylum Chordata; class Mammalia; order Carnivora; family Canidae; genus Canis; species Canis lupus. The sequence continues at coordinate 61,195,288 of NC_132848.1, forward strand.
AATAAGGGAGAGAGGAAAGCATTTGAAGCAGCAGAATGCCATCAATGCCAAATTTTCAGTGCATTTTACAAACAGACCAACAAAGGATTGAGCTCTTTTATCTCCCGCTCCATGCAATTACGCCTACAGATGGAGAAGTTGAGGCAGCATGAATCTACATTCATTGACATTGCTGCATTGGTGGGACAAACATCGTATCGGGAAGTTCTCAGGCACAGAGACACTGATGTGCACCCAAGTTTCTGCCTTATGGCTCCACATAAGCCAGCTTCCAGGTCCATGTACCTCAGATCCGTGTTAGGCCCTTATCTCTTTGTGCAACTATGACTTTACTACAAATTACTAATACCAGATCCTACTAAGAGGAGCTAAGGTAAAACCCAACTGACTGATTTTTTTTTTTAATTTTGGTTTTACTGTCTTTGCCCTTTGGACTCTAGTTTATGTCCAGAGACTAACTTTACTTTAGACTACTTATTTCTAAAATATGATCAAATATTTTTGTCAAGTTTAGTTTACTACATTTCCGAAATAGGAATCAATGCCCATATTATTTTCTTCTCAACTGGCTTCTGTGATGGAGACCTGATAACTTTTCCTAATGTAAGGAAACTCCTGGTCCAAGTTCATTTTATAGCTACCAAACAGTCATAGGTACATATATGGTTTGATTTGATTTGATTGAAAGAAGATTTGAAACCAGATTTTTAAATTTCCTCTCCATTATTGAAAATCAGAACTGATAGCCATTTCTCCTTTTTTTTTTTTTGATGCTCCTTATTTTGATAGACTAGAGTGCAGTAAATTCTATTTGCAGTTAATTCTATTGATATATTATGCTATGAAGGCTAATTATCAATCCCTGCGTGATTAAGATAATATTCAAAGACAAAAATAAAGAAGAAATGAATGTATTTAATGATGGACAGACCACATCCTGCTGTGAGCTCATAAATGAGTATCACTGGTCATGACAGAAAATGGGCAAGGGAGCATAAATATCTCAGTAATACTAATACCAATGACTGGGAAGGCAGTCTCAGGCTCAGGGCATACAGATGATAGATCGGTTATGCCACCTTTGTATTCAGAGTACACCACATTTCATTAGTTGACAATCTATAATGTTAGCTTAGTTTCAGAGTCAATCATGCTAATAATGTTGGTATATTACTGGATATCTAGAGCAAATTTCTGCCTAGGAATCTCTGATTGTTTCACTCTATCTGCAAAGCCAAGTTTCAGATTTAGTTGCCATCCACTCCTTTTTTAAAGGAGCAATTCATTATGATAAAATTTATTGTACCATTTGGAGGAAAAGTTTCTGAAATGCAAAAAGTAGAACAAACTTGGGTTTCCTACCTTTGAGTTCATGCAATTAATCCAGAAACTGGATCTTAAATGGCAGAAGACAATTTTCATAGTTTTAAAGAGAGAAGACTGTAAATACGGTTTATCGTGTTCTTATAATTCGTTCAGAAACATGTGAGGAAATGTGAGGACCACTGTGAATCGAACAATAATCATAAAATTAGGAACAAAAGAATCAGACAGAACAAAGCCTTTTTTCTCCTCTTTTCTCCTTTCTTTTTTAGGATTCTAAATCACATACAAAACATTTGTTCTGCTCCAGCTCTTTGTGAACTAATTGGCTCTCCTGGAGGGATAGGTAATTGTACCTGACTACACAAGCTGTCCCGAAGCTCCCTTGGAAAGCTCCAGTAAGCTTCTAGTGTTAGCAGCCATCAAGGATTTCACAGGTCAGGCATCGGATCGATACAGCTAAAAGCAGCAGGGACTGTAATGTCGACAGCAGGTTTCAGAAAGCGCTGCAAGTGCCAGTTTGTTCCTCTTCATGCAGAAGCTCAAGACAGCTTAATTAACCCTTGGAAAATACAATTTATCCAGAGGCTCGGCAGGTCCCTACCAGGCCTTATTGGTGAACTGATAGGAGAGATACTGTAGCTGGCAGCGCTGAATTCCCATTTCCCCCTTTAATGCTGTTTCAGTTAGGATGCAAAGAAAACATGGTTTTTGGTGGATGTGTTCATCCTGTCCTGAAGAGCATGTGATAGGAGGCAGCTTTAGAGGGGGGTTGGTTAGAACTCACGTGTGACTTCAGCAGGAGCAAGGCCGAGCCTCGGCATTGATCATCCGAGTCCTGGGGTGAGGCATTGGGGTGTGTGTGTGTGTGTGTGTGCATGGGTGTGTGTACATGTGTGTGTGAACTGGATACGTGTGTGTATGTGAGTTAGGACTGTGTGTGTGTGTGTGTGTGTGTGTGTAGTGTGGGGAGGAGGAAGAAAAAGCAAAGGCATTTTTCACTTTTTCACTGATGTAAATACTTCCTATCCTCATTTAAAAATATCCATCCCCTTGTTAGTTGTCTATTTTTCATGTCTATAATATCATACAAGCAAGAAAAGCCCAGATTTGAAATTTTTTACATCCCCCAAGTCCTTCATTTGGGAAGACAAAACGCCTGCTGGGGGAAGCAATCAGTAAGAAGTTAATTTGTCAAATATTATTCCCAAACCTCCGTCTCTAGTGTTGCCCATCATGCTATGGGTCTTTTCTCCTACTGCAGTTCTTCCATGCTAAGGCAAGCTGCAGAAGAGACATAAATGAAGCTAGCCAGATACAGAAAATATTTAAAGTTAGTGGGGCTTGAGGAATTGTGGCCACATGAATGGTCTGGTGCATTCACTCAAATTGATTGTATCTACTTGTATTTGCATTCACATTCACATTCCCCACATTTTTAATTTGTATCATTTCAGTTAATTCATATAAAAGTATTTTCCTAGGTTCATATCTATGGTCATTAGTGAGAGTTCATGGCATTCAGGTTCCAGAACAGTGAACTCTCACACGGATGCCAAGTGGATAGATACTATCTCCTTTCTGCTGGCTCATTTCCATTTATGATCAGAAGCAATGTAGATTGAAGTGGAAGAAATAAAATTAAATACAGATTAAATGTGCATAAGATAATGGTATATCTTAGACCAGGCCACAATCTCTTTAAAATAATTTATAATAAATGTCATACACACAGAATAAAAATAATCATATCAGATGAGAAGTGAAGGTCCTGTTCTCCTCACTCATTACCAGTCTTTCTGTGGAGAGGTGCAACATGTAGCCATTTCTATTACTGGCTCCACTTTTGGGTATTGGCATGTATTTATTCAATAAATGTGTACTGAGAAGTTACTATGTGCCAGGTACCTTTTTAGATAAAAAAGCCAAATAAAACAAAACAAAAAACAAGGGCTATATAAAAGAATGTACTTGCTAATCTAAGTAGACAAAAGGCAACCAAACAAAAACACATATATATTTTCTTGGGAAGTGACTATAAAGAAACATTGAGAAGGGTAAGAATATAGAGTTGAGTTTCTATCATTATTCCTCCTAGCATAGCCAGGGAAAATTTCTCTAAAAAGATGACATCCGAGGGAAATTGGAAAGAAAAGAGTAGTGTTCCATGTAGATAATTGGATGAAGAGCAAGGGCAGCATGTGCAAAGGCCCTGAGGTTGGAGCATGCTTGTCCCCAAAACAGAAGACAGGAGGGCTTTGTAGTTGAAGTAAATCATGTGAGGTGGAAGAAGGCAGTCATAGATGTAGACAGGGGCCAGACCATGTAACGCCTTCCAGCTTTCTCCAAAGGTCACATAGCTAGTAAGTATAGAGTGAACATTTGAACACAAGAATAACTGCTTGTTTCTGACCACCATACTGTACTCGAGGTTTGTTTCACACATGATTTATGGTCATCTGTGTTCTCTCCCTTCTGCATCACCCTCTGCCCTTGCTTACTCTGATTAATCAAGAATTGACTGTAATTCCAAATTACCAGACTTATTAACTGGTCAGCAAGGATAGCCTTATCTCTACCTGAAAATAAACATCAGTGCTTTCTAGCTGCATGTAGACAGGGGTGACAGAGGCTTTACACAAATTGCACATATGTCCCCCATAAGTCTTCCAAAAGGCTGAATATATAGCCAGTCTTTGACTACTGACACACTAAAGGACCTCAGAGATTAACTAGTCATCACTCTTCATTCTGTAGACCAAAAAAAAAAAAAAAAAAAAAGAAAGGTCAGGAATTGTTATCAGTTTCCTGTTCAAAATCAGAGAAGTCAACTACCAGGGAGATGGTTGCTGATGGAGTAGCTACAGCTTCTACCTCTGTGTCCAGCATGGCCCCCTTTTCACTTTCTCTTCTCTTGCCGACCAGCTCTGCTCCAATCCTCTCCTCCAACTTCCATTGACATTGTGAGTTTTTATAATTTCTTATGACTGGATATAAGAAAAGGGAGCAATGAAACCCCTCTACCTCATTTGCATTGACTGTCATTCTTGTCCTCTGCAACTATGTCTTGGAGCAGGTAGCAAACAAAAGGATAATTTACACATGTGAATTTGACAAAATGGCTGAAAAGCAAATGGGAGAGAAGGTGAAGCGGTGCGGGGCTGGAGGCACTGAGCAGACTCACTAATCAGGGGACCTGTTTGCCAAATGATTTTGAGACAGTCACTTACCCATGCTAAGCCCTAGATTCCTCATGTGCAAATTGAGAGTTTGAATAGATAATTTCAAAGTCTCTGTCAGCATTAGAGGTTTTAGATTCTTGTCATCAAAGGACCAGCACCTAGCTGTCACAACTTGTCCCCAAAAGCCACGTACCATTCCTCTACTGCCGAGATTTCTGTACATTTCATACAGCCACCATTCAAATTGTGGCATGCACTCCTAATTAGCACTTTATTAAAGCTCAGCTCATGTGTCTGTAGTCCATTTTTCAAGATGACTTAAAAGAAATCAGAATTTGTGTGCTATTCATTCCCTCTCAAAAGCGTATTTTCAAGATGTATTTAGGCAATAGTGCTTTCTCAAAGCATAATTGTATCCTAATGTAAAAACTGCAAATATATTTCTTTTTCCATGTTTGGCAAATCCTTAAATGACCTCACATTTTAGCATCATTATATAATACAGCAAAGAAGATGCATCTTATTTGAACTTACACACATAAATAGGATTTTAAAAAATTCTTGACACATTACCGTATGCTGCATGCTTTTTATGGACTATGAAAGAACAGAAGACTAATATACTAACTGAAGTTTGAGAATTTCTCAACATTATCTGAATTTCTATGGTATCTATTCCGTTTCATCACACATTCAAATGTCAGTCCTGTTAACAGCGTCCTCAAAGTATTTATATGTTGACTGCATTTGAACAAGATTTTTTATATTTTCATTTTACAACCAATCAATGCTAATATGTCTGAATCACAAAGATGAGAGAATGTCAGATTTATTGACAGATGTTGCATATTCACATTACAGTTATTGCAATGTTTTTATGATCAAACTGGAAATAACAGAATTAGCAAATACATCTGTTTGTTTAATGACATTCCCCACATAGCTTTTGTGCTCGGCGAACTATTTAGACTAACATGATACCATCTAAAATAGCCACCCATGTCTTTCTTCAGTTTTTACCTGATTTCATTTTTCTTCATAAGCCTATTGCTATCTGAAATTAACCTATTATATATATCCGTACTTGTTGACTATCACTAGAGTGGGGTTTCCATGAATGTGGAAAGCCTGACTGTCTATTCACTGTATCTCCAGCACCTACAGAAGTGTTAAGCACATAGTAGGTGCAAAATACATTCAATAAATAAATGAACTTGGGACCATTTATGTATGTTTGTAAATACACAAACTAAATACTAAAGGGATACATAATGCCTACACCCAATTATTGGTATATAATATATTTTTAACATTAAAATATCTCCAAAGCTGATAATTATACTAATACAATAAACACACAAAGATGAGATCAGATATTTGTGAAGTCATCTGAAAGGGATTGGAGGCTCCATAGCTAAGAATGAGACCTGAAGATATTCATTTTCCCAGCCTCATTCCAAAAATATTTTAATGAGGAATTAGCTAAATCTTTTATAATAACACAACCAAAAAAAAAAAAATGGTAGAGCACAGGGATAGAAGGCAGTAGAAGTATAGAAAAATAGGAACAAGAAATTTCAAAAGTGGCAATGTGTCATTCAGCAGTACATAGTAACCAGAGCATCTGGGTCACTAGGAAGTCAGATGAGGTGTTTCTTCAAGCCTCACTCACTACCATCCTCCTTTGCTCTGCTCCTAACCTTACAGAGCAGCCTTTTAATTTAGAATTGGCTTCTTGATGAAGGGGCAGGGACCTTTCCCACTTGGCAAATACTAGTGTTATCCTCTCCAGAAAGGGTATCTCTGATAATAAATTAATGAACCATGTCTCTGGTTTAGACAGGACTTTTAATAGTGTAAGTTTATCCATGAAAGCCTCCCCCACTCTCAGTATATGACAACATCCATTTCATGAGATTCTAAGGCTGAGATCCAGACTCTGGATTAAGGTGATCCAACATGGAGGCCCTGTCAAAACGGTGACCAGCTGGACTTCATCTGACCACACCCCCATTAGCAATTACAAAAGATTCATTAATTTCATTAATGGAAAGTACATTTCAATATATGCACTGTAGTTACGCAATATTTTGTATCCCTACCATCCTTTGATTTTGCACTCCTTTTTACTAACTTCCAACTTATTTTGAGTTAAGACAACAGATACACATTCAGAAGCTTTAAAAACTCCATCAGAAGCAACCCCAGTCTCACAGAGGATAACTAGGAGTAAACCTGTTACCACTCCATAGTTGCCAAAAATACACAACAACACTTACAGCACCACAATAAGATGGTTTATTACTCAGCAAACAAAAGGTGTGTCATTGTGGTAGCAGGATTCCTCTTGTTCAAGTGCCATGGGCATCATGATGAATGCTCTGACATATTGGGTTGGGTTGCAGCTGAGGACAATAAGGCCAAGGGCTCAGCACATTTTGCAGCAAGGAACAAACAAGCTAGTAGCAATACAGTGGTCACCTTGACCAACTTTTTCCTATATAATCATCTAAATTTCCCTACATAACCATCTAACTGATTTATTCAGTATCATGAGACAGAGATAAGGGGGAAGAAAATATATAGGTAATAAATTGTATTGGAAGGGGTTGTGATCTCTAATGGCTGCTTTCAGGTTTGGTTCACTTGGCATAAGTCCAGTTCTAAAATCTAAACAATATTATTGTCTATGATTTTTTGTGGTGACAAACACCATTGAATTCTAGATGTTTTCTCCATTTTCTAATCAATTAGCTGTAAAAAGCACATGTACAAAATATTTTCAGAGAAAATCAAGCAAAGCCGTCAAGGTTAAATGGTTCTTTTTAAAAATATATTTAGTTATTTTGGGGGGGCGGGGAAAGAGGGAGAGGAAGAAAGAATCTTGAGCCAACTCCCTGCTAGGCTTTGAGCCCAAAGTGGGGCTCAACTTCAGGACCCTGAGATCATGACCTAAGCCCAAATCAGGAGTCAGACGTTTAACTGACTGAGCCCTCCAGCGGCCCCAACGTTGAAGAATTCTTGAGACAAATAAAATAATAACACAAGAACAATCGTCATCAACTCTGTGGGACTTTTCTTTTTATTGAAGTCTAGTTGACACAGAGTGTTTCATTAGTTTCAGGTGTACAATACAGTGATTCAACAAGTCTGTACATTATGCTGTGCTTGCCATGTGTAGCTGCCATCTGTCACATACAACTTATGGAATTATTTTTAATTATTTTAAGGCAAAATCACTAGTTTATGGGGACTTTCTATTATAAACTTTATAGAAAACAAATAGAAATACATTTCTACTTAGTAATAGGATTGAAAGATTAGGGTTTAGGATACTCAGAATAAGTGTTCACTAACTCATTATGTATAATATATATGAAATGGAAAACTCAGCTGGGTCATAGTTAAACATTTGAAAGTTGCAGAATATAACTGAGGAATACCAGAATAGTAAATGTGAAAAATAGAACACATTCCAACTTAGAAAAACAGTCTTTAGTTTTTTTTATTTATTAATATATAAAAGATGTAAACCAATCTCAGATATTTACCAATCAAAAGTGCATATATTTGGGTATCATATACATACTCACCTAATCAAAAGAAAACTATTAATTTTAAATTCAGGAAAATGAAAGTACTAGGAAAAGAGTAGGAAACCTATCCTCTGAAATTATTTTTAAAATATTTTTATTTATTTATTTGAGAGAGAGAGAGCACAAGCAGGGAGAGGGATAAAAGGAGAAGGAGAAGCAAACTCCCCACAGAGCAGGGAGCCAACATAGGGCTCCATCTCAGGACCCTGGGATCATGACCTGAGCTGAAGACAGATGCTTAACCAACAGAGCCACCCAGGCACCCCCTGAATTTACTTTAAAATGTCAACATTTGCCTTGCTGACTCGGTAAAGCATGGAACTCTTGATCTTGGGATCCTGAGTTCAAGCCCCACCTTGGACGTAGTTTACTTAAATAAAGGGGGGGGGGGATCCCTGGGTGGCGCAGCGGTTTGGCGCCTGCCTTTGGCCCAGGGCGCGATCCTGGAGACCCGGGATCGGGTCCCGCGTCGGCTCCCGGTGCATGGAGCCTGCTTCTCCCTCTGCCTGTGTCTCTGCCTCTCTCTCTCTCTCTCTCTCTGTGGGTGACTATCATAAATAAATAAAAATTAAAAAAAAAAAAAAAAGAATCTGAAGGGTTGCCTAATTTAAGCAACCCTTCCACAGCCCCCATGGTGCCCAACTACCATTTTTACACAGAGTAAAAATGTAGGGAGAATCCCTCTTCCAAGCAGCAAATGGATCAATATAACTGCTAGGCATTCATTCCCTGGAAGGAAGTGCTCTTAGAAGTTGCAGGTAAGTGAACATCGGTTCCCGAAAGAGGTTTCCATTTCTCTCAGAGAAGATATCCCCAGTGACTGGAAAGGCCTTAAGAATGGAGCATGCTCAGTGGTGTGGTCTTTTATTTATCATAAAAGACAATGGATTACCTCATTTTCCCAAGAAATTGCTTCCTCTTCAAAAATAGTAAATTGAGCTATGAGGAGAGTAAAGAAATCTTATTTCACTTTAGGAAAACTGAAAGTCAAAATAGAAAGTTGAGGGCAAAACTAAGATAAGGAATGAGATGCCCAGCAACCTTATCTCCCTCTCCTCTCCAAAAATAAAAGCTGACTGAATATAAATCTAGTCTCTCCACAATAGCACTTTGTCTTGATGGCTTCACAACTTCAAGTTAGTTTTGTTTTGTTTTGTTTTCCCCAGCTACTACCTGAGAGGGCCTCTTAGAATTTCTTTAGCAATCAGCCTTCAATAAACATGTTGAAAAGAAAGAGGAAACTAAGGATTTGACCAGTAATGGATTAAGAGGGAATTAGGAAAAATTCCCTCATTCTGAACATTCCCTAGGAAGACATTCCTTCTTCAAGAGGGAGTCCCAAAACAACAAATACAGAACTTAAAATGTAACACAAAAGAAGAGAAGGAACGTCCTGGTATGTAAAAGAACATTATCTCTTCACGAATACACATACATAGGATAAATTATAGATAAGAAGAGATTAAATAATAAATGAATATTGAGATGAGAAGAGAAAAATTACAGGAAGAAATTCCCCCCAAACAAAACTGCAGTAGCCAAATCTCAGAGACACCAAAAGAGCCTACTTAGAGCTGTAGAAAATTTGAATCTTCAATGTACAGACATGAACAATAGTACTCCTAGTATGTGGAAGGATAGGATAAACCAATGTGAATAATGTGAGAAAAAAAAATGATTAAGGCAAAGAACAAATATATGAACTATAAATAATAGGAATAAGAAGAAATTCAAACTGAGTTAAGTAATTGAAGTGCAGGGAAAAAAAGTATTCTCATCTAAAAAGTTTTAAATTTAGAAACTGAGGGTGCTTACCATGATTCAAGAAAAATAAAAAGATACTTACCTAGACATATTTTGGCAAAATGTTTGCTTCTTTTTGTTCTAAAGATTTTATTTATTTATCTGAGAGAGAGAAAGAGAGAGAGAGAGACTGTATACGAGTGAGAGGGAGGGGCAGAAGAGAGGGAGAAGAAGAGGAGAGAATCTCAAGATTTTGGCTGAGCAGGGAGCCCAGTGCAGGGCTCCATCTCAGGATCCTGGGAGCATAACCTGAGATGTTTAACCCACTGAGACGCTCAGATGCCCCAAATGCCCCAAAAGATTCGCTTCTTAAGTATAAAGCTAGACTCATTGAAGAGGAAGACAGCTAAATTTTAGGTCTGCAAAGAAAATAAAATATGTGGTGCTTTGAGAGGAAACACTTATGATTCAAGAATTTTATACCAAATCAAGCTGCTGTTACTATGTGAACACCATTTTAAGATAAGCAGTGTTTCAGATAATATACCACTTCGTACTTTTCACACAAACACACACACACACACACACACACACACACACAAACTGAAGATTTGCTCCAGGCTACCAGAAGACGAATCAAAATCAAAATCTGGGTAATGAGAAAGAAATGATAGATTGGATTGTGAGTGAGCAGTGATATTAGTTAAAAATCTAGACATAGCCCAAGACAGTATTGTCCTCTAGGAAAAACATTGATGTTAGGGAGGGTTAAAAATGTTTCAGGCTTGGATCCCTGGGTGGCGCAGTGGTTTGGCGCCTGCCTTTGGCCCAGGGCACGATCCTGGAGACCCAGGATCGAATCCCACATCGGGCTCCCGGTGCATGGAGCCTGTTTCTCCCTCTGCCTGTGTCTCTGCCTCTCTCTCTCTCTCTCTCTCTCTCTGTGTGACTATCATAAATTAAAAAAAAAAAAAATGTTTCAGGCTTTAGAATGGGTCCATAGTTGCAGAATTTGGGAAAGTTCTGCATAATGCAACTTCCCATAGATAATTCACAGTACTTGTATTAGTCTTCTTTAGATGTCTTTAAATTAGGACATCAGTGTAATTGGATTTACCTCTGAATTGCTAAGCTAACCTGGCTGAAAGAGTCTTTTTTGGGGGACACTTGTTAACATGTTATAGAACAAAGTGTTTTGAAGATTACAAATTGGAAAATACTAGCCTTAATAATTGCGATAAGTGTAACTAAAAATAGAACATAAAGGACAGGAAAAAGGGATCAAGATGACAAAAATCAAGATGATGAAGCTGACAAAGTAGAGACACACATATCTTCATCTTTTAATTGATGAAGTCAACGTTGTTTTTTATTTACACATAAATAAATATGTTTAAGAATGGATTTGAAAGTCAAACACTTGAAAATTTAAGTGCATTTACCTACTTACAGATCAAGTAGGAAATAAGTTGTGAGTTATTTTATTCACCTTATTGAAAAAAAAATAAGAACAAAAAAAGAACAAAAAAACTAAGAACAAGTTAGGGAATCATGATACTGAATGTTATTTATATATTCAAACTCCTGGGATGGAGCTAGGACTACAGCAAAAGTAAATTCGCATCTCATATACAACCTTTAGTAAAAAAAGCAAAAATTAAATTAACTAAAGTTATATTTCAAGAATTTAGAGACAGCACTTCTAGAAGTCCTAAGGAAATCAAGAGAAAGGAAATAATGAATATTAAATAACTGATAAATAAAATGTGAAACAAGAAAACTGAGGAAGTTCTAAAAACAAAAGCCTTGTGCTGATTTCTTCCATGGGTCAGCTGGGGCTTTGTCATGTTTTCTGTCTATATTATGGGGTCTTTCTGGTTCACTTTAAAAGAATCTCATTGACCCCTGGGTATGAACATGTTCCAATTTCAGTTTTTCCCTTACCTATATTCATTTTCACATAATCCTATAGTCTACCCTCTGTAGCCAAGGTCCAGAATCTCAGGTTTATTTGAGTGGGGGATGGAAGATGGAACAATTACACATGAAAAAGGAAAATGATAAAATATACATATAAATTTAAAATATATAAAATGTATACGTACATTTATATACACACATAGAAAATGTGTATGTATATGTGATACATACTTGTATATGTAAATATTTTCACATCATATTCTTTTGGAAAATGTGGGTATTTCTTTAAAATCAGAATTTTTTAAGGAATTTTCTGTTAAAATATAAAATATCGCATAGTTGCGATGGAAGTATCAATGTAAAACAAAAATAAGCAATGAAAACTATATACACATATTAAAGAATTTCTGATGAAAAGAACTCTGGTTCAAATTGATCTCCAGGGGATCCCTGGGTGGCGCAGCGGTTTGGCACCTGCCTTTGGCCCAGGGCGCGATCCTGGATACTCGGGATCGAATCCCACGTCGGGCTCCCAGTGCATGGAGCCTGCTTCTCCCTCTGCCTATGTCTCTGCACCCCCACCCCTCTCTGTGTGACTATCATAAATAAATAAATTTAAAAAAAAAAAAAACAAATTGATCTCCAAGGAATAGATTCTTCTTTTAATATATATTTTTCTTACAATATAGAGAAAAACATGAAGCAGGTATAAATTTAATATTAAAAGCAGTTAAAATTATAAAAAAGGAAAATTGGAGAGAACCTCACATATAAACTTATATGTGCAAAAATACTTAAAATATTAGCACATACCATTTCAAATCTTTAGTTTTCAAATTATTATTAAATTTAAATTTAATTAAGATTTTATTAAATAACAACTGTCATATAAATTTTATTATAAAAATAGCAACTTGGGCAGCCCAGGTGGTTCAGTGGTTTATCGCCACCTTCAGCCCAGGGTGTGATCCTGGAGACCGGGGATCAAGTCCCACATCGGGCTTCCTGCATGGAGCCTGCTTCTCCCTCTGCCTGTGTCTCTGCCTCTCTGTCTCTCTGTCTCTGTCTCTCTCTCTCTCTCTCTGTGTCTCTCATGAATAAATAAATAAAATCTTTAAAAAATAAAATAAAATATAGCAACTTTATTTAAACTCTTTACTAAATTTTAACAAATACCAATTTATAAGAAATCTGGTTTCCTCTATAATCCCACTGTGATCTCTCTTCCACAGCCCCTCATTGAATTACTTTAAAACCAGTCCCAAACATTGATTCATTTCCTCTCTTAATGTTTCAAAAATCTCTTTTAATTAATAGAATTATTCTTCCTTTTTTTTTTTTTTTGCTTTTCTAGCAATTTATTTTTAAAGAAACTATAAAGCTTTCCACATTCTGTCCTCTGCTAATTGCATCCCTGTGGTATCATTTACATGTTCCTTTATTCCACATATTTCCCATAGACTGGTGGGAAGATTTAGAATCTTTGTGTTTGGGTCTCCAAGACCACCCTCAGATTCAGTGATTTACTAGATAAACTTATAGGACTCAGCATTTAGTCATACTTAAAGCTATGATTTATTACAACAAGAAAATACAAAGAAAAGTCAGTCAAGGGAGAAAGCATATGGGGTAAAGTCTAGAGGAAACCAAACACAAGAGTGAAAGAGCCCTCTCTGAATGATTGACACATTAATAACTTAGTAACAAGTGACAGCACACATAAAATATCATGTACTGGGGAAGCTCACTAGAAACTCAGTATTCAAGGTTTTTATTGAAAGCTGGTCATGGAGGTATCTGTTCCCTGGTTATCTTGGATTTTTTCCTGCTTTAGATGTGGATTCAGCCATTTCTTAAAGGAGCCTTGGTTTGTTTATTGGGAATTGGTACTTAGGGACCACACTTTGGACATGGTGGGTGCTTATTACCCTTGGGTTACTTATTTCCCAGACTCTTCAGTAAACAAACCTAGAAAATATGTTTGCTTTTGGTTTGGTTTAAGATACAATACATATGACATCATACTGATATTTCTTTTTTTTTAAGATTTTATTTTATTTATTCATGAGAAACACAGAGAGAAAGAGAGGCAGAGACACAGGCAGAGGGAGAAGCAGGTTCCCTATAGGGAGGCTGATGTGGGACTCGATTCCAGGACTCCAGGATCATGCCCTGAGCTGAAAGGCACTAAACCACTGAGCCACCCAGGGATCCCCATATTCAAATGTAGACTTTCAGAATTTTTATCTTCCTTAATCTTATATCCACATCTCTTGTCTCCCACACCAAAACTTCTAGTTCCTAATGACATTGAAGTACTTGCATTATCCTACTATCCATACACATGAGAATTACAGAACAACAAAGTAAGAGTAGATTATGGAAAACAGTTTAATTTTTTTTCTGTTATTACGGTCTTCAGGGAATAAACCACTAAGATAGTTCAATCAGTTTACTATATTTTAAAGTCTCTTGCATTAATTATTTTCTGGGTTGTTATGCCACCAATTCAATACAGTTAGATTTGTTTCATTTTAATTTTATTTTTAACTTTATATTTTTTATTTTGATTTGATTTTTTTCAATTTTAAGTAAAATACATCCATGAGAACAAAGTGAAATCTATAAAACAGGGTATACAAATTTTTTATCTTCAATATCTATGTTCTTTTTCTGACCTATAGATAATCATACAGTTTTCTCCAACTTATTTTTATTTTTCATTTAAAAATACATACTGGGAATTATTCCATATGTGTATATAAAAATATTCCTCATTTGTTTTCGTAGCTACATATTTCCATTGTATGAATGTACAATAGTTCATATTCAATCAGACACCAATTGATGAGTATTTGGGTTCTTTCCAGTTTTTGCTACTATAAATAATGATCTAGTAAATAGCCTTATGCATATGTCTTTTCATGTCTTTCCAGAGTATCTTTGGGATGGATTCCTAGAAATGAGCTTTCTGGGTCAAAGGCTAAATACTTATATAGTTTTGTTAGATCCTGCCAAATTTTCTTCCATTGGGGTTGTACCATTTTGTATTACCACAAGCAATATATAAGAGTGCCTGTTTCCTCACAGCCTTGCCAACAGTTGTCAAAGTTTTGGATTTTTGCCAACCTGATAGGGGAGAAATAATAATTCAGTGTAATTTTAATTGGCATTTTTCTTATTATGAATAAATTTGAGCATCTTTTCATATCTTTAAGGGCCAAGCAAATTTAACTACAAAATATATTAAAAAGTATGATTTCCTATTAACAAGTAAATGTATTCCAAATAAATTAGAGTGTTGATTAATAAGAAACAAATTAATATAAAATACAAGTATATCAAATTTAATATATTTACTCAAAATAGGCTGAAAAGCACTTGCCCATATGTCATTCAATACCCATTCCTTGAAGGATTTTGTGGCTTTTAAAATTTGAATTTCTATATGATGAAGTCTGCTTACATATTTACCTCCTTTACCTTCTCACCTCTTAATAAATTAAAAGGAAAAGAAATGCAAAATAATAATGGCCTAGCAGCACTATATAACTATGAATTGGGCCATCAAAGAAGCAATAAATGTTAGGATTTTCTGGAAGACATGATACAGATATGATTAAAATTGCAAAGGAGCATATTGGTTCCAAGTGCTGAAATTTAAAGATAAAGAAAGAAAGGATAACTCCCTGAGAGGTTCTCATTTCTTGGCAGATATATATCCCCAAAAGTCACAGAGCAATCTTTATGCTCAGAGAAGCTGAGGCCAATAGCTAGCAGGAAAAAAAAAAAAAAGAATTTCACTATAGAAACTATTCTTCCTCAAAGAAGAACCCATTTTAGTTCTGAGAGGGTTTATAGGAGGAAGGAACATTTAAGTACCTGAAAATGTATGATGAGAAGTAGGCAGACAAGCAAAGATGCCAAGAACAAGGTAAACGAGTGGGAGGGGAGGAGGTGGAAGTATTCCAGAAAATTACAGTATCATGTGCAAAGTCTCTGAGGAATGAACTAAGTGTAGCCTATAGACTAAAAGAATACTTGATAAGGTAACAGCAAAAGTTTATACTTTATTCTAAGTATGACCAAAAAAAAACCCATATAAGGATTTTATCGTTATTTAAAACTATTCTTTCTGCTGTAAAGAAAACAGGAGGGACTAACAGAGCTTCAATCATAAAGAAATATTTTATATCTTTCTCTCAGATATTATCAGATTAAGTAGATATACAAAATATAATTAATCATAAATGTCTGTCTTAATTTATTAATATATAATAATTCTATAACCAATGAACATAGAATATACATGCATTTCAAATGTCCATGGGATATGTTTTACAAATTGCCTATATGCTAAGACCTATAGCAAAATACCATTAAACTAAAGAAAGTGGATGGAACATATTTTCTTATTATATTTCAAGACAAGAAATTAAATTTAAAATATAAATCTAATCTCTTGGAAATAGAAAAGAATTTCTTCTAAAAAATCAGTTAAAAATATAAGCTCTTTACAACTCAATGGGAATTTGAGCATGTCATATCAAATTCTGTGGGTTAAAGACAGGTATATTTGAGAAAATTCATAGCTGTATATTCTTATCATTAAATAAGAAACACTGAATTTTTTAAAGGAATCAACTACCTATGACACCAAAAAATAAACAGCAAAATGAATTGAAAATTAGGCAAAAGAGTTAACAAAGGCAGAAAATCATGAATAGCAATCTACATTGAAGATATAACAATAGTCAACCCTTATTCAGTGAAGAACAGTATCAAAATACATAAAGCAAAAGCTATTATACATACACCAAGAAGCTATATATATATATACACACACACACACACACACACACTTCTAGTGAAAGAAATGAACATGTATCAGATTTAAGAATCAAGTGAACCAGGAAACCAATAAAGATAATTTAAATAATATGATTGATAAGATTTAACTGAGTTATACAAAATGTCATAAGTTATAGAGAATATGTTATTTATATATCATGTTCCACAAATTATTTGCAGAAGTATGCCATCATACTTTAGGCCTAAAAACAACAAAAAAAAATCCTCTAATTTTTGAAAAGTAGAACTTATGCAAGCAATATTCTCTAATTGCAATAAGAAAAATTGCTACTGAGAAGTTAATAACAAAGTTATATATTTTAAACTAAGGTATTCTAGATAAGATCAATAGCTGAAGAGGTACTCTGATAAGATGTAGCTGAAATTTTGGCTCCTCCCCCCAATTAATCATGTTTCAAACACATAAAAGTGCTACACAAAATTAGACTGACAGTAAACTTTTCAGGAGCAACAATAAGTGCAGAAAGATAATGAAATATTGCTGAGACTTTTTTTTTTAAATCAAGCTAGATTTTTATATACTCTGTTAATTTCCTATTGCTGCCATAACAAGTTGCCACAATGTTTGTGGCTTAAACCAATACAAATTTATTATCTTGCAGTTCTTGACCCTTCCTCCATCTCTAAAATCAGCAATATTGCATTTCTTATGTCCCTCTTTCACATTCACTTCTTCCTCTGACCTCAGCCAGGAAAGGTTCTCCACTTTTAAGGACTCATTTGATTAGATTGAGCCCATCTGAATAATCCAGGATAATTTTCCCATCTCAGGATCTTAGCCTAAATCACACCTGCAAAGCCTCTTTTTCCATGTAAGGTAATATATTCACAAATTTCAGGGATTGGGATATAGACATCCTTGGGAAGCCATTGTTCTGACTACCCCACACTCTACCAAACTATCACATAAGTAGAAAGGAAATGAAACAAAAGGAATAGAAGGAAACTATTAATAATGTAGGATTCTAGATTGACAGTATTTGCCCCCCTTTGACAGTGTGTTTTGGTATTCACCGCTGCTGCTGAAAAGTTTACTGTCAATAAGAGGGAAGGAGAACCTGAAAAGGGGTGTATATGCAATGCTATACAAAAACATGTCAATCAATTAAAAAAAAAAGACTCCACCAAAATAATTATTATAATAACAAACATAATGAAAATTTGGAAGGTTAAATATTGTGGTACCAACTGTGACAATATTAAAGAAGAAAAAGTGACATTTATAGAAAAAGTTAGTATTCCAATGTTCTACTTCTCTGGAATATGCTAAATCCTATCTTCTGGAGTTACACAGTAGTTGAGATAACAATTATCAGCCCCTCACTTCCCTGATTATAACTTAATACAAAATCAGCCAACCAAAGATAAAGTCATCAATTTTGATATGACTGCATTGATGGAGTTGGGTTAGGAGATGAATGATGTTAAAAGATAACACAAGGGATGTTAAAATTCTTTTTTTTTAAGATTTTTATTTATTTATATATTTGAGAGAGAAAGAGAGCACCAGTAAGGGAAGGGGTAGAAGAAGAGGGAGAAGTAGACTCCCCATTGAACATGGACCCTAATGTGGGGCTCAATCCCAGCACCCCAAGATATGACCTGAGCCAAAGTCAGGCATTTAACTGACTGAACCACCCAGGCGCCCCCAAGACATATTAAAATTCTTATGAATTTATTTGAGCAATACTCTATTCAAACAGGGCAGTGCCAAACCGGAAATGGTTTTATGCACCTTCTGCAGAAAAGTCGGGGAAAGACATAGAGAAGGTGCAGAAACCAAGAAAGGAAATTATTGTATTAGCTGTAGCTTAAAGCCTAGCTTATGATTGGTCGTCCTTAGAATTTAGATTTCCTAACCTTGAGACATTCACAGGCTCAGGGTTTGATTTGCTTAGTATACCACCAGGGCATTAGAACAATCTCAGTCTCATGGCCTTCTTGTTTAATTAATTTAACAGGAAACATCAGAAAAGATCACTGGGGTTGCCACGGGATTCCTGCTCCAATGATAACTGTAAAGTAAGGGCTAGCAAACTTTTTCATTAAAGGGCCAGATGGTAAATATTATCCATAGTGTCCTTACTTTCTCTGTCACAACTACTCATTCTTCTGTCACAGCACCAAGCAGTCATACACAAAGTACCAATGTATTATCTATATGTATTTTTTAGAGCCTGATATTAAAGTACAAATGGATAATTGTTGCACTTGAATAAAGATAGGATGGACTCTCTAGGCTAAATAGATAAATCAATACATAAAGAAATTTGTAAAGAAATGCAAAAACAACTTGATATTACAACTTAACAAAAAATTAAACAAATTTGTAGTACAACCACTGGAATGTATCACTGGAAATGCAAAAAAAAGAACAACAAAAAACCTCCTAAATAAAATATTAGCAAAGCATTTTAAATGTATTAAGAGAAAAATACTCAGTGACCAAGTAGGTCATTTCTCGAATGCAAGAGTGGGAAATAACGTCTATATAATTTACTGGTAAAAGAATAAAACCTATGTAATTGTCTTAAATGCTAAAAGGCATTATATTAACAGTTAACTCTGCCAAGCATTTTTAAAAGTTTGAAAAAGTGAGTCCCTTTTACTAAACTAGAGAAAGGAAGGATCCTTGCTTAACAAAATAAAGGCTATCTTAACCCAATATGCTTCCTGAGTGACATATTGCATTAAATCTTTTGAATGTCAAGGAAAAAAACAGATGGCTCAGGACAATGTTTAACATTGTCCTTGAAGTTACAGATAAGGACAATAATGAGACATACATTTTGAAAAGGAGTTTTTTTTTTTCTTTTAGTTAACATTACTATTTACCAAAGAACTCCAAGAAAAACAACAAAAAGTATTAATATTATTAAAAGAGATCATTATAATATAAGCATTTTAGAATACAATAGCTTTCCTACCTGTCAGCAAAAGCAAGCTGGAAGATATAATTAAAAGATTCTATTTTAGGGATCCCTGCGTGGCGCGGCGGTTTGGCGCCTGCCTTTGGCCCAGGGCGCGATCCTGGAGTCCCGGGATTGAGTCCCACATCGGGCTCCCGGTGCATGTAGCCTGCTTCTCCCTCTGCCTGTGTCTCTGCCTCTCTCTCTCTCTGTGACTATCATAAATAAATAAAAATTAAAAAAAAAAAAGATTCTATTTTAAATGTAGCAAAAAGACACAACACTTAGGAGCAAACTTTTTTTTTAATAAAAATAAAAATAAAACATAGAGAAAACAAACTTTTTATTAACACTTTTAGCAAAATGAATCAAACAGTTCACTTTTAAAAAAGTCTTTATTAAGTCATTATGCATGTATATTATCTTACACTCTAATTTTCTGGATATTGAAGCATATCATACAAAAAGAACTCTCTTCCTAGAGCGTGATGGTCATATTATAGAGGAAATCACTTAAAAAATATTCCACATGCATCCAGTAAAATAGTACAGAGAAAATCAAACCCACATTATGAAATAACGTTTAATAACATAGAAATAATATGGAAAAATAAAGTAATACCTTTTCACTTATATAATCAGAAAAAAAACAATAAATTTTCATTAGACAATGTACTAATGGAAAAAGGAACAGTGTTCCAGTGCTACTGGCACAATTGCTTGACTTTTTTTAAAATTGATTTCAAAATTCCACTTGATATATCACTTTAAGAGATATCCAATAAATTATAAAATTTAGAAAATGCTACTATTATAAATGTTTGGAAAATATGAAAATGTTTATTAGAAGGGAAAGGATTTTATAAGCTTGGAGATTAGAGAAAATAATCACAGAAGAAAAATGAAAAAATGTGACTATGTAAAATACTTAAACTATAGCTTAAAATGTAACTAAAATTAAAACTGGGGAAACCATGCAGTAAACATAAAAAAGAATTAATAACTTATAGAAAGAAATTCTGCAGTTGTTAATGAAACACTATGATTCTACTTAATCATTTATTAAAAGCAACGAGTAGAAAATTCCCCAAAATTGAGTCAACTATTTAACACACATATGAAAATAATCAATTTGGTGTCAAACAAATGCAAATTTGAGTAATAAAGATATACTTGATTAAATTATCAGGTATTTTCTCAAATACTGTATACTATGTCAGCAATTGTATAATGCATCTAGTAATATCAGTCATTTGAGATAGCCACATTAATAGAATTTTTCAGGTAAAAAGCTATTTGGTTCAAATAAAGAGTTCTAAGAATATTCAAACCTTTGACCCAATAATCTGCTTTTTGGATATATCTAATAAGGTCATACTCCTAAATGCAAAAAACATATAAAGAACATATATGTTTATTTCAAAGTTATTCACAAGGTACTAGAAGCAACCCAAATGTTAACTAATATCACAATACCAGAAAAATTGGCATGACTTTAAATGTAAACCCGATTTTAAAAAGAAAGCAAAAAGTAGTTGAAAATACAGATCCAAACACAGTGCTACCTCTTCTCTAAATTCATTTTTAATGAAGAAGTATGTATTGACAAGGAATTATGCTGAAAGGTTAGCAAATAGACATAGCAAATAAGGAAAGGAAAATGGTGAATAGAAGTGGTAAAAATGACCACATTAGGAAGAATTTGATTTCAACAGCTTTAACAAAGATTTTTAAAAAAAATAGTGGTTAAAATAAAATGGAATAACTGTGAGAACTAGTACAATAAGTCCCTGGTGTCAGAGACCAAGGTGGTTGTATCTGACAGTCCTGCCATACTTAGGGTGTTGCCCTCACCCACATATTCTCAGATTCTCACATCTAAATCCTGGAAGAATTGGTAGAAAGACCAATTTAATTTATGCATGATGGATCCCAAACGGCCACATGTAAGAGTTAAATTTTGACTTGTATTAAAATTTGGATTTCCACAATTCAATTATGGGTCAATGACCACCCAGAAGTCTTGAAGTTATAAAATTGTAAAGATTTTTATACATTGCAGCCAGAATTTCTCTTTTTATGTTCCAAATATCTAGAAAAGGAGAGAGAATAATATTACAAACATGTAGAAACTCAACACCTAAAATGGATAAACATATTTTGACACATTTTCTGCAGATATTTTAAAAAGAAAATGTTATAGACACAGGTGGAATTGCTTAATATTTTTCAATCCCATTCCTCCTTTTCAGAATTAACTATTATCCTTATGTTGTTGGGTTTTCTTTCCAAACATATTTCAATACTTTCCTACATATCTGGTATATTATATAACCATGAACTTCCAAAAGGTTTTTGGATTTGGCTTATAAAACTCCACAAAATATGCTTTTAGAAAAGGTTTTGTTTATATTGAATAATAATTAATATTTTTCCTTTTTAAATCTTTTCATTTGTGAATATAATCTACTGGTTCATTTATTGGTTTCCTGTTCTGTACTTTAAAATAATCTGGTATTCTTTTATAATTTTCACTATAATAATCACTGATTATTTTATTTCATTTAGTGTTAGAGCACTTCTGGGGTTTCCTCTTATTATGAAACAGCTTTTTCTTAATAACTTTCAATTGGGTTATTATGGATTTATGCTATAATTTTAATGTTTTCCTATTGGTCTTATAAATAGTTACCTAGCTGATCTTTTTTACTGGTTTAACTGGTTTGTCTGAAGATTGTCTTAGATTTTGTGTCTTACTAGAAATTATACCAGTTATTACTTTTTCTTCTATTACACTGTCCAAAACCTCCACTAAAATAGTGAATGGAAATAGCAAAAACAGGCACATTAGTAAGAATTTAAGTTTAAAAGCTATAACAGAGATTTAAAGAAAATCAGTGGTTTAAATAAAATCGAATACCTATAAGAAGTGGTATAATGACTCCATGGTGTCAGAGACCAACATGATTTTATTGGATTGCTCTGCCATTTTTAGGGGGCTGCCGTCATCTACATGTTCCTGGATGATTCACAGCTACATGTCCAACTCAGTAGGCAGGAAAGCCTAACAGTCAAAAAATGAGATGTGTTCCCTCCCTTTAAAGATTTACCTTAAAAATTACATACATCATTTCCCAAAACACTTCCAAAATGGACATAGTTATACCCATTTGACAGAGAAGCTGGGCCATATAGGCTTCCATAGGCCCACTCTAAAAACCAGTAATTATATTACTGTAGAGAGAACAGATATTGAAGGCATCCTTTAAGGGGTTTCAAAGAAACTGCTTCTAGCATTTTACCAGTTCAAAGACGTTACCGCCTACAACTAGTAGCCTTTTTATCATAAATACATCTTTCTACTATTCCTATTGAGATGATCACATTTTTTACAACTTGCTAATGTGGAATATTTCATTAATAAATATAATGCTAAATATTTCTTTCTTATTCCTATAATAAGCCATACTTCATCAAAGTAAATTGTTTAAAAATATTCCAGGATTTAATTTGCAAGCATTTTGTTTGTGATTTAGTTTCTATTTTCTTTTCTCTTTTTAAAAGATTTTATTTATTTATTAATTTATTTGACAGAGTGAGTGCGAGAGAGAGAGAGAGAGAGAGAGAGAGAGAGAGAAGAAACAAGGGGACAGGCAGAGGGAGAGGGAAAGGCAGACTCCCCACTGAGCAAGGAGCCCCACAGGGGATTTGATCCCAGGATCCTAGGACCCTGATCTGACCCGAAGGCAGATGCTTAACTGAAGGAGCCATCCAGGTGCCCCTAGCTTCTATTTTCTTAAGTGTATTTATTAATCTTTAATTGTGTTTTTGCATATTGCCCTTATCTGGTTTTGGTGTCAGCTTGTACTAATATCAAACTTAGGTTGGCTAACTTTGGCTCTTTTAATTTTTTCTCTGAAACTCTGAGATATGCATTATTGATTCTTTGAAATTTTAGTGAAATTCAGAACAACTTCAGCTGGGTTCCTTTTTGGGCTAGGTAGTAGGAGAGGAGAAATTTTTAACCAATCAATTTCTTGTTTTTTGTAGTGTCTTAAAGAATATTGGAATTTATATTTTTTTCTACAACAGTCTCCATTTATTTTAGGTCTTAAAATTTATTGAGTGTAGTTATTCTAGTATTTATGATTTTTTTTCAATTCTACAAAAACTGTACTGATGTTGCTTTTTATTCTATGCAATTTATTTGCACTGTCTCTCTTATTCATTTGATCAATTTTCTTCATATTTGTTATTTGCAAAAAATCTACATTTTGCCTTTATTGGTAATTTAAGTTGTTTCTTTACTTTCTGTGTAATTAATTCCTGGTTGTTTCTATTTTTTCCATTTTTTTACTCTTCATTTGAGAAAATGAAAATTTAATTGTAGTCTAGCTTTAAAAAAAAATTAACTCAATCACTCAATTTTCCTTATTTTCTAAAATGTCTATTTAACGTGATAAATTACCCTCCAGGTATATCATGCAAGTGTTAATATAGTGTGTTTTATTGTTGTTTGCTTCTAAATATTTTATAAGGTAAATTATAATATAATACTTAACCAATGAGTTATTTAGAAGTGCTGTTCCTGTTTGTTTTCAATGTCTCTTTCTTTCTTCTTCTTCTTCTTCTTCTTCTTCTTCTTCTTCTTCTTCTTCTTCTTCTTCTTCTTTTTTTTTTTTTTTTTTTGAAGAAGAAGAGAGAGAGAGTAGAAGAGGGGAGAGGGGCAGAGGGAGAAAGAGAGAATCTTAAGCAGCCTCCACACCCAGTGCAGGGCCTGATATGAGGATTGATCTCAGAACCCTGAGATCATGACCCAAGCCAAAACCAAGAATGCTCAACTGGCTGAGCCACTCAGGTACCCCAACATCTGTTTATTTCTAATTACATTGCATTAAGATCAGGCCATATGATTTATATGATATCATGTTTTTGGAAGTTATAGAGACTTTTTAGTAGCTTAGTATATCACCAATTTTAGTGCTTTTTAATGTGCATTTGAATAGAAAGCACATCTTTTTTAGGGAGCAGGGCCTGTATTATGTCTATAAGATTGAATTTTTAATGATATCTTTAAATTCTTCTATACTCAAAATATTTTTTAGATTGCTGTTCTCCACAAGTTTTGTAGATGGGAAATGTCAAAAACTTCCACTATAACAGTGGAGAAACCTAGCAGATACTACCTAACCACTACCTTAACTTTTCAAAGGTGACATCACTTAAATGAAACACATCACTTCATGTCTCTCCTGATAGAATGCACTGAAAAGAACACAACATCACTTCTATGGTATTCTTGCCAAAAATGTATAACCTCAATCTGATCATAGGAAAATATTAGACAAACCCAAATTGAGGGGTATGCTACGTATAAATGATCAGTATTCTTCAGCAGGCCCTTGCTTGTGTCTTCAGATACTATTGTCACCTAAGTAAAGGATATTGACCTCTGTCTTTCAGATGGATAATCACTGCATGAGTCACTTTCTTTCTTTTCTATCCTGATGTATGGCATCAGGATTCCATCAGGAAAGAAGAGAAAACCACACTATGCAGAGAATCTGTTGCACAAATGGTGGAGAGCTGAATAATTTGAGATAGCCTGGCGGTAACTGTGAAAAGCAGTTACTATCTCTAGAACTCAGGGAAGGAATAGACTTTAGAGAACCTAGAAGCTCAGAGCAGCTGCCCTGTGAAAGTGGTGCATAGGCTGTTAATAAAACAAATGTGACCAGGCTGGTTCTGGGTGCACTGAAAGAGGATGGAAGCAATAAGCTCAGTGACACTGCTGGAGAAAGAATGGGATGTCCCTAATCCCTTTTACTTTCTCTAGTGCCATCTGTTGGCAGAGCTGGACAGCATCTGGGAAATGTAGTTTGCAGAATCCCAGTACCAGTGTCACAGAGCACAAGTTAAGAGCGGATTTGGTGTTAAGAGACATTAGGCAAATAACTGACATACCGTTACTGCCTTCCTTAAAATCTGATTCTCCCAACATTAAAATTATAACACCAGCTTTTTTTTAAGATTTGCAGATGCACCTTCATCATTATTTAAGAATTTTTATTTTATGCCATTTGCTTTCATAATTTATACCACTTCTCTTTCAGTAATAAAGTTTATTTTGGGGGCACCTGGGTGGCTCAGTCAGTTAAGCACCTGCCTTCAGCTCAGGTCATGATCTTAGGGTTCTGGGATCCAGCCCCATTAGCTTTGGGCTCCCGGCTCACCCAGGAATCTGCTTCTCCTTCTTCCTCGCCCCTCCCCCCATGCTGTCTCTCTCTCTCTCTCTCTCTCTCTCTCTCTCTCATTCTCTCTCTCTCTCTCTAATAAATAAAGATCTTTTAAAAAGGATATTTTATTAGTGTTTAATGCTATTGCTGATATATGTCCTATATTTTAAAACTTTTTTCTTTTTATTTATTATAACTTTTATTAAACCTAATTTTATTTTTTCTGACCACCTCCTATTCATCAAATTCTGTTTATTCCTTTAATTTTTCCCACTGGCCTGGAAAGTTTGCCTTCTGTTTCTATTGCTTTAATTATCACTTTCCTCTCTTTTAAATTAAAAGATTTGAATTTGAATTTTTAAATTTTTAATTTTTGTCACCTTCTCTTCTTTTAAACTAAAAGATTTTATTTTAAAATTTTAAAGTATACTTATTTCTAACTAAGCCTGCTCTACCTAGTTTCTAACCCTATCCTCCTTTTAAATAGTATAAGAAACTCAATAAATTTTAGCTCCATACATTTCCTCCTATTATCTATGTGATTGTTATCTTCTCCTTTAAAATAATTTCTCTCCTCAGACAAATCTTTCATTTTTATAAATTAATATAGTTATACATTTATTTGCTTATTATTTCCTCCTACATGACATGTTTTGTTTTGGATTCAATTTCCTTCTTATAATTGTTCTTTCTGCAAGAACATGTGTATATTCCATTAATAATATATGTATTAATAATATATGAAAATGTCTTTATTTCATACTTAATCCTGGATGATAATTTATCAGAGTTACAGATTCTAAGATGAAAGTTATTTTCTTTCTCTTGTACTTTGATGTACTGACATTTTACCTCAAAATGTCTAGGTATATATTTTGTTTTTATTTTTCCTGCTTAGGACTCAATGGGCTTCAAAACAGTGGATTCTTTTTTTTTTTTTTTTAATCTCTAGAAAATTACTGAATATTAAGTATTTAAAATTTTCTATTTCTCCATTCTATCTATTCTCCTTTTCTGGACTTCTTACTAGACATACATTCCTAGACAGACATTCAAGCTTATCATTCTGTCCTCCATGTTTCAACTTCTTTTTGATATTTCCCATATTTGTTTTTTTATTTGTTATAGTTAGTGACTTTCTTCCTCTCATATCTTCCAATTCACTGTTTCTTTTCATGTGTATTTAATTTGCTGTTTAACCTTTTAATTTCAATTAGTAGATTTTTATTTTCTGAATTTCCAGTTGGCTGATTAAGATGATCCATTTTGAATAAAGGGACACTACCAGAAACATTAAAAGACAATAAGGGACTGTTATGAACTCTTCCCATAAATTTGACTGGATAGATCATTTTATAGCTACAAACTGTCAACACTCACTCAAGAACTAGACAAACTAAAAACTACTATAATATCTGTTAAAGATATTATATTTGTAGTTACAAATCTCCTCACCAAGAAAACGCTAGATAGATCCACTGGCAACTTCTACCAAATAACTAATGAATAAATAATATAAAATCGGTACAATTCCTTCCATATTATGGAAGAGGTGAAAACATTTACTAATTTATTTTATGAGTCCAGTAAAGTCATGCAAATAGATGACAAGAAAATTATCAGTGTTCCTCCTGAACAGAGACACAAATATCCTCAACAAAATACCACCAAATTAAATCTAGCAATGCAAAGAAAGGACAATACATCATGACCAAATAAGACTTATCCCAAGAGTTTAAGATTGGTTAAATATTTGTAAAGGAATCAATGTAATTCACCACATTAACAGACTAAAACATGAAAAAAAGATGTTAACTTCTCAGTAGATGCAGAAAAGAAATCTATTGAAATTCAACATTCAAATGTGATTGATTCAGCAAGCAATCAAGCAAAAAGTTCTCACCAAACTCAGGGTTGAAGGGAATTTCCTTCTTTCCTTAATTTAATAGAGGACATTTACAGAAAAATTACAGAAAAATCAATAACTAACATGGTACATACTACTGAAACAGTGAATAATTTGCTCCAAATTCAGAAATTAAGTGAAGATGCCTCTTCATTCTTCCTGTTCAAAATCATGCTGAAAGGTCTTGTCTGATATTACAAATTGGTTGTAGGATGCAGAATGACCAGAATCCCTCATATGTTCCTGGCGGAAATGCAAATTGTTAACAGCCTCTTACAAAGGTATTTGGAAGTTTTTTACAAAGATTACTAAGTATACTTCTAACTCCTAGGTATTTATCTGGGTGAAATGGCAATTTATGTTCATACCAAAACCTATATACAGATGTTTATAGCAGCTTTATTAATAATTGCTAAAAACTGAATATGTTTAGACAAAAATGATGTAGTGACTCCATACAATGGAATAATATTCAGTAATAAAAAGGAATGAATCCTCATCCATGTAACAACATGGATGAATCTCAGATACATGATGCTAAGTGAGAGATGCTACATTCAGAAGGCTGTGTATACTGCATAACTTCATTTCCATGACATTCTAGAAAAGCCAAAACCACTGGGACAGAAAACAGATCAATTGTTATTAGGGCCTGGGGTTAGAAGGACGGGTGGCTACAAAAGGGGGCATGGAAATATCTGGTGCTTATTTCATAAATAACCCCCAATGTGTGTGTGTGTGTGTGTGTGTGTGTGTGTGACTGTAGTCAAGATATAAAATAAATTATAATACATATTATTAAATGAATAAAATATATATTGTAGTCGAGATATAATACATTATATTTTATATCTCGATTATAGTGATAGTGGTTACACAACTGTGCATATTTGCCAAAACTTGAGAACTATGTACCAAAAAGGGTTAGTTTTACTGTACATAAATTATAATTTCATTTTAAAAAATTTAAAAATACTCTTCTTTCATATATTCTTATTCAAGCTTTATGTTTTCCTCTTCTTTCTGTTATCTCTTTTACATTTTTGGCATACTTACATTAAAATCTCTTCATATTGTTTATGATTTCTACTTCTTAAGATATTTTATCTTCAGCTATGGTTCAGTGTTTTTTGTAATGATTTTACCTACTGTTCTATCACCTACTGTAGTCAGTGTGAATTTGGATTCCATAATTACTCAGAGCACAGACTGGGGTTATGTATGCTAGCTCTTGACTTTTCCCACCCAAGGCACTAGACAATGCCAGTTTCTTACTGCTTCCAAGCTAGCAGACAGTTTTTTTCCCCCCATTTCCAGTTTCCCCAGCACAGCCACCCCTTCATAGCTCAGTTTCTGTCCTCCTGGGGCATGGATCCAATTCCTCATCTCCCATCCCCATAGATATTAAACCCAGGCATCAATGCCTAGAGATGCCCTGTGAGACATTCAACTTCAGTATCAGCTCACCCTTCTGCCTGATTCCAGTCTTTATTTCTGGCAACTAAGCTCCCCATGTCCTGGATTAACATTCAAATATATGTTTAAATTATTTTCTTTTTTTTTTCCTGACATCCTCTGTGTTTGGCTCCAGGAGATTGGTGGCATTTCATATCACCTAAATTGCCATCTTGACTGAAACTCACAGCAGTATTTCCTAACATACAATTCTAACAGTATTTGGTTTTGTTCACACACAGAAAGTGAGTTGGAACATTGAGTTAATTGGGCATTTTCAAAAGGAAATTTTAATTATCTGTTACACTGCATCAAATTTCTCCTAAATACTTCATATTGTACTACAAGTTTTGTTGTTGTTGTTTCCATAGTGCCTGTATGTTATTTTTAATCCATTCAGGTAGATGCATGCATAAGCCAAGAAGTGCCACAGATTTAATCAACAAACAACTAAAGCTTCTTTGTAATGTAGCCTTGGAGTTCAAGAAAACCTGCAAATTGAGATGCATAAAGTATCCACACAACAAATGCATTCTTTTTTTCCCCCAGAGAATGCAGATCCGTAAATAAAATTTCTAATTTTAAGTAGAAAGTAGTTTAAAATGTTTACCCAGTGTTTGTTTTACTGCTTTAAGAAAAATATATTTCCAAAATAATTTATAAAGCTGCCAAAAGATAAGTTAATAATACTGTATAATAGATCACTAGATTTAGAACATCTAACTGGAAAAGCTGGAAATGAGAAGTTTAAAGTTCAAGGAGGTCTGAAATCTAACAAGCTTAATCAAAGGAAAAGATGTGAAATGTTCACAAAAAGGAGTCTGCAAAGCCACACACACAGAAAGACTGCCAGTGTGGGAAAAGAATGGCAACTTTTTCCTATTAAGAAAAAATAAAAATAGGTCACATTGTTGACCTTGGCCATCCTCTGGCATAGTCATGTCACAGCCATAACACAGAGCATAACATAAATGGCCAAGGGGCTCTCAACATGTGAGAACAATTTCTGCAAAGGGGGTAGGAAATCAATTCATACTAATTTTAACTCCCTCTTGTTTCTGCAAAGGCTCATCTTGATTTCTTGGTGAACTTTAACACTCTTAGTCTCCTTGACACAGTTCAGTTTTCATACAGTTCCCCTTAGACTACAAAAGAGATCACTGGACCATAGACAGTGCAACAGATAAACATGACCTATCTTGTACTAAAAACGAGTATGTCATACTGAGCTGAAAGAAAAGAATTATACAGGGTAAATATGGTCCAGATGATAGTATCAGATTATCAGCAGAAATACATTAGAATTTGCCTCTCAAAATGGCACAGCAACATTTTGTACTTAGCATCAAAAACATCCCCAAGTCAAAAAGTAAACATCACTCCAATATGACTGTCTAGTATTGCACAATAGTTGACAAATCACCCAACCACTCAATCAACGAGGAAGCATTCATTAAATATAGACTTTGCCCAAATTTTACTGAACGCTATTGTGAAGATGAGAAATATAAGAATATCTCACATTTCAATATTTTAATATTTAAAAAATACTGTGATTGCTGTTGGCATGAGAAAACACACAGTATCTAATAGATTTCTCTTGTTTTCTCATTATAATACATACACACACACACACACACACACCAGATTAAACAAAGGGGAGGTAGAGAACACAAACCCTGTAAGGTGAGTGGAGAGGGAAGAGTTGGGAAGAGAAATGTTAGGAATTTCTCCATCCATAGGGATGGATGGGAAAAAAATAACATCCTTGAATATCTCAAAATCACATTCCTAAAACAGGGTGGCATGTATCATTAAAATAAAAGACTTCGGCCTGCCTTCTATTCTCTAAGATGAAGATACAGAGCCTGTATTTACCAATAAATTAGTGAGAACATACTTCAACTATAAAAGGCACACCTTCTGAGGTCAGTAAATCTCATCAATACCCCTGTCTACACATCCATTTAGGCACTAAAGTTTTTGATATTCTCTATGGTTCTATATCTTGATTGTAGTGGTAGTTACATGACTATATGCATTTGCCAAACATAGAACTTAAACATTTTTAAAAGAGTGAATTTTACTGTATGTAAATTATATGTCAGCAAAAAAAAAAGTTAAAATATATACAATATGATAAGTGATGGGAGATAGAGGCACTGTTGTGTAGAATCTGGATATAGCTACCTAAGGAAAAGCATTGCAAATAAGTACTGAAACAGACAGGCTGTTTCAGTGCTGACAGCCTAACAAAGTCTATAGGAGGTAGGCTTAATTCATTCTATAGCATTTACCAAATTAGAGTAGTCCAAAGAATGTTCATAAACATATAAAAAAAAAGGATGTTTCTTGAAAGTAAGTTTAACAAATACTGGCTTTAAAAAGAATGATTAACAAGCTTCTTTGCTATATATAGGGCTTCTCCAGGTACTTCATAGTGCATTTCCAAGAAGGGAAAGTAGCACACTGCATTTCCCCAAATCATTTGAGCATTGAACAACACTTTTCTCCTAACACATACAAAATGGCAAACAAATGGCAACCAGAGATTAATTTGACCCTCCGGAATAGTTAGAAGCCCTGAAATTAAAATGAGGAGAAAAATCCCACACTAAATAATGATCCCCTGTGCAATAAAGACTGGACCGGAGACCATAAATCTTGACTTTCAAATCACGGACAGATCTAGGTGCAAATCTTATCACCGCTAAAATATAGTTAAGAGAACTAAATTTACAGACATGTATAAACCTGTACTGCTGTCTATTTGTTCCTGAGTTCAAGGACAGATAAACAAATATATATAGTTGTATATATTATGTACATATATATTTCATATATATTTAAGTATTCACATATTTATTTATTATAAATATTTATGTATTATATAAATATCCAAAAAATACTGAGTCACAAGAGAAAAGCACAATTCCCTAAAAACTTGGAATAAGAGCATAACTGAAATTTCTTCCTACACAAAACATAAGAATACTGTGTAAAACATTTATTTGGTGTACCAAAAAAAAATCTAAAAAGATGAGTTCTATAAAGCAGAAGCAGGGAGTCATGAGAAGGCAATATTCTGAGGTGAAGTTGGATAAGAAAATGAAGCTGGCAAATTCTTTACAAAATAGACAAATCATCAAATAACTTTTAAAAGTAACAACAGTGTAAAAATGAGTAATTGCATCAGGAGAAAACCAAACTGACCTTAGAGAAAGCCAAATCAGTAACACGAGGACAAACTCAAATGGCTCTTTCCGTGTTAGAAGAAACAGCAAACGAGAATACAATCCAAACATATTGGCAGCACCTCCCAAACTCATCACAATCTGGCCCCTGCCTAACTCTTCTGACTCATTTTACCACCATCTCAACCCTTCCACTTAACACATCCCACACTCCAGCCTTAAATAATTACTTACGACTCCCTGAATATGATGCTACGCTTTCATTACCCTAATTTAAGAGCATCAACTGTGGAGTGAAAATGCCAACTCGAATTTCAATTCTCCCAGTTACTAGCCTTGTGATTTTGGAAAACTGACTTAGCTTTTCTATGCCTCAGGTACTTCATCTGCTTCTAGTGTTTTTTCTCCTCTTTTCCAAATGGCTAAATTCTGTTTTTTCTTCACATCTGAACCAAAGGTTTGCTGTCATTCCCTGGTCTCCTCATCTGTGGTAGGTATCCCAAAAGCATCTGATTTTTTTAAAACAAAATCCATGCCTTTATTATTTTCTCTTCTAGCATCTAGAAGAGTGGTGCATTAAAAAAAACAAACCCTCTGGTAAGTTACTACTGAAAGTATAAATATATGAACAAATAAGATTAATTTAAAAAAGAGCTGAAGCATGCTAAATTTCAATCAGAAAAACAAGGTGTTGGTCTAGCTTAAGATGGTCAGAGTCACTAGCTAAATAGAAGTTTGGGGGAAAAAAAAAGAAGTTTGGGAAGAGAAGATATTGGGCACCTTGTAACTGCACGTTTTTAGCCGGAAGCTAATGTCTTAGTAATGCCCTGATTTAAGTAGAAATTATACTAGAGATCCTGTGTTCCATTCTAACACTTAAGTTCTCTGGAAGCTTCTGCTTTTTTCTTTCCCTAAGATTTTTATTTAATTATTTGAGAGAGCAAGAAAGTGAGAAACAGAGCATGAAGAGGGTGAGGGGCCCAGGGAAAGGGAGAAGCAGACTCCCCACTGAGAAGGGACCCCTGAGGGGCTCTGTCCTGGGACCCCAGGATCATGACCTGAGACACAGGCAGGCACTATATTTTTATGGACAAAATGAAGTTTGAAATGAGCATTGAAGAATGGGTTGAATTTGAATAGTATGAAAGCCCGTTCATTCCAGATTAGGGACCAACACATACTAAGGCACAAATAGTTCAGTTGTCTTACTTCTAGGGAAAGGAAAATAACTCACTACAATTAAATGCAAGAATTAATGGAAATTCCAGAAGTTGCTAACAGAATTCACTATTGTTTCTTTATGTTATATTTTACTACCTACAGAGGATTGTAGTGTGATGGTTGAATTCACATTTTCTACAGCCAGACTGTCTGCATCCTGATCTCAATTCTGACACTTACTAATATGCTTGTATAAAGTTGTAAAACTCACAGTGCCTTGATTCCCTCATCTATTAAATGGATACAATAAAAGTCCTGACCTTATAAAGCAGTTCTAATGGTTAAATAATTTAATACATGCAAATCACTTAGAATAGTGACTAACACATTTAAGTGCTCAATAAATGTTACTTAATTTGAGGTCACATTCCATTTCTTGTGAAGGTTAGTTGTATGTCTTTCAACATTTCACATAATTAAACTCAGTCCTTTCTAACCTAGAATTATATTGACTCTTTGCCACTTTAAGACAGGTTGTAGCACTAGCAACACCATCTTATTTAGGGTAGCATGGTACTTAATATCATAATAATCAAAGGAAGACTAATCTCTTAGAATACCTGTTCTCATTGACATCAAAAATCCTAAGTGCAGTTGCATTAAATTAGATTGTGTTAAGCAAAAGGTTGTTCTTAAAAGCAATGTATCTCTGGAAAGAGTAGAAAGAAGGAATGAAAAGAAAGAAGGAAGGAAGAGATGGAGGGAGGGATAGAGAGAGGAAAGAGAGAAAGAAAGAAAAAGAAAGAGGAAAGAAAGGAAGGAAGGAGGGAAAGAGGACAGGAAAATGGGAGGAAGGGATTAAAAAGCAAAAAGAAAGGGGAACAGGAGTTTAGACCATGTTGCTACTCAACCTGAAAAAAAATGTAGCAGAAACTGTTGAAAACACTCTAAAAACTTCTTTCTAAATCACAGTGCACGTGATCCATCGATTTTGTTTGTTGCCTTGGTCCAGATTCATTCAAAGAAGTAACTGAAATATTAATCTGATCTGTGATTTGGAAAATGTTTCTCAATAAAAATATTCAAAAGCCTGACTGCTTCTCAGCTCTCAGATGAATTAAGATTTAACTCTGACATGAATTGAACCTCTCTCTGGGGATGCTTCTCTTTACGGGGCTGAGATCACAGAGTTCATCCTTCTGGCACTAGCAGCTCTTTGATTTTTGTCAGGGAGGCCTGCCACCAGAGCGCAAGGCATAGCAATGTGAGGGTATGTCTCCCATATGAGGGTATGTCTTCCCTAATGAAGAGCCAGCCTGGAGGGAGGGGGGGCAGGTTGGAGGGTAAATTTCAAAGAGGGGAAAGGTCAGTTCTTGGTCAAAGTCTGAAGAGCTTATGGAAGAAAGAAAACTTCGAAAATAAAGCATTAACATAAATTACCGAACACAGTCTTTCAAGTTTTGCAGAAAGAGATGAAGCCATGCTACCATGATAAAGGTTCCCTTTTAAAAGGATGTATCCATCTTTGTCCTCTTCTTATTACTTCAGAAAATTATCAGACATGTCAGTAGATGATTCTATTTGAGTTTCTTAAGGAAAACTTTACAGGCATTGAAATTTTAAAGATATCCCACCTCTTTAAATCAGAAAGGTGATAAGGTCATGGTTAGCTTTCTGGGAAGAAAATAAGATCTGTAACCTTCCCAGGAGAATAGCCTTTACTAATTGAGGGGGAAATGGTTAAGTTGACATGACATTATAATATAAACTGCATTAGTTCAAAGAGATAGGGGCATGAGTCAGTGTCAATAACTTAGCATATTTAATGGTCTGAATAAACTAGATAATTATTTTCCCAAAATGAAGGTTTAGGGGGACCCTGAGACCTGCTGTTTATACAGTTTGGAGAAATAAAATAACTGGTCAGCCTCCATTTTCCACTACTGTCTCACTGAGGTGAGTGATAGAAGGACAAAAATACTCAGAAAGGTACAGAAACAAAAACTCAGATAAGAAGAGAGAATATGGCAAATACTTCAGGTCTTTGCAGGCAAGAAGTCAAGAGCAGTAGTTTTGGTCTTAGGACCCCTTTGCACTCTTAAAAATTATTGAAAACTCCAAAGACCATTTTTGTCTGTTGATTATATACTTAAATATATGCTATTTTAGAAAATAAACCTGAAAAAGTTTATGTATTAATTTATTAATTCACTTAAACAGAATAACAATAAGCTCATTCTATGTTAATATAAATAACATACATTTTTACCTAATTTCTATATTTTTCCAAACCAAAAAAAATTAGTGAGAAGAATGACATTATCTTACACTTTTGCAAATCTCTTTTAATATCTGGCTTAATAAAGACAGCTGAATTCTCTCTGCTTCTGTATTCCATCTGTTGTGATATCTTAATTTTGATTAAAAATATCAAGAAAATCTGGTCTCACACAGAAATGTAGTAGGCAAGGGAAGAAGCATTTTAATAGCCTTTTCAGATAAGTGTGAGTACTCTTCTCTGATTCTACACTAATATCTGACAAGTGATAATTTCTCAAAGGTTAGTTGCAAAGTAGAATCTGAGACCGTATCAACAGACTTTCCATACTCTACATATTAAAATCCGTTGGTCATCATGACGCTTTGAGTGAATTGTTATCCATACATGATTTGTAACATCATGTGTTTGTCGTTTGGAAAATAATAGTTTGCTGAGTTAGGCAGATCTTGTATTACAAAATACATTAAAAAATCACATTCATTAATATAACCACCAACCTCAGCAAAAAAATACTTTATTAAGAAGCTGTTAAACTCACAAAGTGGCTAGGAGTCTTCCAAAAACTTAATTTTTGCCTGAAATCTTATATTTTATTATTGGCAGCAAATATTGTAAGTGGTTTTCTTGAAGTGATAGTTTCACTCCATTCATTATCAAGAAAATATTGCCAAATACCCAAGTCTACATAATCATACTTTTTCTGTCATTTTTTTCAAATAAAAATAATGTTTCATGAAAAAAGTAATTCAGCTCACATCTCAAATAATCAAACTACTGCTTTTTCTCAAGATAGTTTCTGTATTTCCATATGCAGCAGAAGTACTTTATGTATACTTCCTCTCTTGTCATACAATGTTACAAAGACATGTGCTCAAGGGTCAAGATTTAATACAATAAGTTTTACTTTTTCATAAGGAACATTCTATGTGAAATTGGCTTTAAAAAAAAAAACCTGTGAGTCCAGTTTGGTACTACTGCCTGGATTCAGGCAAAGATGTGAGCAGTTCTAACCACCTCTGCTTCTGCACAGCAGCACACATACCAAAGCACAGGAATGAGCAAGGTAATGTCTTAATGTTATTACGAAATATTTTTTACCTCACAAACCACCTGAGAGAGTCTTGGGGGTCCTCCACAGATCATATTTTAAAAACTGATGAAGTAAAGAAAAGTTGGCTAAAGCCACAAGAATAAGCAAGTACTGTGAAAGGCCGTGTTAAGGAGCAGAGGGAAAGTCTCTGACTCTGCTTTTTACACTGATCCATTGAGGAGGGAATCTTTGGGACTCTAAGTATTGGGCATATCTGGAAGGAAGTCCAATGTGTGAAGCCAACCCCTTGTGAAACCTGTGTCTTGAGTAGAAAGGGGGAATTGGCTACCAATAATTGGATATAACTGTAGCCATAAGACCCAGGAAGAATTTCAACACAAATTAGAACAGGAAATCTTTGGACTTCAGGGGCAAAAAATTAAAAAAAAATAATAATAATAAAAAAAAAAATAAAATAAAAAAAAAGTCTTCCAAAAAGAGTGAGATTCTAAGCAATAGACAGAATGAGGAAAAAGCTGGTGATATGATAAAGACAACTAACATGACTAACATGTTCCCTGTCTCAATGAGAAAAGAAAGATGACTCCAGGCATAAAAGAAAAACAAAAACTATACAAGTCTGATCCATATAAGATGCAGAGTGTGGTATGATTTTGAATAATCAGTGGAAGGAAAGGAGAATCTATTTGATGTCCAGAAACTTCTCTTTTGTGTTGATCTGAGATTTTGACTTTGGTTTTGTAGAGAAGGATATATTTGCATAATGATATAAATACTGCTTACTCATTTTTAATATATATAACTATATACAATTTTGTCTTTCAGTTAACTACATATATAATTGCATCTATATGTTAGTTATATATATTTCAGTTTAGTGTAGCACATGTAAATGTTACCAATATTGGAGATGGAGGACAGAAAAGATGTAGAGGGAATATATATCCTCAGTAATGGGGAGTCAAGAGATACAATTGAAAATTAATAAAATAAGGGCAGCCTGGGTGGCTCAGAGGTTTAGTGCCTCCTTCAGTCCCAGGCGTGATCCTGGAGACCCGAGATCAAGTCCCACATCGGGCTCCCTGCTTGGAGCCTGCTTCTCCCTCTGCCTGTGTCTCTGCCTCTGTGTGTGTGTGTATGTGTGTGTGTGTGTGTGTGTGTGTTTCTCATGAATAAATAAATAAAACCTTAAAAAAGAAGAAAATTAAAAAAATAAGAAATACAGGGAAACTTTAAGTATTTAAATGAAGTAGTATTCTACATTACAAACTTAAGAGATATAAAAAATCTTACAACTATCACAGATTGGGTCAGGTAGAAGAGATCGGTATTATGAATGAAAGAAATTTTCTTTGATAGTGTTGAGTCAAGAAGTATGTTGTTATGTGATAAATCAAGAAATAAGGATATAAAATATATTACTTAAACAGCCTTGATATTAAAAATATCTATTAACTATTATGGCACAGGCACAATTATCAGACCAGAAGTCTATATATCCAAAATAGAGGCTGATTGGGACACACTGGCTACCTATAAACTATTTTTAAGAAGAATTAGGGAAGTAACAACCAGAAGAAATAAAGGTAGGAGGGAGCCAAAAGTTCAGCCCTGAAGTAGGAAACTGTTGCTTTTTATTAAAAACTTTGTTGTACTATTTTAATTTTTATTATATATTTAATTTGTGTTTCTTTGATGAAAAATAATATTCATATATAAAAATATTTTCATCCTATCAATAACTAGGACCAATTAAAAATTGTGCTGCCATTCTCTTTAAAGTCTATAAGCAATTAATGTTCAATAGAAATAAATTTAATAAAATGTAATGGTAAACATGTCCTTGGTTTAGTAGCAGATTTGAAAAAACTTCTTGTGTGTTCTCATATATATTCTCAAGGATATATAAAGGAATTACTTCAAGTTTTAATTTAGGAGATAATTCATCATTTTACTTCTTTCTCATGAGGACAGAGAGGCAGTGGAAAATATCTTTATCTCTAGGGCACATTTTTTTTAAGTTATCAATGCTTTTAAATAGTAGGAGATTCTCCTTACCAAAATTAAAGATGATGTTGGGAATTTTATTTTACCTTAATGAATGGGCCCCAGTGAACCATAACTTATATCTATATGGCACAATTAACTATCCTTTCTGTTCTTTAGATCACCACAGAGAACAGGAGGCCTACAATAATTACTAGAAGATGTATTTCGAGGACATTGCTTTACTTGAATTTATGAGTAGTACAATTAGTCACAGATATTGTTGGCTGCAAGAAATAAGTTCATGAAAAATAGTCTCCCAAATAACATAGATGCCTGTGCAAAGAATTATTTGAATGTTGGACTAATTCATTCTGAATGAAGGTCTATGAAGTCAGTAAAGGAAATTATGTAAGAAAAACAGTTATCAAAATGTAATTACTTTTAATTTTCAGACAGACACTTCAAAGCTTAGAATTTTGTAGAATTGTGTGTACATTTATAAACATGAAAAAATAACGTTTAAGTTATTGGACAGTTGTTACATTACACTATATAGAGATGTGGGAAATGGAAAATCAGGGACCCAGAATACTTGGGTTCCTTTAGTCTATTTGACCAAAACTTCCATCTCAAATCAGTTTCCTCATTCTGTAATACAATGATATCTTTGTGTAGTATTTTGGATCAGCGGAGTTAAATAATTTAGTATTTCAGGCCATATGGTTTTATTTTGTTTATCTCAAACACTGAGTTTGTAGTTCCTTCTTTATTTATGTTTATTATTTAATTTTGATAGATCCTACAGAATATAAATATATGATAACATTTATTAGTTTGGTCATATACATATCAGAAAAATAGCAGAATTTCTACATATATGTGCATACCATAACCCTGTTAGAAAGGAAAAAGAAGTCTTACTAAAGTAAGCAGTTGGGGATCCCTGGGTAGCTCAGCGGTTTAACCTGCTTTCGGCACAGGGCATGGTCCTGGAGTCCCGGGATGGAGTTCCGCATCAAGCTCCCCGCATGGAGCCTGCTTCTCCCTCTGCTTCTCCCTCTGCTTCTCCCTCTGCCTGTGTCTCTACCTCTCTCTGTGTCTCTTATAAATAAGTAAATAAAATCTTTAAAAAATAATAAAATAAAGTAAGCAGTGTTAGATTATTCAAATAGAGTCTCTGTGTTTGAACACATATGCTTACAACAGGCTAATCAACAGCAAAGATAGGAAGCTAATAATTCAAATCTTTGATTATCTTTAATCAAATAGACTTTTGATGCTGTAAAAGTCACCACATATAAATATATAAAGAAATAATTATATAAAAAGTCTGGAAGAATGTTACCAGAGGCCTACATGTTAAAGTACTGATTAAATCTTGTGTCCTATGTTAAAATCATGAATTCTAGCAAACATCTTTAGGTAGATACCAAACTTTGTCTTCAGAGTTGGTACAAGTTTATTAGTTGGAGAAACAAGGTCACATACATCATATATACTTAAGCATTTCTTTTTGTCCTATAGTATAAAGTATTCAAAGCAGAGTAAGGATCTTACAACACATCAAATGAACACGTATTAAAAACTGTTTTAAACCACATTATTTCTACCTAAGAAAGCAAATTTAATGTGCTAGCTTTTTCCCCATTCATTCAATTATTTATTCACCATTCATCTTATAAATATTTATTAAGCTTCCTGCTCTTACACTACCAAAGAGAAGGCAGAGACATAAAACATATGGCCATAATACTATGTGATAAGTGCTCTGGGTTATTTACCAAGTTAGGCCATTCACAGGAACAAATAAGTTAATTACAAAAAGTCTTTCAATAATGTTACTTCCAAAGTAACTGGGTTTAAAAATAAAAAGTTGCCTACATTAGGCTTCATTATACTATAAAAGAACTGGCAAGTGGAAAACTCTAGAATTATTATATTTACATTAAGGAAAATTAGGCAAGATGCCTATCTTCTTAACTTTATATTCATTTAATGGATACCCATTCTTCATCTTTTCTCTTCAGTTATAGAAATTCTTGAAAGGCATTATAACAGGTTCATTTTAATAAGAGAGAGAACAATCATACAGAAAATGACTAAATTATCCTCAGTTTAGGATTTCACTATTTTTTTTTTTTTTTGCCTCAGGCTTTGGGGACATTAAGGCCATGTTATAAATCCTGGCCACTGCTTTTTCTAAAGAGCAAAAATGAGAGTTTATTAGCATCTCAGTGGTTGCCTCAATAATGACAAAACAGTTGCTCATTATTGCTCATTAGTTTCATATTAGATTCATTTGCAATAGCAATACATCTTCTATTCATACTCGATTGCAAAACAACCGATATGATTTGACACCTGCTGTACAATAGAATTCATTAGATAGTAATAATACAAATAGAAATTCAGAAGCTGGACTTCTATTTGCCTCTGTGATGACTCCATGAAGGAAAAGACCCCTGAAATCATCTAGGTTAGAATAAGATAAATATGCACAGTAGATGACTAAGTTTTTCAAACACTGAATTCCCTGTTTTTCTGTCTACGTCAACCTTCTATATGCACAATATAATATTTTAATGAGTGGCATAATTTTCAAAATAATGTACTTTTCACAACACAGATGAATGAAACCTAAATTTAAAGAAGCATACTGAAAAAAATAAAAATAAAAATAAAAATATATAAAATAAAGAAGCATACTGAATAGGAGCCTAAGATAATTTTTTAAACCAAATGATAAACTATACTTTTTTTTTGTACATTTTATCTATTTTTTTCATACATTTATGTCTTAGTCCATAGGGGAAGAATCAGGTTTCAAAGTGTACCTAGTTATTACTTCTGATATTCAATTTCGTTTGTTTACTAGAACTCGTTTACTAGAACTCGTTGTGGCTGATGCCACATGTCACAGCATATAATAAAAGAAGAGACTTTCAGCTATTATTCTTTGGTTTAGATTCATGTCCCCTAAATCATCGAAATGCAACACACTAATTCAAAATGAAATGGCTGTTCCTGCTTATCAGAAATGTTTTAGAAGGGAAATCTAATGTGCTTTGCTTCAGGTAAGAAAGTCCATTGTTAACCTTCTGTTATAGATCCATAGAAAATAAACACTACATTAACCAATTTGTAAAAATATGAGTCATATACGTGACTCTCTTTTGTTCCATCCCACAACCATTTTTTTAGGTATCCTTCATATTCCAGGGATTAAAAGGTCATGATATTCATACTTTTTGCAACTAGAATTTCACAATGCCTTACCACTTCCATCAGATTATAAGCTCCAAAGAATCACAATAATGATTGAATTCTTACCACATGGCATAGCCCTAGAACATGGTGGGATCTCATTAAATATTTTTTCAAATGAATGTATAAATGAATGAGTGCTATGAAAAATATAACAATATCTGCCCTTTGGTTGGTTATAATTCTGGTAGAGAAATAAATCTCAAGGGACTTTTTAAAAATAAATGAGTAGTTTATAATATATGAGAATGGGTAGTGGAGACCACACTTGGAGGTTACAGAAAAATGATACATCACCATAGGTCAGAGTGGCAGGGGAATTTTTTTGTTGGATGGGTTACACCTTCTTCCAAGATGTGAAGGACAAGCCGGATTTCAATTGGTAGAAGCTAGGGAGCAAACATGCTAGGACACGGAAAGGAATAGCCCTACTTTTAGAGGTAAAGACAAGTGTAGGAGATACTGATAGTGTCTACAATAGATATTTTACAATATACGTACAGTTTGTAAATAGATATTTTTGCATATGCACTGCCTCTTTTCAGACTTCAAAATTGTGATATTTTGTGGTGCCTGACTGGTGCAGTCAGTTAAACATGGACTGTTAGTTTGGGCCCAGGCCATGATCTCAGGGTCATGAGATTGAGCCCCATGTCAGGCTCCATGCTCAGTGTGGAGTCTGTTCTCTCTGCCTCTCCCACTCATGCTTGTGCTCTCTCTCTCTCTAATAAATAAACAAACACATCTTTTTAGAAAAAGAATTACGCTGTTTCAATTGTGGAAGCATGCTTCATTCTGTGTCCCAAAATGAAGCTACAAGAATCGCAGAAAAGATGGTTTTCAAACACACCTGTAGGAAGAAAGCCAAGTCAGAAACATGATGCTTTCCCCAGCAAGGAAACCCATGCCCTTTAGATACAATAGCTTTTAAATATTGAGTATAGAAAATGAGTTAATAATCATGGTATCAGTATGTACAATACAATTTAGGTAAATGAACTCAAATTCCAACAAGTACATTATCCGAGAATATACTTAAGCAGTGTTAAAATTTTCCATAACAAATATATATGAAACAAATTTTATGATAATCAAAACCTTGAGAAATATTACTCTTATAATATAATTGTTTTACAATAAAGAGTAGGAGATCATGGGAGAGCTTCCTGCCCTTCTCAAAAAAAATCCATACCAAACCAAACAAAAACTACCCATAAATTCAATTTTATCATGACAAAATATAGATTGTGTATAAACACAACTTACATCATCTGAATGCCTAATACTATTTATACCTTGTATCTTTATAGTAACTGATTTGAAACCATATTTCAACATTTTTTACTTACTTTTAAGTAAAAAAAAACCTCACACCACCTGGCTAATTCTTTTTATTTTTTTTAATTCATGAATATCTTACAATATTTTCTATTACTCTTTACTATATCAGTTAATGTCTAACACAGAATTTCCAGATTTTGCAAATAAAAATACAAGATGCCCAGTTGAATATGAATTTCAAACAACAAATAATGTTTAACAAAAGTATAATTTAGCATAAATATAACAATAATATTATAGTATAAATATGTCCCAAATATTGAATTGTGGCCTATGATTTCAGCTATAATTCTAATCCAGGCTGCATAAAGGGAGTTGGGATTTATATGTTTATTTACACAAAGTAATGTTACATAATAAATTGCTTAACTGGTTAGATCATGTTACTCATCCTTTTTTGTAGATTATTTTCTTAGAGCTATTTATCTTTGCCCTGTTTAGGGCAATATATAACATTCCTAATTCCAGATGGCCATCTTTCATGCATGTGAAAAGGCATTCTCTCTTCATATTAATTTAAAGATTAATAACTTTTGATCCTTATATAGAAGTGTATGTTTAATAGTCAAAGAAACAACTCTCCTCTTTTCTTATTTATTTTCAATCTCTGTCTTTCTCTTTGTCTTTCTCTTTTTTCTTTCACACACACACACACACACACACACACACACACACATCATTCCTGACCCACCGCATACATATGGGATTATAATAAATTTGTTATAATTCTAACCATGCTAGTTCTTGAAGCCGTAGATGTATTGAGTTACTTTGTATTATCTGAAGATGTGATATAATTTTTATGACTTGTGTGATTTAAAAAAAAATTATTACTGAATGGTTCAATGGAAAAATGAATCTATTTTGTTCAAGATTTGTGAATAAATCCCTTACCAAAAGCTTTTTATTAGAGTGGTAATTGACTGTTTTCTAACTTGCAGTTGTAATGATTTTATCCTGTGAAACAAATCCAAGCATTACTCTGAAATAGTGAGTGACATTTGAAATGAAGATTTTTGAACCTAACCTTCACAATAGCAAAAAAAAAAAAAAAAATTCCTTGCACAACCCATGTCATTTGTTTGGGATTTTATTCCCAAATAGGAATCTTTTATTCCTTTATTTTTCTTCAATAATGG
This sequence comes from Canis lupus baileyi, assembly GCF_048164855.1. Classification (NCBI taxonomy): domain Eukaryota; kingdom Metazoa; phylum Chordata; class Mammalia; order Carnivora; family Canidae; genus Canis; species Canis lupus. The sequence continues at coordinate 61,239,850 of NC_132848.1, forward strand.
TTGATTTTCTTTAATTTTGTCTTCTGCCAAAAAAGCAACATTCAAAGCAAATAATATGGATGTTTCTAACTCTTCTAGATGTCTATTCAATTAAATTTTAATAGAATACATAAATAACATTTTTTCTACTTAAACATTTATCTCAGTTCTTTCATTGAATCAGGCAAATAAGGCAACCATGTTGCTTTGTGAAATGTTAAAAATTCCAAAATTGATCAGGAATTATTGAGATATATACCAGTACTGCCAGTCTAGTGGAAGACTGTTTATAGCTGTATTAAATAGTAGCTTATCAAATTCTCAGTAGTCACAGTGAATGTCAAGATTTAAAGGCCAGTTAGGTGGTTAGTATTCTAATTCTGGGGACAAATTAGTTGTCCATTTAGTCTAATTTCACAGTTGAAAGACAAAGAAATGCATAAACATTCAGGCAGTGAAGAAAAGGCTTACAATTTTATTGGTCATCTAGAAAGTATTCATCAAGAATTATCTCATACATTATATTCTGTTTAATGTGACATTCTAATTAGCCAGGTCAGTAAGGATTCCATAAGGATTCTGATGCAAAAAATATTTTGTCAGGAAACCATGCTTGCACAGGAATTAACTTAATAACAAAAAAACGCGTAAGATAAAGATATTCACTTATTTAAAAATTATCAGAATGGATTGCTTTCTTTTAAAAATATGGATTTTTTGGTTACAGAAGTATTACTAGCTCATAGCTAGCTCATAGAAAATTTGGAAAATATAGAATATGTACAGATTAAAATGCAAATAATTTTATTCCAACAGTATTTAGAAAGCTTGTGCTTTTTGTTGTATTTGTTTCTAGTCTTCTACATCTTAATATTTTTACAAAATTGGGATCATATCAGATGTTTTTAAAAATAGAATTATTAAATTAAAAAAATAATAGGTGAAGTTAAGATTGAGTTAGAACTAAAGAAATGTCAAAATGCAAAATAAGTCTAGTGAAGTAATACAAAGATACAGTAAGAAGAAAAATTATAAACACATGAAAGAGAAAATAAAAGACATGGAAGAATAACTGAAAAGGTCCAAAATAATATTCAAAAAGACAAAAGGTCAGCATTTTTGCAGAGTTGTGGAAAACACCAAAACTCAAAAAGAAATTCCAAATAATCTTAACCAGGATAAAAATTCTTAGTTATAGGTCATAGTAAACAAAGGAACAACATATAGAAAGAAAAGACTTCAAAATTATCTGGCAGGTGGTGGTCTTTAAGAAATTGATTGAGAAGTTCCATTTCTAATAACTGAAAATGTGGAGATTTTGACCAATCTTTTTCTCAGAACAACTAAGAAATTTGGACCAAAAAAAATATGTTTCAAATCATTAGAAGTTAACAAGCATTGGAAACTTATGGGACAAAAATACAGAATGAGGGCAGCCTGGTAGCTCAGCGGTTTAGCACCACCTTCAGCTCAGGGCCTGATCCTGGGGACCTGGGATCAAGTCCCACGTCAGGCTCCCTGTATGGAGCCTGTTTCTCCCTCTGCCTGTGTCTCTGCCTCTCTCTCTCTCTTTGTGTCTCTCATGAGTAACTGAATAAAATCTTTTTTTAAAAAAATACAGAATGAAAAAGAAACTAAAGAGAATTGACCCAAACATTTAGAACTGCCTTTCCCTAAGAGGTTTATGGTGATTCTAAAAAACTGATACAGCTGAGAAACTGAGTAAAGCTTTCATCAAACTTGTTAGGGTATGGGGGAAAAATATGGTATGTATAGTCTGCCAAAATATGGGACTGGAGCAGGAACTGGGGCCTGGAAACTACTGAGCCACAGACAAAGAGTAAGAATGAATCAGATAGATGATGTCTTGGAGAACGGCGGGTGGCTCAGTCAGTTAAGCATTTGCCTTTGACTCAGATTGTGATCCCAGAGTCCTGAGATTGAGTCCTGCATCAGGCTCCCTGCTCAATGGGGAGTCTGCTTCTCTGTCCCTTCCCTGGCTTGTGCATTCTCTCTCTTTCACTCTCTTGCTCACTCTTTCTTTCTCTCAAATAAATAAATAAAATCTTAGAAAAAAAAATATAGACCATGTCTTATAGAGATTGAAGCTCAGTTTTGAATACTCATAATTTTTGATTGATTTAAGGTAATCCAGGATTCTTGTTTTTGCTAGCTTCCTACCAGAAGCACTTTTAAATCATGTATGGAAGATGGCAACATTGTCGTAGATCTCAGCTTATCTTAACATCTGTTATTCAATAATAAAAACCAGATATAGAAGAAGCAAAATAAACTGACTTAAACCAAGAGAAACAATGGATAGTGAAACTAGTTATACTGGGAATCAGCATAATAGAGCTTTCAAAAGAGAAAAATAGTCATAATTAATATATCCAATGAAATAAAAAACAATACCAAAAAATATTTATTTATTTTTTTTTAAATTTTTATTTTATTTTATTTATGATAGTCACAGTGAGAGAGAGAGAGATAGATACAGGCAGAGACACAGGCAGAGGGAGAAGCAGGCTCCATGCACCGGGAGCCCGATGTGGGATTCGATCCCGGGTCTCTAGGATCGCGCCCTGGGCCAAAGGCAGGCGCTAAACCGCTGCGCCACCCAGGGATCCCCCAAAAAATATTTAAAGAGAAGTGATAATGGTAGAGAATCAACTCTAAATTACTATTAAAAAAAAACACTCATATTGAGAGAGCAATGCATAGTGAAGAAAGCAGAATAAACACTGATAGAAGAAGAATTTGTGAAGTGGAATCCAGGTCAGAAGAAAATACCTAAGAATTAAACACAGAGAAGTAAATGATGGATAATATACTCAAAATAGGCCTCCAGCTTGCTTCATTCTGACTTTATTCTTTTATTATTGCCATTTCCTCTGGTCCACTTTTTTCCTATAGGATAGAATGGGAGTGGGAAACATGGGATTTGGGTAAGTAGTGAGCTTGTCCAGCCAACCCTACTCTTGGATTTTGCCATTCCAAATAAATAATGCTATCTTCCTCTGGAGAACTTTACACACTACCTGAACTCTAGGGGATATATATATCTTCACATCCCATATCCTCCATTGATTTTTACCAAAATTCACTGAATTTTACATCTATTCATCATCATTTTTCTTTTTTTTAAAAAAGATTTTATTTATTTATTCATGAGAGACAGACAGAGAGAGAGAGATGCAAAGACACAGGCAGAGGGAGAGGCAGGCTCCACGCAGGGAGCCTGATGCAGGACTTGATCCAGGGTCTCCAGGATCAGGCCCTGGGCTGAAGGCGGCACTAAACCATTGACCCACCCAGGCTGCCCCATCATCATTTTTCATTAGGTATTTGGTACTATTTTATAGTTTCAATATAGAAAATATAGTAATTTCTTTTCTTTGTTCTCTTGGTTTTAGTAGGTTTTAGAAAATAGAGTGGAGCAGAAAGCCTTACTATAGCTTTCTTAAATGGAAATTATTCTAAATTTTTCAAATATACAGAAAATGCCAGAATAAATACATCTATATTTACAAATGTGTGCATTTATATTATTATTTCCTTAGAAGTAGAACATTTGGGACACAGAGTATAACATTGTCCAACTATCTTTCAAGATGTTTGAACTGATTTTGATGTCCACAATTATATGTGAGTGTGCCTACCTTCTTCTCCTTTATCAATTCTATTATCATTCTTTTTCATCTTTATATATCAGATAAATGAAAATTGCTTACCATTGCTTTACCTTTTAACTAGTGATAGATATTATCTCATCACTGTATTAGCAATGTGTAAGTTTGAGGACAAAGTGTCTCTTCTGAAGGACTTTTCTGGTTGTGTGTTCCTCCCTCTTCTTGACTTTGTTCAGTTTCCATGGAAAACAGACTTTGTGATAGAAATTGTTTTGCAGGTAGTTTTACTGGGGAGAATGTCAGGGTTTTCCAGAGAAACAGAACCAATAGAAAATATGCTTATATATCATATATATCTTTCATATGAATATTATAATTCATGTATATTGTTATATAATAAAAAATTAGCTCATACAATTATAGAAGCTGGGAAGTCCCATGATCTGCCATCTGCAAGCTAGAGACCACAGGAAAACTGGTAGTATAATTATGAGAACAGAAGGGCTGATGTATGTCCTGGTCAAGGGCAGAAAACTAAGATTCGAACTCAAACAGTCAAGCAGAGTTAGTAAAATTCTCCCTTCCTCCACCTTCTTGTTCTCTTCAGGCTTTTAATGGAACACATTGCTAAGGTTAATCTACTTTACTCAGTCCCCTGATTCAAGAGCCAATCATATCTAGAAATACCCTCACAGACACACTCAAACATAATGTTTAGCCCTGGCATCTTGTGTCCCACCCAAGCTGATACATAAAATTAACCATCACAGAGAGTACTCTTGGAAACAACACCAGTAAAGGAGGTAGGTTTGGGGCAAGAAATGGAATTCTCCATGGAAGTTGCCCTCATTGAGACAAAGGGGCCAGAACTTTGTATTTCCATATAAACTGGTTATATGATGAAAGCTGTCCCAAATAGGGAGCATGATCTTAGGGAAGACAGCACTCTTTGAGAAATTCCTGGAGAGGGAGTCAGCTTGAGCCAGCTTCAACCAAAAGTCCAAAAACTGATGGAATCCCTGTGTCCTGACAGGAAGATATGGACAGTGTACCATAGCATCTACTACACTCAGTTCCCAAGCTTTCCTTTGGAGACTGACCTCCTGGAATTTTAGCTATGAGGTTTGTATAAAATTGACCTCATATGACCTCTAGCTCCCCAGATGGATTATAATTGGCCTAAACCTATCAATAGAATGCCAATTCACTTCTTTGCTACCATACTTAGTTTAAGGATAGGCCCATCCGTAAATAAAATTACCTGATCATGATAGTTTATTTGAGGTGACCAAAGTCACCATAGATGTTTAAATCAAAGGAAAGACTGACTTTCAATAAGTCTCTCTCTCTCTCTGTCTCTCAATATAAACAAGGAAACATGTAGCTCACTGAGCTGCTGGCAGGTGATGGTTTTTTTTTTTTTTTCCTGTTTTTGACTGGGGAAATGAGGCATTAGGTGCAGGCACTAAGGCATACAGGCTTTAGTTAGTTAGCAGTAGGGGAGCTGAGGTCAGGATGAAGCAGACACCTCAGAAAGAAGCAAAGATGTGGAAAAAAGCAGGGTCTGTGGCACCATTGGACTTCTGGATAAAAGCAAGCCTGAAGACTCTGTCTGTGAAGACTATTTCTGCACGTATGTGAACTAAAAAGTTCTTATATTGTTTAAGTCAGTTTGAACTGTTTCGGGTTTTTGGTCAGTTGGAAAGTAAAGGGTATTGAGATAGCTGACATGGAGACACCTTTTCAGGTTTTTTGCTAATATTTCTGTTAATGTGTGCCCACTTCTTTCTGTATAAATAACTATTTTCAGATTGTTCTTCTAAAGTTTTGTAGAATCAAGTATTTCATCATTTTCCTTTGTATTGTCCTCTATACCAGTGTTATCCACACTTCTTGTATTATACCCTATCAGGAAAAATATGTGAGCCTACAGTCTGCCATACACGTTGAACTGTCAAAGTAGACTCTGGCTAATCATGGCTATTACCCAAGATATAACAACTTTACTAAGATTCAAAAGATACAGGCAAGACCTGGCACAGATGTAGCATTTCATTCTAGAAAAGCACAAAGCCTTTAGACACAGATTTCAAAGACATCCCTTTCTCCTGCATAGATAACAAACATGTTCTGAACATTGGATGTAAAACATCTTTCTCAAAGTAGCCAACTCAGTTTTGTGGTTCTCCAATTTTATACTCAGATGGAATATCTTTATGTTACCATATCCCATTCCTCAGCAGCCAAATTATAGGTTGATTTACAAGAAATCTAGACAGACCAGCTATAGCGTTTTTCTCCAGTATCTTTCCCCTATTATCATCAACAGGTTTAATAATGATGTCTGGCCAAATTGATCAGCATCTCTGAGTAGGTAAGGAGTGAGTCAGAAATGGCTTGTTTTATACCACACACACAAGAAAATCCCCATTTATTTAAATCATATATATGCAATATATCATAAAATGTATACAAAACAAAAATTTAGAAGTCATAGATAAGGGTGTAGTATTTTTAAATACCTTTTTATTTATTTATTTATTTATTTATTTATTTATAAATTTTTATTTATTTATGATAGTCACACAGAGAGAGAGGCAGAGACACAGGCAGAGGGAGAAGCAGGCTCCATGCACTGGGAGCCCGACGTGGGATTCGATCCCGAGTCTTCAGGATCGCGCCCTGGGCCAAAGGCAGGCGCCAAACCGCTGCGCCACCCAGGGATCCCTTAAATACTTTTTAAAAATTTTATATACGAAAAGCAAAAGCCTTTATGCCCTCTTTAAATTATTATTTATAAAATTTACGATGATAATGAAAATTATTTTTAGTATAGCAACATCATTGAATATGCTTCATTGATTTGGAAATCTTTGATTTAATATTTTCTGTACAATGTCTCTAAGATCCAAGTTTTGGATATTTGATGTCAATGACTAATGTAACTGAAGAGATATGCAAATCCAATGGGTTAAGTGCTGAATGAATTTTGCTTACTAAATTATGATATTCACTTTCAAATTTCCATTACTTAATTATGCACAGGACTTTTTGGTCAACTTTTACTTTCCTCATTGTCAATCAGTCCTTGCAAAATAATCAGAATGTAGTGCAGTTTTACATTTTTAACAAGTGGTGGTTTTAAAATTCACCAAAAATCCTCATATGGAATATTTTAATCAGGTTAGAAAACTTTGTTTCCAAGTTTTTTTAAGTATGTAGATACATAAGTTTTTATCAATGCATTTACATCGATATCAGACACACACACACACACACCCTATATTATGATGCTAATATTTTCATACATTTATTTTCACAATATTCTCTGCTTATTCAAGAGCTTCTTTTGAAAAGCTGTTACTTTCTCACTTGTTGATAAAGTCACTTCCATGAAGGAACAGGTTAAGATGTTTATTTTTTATAAAATATATACCAATTAACAATTCACTGGCAGCCATTTGTCTTTATAGAAAATCTGGAATGCTTTTCTTTTTTTTTTTTTTAAGATTTTATTTATTTATTCATGAGAGACAGAGAGAGGCAAAGACACAGGCAGAGGGAGAAGCAGGCTCCCCATGGGGAGCCTGATGTGCAACTCAATCCCAAGACCCAGGGATCATGACCTGAGCTGAAGGCAGAGCTCAACCACTGAGCCACCCAAGTGCCCCCCCCCCCTTTTTAAGTAGGCTTCACCCTGGGCTTGAACTCATGACCCTGGGATCAAGACCTGAGCTGAGATCAAGAGTCAGATGATCAAATGACTGAGACACCCAGGTGCCCCATGGAATACTTGATTTTTTAATAAAGAAAAACCTATAGCCCCATATTCAAGTTTAACAGTTCTCCTAAATACTTTGTCATGAGGTAACCAGGACAAATTTTTCATAGTCACTTCTCATCTCAAGTATTGAAGAAAGTATTTTATGATGTAGGAAAATACAATCAGTGGATCTGTTTAACAGAGCACATAACACATTACATAGGCACATGCACATAACGTTATATGCAAAAATAAGTAAATAAGGAAATGCCTGAGAGAGCTACTGAGTCAGTCTCTCAGTTTGTACTTGGAGCTTTCCCTACTCTCTCTGTGTGCACCACTGGTGGTGAGTGTCATCCATGACCACGTGATATATTAACAAAGGGCAGCCACCAGTGCAACCTGTTTACTAATAAAATTAGTGAAGGTTGATTTCTTTCTTTAGATCTATGTCTTCTTACACTTCAGTTGATCATTTCATTTTTGCCCATCATGTTCACACCTTGCATTTTATTTAATTCCGAATTTGATTTTCTACAGTGTCAGTTTTGATCATTACTGCCTTATTTATGTCATCAGACATTTTAGACTACTCCATTTCCATCTTATTCATACAGCTCATATTTTATCGAGATTATAAGAGTTTGTCATGCATAGTTAGTAGAATTTTCCTGTTTCCTGGAATAAGTAGCATTAGGATATGCATTGTTCATTGCCTTTAGATCTATGTTTTATGTGGGAGAATACTTTCGTTGATTCCTCGTGTTGATATTTTTTCCAGATCACTCAGCCTTTAATGGGGAGCAATCAGTATACTCAGACCTATAAGTTGTAAATTGACCATGTGCGTATTCCAGATTTTCCTCTTAATGTTTCTATTCGATGTCCACTGGGATGTTGCCAAAATTCTCCTGTCCTACCTTTTTTTTTTTTTTTTAAGATTTTATTTATTTATTCATGAGAGACAGAGAGAGAGAGAGAGAGGCAGAGACACAGGCATAGGGAGAAGCAGGCTCCATGCAGGGAGCCCAACGTGGGACTCAATCCTGGGTCTCCAGGATCACGCCCTGGGCTGAAGGCAGGTGTTAAACCGCTGAGCCACCCGGGCTGCCCTCCCCTGTCCTACCTTAAGCTGGTTAACAATAGATGTGTTCAGAGCACCCTCAAATTTGTGGCTTCTAGCAAACATGTATTCAGTGTGATTGGAGCAGGATCCTTTTACTAGTTTCCATTGCCTGGTCATTCACCATGGGAATTAGTCTAGCATGCTATCTCAAATCACATTGCCTGGGTTCAAATCCCATCTCCACTATCTGTTAGAGGTGTGACATTTGGGCAAATCATTTAGCTTGTCTCTGCTTTAGTTATTGTATCTCTAAAATAGAGAGGATAATCTTTACTTCACAAGGTTGTTATAATTCAGTGGCAAATGAGCATGGCCTTTCATTAATATCTGTTTGGACCCACTTTTTTCCAAAAATACTAGATGAAAATAACTCCTATAAAGTACCAATTCCCAGTTTTTCCTATTTCTACTCTCACAGTTGATTTAATAGCCTGGCATTAGTATGCCCTACCTATCCCCATTAATTCTTGGTTATCTTACATACTGTGACTTTCAAACTCAATGGATATAGGTAGTTAGTCTATTGGCCAATTTTGCTTGCCCCATCACGAGAATAACTGCCACTCTTTTTTGGCTGTAACACAGGCCTCTGTTTCTAGCGTAGGAATAGGGAAGAGGGATATGCAGGGGCTTTCTCCCATCTACCTTCCTTCCATGGCTACATTTCCGAGGCCTAGGTATGAGTGCCACGGTTTCTTGATCTTTTCCTGCTGCATAGTTAATACTTTCAGAGTTTAGCAATTCTACACATCTCTCCGACTCACAGCAAACCTTATCTTCTAATATATTGTGTTGTGTATTGTCTGCTACACCCTACCCTACTCCGACCTCAGCTACTCTACAAAGGCAGGCAATTTTCTCTGTATGTTTGCCTAAAACAATACCTGGCCCAGAACAGGCCCTCAAATATTTTTTAATGCATTAACAACCTTACTTTTTAGTATAATTGTGATGTGACTCTGTAAGTTTTCCTATGTTTTCAGAGGCATTTCAATGGGTAACTCCATCTGGCAAAGCTAGCTGGCCACCAGAGCTATAACTTGGTGGTCAAGAGCACAGTTTTAAGAGCCAGTCATTTGGACTTTCTCCAATGTGTATCAATTTTTAAAAAAAAAATTATATTTGAAAAAAATTATATTTGAGCAGCCCCGGTGGCGCAGTGGTTTGGTGCCACCTGCAGCCTGGGGAATGATCCTGGAGACCTGGGATTGAGTCCCACGTCGGGCTCCCCACATGGAGCCTGCTTCTCCCTCTGCCTGTGTCTCTGCCTCTCTCTCTCTCTCTGTGTGTCGCTCATGAATAAATAAATAAAATCTTTTAAAAAAAGAAATTCTTTAAAAAAAATTTTTATTTAACATCCCAGGGCTTTTTTTTTTTTTTTTGTAATGTCAGGGAATACAATTGAAGTCACTGAATTTGCATTAAGAGCAGCATTTTTTCCTGAAACAATAGCTGCCCCAGGGCAAGGGCAAAATTTCAAGGATATTGGTTTAACAGGGATAAAAACATGATTGGTCACAGACCCTGCTATACATATATGATCCATTAGTTAGTAATAGTAATGGCATTCCTTTTTGGAATTTTCTTCCGATTCTTTTTGTTCTGAAGTTTTGCCTCCATTTATGATGGTTGCAAGTGCCAGTCAAAAAAAACTTCTTTTCAAGGCTACTTAGGCTGAGAAGATATTTGAACCAGATTTTCTATTAATAAGTTTTCTAAACAGTGATTTAGTGTCATTCCCCTAATAAATCTTATTAAATCATGGAAGAAATACACAGTTGTGCCTGGTGCACTTTTCCTCTTGATACATTTGTTCTTTCCTAATGCCGCTTAAATTGCTAAGATGGTAAGAGACACCTTCCCGGTTGGTACTCACTCCTCGTAAAATACAGGGAGATCATAACCAGTTCAATAAAATGAAATTGTAAGAGTTGAAATCCAGGGGTTCTCACTGTGAAGCCACAGGTTCAAATTCACAGTACCACTTGCTGTTATGTCAATGCTATTATCTGAACTAAATACCCCTTACTATATGAAGAATATCTGGGTCTATCATTTTCGAACAACAGTTCTCTGATACTCTGATGTGTCCTACAATTGAGTGTACCACAGTTCAACAGTTCAACACTAACTACCGGAAATAGCATCAAACTCGATAGGTTTAAGGCTCCATCCTACAAGACTGCCCTCACTTCAGGTACCAAGTCAGAATTACTGGGTCCCAAGCTACCTGCCCTTCTGTCCAACTTGGTTAAAAATCAAAGGTTCCCACAACCTACCCCCTCCAGCTCGATAATTACAAGATGACTCATAGAATTTAGGCAATCACAGCCAACTGAGGCATAGCCGAATGGATGAAGTGCAAAGGGCAAGGAATGAGGAGGAAGGGACAGAGCTGCCTGCCATACCCTGTCCAAGCACGACACCCTTCCAGTATGTCAATGCATTCACCAACCCCAACGAATCTCAGTGTTCATGAGCGTTTTAAGGATTCATTTCTTAAACATGCTAGATCTTCAGTAAATGAACTCTTATTTCCAACCACCTTCCCCTCTCCAGAGGTTGGGAGAGGGAACTGAAAACCAGCCCTCTAACATGCTTAGCTAATCTCTCCCCTGAAACTACCTAAGGAGCCACCTTGAGTCACCTCATTAGCATAAACTCTTGATGGAAAGGGGCTTATTATATGAATAACAAGAGACATTCCTGTCACTCAGGAGATTCTGAGGGTTTGGGGGAGCTCTGTGCCAGGAGCTACAGACAAAAACCAAATACATTTTTCACTCTACAAACCTGGTTAAGTCCTATTTACTAAACAAAGACATTATGCATATTATGTCAATGTAATACTTTTACCTACCATTATGTAGCCAGGTATTTTTAATGAAATACAATTAATCTCCCAGTGTGTTTTATTTATTTTTAAGATTTTTATTTTTTTATTTGACAGAATGAGCCAGAAAGCACAAGTAGGGGGAACAGTAGAGGGAGAAGGAGAAGTAGGCTCCTCATGGAGCAGGGAGCTGGATTCAGGGCTCAATCCTAGGACCCCGGCCTGAGCCAAAGGCAGCTACTTAAACAACTAAGCCATCCAGGTGCCTCTTCCAGTGTGTTTTAAAGTGGCAAAACTTTGTTAAACATTACAGTATCTATCTGAAAATTCAAATTATGTAATGTCTTACAAATCATAACTCAGAAGAAACCAGTTTATAGAGAAGAATAATCTTTCAAAAGGAGAAAAATTTTATGTTTAGATGTAGTCTATTTTCCATTTTTAAGTACAAATCATTTCAATTCTAGTTTTAGATAAATAAAATTAAACCAAAAAAAAAAAATACCCACAAAAAATCTACTGGCATCTCTGTTCTTTAAATACCAAAAGATTTTAATGGTGAAATATTAACATAGCATATAATAAAAAGATCTTTACATATTATAACCAAAGTTTGATCATCACCACTAGGTAACCTGTATGAGTGTATTTGCAGGAGGCATTTATATAACTTCAAGCCACATTTACTTATATGTGTTCTTGCATATTTACTAATGCCATCAAAAATGTATCATGAAAGAGCAGTGGCAGGATACTCAGCCCTAGGTAATATATTTACATATTCGGGTTGCTAGTACACTCTGCCATGCTGAAAAAAATAAGTTAAAATGTTCATTCAATGGTGAAATGAAGAATTTAATTTTTTAATTACCTAAGATTTTTGGATATGTAATTCTCATATTTTTAACATAAGTAAAAGTTGTGAAGAGTTTTGTAAGAGAGGTACAGTACATTCAGTTTTTCATATATCAGACTGCCATGTTTTCTCAATGTACTCAATATCTGCATATACTTGAGGTTAATCCTTTTAGAATACTCTCAGAAGATAATAGAAATATTACTTAGACAATAATGATATATTAGTTCTCCATTTTCTAGCAGGTATTTAATAGCAGCTATTAGCAGAGATAATTCCTTGCTACTTGGTTCATTTTATCAGTTTTTAAATTGATACATGTACTACAAATTGGCACACAAACTGTTTGGAAACGTACTATGTTGTAATTTGCTCTACCCATGCTCTGTTGTGTCCTCTTAAAGAGGTCAAACCCATCCAATCTATACAATGCACATTAGACAACAGCATTGTAAATTATTAATACTATACAAAGATAATTTCAACTAATACAATGTTCATTCTGCTACATTTAAATACCTACCCCAGCCCCTATTCCAAGCTTTTCTTTGAATATGGGTTCTTTGTCAACTTCTTTTGGTTTTTCTAGAATTAATTTCATGGGCTCTTGAGTTAGATTGCCTAGCTCTACCACTTACAAATCTTTGATCTTTGGGCAAGTTGCTTAAACTTTCTGTGCCTCAGTCTCCTCATCTGCAAAATAGAAAGCGTAGTAGTCATTCACCCTGTAGTAAAATGAGGATAAAATATGTCATTGCACATAAAGGATAAAAACTCTGGAACATAATAGATATTGAAAAAACATTAATTATTGTTGATAGCATTTTAAACATATTTTTGTAGAATTTCTAACTTATTGATTCTCCACTGTGTTTTAATTTTACGTAGAGTCTTGTATCTAACATGGAATCTTTTTAAAAGTTTTAAATTGCTGCATCAATGCAGATGTCATGTTTTCTCAATGCTAATGCAGAATATGAACTAGAGGGTTTTGAGAATATGCTCCTGTTTCCTGGAGTGACTGTTTTATTTCCCCTCAGAGGATATTAGCTATATCTCCTCATGATTGTTTTTCTCTCCACAACTGCTAAATATTTCCATTCGCCTGATGATTTTTCTGTTTGTTTAACATTACAGAGTAAGATACTATGTTCAATTGGGGGAGTTGACATGGTAGTGGCCAGCAAAGATATGGGCTTTGTTGTTCACCGTTAAATCCAGTCAAAGAGGGAAAGGGGAACATTGTCATTCTCTGTAGCTTTATTTGGCTAGATCCAGGAGTTCCAAGGGGCAACGGTGAGCAGTGCAAGAGCTTCTGGGGAAGTAGTCACATAATAGGAAATTCTCTGCTGCTTTAAGAGGTTTTATTTTCCACATCTGTTAAATAACCCAGAATTAGCTGAACACCTCTCCCATCCTTCTCCACCTGGCTCAACTTATCTAACAAGTGGCCTGTTCTGATTGCCCGCCTCAAACAGTTGGTGCCCTCTGTTATTTGCCCTCCACTGATGACCCCATAGGACTCCATTCCCAGCTTCTGTTCTTCAATTGGATTATGAAGAGGAGGTATTAGACAATCCGCTTTTCTTATTCGACAGGTGGCCTCTTTTTGTCTGAAGTGCCTGATCACAGACTAGTTTTTATGGCCCTCAAGCTGATGCCATGTATACTAGATTTTGCAGAGACAATCGTCTAAGTTGGGACTTCTTAACAACCTTTTTTTCCTGTTATCCAACACTTAATTTTTTTTTCATTTCTCCTGTGATTTGCATTTTTTTTACCCCTTCCTTGGAACTTAGGGAAAGAGTTAAGTATACGTGCTCATATTACCACCCTGAAATTTAAAGTTCTATTTTCCCTTCTTTGCAGGAGAGCCTTACTTTTTCACAGCAGTGCCATTAGTATCTAATGAACCTAGATTTGAAGTATGTGATTAAATAGGTAATACATCTCCTTGAAAGAGAAGCCAGTTACCTTAATTTTTTTAATTATAGTAAAATCACTCTCTTGGATTCATTGTTGAATTTCGGTTAAACAAATAAATAAGCTAGATAACATGAATTTTTAAGCTTCTAATTGATAATTATAGGAAAATATTCATAGCACATGCCACAGTATGACAGATAGAGACAACAAATGTGTAGAAGATAATCTCACTTGAATACTAGAAAATATATTTTTAAAAACAGGAACTTTGAAACCATTGTATTCAGTCCAGTTCTTCAATGAGAACAGTTTTTTCTTTCATTCATCTCACCTTGTTAATTCTCAAAGATTCTATTTTATGAATCACGTGTATTTATATTTTTTTACTTTTTAAAATTCATGTTTACCTTTTTTTTAAGATTCTTATTTATTTACTCATGAGAGACATAGAGAAAGAGAGAGAGAGGCAGAGACACAGGCAGAGGGAGAAGCAGGCTCCATGCACCGGGAGCCCGACATGGGATTCGATCCTGGGTCTCCAGGATCGCGCCCTGGGCTAAAGGCAGGGGCCAAACCACTGTGCCACCCAGGGATCCCGAGAAGTTACATTTAAACTCTGTTTTTACAGTTGAGATTTTTACGGTCAAACTGATTTTTTTCTTTTAACTCTCCTTTCTATGATATAGATATAGCTGACCATGTCCAAATTCTAGAGCATGAATAACAGTTTCTCTCCATTCAGCAGATTCTGTTCCATCCTTTCTATTCTTTTTTTTAAATTATTTTCAATTTTTTAAAAATTTATTTATTCATGTGAGAGAGAGAGAGAGAGGCAGAGATACAGGAGGAGGGAGAAGCAGGCTCCATGTAGGGAGCCCGAGGCAGGACTCGATTCCGGGACTCCAGGGTCGCACCCTGGGCCAAAGGCAGGGGCTAAACCACTGCGCCACCCAGGGATCTGTTCTATTCTGTTCCTAGAATGCATCTCCAGCCCCAGGACTTCAACACTACTTAGTTGACACCTTCACTTCATCCAAATAAACTCTATTCTTCCATGGGTTATGTGCCCCCTTCTCTCAGAAGTTTGCCTGAATAACCAGCTTTGGCCTATATTTCCTGCATATGTTCATCAATATTACAGTGCTTTTTGACAGTATTGAAAAATGCATCTTTAAAACCCTTTCCTACCAGATAAATAAACTAAACAATTAGCAGGCAAAAACTATGCCTTTCTGAAATTGGTATCTAGAATGCCAAGCACAATATCAGCCCCCAAAAGTATGTGTGGAATTAATTATTAAATAACATGACCATGTGAAACATTAGAACAATGAGAAATTGTTAATACTGCTATCACAAAGCTGCCTATACTATCAGTAATTATTTGTACTTTAAGTGTGGGGGAAATACATGCTTTAAGACTAATTAAGAAGTATCTCTGAGTTTGCTTTTTAAGGATTTAGCAGTAATCATGTAAATGTCAACATTGTGTAATGTTGACATTAGTTAAAATTTAGTCATGACTCATATTCATACTAGGTTTTCATAGCTAATGTGACATAGAGAAATGAGACAATTATCCAGGAAATTGGGGTGTGTGATGCGAATAGGAAGCTTTGACCTAAATGACATTGAGCACATAATTTGGTCTAGCTTTGTTTTTCAAATGCAACAGAAGAAATATCGTGCCAGTTATTTTGGAGTCATTCAGGCTTCTAGTGCAGACTCTCCCTTTGAATAGGTGCTTTTCAAATTTGGCAGCACAGCAACATAACTTGTATGAATTTTTTCATGAAGCTGAATTTCCTGGGCATCTAACTACTACTCAAAAGTATATTAGTACCCTGATTGCTTAAAGAGTAAATAGGTATTATTTAAAGAAATAGAGAATTGATTATATTAAACAAAATTATAGTTACAGAAGAACTAGAAGAACTAGAAAAACTATGCACTTTCAACTTTTCAAACAATTCAAATCTTTAAAAGGAAAATACAAATACACAAAACAAGCAAACATAGACCATTGGGATGTATTAAAAAAATTAAAAATTTTTCAAAATCATAAATAAAGTGATATAACTAAGAGCAAACATGTCAAGATATGTGGAAGGTCCATTTGGAGAAAATATTAAAACACTACTTAGGGATTTTAAAATAGTAAAAGATGGGATGCTAATTAAGTGGCATTAATAGAGATCCGGTCAAATCAAGTCTAATATTTCCATATCATCGAATGCTATCTAGCCATTAAAAATAAAGAAAGATATTTTTTTATTTGTATTGATATTGAGCACTTACCAAAATATACCTTTAAGTGACAAAACTAGGATACAAATTATGTGTAAAGTATCCTACTGTTCGTGTAAAAAGCAGAAAAATAAATTTCTATATAGGTTTATACAATATATATCCCTGTCATACATAATATATGTATTATATGCATGTAAATGTCCTATGTAATATATATATATATATATATATATATACACACAATACATTATAAGTAGATTTATATATTATTCACTCAAGTATGAAGGATATTTCTGGAAAGGCTCATAAGAAATAGTGGTTGCTTCTTGTGAGTAGAGGTGAGGGTAAAAAAAAAAAAGACTCATTTGTTATTGTATAACTTTTTGTACAACTGAACATTTTGTTGATGTGCATGAATTACCCTTTAAGTTTTTAAAAGTAAAAAGTAAGGTAAAATCTTGGAAACAATTCTGATATTGTGAGTTAAGAGCTACTGGTTAGTATAAACCACTTAGCCACTATATAGCAGAGACTCTTAAACTTCTCTGTAACATGCACGGATTTCTTTGACAGTCTAAGAGAGCCTTTGGACCCATTCCCCATAAATTTTTTGTGTTTTTTAAATGGATAAAATAAAATACATAGGAGCATAAAGGAAATAAAATTTATTAAAATTTGCTATCAAAATAGTTTTAGAAACTAGACCTGACATTGGGCCACACTTTTGTAATAGTGATCAACATAAATGATATTTTGAGGCATTTATAACAGCTCTATTATGATATGAAAACACCTCTAATCTTTTTGGTGGAAAAATCACAAGTAATGCAGATACCACATGGTTTGTTATGTAATTGCAGAAAATACTAATTCCAGTTAAAATTAGTGAAAATAAAGATATGATATTTTCCCCTTTCTTCCAGTTTCACAGAATATTCCTAAAGTCTATTCAGAATTCACTGAGTGTCTATGGACCCAAATTAAGAACACTTTCTTTAAGAGAATCCCCTGGGCTTAAATTCTTTCATATTCAAAATAAAAAAAATTTAATACATATGTCTGTCATAAGAATTTCAGATGAATAGCTAATATGTTACTGTAGAATTTTTCTTAATTCTAGCTTAGAATTAAAAAGTTAGAGATATTACAGTCAAAAAGTTAGAGATATTACAACAATTTTGTTTCAGTTTATACTAATGTATGAAGTGAAAAATATATCCATCAGTTTCTAGTAAATCTCTTCCACATAGACATCCATTAATGCTGATTCTTGGCTTCCTAGCTCTCTCTCTCTCTCTCTCTCTCTTTTTTTTTTTTTGTAATTCAATTTCCTCTTTTCTCTACCCCAGCCAACAATCAGTGAGTCACAGTTGTTAACATTTTTAAAAAATCTTTTCCTTTAGGCCCAAGTCTCAGTCTGTAGCATCTTCCATGCCTGTGTCCTGCCACACTGTAACAGATAGCTCCTGAAACTTACATCTTCATTTGACTTTATACAGCATCTTTTCATCCTGGGGTATGTGATTGGAAGAAATTGTTCAAAAATCCAATGCCCCTGACTTTTAAACAATCATTGCTTCTTCCTTTTGTATCAACCATAAAGCTGTTGATACTTTGAACCCTCTTTAAGTTGCAAAATGTCCACTTGAAAACCTTAATCAGTCAGAAAGTTGGTAAATTATACCTTCATGCTATCCATATTGAGTACCCATTACTCCTGGACATAGCACATTAACTGACTCATTAGCTATTTCAAACCATATGGACTTGGGTTTGGGCGGGTCATTTTGATAATATCCTGAGGTGAGTTTCCTAATTATTGCAATTATGTGATTTCAATCACGAGGCCAGGCTCACGAAATAGTGTCAGTGCCTTTAGAATGAGTGTCAGTGCACCCAGACAATGACTGAGATGAGCAACATGCTCTTTGGTTGTTATAAGTCCCCTGATACCCGAAAAGTAATTACTTGAAAAGTTTTGAGAAAATGCCAGAAACAGTCTGAGAACTAAGGAAGCATGGAATGTTGCGGTGCTTGACAATCATGTATAAAGTGTTCAGTGTTGAAAGTGGGAAAACTTGAATGCCTTAATGTTGATGCTGTTTCAACATTATGTTTCTAATGCAAATCCTGTGTAGCATTTTAAGCAACAAACAGATAGATATTAAGGGGGGAAGCAGTGAGAAGAGAGCAAGTGCAAAAATTATGCTGTCCTTGAGAAATTCTGGGTTGGTATTACAAAACAAACATAACAAGTTTGTTCCTGTTCTCATATTGGAGGTGGTGGTGGGATGGTTCTCATACTGGAGGTGGTAGGGGGGATAGAAAGAGTTTTTTTAAACATAAAATTGTTTTTATTGTAGATATACATAAAAGTTATCATTTCAGCCATTTTAAAGTGTACAGTTTTGGATATTAAGTGCATTTACATTGTTGTGCAAGCATCACCACCACTCATCTCCAGAATTTTTTCATCTTGCAAAACTGAAACTGTACCCCTTACACAATCATTCCCCATTCTCTCCTCCCCAGCCTCTGGCTACAACCATTCCACTTTATGTCTCTATGAATTTGACTATTCTAAGTACCTCATGTAAACAGAATCATACACTATCTGTCCTAACCACCTTATGTCTTCAAGGTTCATCCATATTATAGCATGCATCAAAATTTCTGTCATTTTTCAGCCTAAATATTTTGTTTATCCATTTATTTGGGTTGCTTCCTCCTTGTGGCTATTGTGAATAATGCTGCTATGAGTTTGGGTATACAAATATATTTTTGAGTCTCTGCTTTCGATTCTGAAAGGTTATTTTTATTTTTATTTTTTTAAAGATTTTTATTTATTTCTTCATGAGAGAGAGAGAGAGAGAGAGGCAGAGACACAGGCAGAGTGGGAAGCAGTCTCCTTGTGAGGAGCCTGATGTGGGACTTGATCCCAGGACTCCCAGATCCTACCTCAGCTCAACCACTGAGCCACCCCGTTGCCCCCTGAAAGGTTATTTTTAAAGAGCAAATAGCAAATGTGTACTTTTGAAGCCCACCGCTGCACAAGTACATAGAAGTTACCAATGACAAATTAAAATTAAAATGTCTGCAATTAAAATGATCAATTTGAGAAGTGAAAGAGAGGATATCTCCAAAGTGCACCTCTTCCTTTCATTTTTCTGGCTTCTTACATAACAGTCAAAGATAAACATTAGAAGTAAAAACTTTTTGTTTCTAGAACTCTAAAATACATGTGAAAAGATTATCACACTCCAAGCTGCCGAGGTGGGTCAGCTGGGGACAATACCTGAACACCATTACAAAATCAGTATTGAAGCTTTGCAGGAGAGTGGTCATGCCCAGTTTGGTATAAATAACCAAGTTGCTGAAATATGGAGGTTTAGTAGAAAAAGGAAAGAAGTCAGTAACCTCACAATTGAATACTAATGATGAACAGATAACTAGCTGGTAAGAAATACTTTCATTTTTTGGGAAAAGTCCAGAGATGGCGAGACAGAAGAATAGTTTCTGAAATAAACATCCATTTACGCTGGAATTGCAGACTGTGTCAATGGGTCTCAGGTTTCTCAAGAACCATTCACACTTATGAATAGCTTAAGGGTTCAGGAGAGATCTTTTCCAATTTACAGGTTGAAATAACAGGCTTAGAAAGTAGGATAACTTAGGAATTAATAGAAGTGTGTGTGTGTGTGTGTGTGTGTGTGTGTGTGTGTGTGTGTGTGTGTCATTCTGTAGAATTAAAGCACTTGATAGAATGTGTTCTCAATTGGTAGTGGGAGTCTAATTTCAGTGGATTTATAATGTTCAACAATGAGTCAGTTTGGAAGACATTCCCAGTGGCTAGAACTCTTTTAAGTTTATTTTTGATGGGAAAGAGAATCATGGCCTTCTTGATATTTTATTTTCGAATTGGGCCTGTCCAACTTTATTCCCAGCCAGCCTATCCACAGATCCCATTGAAGCAAATCTATTACCTCTGGTATAAGGACTAAATACCCTAAAGACATTTTATTTCAAGGTGTTGATGCTTTCATAAGGACCTGATTCTTAAAATACTAAGCTCTTAGTTCTCACACAGTATTCAAGTAATGATGCACGGTGAGGGTGCTAAACTTAGTTGGTTAATGTGACAGCAATTAAAAAGGATCACATTGAAAAGGAACACATTGAAAATATGTTCCAATAATTTTTGGAGCTAAGGATTACCTAAAGAGATTCAAATATTAAAAAAAAACAAACCTTTTTTTTTCTGTTAAAAAGTTAAAAAAAAAGTTTTACCAGAAACCAAATGGTTTTAACTTTTTTTCTGTTAAAAAGTTAAAAAAAACTTTTACCAGAAACCAAATGCAGATGTGAGTGAGGCCCTTGCATACGTAGGGGTTCGTTCTGGGTAAAAGATATGTCATATGGTACTCTTTAGGTGAGCCATCCTTCACTTAATCCCATGTAACACTGAACATTGTATACATATGGCAGAATTTTTAGGAGCACAGGCTCTGAAGCTAGTCTTCTAGATTCAAATTTTGTCACTGCTGCGTTCAAACTGTGTGAGCTTAGGCAAGTAACTAAACTGCTTAGAGCCTCAGTGCATCCACTATAAAATAAGGTCAATAATATACATATATCATTTCTTTTTTAACTATTAAATGAGTTAATGCCTTTAAAGTAATTAATGAATCAATAGCTCAATATGTAGTAAGCCATTACTATTGCTAGCATGGAGTTTCCTTCTTTCATTTGAACTATCAAGAATGTGAAGGCCAATTTTAGAGAAAGCCCAAATTGAACCAGACAGAGGGAGAAAATCATAGGCTAATTTTTAAAATTAAAATATTTGCTATATTTCAACCATTTCTAACGTAAATGTCTTGTATCTACCTTTGTGTTCATTGCTCAGGGCTATTCTGTGAATTCTGCTCATGCCTAAATCATGGTTTTTTTTATTGCCTAACTTCGACCTGATGGACAGCCAAGAACTGTGATTGGAACTTTTTTTTTTCTAGCTGGATTAAAGATGCCCTTCTATTTTGGATTGTTTTATCCTGGTGTTTTCAAGGTTGGTTCAGTTTACCAGAGAAAGGATGCCAGTTGCGTGGCTTTTATAAAAAAGTTAAGTTTCTGCCTAAAGACCCTCAAAAACCTTTCACCTGCCCTTTGCAGATCACTGGCTCCCGCATTAGCCTTCACAAGTTGTGCCTCCTTTATCTAACTTTTGCTCCCATATCCTAGTCCCCTTTCATTTAATTTATAATTTGTACAAAGTATTCATCAGTTTGTAATGGTCCCTGTGATTTCAGTATAGATGACTACTCTTCAGGCATTAAATGGTGCTCCATAAAACTATCTGTAAATGAGATAAAATGTGACTCTACTGGGGGATTTTAATACTTCAACTATTGCAAGTCTTCCCTCTTCTAGTGTACTCTGTCTTACTTGTTCCATTACATCATGGAGATGTGCAAAGTGAAAATTGCCTGGTACATCTTCCCTTCTGAAAGAGTAATGGAAAAATCTTTGAATTGCTGAGATTATTGGGATGTCTATTACCTAAGAGCAGGTGTTGTCAGTGAGACCAGTGGTGTGTGTATGAGTGAGAAAGGGAGAAGAGTAGTGGAATGGTTTAGTATCTAATTTATGTAATTAATTTCTATAGCATAAAGTCATACTATATATTTAGCTAAGGAATGCTGATGTAACTTTTAAAGGCTAGGGATCCACAATACTCTTCCTATAAATACAAAATAATGAAAAATAGGCAGGTTCTATAAATAACTTGGAGGTCATGAGCAAAGCTTGTCTGTGCTGGCATATGCAGCATTTTAGAAGAGTGAGTAATGTGTGAGTAATGTTCTGTTTTATTTTTAGAATGTATGGACTTTAATAGAATAAAAGATTATTTAATAACTTTTCTTACAAGTCTGATGGGAAAAAGGGAAATCCTTGTTGACTGCTGAAGAAACATGAATCTGCAAATTTTAGTGAATTTAGGTAACCTAGAGTTGTATAGTTGTAAACTTGTATTTAAGCAAAGTAATGTTAAATAATTGTACCATTTATGCAAATTAAGGGTACCTTTTTATTCCTAACATTTTGCCTTCCTACTTGTTTGGCATCTTAATTCCTTCATACTAAAAGCCTAAGAGAACCAATCTGGGATGCCCAGTGACTCAGTAGGATGAGACAAAAACCTTTGAATGGAACCCAAGATATAATGTAAATATCAAATGCCTCTCTGTCCAATCCCATGGACATAAATAAGATCCCATAGTATTTAAATGACATCTAGGGAAATGAGGCAGAAATGAGTAGTGGTGAGAAGACTTCAACGGAGGGAAAGCAACAGCCATTCCTGAGAGCAAAACCTCTAAGGCTGACTGAATAGAAATCCATGCTTGTGTTTTAAACAACACAACAGGGCTTCAGAGTTAAAGGAAACCATTGATTGTATAGTTAGTCAATTATATAAATAAGAAATTACTTTTCATACATCTGAACCAATGGATATAAATAGTGACCCCAGTACAGACAGAAATATTGACAAAACTTTCTCACATGTGCTTCAGGTAGAAAAAGAATACTGGCTCATTCTACAAGATTTATAAAAGTTTAAGTATCCAACATGGGAAGGTGACCAAAGGCAGGATAATAGAAATGGTGACATCGATAAAGAAAAAAGTCTGTGTTCTGAATAGAAATTTACTTGTGTTTCCATGAATATGGTCAATATTTTTAAATAGAAGTTTTAAGTAATGGAATTGAGTGTGGCTAAATTTTTGCAAAATGTGACCAACACTACAGTATTTATCTACATGGTAAAAGAGGGAAATACCATGGCTGGGGCTTTCAAATGAAGAACTGCCTACTAAGGACAGCAGTAACTACCTGTTGTTAAGTAGAACTCAAACAATTCCGTAATATAGGTCTTTAATCTAGATGGGAAATGTCTCAGTACTGTATCTGGGCTCATCAGCCATTTTTTAGAATTCAGAGCAGGAGAAATTGTTTTCTATCTTGAAACTTCTATTGATCCTAATTTAATGCTTTGTACTCCAGGGCTCCCAGAGAGAGGTGACACTTAAAAGGGACAAGTAATAACATCATTTCCTGGTCTTGTCCATAGTTCCTATTTACTATAACTGTATATAAAGGTTAGAATTAGATATTTAAAAATTCCCTTAAAATCCTGAAGAGCTCTGCAGAAACTGATTAATTTCTATTCCAATTATAAACCAAATACAGGAGAAAAATAAAAGGCAAACCTCCAGGCATGAAGTGATCACCATAATTTGCATTCCAATTTTCTTCCACCTTCAATATCTCTCACCTTTCTGGACCACTTTCACCATTCTCCGTCTTTGGATTAAAGTCTCAGAAATCTCTGATTTTCCCCTCTAATGTCGCTTAGGTGGGACCATTTTGCTGTGTTGTCAATTCAAGTAGAACTGACTTTTACAAAAGGAATTTTTATTAACATTATAGAAGAAAGTGTTTTTACATTGACCAAATGTAGACTTGATCAAAAGCAAGTAGTATGACTCACAGAGCTTGGGAGATCCTGCCCTGCCCTGTTTCCTTGTCTTTTGCATTTTTTCTCATGACCAGATTAAATTATTTGAACTGCTAGGCTAAGACAGACATAGGCTGCTCCCTTGTCACACTGAGGTTCTTAGGAATTTTTGTTTGTTTGATTTTGTATCAGAACCCATTTTGGTTCTGGGTTCTATTGAGCTCCTGGTCTACAGTTATCTTTCACTGTTGACTGTTACCTTTTATAGTCATCTGACTTTTCCTAAGGTATCTGGATGGAGAAGGCCCATCCCTATCTAGCCCAAAACAATGCTTTTTGAGGTTCTGAAAGAAACACCCCCACATAGCACTTACCACTGTTTCATGCCTTTTCTAAATATTATTGGAGTTCTAGAGTCATTGGTTTGGTATTCTAGTCCAAACATGTGAATGATCAGACCTTCAGATGATTCTGGTACTCAAGCTGAGAGTCACTCCCAGCTTGCAAATCATCCCCGCAGGAATGAGCCATCCTCTCCGTGCCTTTTCCAAGCTGCTGACACACAGAATGTATGAGCATAATAACATAGCTGTGGTTTTATGCCACTAAGTTTGGAGTGTTTGTCACTCCAAATGGTAACTGAAACAACTGGGGGTATAAATTTTGGAGTTCATAACACATACATTGCATTTAAAGCCTTGGGATGAGATGGAATGAAAAAAGATCAATGTATGTGCCCTGAGCAGAGACTGAGCAGAGACAGACTAAGCGCAGCAGATTTAGAAGGAATAGCCAGTGGGCTGAAAGAGCACCCAAAAACTATGGTGTCATGAAAGTGCAAGGAAGAGAGAACTGAGATAGGAAGTGATGCATTTTTTGATAAGGATACCAAGAATATGATTGTCAATTTCCTTCCTTCCCTCAGAGTGACTGACTTCAGATGGTTGGCTTCAGTAGGAATGGAGAGAAAAAAAAAAATCATTGGCAGGTCAAATAAAGATAACTTTAAACACATTTTGAAATGATATTTAAAATAATTACTTAGACTTCCAATCATTAATGCTCACCACCAGCATCTTCTAGCTGTAATTTCCATAATTAATGTGTAATCCAAATGATAGCCAGGTGCTTCCCGGTTCTTCAAGATCTAGACAAAAGGAACTTAAGGCCCTTTCCTAAGTTTTCTGTAGACTTTCTCCATAAAAACACCTTGTGTTTCTATTCTTGTGGCTACCTTGGACTACTGCTTCTTCATGTGCCATCTCTGATCTAAGTCAAACATGCACGGATATGGAACATGGACTCTTCAAGTTACACACTCATTCATACAAACTGAAAAAAGTGAAAAGAAGGTGGAAGAGGAGTTAAGATCATAGCAACGCAAACAACTTGGAGTGGAACAGTTGACATTAGTCTATTATATAATTATATATAATATTATATAATATATATATATATAATTTAAGTTCAATTTGCTAACATATAGTATAACACCCTAGATATCAGGTCTTGGTTAATTCTTTGCCCATCCTACATGCAGTTTACCTCCTCTGGCATCCAGTCTCACACCATCTCTCAGGTTGATCTCTCTTCCACCGTCTATCTTGCTTCCTCCTCTTTCCTCCTGGAAAATTCTAGGAACACCACATCATTTTTGAATTCTACAGAGCAAATTTCCCTTCAAGGTGTTCAGCAAATGAAATTCCCTTCCACAGGAGGTGGTATGGTTATGAATAGATAGAAACCCTGCTCTTACTTTTGCTTCATTTTTAATGTTTTTTCCCCCAGGTTTTGGTTACTTTACTCAGAAAGTTTTCCTGGTGTATGTTCTGACTTTTGCATATTTGAAAATATTGCTATTTTTGCCTTCATGCATAAGGATAACTTGACTGTTTTAGCATTCTAAAGTCACAGTCATTTTATTTACAACTCTGTGGTTGACACTCCTTTTCCTTCTTTCACTTCGTGTCATAGAGAAAAATCTTTGCGGGCAATCTAATTTTGCAAGGAAGTAGATTTTTGCACTAAAATTTTTGAATGTTTTCCCTCATCATTAAAGTTTATTATTTATCCATTCCTTTGAATTTTAAAATAATTTTATATGTTTATCTTCTATGTAACTGATTTTGCTTTTTTGGATATAACAGATTGGGTTAATTTCATCTTTGGTTTATAATTTAGAGTTATGTTATTTATCTCTCTTTCTTTGGGTGTGAGTTTTTTTTTCTAGAATATTTGTGGTAGTCAGAATAATGACCTCCATCTCCAAAGATCTCAATGCTTTAATCCCTGGAAACCAACCTGAGACTATGTTACTTTATGTGGCAGAAAACATTTTGCAGATATGATTCTGTTAAGGATCTTGAGATAGGAAGATCATCCAGGATTATCTGGGTGAGCTGAATTTAAGCAAAAGGATCCTTCTAAGAGGAAGCAGAAGATTAGACTGAGAGAGAAATATTGAAAGATGCTCCTATGCTACTGGCTTCGAAGATGGAGTAGGAGCCACAAGACAAGGAAATTGCAGGCAGCATGCAGAAGCCAGAAAAGTTCTAGTGGTTCTAGAAAGAACAGAGACCTACTGACACCTTGATTTTAGAATTTCTAACCTCCAGCCTGGTAACAGAATACATTTTATTATTGAAGTCATAATTTTGTGGTAATTTGTTAAACAGTAATAGGAAACTAATACGTATTATCCTCAATTACATAGTTAAAAATCTCTTATTTGATTTTATTGTACATATGAATAAAAAATTTATAATGGTCTTGTTTATTGTAATAATTTTATTTTTAAAAGAAGGTAGTTTTGATTTTTCAAAGAAGGAATGGAGTCTAAATTATAGACTCTATCCTAAAATGTGGTAATTTTTCTAGTTTGGCATCTACAGAGGGCTCTCTGTGCTTTCCTAATCTTGTTTTATGAGACAAATAGAAACAGAAATAATTTTTAATCTGGTATGATTTTCCTGCTAGTATCCTTCCTGTCTAGATCTAGTGATAAATGGAAAAAGTTATAACATAGTGGTGTAATTCTGATGTCTTTCCAAATCTCAAGGTTTCTGGAACAACTCTTTCCTCTCTTATAGAAATAAAGTAATTCAAGCTCTGATCCAACATGAGTGCAGATAATGTAGTTGTTTCTCAAATAATTCCTGACGATTCCAGGTAAGTTCTTATAAATTTTAATGACCACTTGCTACCTATCACTATGAATCACTTAGAGAATAATCAATTACTCAGGAGCTAACTGTGATCTTAAAATGTAGATAGTATCAGATCATTCCCTTGTTCAAATTCTTCAGCAGCTCCTCATTTCACTTAGGAAAAAGACAAAAATGTTTAGACTCACAAACTGTAGCATTATTTGTTCTCTGCCTACGTCTCCAGGACCATCCACTACCATTATCTCTTAACCATCGTCCTCTTGGGGTCTGGAACACACCAGCTTTCTTCCTGCCTCAGGACTGTGCATACATCCTTCTCTCCTTGGAGTGTGCTTCCTTCTTCCTTCTGCCTCCTGACAACCCATCATCCTGCAGGTCTCTTGTCAAGTGCCATTCCCTCAAAGGTTTCCCATGACCTTGCCTGCCAGTTGGAATGAGCTCTTCCTGGTACAGGGTCTAAGAGAATCCTATAAATTTTCTCAATGATTATTTAATATCTGTCCCCTCCAAAAGCTCTGACTTGAGGAAGGCAAGGACTCTGTCTTTTGATATAATCTATCTCCAGAGCCAAGCTCAAGTAATATTCGAGTAAGTGAAGGAATCTCCATTGCTTTCTGGCTTCTACATGGGGACTTCTGGCCATTTCATTTCACCCTCTGTTTTATTCTATTAATGTGTCTTAGCCTCAGAGCATGTCCACAAACTCTCATCTTTGTTTCTCTATCCCTATGTCAATGCTAAAGGAAGGCTGACACCAGGTTGCAAAGTTGGCTGTTTTTTTTTTAACTTCATTTATTCATTCAGAATATTTACTGAGCAGTTATACATCAAGCACTATTATAAATGTTTGATGGTTCTGTCTTGGTGCAGGGTGCTATGTTGCCAGCCCACTGCTCCATGAGGCCTTGCGGTACCAATGATATGATCTAGATGTTTGTACCATTATCGTTGAGGTTGTGATCCTGATGATGCAATGCATGGATTTCACTCTCAACCTTAATACCTTCACATTTCAAAGCTGGTGGTATTAATTGGTCAGTGTTTCATTTATTGCATTATTATTTTAGTATTATTTATTTTTATTTTATTATTATTTTTTTAAATTGTATTTAAATTCAATTAATTAACATATAACGTATTATTGGTTTCAGAGATAGAGGTCAGTGATTCATCAGTCTTATGTAACAGCCAGTGCTCATTACATCACATGTTCTTTTTTTTTTTTAAAAGATTTTGTTTATTCATGAGAGACAGAGAGAGAGAGAGAGAGGCAGAGGGAGAAGCAGGCTCCATGCAGGGAGCCTGACATGGGACTCCATCCCAGGTCTCCAGGATCAGGCCCTGGGCTGAAGGCGGTGCTAAACCGCTGAGCCACCTGGGCTGCCCTCACATGTTCTTCCTAATGCCCATCACCCAGTTTACCCTGTCCCCCACCCCTCTCCCCTCCAACAACATTGCTCTTTTAAAAGAGGATGTTTGGCATTGATACTCCACGCTATCCTTCAATGTAGATCCACCTGTATAACTTTTAACAGAA
The DNA here is from genome assembly GCF_048164855.1 of Canis lupus baileyi. NCBI lineage: Eukaryota > Metazoa > Chordata > Mammalia > Carnivora > Canidae > Canis > Canis lupus. The sequence continues at coordinate 61,268,435 of NC_132848.1, forward strand.
ATGCCTCCAAGTTTCTTTGTATGGCCAGTATTCATTTTTACTTTGGTGCTAATGTAGAATTGTTTTTCCTCTTTCCACTTTAAAAATATATTGGGCATTGTGATTAGAATTTGAGGGCAGGGAAATAAAAATCTGCTCTTGTCATTATCTTGCCCAGAAGCTTCCAAAGGTTTCTTCACCAAACTATGGTCTCTATACACTCTCTCTTGCCTGTTGTCTATCAGTTTATTTTTGTTATGAGTAGGGACTGAATTCCAGGAAATTATTATGTATATTAAAAACTCAAGAGTATCCATAGAGCATGAAATATCCTGTAATAGATTGTCCAGATAGCTTCAGAGGAAGATTTCATGAAGCTAGTAACATTTGCATTTCATAGTTGATTGAGTACCCTTGTGAAATGAACGAGCACTGTCGTGAATGCTTCACACTGTTGATTCACTCCAATATATTGGCATTTGAATGTTCATCTCCCCTATCAAATCAATTCAGCATTACTAACTTCACTTCGAGGGAATGGGATTTTTGTAGCCTTCTTCTCCATAACTTGGCAGAAGAGAAGGAAGCTCCATGAGATATAAAAGAGTGTTAGAATTCCTCCATTTTATTAGTGAATTCAAGTAGCATCAGATGAAACCCAACCACATATCTGTGAAAATATGAAACACTAGGTATGGATAGCATTCAGGTATAAAATGAGATTACTGTGTAAAAAACACTATCCTCAAAATAGATTTGTTCTTTTGAACTGAATCATTGGAGAATAATATTGGAAAGAAGAACTTCCAACACTGGTTAGGGCTGTTACCCATTAGAATGACTTCATAGATGTGGCTTATAAATATCCTCTTAAACATCCTTGAATTTTTCTCCTATACTCCAGAGATAGCTAAATAAAGCATGGTCTTTCCAGAACAGAGATCAACACAATATATCATTAATTTTATACAAATTTAATCATTAATTTTATACAACTGCTTCCTTGAAGTGGTTCCAATTATGATCGTTTCTTGTCCAGTATAATCCTAAACAAAAAGTTAGAATATATGTAACATTGAATTTCATTTTCCACCAAGAAAAGGGAATATATTTGGGATATTAACTTTATTAATATAATATTAAGGGATTTAATTTTATTATTTGATTTATTATTTGTGGACATATTGACAGATGACATTTTAAATTATTTTTTTGTATCCTCGTCTTTCACTTATATGGACAATCAAGAACTACAATTTTGAAACAATAAGTTGAAATGGTCTTAAAATGGATAATGCAAAGGACACAGATATTTGAACCCTTCATATTGAAGAAGAAAATATATACCCTTTTAAACTATAAAGTGCCTATATTCTACTGGATACTTAATTATCTTCTCTTAGAACTTAAAAAAAAAAATGTGATCAGGCAGTGGGTGTAACATTGATTTCATTTTATAGAGATAACATGCATGGATTTTTCTTTGTTGTAGTAGGTAAAGTATGGTATAAGTCTGAAATAAAATATTAATATACTCCTATCTTTCCTATTCCACATCCTGAGATAACTCAATGTTATCAGTATCGGGATGGTGTCTATTCTCCACATCCTTTTCTATGTTCATACCAATAAAATTATTAATACAAACTTTATACATATATATGTGAAAGTATACGTGAAATATGTAAAAATATCTAAGACGATATAAGAAATAAATGAAATCTATTATAAAATTATTATAATCTGAAGAATATGGCATGGGCTGAGGAATAGATCTTTCACATACACAGCTCTCTATACTCTGGATGACTAACACACGTGAACATTTAGGGTTGGTCTCCGGCTTGAGTTGCCAGTGATTCTCCATCGTCTGTAGTAACACTGTCTAGCAGAACTTTCTATGATGGTAGAAATATTCTATAACTTGTTCTGTCCAATAAGGTAGCCGCTAGCTACGTGCAGCCACTGGGCACTTGAAATGTGGCTCATGAAACTAAAGTACTGAATCTTTAATTGTGTTTAATTTCAGTTAATTGAAATGTAAATGGTCACAAGTGATTTGTGGCTCCAGGACTGGATTGGACAATTTTATAACTTCAAACCCAAACTCCTTGTTAAGCATTTAAGAACCTCCGTAATTTTATCTCAACCTAGGCTCAAAGCTTATAAGGCCTAAGAATAAAAACTGAAGAGGGTTGTGCTGGTAGTACGTGAAAGGCAAGCCCAAAAGCATGGCTGACATCACTCGTGGGTAAACTGCCCTCACCTCGCCTTTGAATACATCATCAACTCTATTCTTGTTGAAAGCCCAGCTTCTGCTTAAAAATCATTCAGCTAGTTCCCCTTCCTCTTTTTCAAGCTCATGTTTTTGATTACCACAGGCATGTTAGGAAGAAAGAGGAAGTAAAGTGTGAATATAGTCTTATGGTTAATTAAGCTTTTATGATGCTTGTATCAGGGGAATGGACAGGGTAGGACTAACATCATTTTGGCTAGCTGTATTAGATTTTACCACGTTCAGTTGTTTGAGAGATAATTTGGTACATATTTACCTCCAATTGTTTGGCAGCAGGGCTCTACTAACTAATATCTCTGGAAAAGATTTTATCAAGCCTGTGGACATATTGACAGATGACATTTTAAATTATTTTTTTGTATCCTCGTCTTTCACTTATATGGACAATCAAGAACTACAATTTTGAAACAATAAGTTGAAATGGTCTTAAAATGGATAATGCAAAGGACACAGATATTTGGTCTGATTGTATATCTGATAGCTTTGAGATTCCACTTATCTGAATACTATTATTTTCAAAGTTTCTATGTCATAACTGCTTAGCTCTCCAGGGATTGTGTGTTTATGAGTGCAAATGGCCTCCTGGATTTTTATAAAACAAAAACTAGCTCTTCTTTGGCAGGCAAAATGTTTCCAGTGAAGTGATCTCCTTTTTTTCACATTAAATTACAAAGATTGGATTTTTCTAAATGTTTTGTCTATGCAACATCTTTAACACTTTAATTGATTTGAAATGATCTTGGCCTTGTAAGGTGTGCTCACTGAATGGCTAGGTTTTTCTTTTTGATTTGAACAAGTATAAGCATTTCATAGCACCTGGTTCTTTGAAAAGCAGAATCCAAGCCATACCTACAATGTTGGCACACCGCCAAGAAAGTCCTTTTGTGTGTGTGTGTGTGTTTGTGGTGAATCACTCATAGTCTGTAAGATCTATCAAAATAGCTTTGTTTGAAAGCCTTGTTTTCCCTATTTTTTTTTCTGATGACTCATACTTCAGTGCTTCATGTCTAGATTCTCTTTTCTTTCTTGTTTCTCATCATGTTCATTCAGAAGACGCTCTTTCACTAGTTCCAAAATTTGTATTTCTATATTCTGTCAGTTTTCATCTTGAAACATACACACAGCAATATGCTCTGAATCATAAAATTCTGCATTAAAACCCAACACTTAAGAAAACCCCACATATTCTCAATACAGGTTTACCTGCACTTCTGTTCCCATTTTTATTTATGACAAATTTATTAACATTTTAAATTCATTGCCACTTGAAACTTTATTTCATCTGTTAGGAAGATTTTGGCTGCAAGAAACAAAAAAAAAATCAATGCTAAGAGGCTTAAGCAATAAGGACATTTAACACTTCACAGAAGAATATGAAAAGTATGGTGGCTTCAGTGTCAGTTGAATGAGTGATTCAATGAAAGTCTCAACAAATCAGGTTCTTCCCGTCATTCTCCTCAGCCATTCTTTTCTTTTAAGTCAATTTCACTGAGGCATAATTTACATATCATAAAATTCATTAATCTTAAGTGTACAGTTAGAGGAGTTTTTACAGATGTATACTCATGTAATCATCATTACAATCAAGAAATTAAACATGTCTGTCATTCCAAAAAGTTCTACTAGCCCCTTTGGAATCAGTCCACCACTTCAAACCAATTCTTGGGAGTTTCAGAGGAATTTTATGATATGTATTCTTTTATGTTTTCTTTCCTTTACACAGCGCTGCGCTTTTGGGATCCATCCAGATTATTGCTTGTGTTAGTAGTTTGTCCCTTTTTATTGCTGAGTGATATTCCATTGTGTAGGAGATATATTATATACCACAATCTGTTTATCCATTTACTTCTGGATGGGAATTTGAGCTGTTTTCAATTTTTGGCTATTACCTAAGAAGCTGCTATAAACATCTACATACAAGTCTTTGTGTAGATATAGGTTTACATTTCTCTTAAATATCTAGGAACATGAATGCTGGGTTGTATGCTAATTATACATTTAATATATTAAGAAACTGACAAATTGCTTTCTGAAGTGGCTGTAGCACTTTGGATCCCCATGAGCGAAGAAAGAGAATGTCTGTTTTTTCATATATCTACCAAAACTTGGTATCTTAACAGGGCTTTTTGAAGATCAAATGTTTTTAATTTTGATGAAATTAATTTATCAAGTTCTTCCTTTAGGCTTTCAGCTTCTTTGGGAACATTCTAATTATATAAACTCAAAGATCACAAAGATTTATCAATTCTAAGACCATAAAGGGTTTCTCCTAGGCCTTCTTCCAAAAGTTTTATAGTTTTAGCTCTTGCATATAGATTTAGGTCCACGATCAATTTTGAGTCAAGTTCTAAATGAGGTGTGAGTTAAGGGTTGGGTTTCTCTTTTCTTCTTCCTTTTCTTTTTGGTTATGTGAGTAAATATCCTAAGCTCACTTGTTGGACATTTTGACATTTGTGGTGTATTTGATTTATAATTTGTACCCCTATGTTCACAAGATGACTGGAGAAATTTTAGACATCACATCAGGAATGGTATCCAGAAGAGAACATTTCTTTATATAAGTATCCAGAAAACTTTTCTTTGCCTCTACCTGTATTTCATATATACATACTGTCTAAACCAATCACTGGGAAAGGAATGGTATCATCATGATTCCTTTTATTCATTTAACAGGAAAATGGTGTGTTTTCTCTATTTGTATCATAGGGACTGGGAATATATTAGTGACTCAAAGAGTAAAAAATGTTGCCTTCCCATGGAACATACAATTTACTGAGGAAGACTATTTGTCTATTTTCTGAATAAAGAAGTTACCTGTATAATATGTTGTTGTACAACACTAAGTACTGAGAGGACAAAAGGAAAGGGGGCTATGAAGTATTGTTGGTAGATTAGAATTTGAGTTGGGTTGGTGAAACAAAAAGGTCTCCCTGAGTTGTCTTTCGAATAAAGACCTGAAGAAAGTGATAGAGTAAGGCCATAGAGATACTCTGACCTTTACAGAATTTGGTAATAGTGGATTTTGGTCATCATAACTTGGTGGAGAGAGACTGCTAGGGAGGCCAGGGATGCTGCTAAATATCCTATCTACGGGAGACAGCCCACCTCTGGACAACCCCCAACACCCAACAAGGAAGCATCTGGTCCAAATGTCAATATTGTCAGGGTTGAAAAACACTGTTTTAAGTCACAGTAAGGATTGGCTTTTATTGAATAACTTGGAATGACACTAAAGTGTTTTTAACAGAGGAAGGATGTAATTTAGGCTTCTAAAAATATCATTTAGCTGTTTGCTAAAGACTGTAGGCATTGAAGGGTAGAAAACAAGACAGCATTTAGAAAGGTACAACAGTTATCCAGGAAACACATGATGGTTTGAACCAGGATGGTGGCAGTAGGGGTGATGAGAAATGATGGATTCTGGATGTAATTTGAAGGTTGAGCTAACAGAATTTGCCAAGTACCCCAGACTAAATGTGTGCCCCCACATTCCTATGTTGAAACCTAATCCCCAATCTAATGGTGTGAAGAGATAGGGTCCTGGAGGTGATTAGGTCATAACCTTCCTAGCCTTAAGAACCGTGAGAAATAAATTTCTGTTGTTTTAGAGCCACCAAGTCTATGGTGTTTTGGTTTAGTAGCCTGAACAGACAAAGACACAACGATATCCTCTATATAAGTATGAAGGCAAGAGCCATGTATGACCCCCTCAGGAGTAACCTATTGTGGTTGGTGCTGGAGCTGCATCTTCCCAAAGAAATTAACCTGGGAAAGTGGGTAGAAACATGAATCAATCTGGAATGTGAGAAAAAAAATACCCATATGGATGTTTGGCTAGGCAACCGATAGCTTCTATAATATATATATGTCTTATGGAAATAGGAATGGACATTATTGGATTACTGAAGGACTACCTTAAAAAATGCAATTATTCTACAGGCAGACTACTGAATTTCTTTATAAAGGCTCTTAAATCCATAGCACCAAGTGCTTAAGAAATGTTTTCTGATGTCATCTTTCATTTGGTGGTAGATGTAGGAAGTCCTAAAACCTTATTCCATCAGAGTCACTCAAGGTCTTTGATTTTCCTTTCAGTTTGCATCCCACGTTAATTACTGGCTTCCTACATAGGATGTTGACATATTGTTTAACGATCGTTTTGGGGGCATTTATTTTGTCTACAGTGAAATATTAGAGGCTCACTAGGAGTCTTTGTTATGTGTTAGGAAACCACTTAATTCATTTCTCTCACTTAAGTATCATCACAATTTTATAACTAATAGCCTGCTCAAGGTCCTCTTTGACCAAACTCGACTCAGGCTCTCCAGAACTCCTTTTCAACCGGGGATGGCTTTGGACTCCCATGTTCTCTCTACATTGTCCACTTTTGGTGAGGATCCTGCTAAGGCAGGCCCAAATCTCCCATCTAACCACAACCCTCTGTATCTGAGTTCTCCATCCTCCCCCAGCCCCCAGGCGAGTTCTGATCGCCCTGGCCCGTCTTGTCTTCAGCAAGAATCCGGTTAGCTCAGTGTAGCCAGACTGCTCCCCTCATCTCTGACATTTCCTCAATAATGTTCCATGCCCTGACCCCCCGACCCCCACCCCACCCCTACTTGGCCATAAAGGCCCACTTTGTGCTGTCTCCGGCACTGAATGCAGCTTGCTCCTATTGCAATAGTTTGGAATAAAGTTTTCTTTACCATTTTGACAAGTGTCATTACAATACTTTTTCTTTCACATCCCTTATAACCTAAATAAGAACTACGGTTATTTCCAGTCTGCAAAAAAAAAAAAAAAAAAAAAGCCACCTGAATTTCTGTAAAGTGATTACGTTGAGCGAAGGTTATCCCAGCAGTTGCCTGAGAACTGGACCTCGGTGGGCCCCGGGGTCTCCCAGGCTTCTGGCCGCAGGGGCCGGGCCCGCCGCACTCGCCGGGGTGCGGGTCAGAAAGGGCTCGCGCGCGGGTTTGGAGCCCCAGGTCCCGGGAGAGCGCGGGACCCGAGTCCGCCTGCACCGATGCACCGCGGGGACCCGACGGCCCAGCCTGCAGCCCCCGGCGGGCCGCCTCGAGCACCAAGGCGGCGCCCTCTCCGCGCAGCCCCGTCCCCCGGCGCCCGGGCGCGGAGCACGCGGCTGGGGGCGGGCGCGCGGACGTCAGCCGGGCCCTTCCGAGGGCCGGCGCGGGCGGGACCCGCCTCCCCGCGGGATTGGAGGCCCGCGGCCCCGCCCGGCCCCAGGAGCCCGCCCGCCCCGCTTCCCGGGCCCCGGGCGCCGCGCTCTCCGCCCGCCCCGCAGCCCCGCCGCCCCGCCGCCCCGCGAGGAGCCGCCGTCGGAGCGAGCGCCCGACCTCCCGGGCCGCGCAGGCCCCGCTTCCGCGCCTGGTCGCCCGCCGGGTCCTAAGTCCCACCGGCCGCCGTCGGAGCGAGCGCCCGACCTCCCCGGCCGCGCAGGCCCCGCTTCCGCGCCTGGTCGCCCGCCGGGTCCTAAGTCCCGCCATCCGGCGCCCCCTTCGCCTCTCGGCCGCCCCGAGCTCGGGCCGGGTCCGCCTGCAGCCGGTGCGGAGGGAGCTTGGGGCGGGCGGGAGGGGAGGGAGGGGTTGCAGACGCCGGGGGCTCGCGGGGTGGGGGCTGGGCCGCCTTGGGCCCCGCGCCCCGGCCCCGCGCGTGCTCAGGCCTCGGGACCCCCGGGAAGGGACCCGAAGCGGAGGGGCCGCCGCCCGGGGCCGCGCCCAGGAGGTGCAGTTGAGCGGCCCCTTCCAGCTGCGAGTTCCGATGCCCCCGGGCTGTGCTGTGCCCCCGCTGAAAAGTTGTTCTTTGCAGACTTTAGGTTTTCAGTCCGCAAATAGGTATTGGATGTCAGTATGTATAAAGCATCGGGGGGGGGGGGGCCTCCCCCCCAAACACCCCCCCCCCAAACGCCTTGAGGCCCTGCTGCCCTCTTGGAGGGCCTTGGTTTAAGTGAAGGAGGGAAGCCTCATTAAAGGAACAGAAACTTTGACAAAATTGGGAAGATCATACAGCGAAAACTTTACATGAACTTCCAGCTCGGTAGCATTCAGCCAGTGCTGCTAATTTTTTTTTTTTTTTTTTTTTTGGAAATTCTTAGAGGATTGCAGTGAACCCTCGCATTTAAATTAGTTTCAGGAAGAGGAGCTGTGTGTGTGTGTGTGTGTGTCCCTATACAGTTTTCTCTTCCAGCCAAAAGTCTTTCATTGTGAAATTACACAAACCTGTGATTACTTATTATTGATTAATTCCCTAAGGCAGGGCAATTTTCACTTTGGTGAGGATGGGGGAGACACAGGGTATGAAGAAACAAGAGTAGAGGGCCGGCCTTGAAGCTGCCTGGTGGCCTCGTGCTCTGAGAAGTCATATGTCCTTGGCAATTCCAGGCTCATTTAACAGATATTTTCCTGAGTACCTCCTCTGTGTCGGTAGTGTGACCTGCTGTGCTTGGTGATGGTCTTTGTTGCCATTGCCCGTGCTTTCCTAATCCAAAGCTGTATTCTCTCCTAGTGGCCAAAGACCTCACCTTTGATGCTTAACATTTCTCAGTGAAAGGAGTATTTGCACGTATATGAAACTTATTTTCTCTTCGTCCTCCGGAATTGCAAACTCATTTCTTAAGGTATGTTTTGCACCGTTAGTAGGTATTCTAGACTCCCCTGAATGAATTTTGGAAAAGTTACGTGAAGTTCAAAAGGTTGGTTGGTTGGTTTTTAGATGCTAGTCTTTTTTAGGCTAGTATTTCGGTATTATAATGTATGTGCAATTCCAGTTTGAATATAACGTGTGGGCTTTCCCAAGTCCGATTGACTTCATAATCCTAATCCTAACCGGTAGGAACCTGGGAAAGTGCCCCATAGAAGATGTTTTGAGAAATGTATTTTAATTGTACTTTTTGTTATTGTTGTTTTTTTTAAAATTTCTAATTGCTTATCTCACTCTTTCTGCCAACAGAAGTGATGCCACCAAGAAGAAATGAGAAATATAGACTTCCTGTTCCACTTCCAGAAGGCAAGGTTCTGGATGATACGGAAGGAAAGCAATGGGTGCTGGGCAAAATGATTGGCTCTGGAGGATTTGGATTGGTATATTTAGGTAAAGTATAACTATAAGTTACTTGGTATTCTTGTATATGTGACTGGAATGTGATTACTTAGTATTTTGAAAATTGAAACTTTGAATTACAATAGAATTCATAAATGCACTTTATTAAGTAAATGAGGCTTGTTAGTGTTTACTAGAATGTCTGGTTTAAGACATCACTGACCCCCTTCGTTGCCGTCCATGTTTTTTTGAATGAATGAGTCCTAGAAGTCCTTTCAGAGCCTAGTTACAAAGCCCATGAAACAAGTGTTAATGTTCTTTTGTTGAGAGTGTGTTTTCCTGGAATCATTGCTTTTTAGCTCAGAAACCAGAACTGTATAAATCCAAACACTGTGAATCTTAATCATTAATATTTAAGGAATACAGGGTTGCGGCCATTTCTTAACTAAGCTTCACTAGAGAATTGAGTCTTAATAACTCAAGGCTTCTGTTGTGTGGAATGAATTAACTTTTGTCCTGTGCATCTAGATGGTACTAGTCATTTGCCATCCTTGATAAATGAGAAAATAGACTCTCAAAATTATTTCTTGTGTTCTGTGGTACAGATAAGGAGCTCTAATTGAGTGTATTTTTATACTAGATTTGAAAGTTTTTAAATTACATTGAATTTAAAAGGATCATTCAGGGCTACCTTAAATCTGTAGTTTAACGATCAGAACTATCCATTACATGACTTGATTTAATGAATAAAATAAGATAAATACTAGTGATTTAAAAAAATTACCCTCAAGGATAAATTCTCCTAAATGGATTGACTCATTACATTTGTTCTTATAGGAGTTTAAGAAGCTGCGAAAAGACCTCCATTGGGGGAATCTTGAATTCCTTATTAAACATTTGAGACAATAGGGAAAGAAAGAGTTTCCCTACTCTTCTAGGTTTGAGAGCTGGGTTTATGAAAGAAACTGACAACAGGAGAAAAGGTGTACATATTTACTAATCTTTAATGTTATGTGCACACAGATATCGCAGAGGAAAAAAGTGAATATCCCAAAAAGCAGTGTGATGTGAGAACTTATACACATAGGGAGTATTGTCTTGGAGAAGGAGAGGGAATGGAGACCACTTAAAGGGCAGTAAATGATCTTTAGGAAAGATGAATGGGCCTTTAGGAGAATAGATGGGGGATATGATAGTTTGTGACAAAGTTTGGCAACTTCTAATCTCTTGTGATAAGAATTAGTTTTTTCCGGTTGATGAAACTTCCCTGAAGGGAATTTATAACAGTTGAGTCTTTTTTGGAGAATCTGTCTTTATGCAAATAAAGGGAGTTTGGAGAAAGCCTCTCCCTGCATTTATTCCTTTTCAGGTGCTAGCAGCCCAAGATAATCCTTAATGCTGAAGAGGCATATTTTAGAAATTAGGCATATTTCGCCACCCTTCACCAACATGTTTCATAGATCACAATGGATAAAGCTCCTTTTCTGAGAAAGTTGTCATTTTGAGCGAATGAATGAAATTCAGTTAAAAAATAATTCATTATTAATCATCTCAGTGTCTAATCAAATTGGAAAGATAAGACCAACACACACAAAAATGTATGGATTAGAGAACAGTTTTCTCATCGAAAGAGTTTGAACTTGGGTGTCTGGGTGGCTCAGTTAAGCATCTGCCTTTGGCTTAGGACATGATCTCAGTGTCCTGGGATTGAGCCCCACATTGGGCTCCCAGGGAGCTGCCTTCTCCCTCTCCCTCTTCTCTGTTGCTCCCCCTGCGTGCGCTCTCTCTCTCTCTCTTTCTGTCAAATAAATAAAGTATTTTAAAAGATTCAAAAAAAGTTTGAACTTGCTTGAAAAGTGCTATAATGAGAATGACAAGCAGCATTGTTCAATAGAAATGTAATGCAAGCCACTTATGTAATTTAAAATTTTCTAAGAGCCACATTAAAAAAAGTAAAAAGGTGAAATTTATTTCAGTGATATATATTATTTAATCCATTATACCTAAAATGTTATTATTCCAACATGTTATCAATATTTTTTAAAAAAGGAATTGTTTTTAGTTACAGTCTTTAGAATCCAGAATGTATCTAGTCCCATTTTAAGAGCTAAATCTCTGTGTATAGCTAGTGGCTACCATATTGGACGGTATAGGTAAATACTCTAAGAGTATACTTAGAGTCCACAGAGAGTAGAATCCCCATAAAATAAGTGTTGACTGAGACTTTGAATTAGTGAATTCTCTTGTATAGCAAAGAGCTAAGATCTCTAGTAGACAGTCTTGACTCAAAGCCAGGGATAAGGAGTTGAATAAATTTTTGTTGTTTCTGAGCAATAGCTTTGGATCCCATAGCTTATTATACTTTTAGATTTCTAATATTTGAATTATTTGAATAATTTCAAAGAAATACGGAAAAGCATTGATTGTAATGATCTTATCCATTTTCTTTTTTAAAAATGTAAATATATGAAATGTTAATGTGTATTTAAATTTAAGTGCATTTCAAAAATTAAGTGTAGGTCTATACACACACACACACACACACATATATTCACTACTTGTGTGGTTCTTGTTTTGAAAAAGAAATTTGCTCAGGCATGTGATTTATTTGTCCCTGTTTTTAAAAGGTCTGTGCTTCTTTTGCTCTAAGTATGTGTCAGTTATTTTTTACTTATTTTTTCTCATTATCAAAATAATATTTATTTTACAGTTTTTTAAAAGATTTATTAATTTATTTTAGAGAAGATAGCATGAGCAGGAGGGGTAGAGGGAGAGGGAGAGAGAATCTCAGGCAGACTCCACACTGAGTGTGGAGCCTGACATGGGCTGGATCTCACAACCCTAAGATGACAACCTGAGTGGGAACCAAGAGCCTTATACTTAACCAACTGCGCCACCCAGATGCCCCTATTTTACAATTTTTAAGGTTCCATATATTATGCTGTATCCTCTACTATCTTATCTGAATGTTAGAACCTGGATCCTGGGAGTATTAGCAAGTGCCCACCACTGGGGAAACATTTTGAAGAAATATTTAGCTATTTTGAGGAAGAGGCTCCATACTTCAGAATGCATAATAAAGTTGTGTATATCAAATGCCGTCATTGTTCCATCCAGACTGGCACTTGTGTATCATAGGATCAGCTCTTTAATGAGATGCCATCAGAAATCACCTCATTCAACTTAGTTTTTATAGATGTATTTTCAAAGCCATCTAAGCAAATTCATATGAAATTATATAGTTTTGCAATTTACTATGTTTCTTATATATAAGTGAAGAAATTGAGGTTTTCCCTAACAACACCTGTGTGTCCAGCTACCTTCTTTCCAGGTGTTCTTCTTTCCAAATAGAGTTTCAGCAGACATTCCCTCGGAGTTTGTTGCCTGAGGCTGACAAGAAACTAGCCCATGTGTCTGTGTCTAACTCATTGTGCGTGTCCAGTTGTCCTTTAGCTTTGAGATCAGTAGCCAAGGCCTTTCAGTAATCATCAGTTGAGAGTGAAGGGGAAGAGACAGAGAATTTTGGTATTTACTCTTGACTTGGAGAAATAATGTGCCTCTAGCATTAATAGAAATAGTTATAAGAGGGAAAAAGAAGAGTCTGAATACAAGAACATAGACAGGGTTCTTCTTTGTATATGAAAAGAAGGAGGGCAGAGGAAGAAAGGAAGCTGGTTCAAGGGGTGGGAACATTTGCTCTCATTTTAGTATCAAATAATTGTAAAAGTTTCTAAAATTCCAGGGAAGGAGAGAGAACTCAGAATCTGAATTCTGTTTTACTGCTAGGTACAACACAGAAGCAAGCAAACGAAGGGAGAATTGAATAAATAAGGGTATGGGTTTTGGTGTTAGGCAAATCTGGATTGAATCCTGACTCAGGACATTTAGAAACTGAATGACTTGCACCTAGTCACAAGGCTTTGTTCCTGTTCTGTATGACTGAGATAGTAATAATTGTGGGAATTAAATGAAGTAATGTTTTTAAAGAACTTGGAGCTTAATAGGCACTTAAATGTAATTAATTAATTTATTTAGAAACTCCTATGCTCCTTGATCAGCTGAATCCCAGGTTCAGTGTCTGGAGCCACAGGAGATTAAGATGTTGCAAAGACATCCATTGGAGGGATTTTCCATTTATCCTGCCCTACGTAGATTGTGATAAATTTAGCTGCCGATGTCATAAAACTAAGAATATAGAGAATACCATTGAAAGACTATGACATTTTACTTACTGATCTAAATATTTTTACCAGTAAAATTTATGATAGTAGCCATGATGACATAGTAACAATTTCTTATTTGAGTTGTATCTCATGTACTTCAGATATGGAAGATACTGGGTTTCAGAAATTTGTCAAAAAAAATCCAGAAAAAAGTTATACATAATAAAGTTAAACTGAATTCCTTTGAAGGCTTATATGAGTAAAAACAGAAATGATTTATCTGTAGAAGTTTTAGTTTTTTGATGTCAGTCATAGCCAGATGACCATTTAGCTTCTTTGGAGTATCAAGCACAGAGTAGATGCTAACAGTCATTTGCCTGAGAGATTGAGAGTGAGGTTAGGATATTCAACCTACACAAGCCAGTTGTCTTTATTCCCTTCCATAATTACAGATGTAACCCCTAATTCTGGCTTGTAATTTTGTAGAGGTACAATCTTAGTCACAAGAAAAACTGAGACGATTATCATGACATCTTCTGTGTATGCTTTATTGCCATAAATCAATGGCATTCTTTTTTTTATAAAAAAAACACATTTTTAAAACTAAAATTAAACTCTTAAGATCAAATCTCTTATCCATGGATAAATGTGTAGACTTCATCTAGGTGATGGTCTAACATGTTTTGGGTTGTGTTTTCAGATTAGCATATTTTGCTTTGAGACATAGAAGAAATCTTTTTTGGAGGGAAATGAGAAACAGGTAGCTTAAGTAGGATCTTTAGATATTACCAAAGTTTAACTCACTTATTGACAAAGAAACAGACTTCGATTTTTGAAGAAATAGAAAAGACTATTTATGCATATATAGTTTTTACTTACTTTACTTTTTTGCCCACAATAATGGATTCCTTGTTAAGTTATGTAGAATAATGTTCAGAAGAACCCAAGGATAATGCAACTAGAGTGGAATTATTGGAACACTTATTGCTTTATTTTACATACATCGCTATTTTTATTTTGACAATGTCTTATAGAATAGGCTTTGGAATAAGCAATTAGTTTTATCTGATGCTATGCAACATTATGGTGCCATGAAGATGGTAACTAGAAAATTTTGCAAACCATACCATGAGGGTGAAAAGAAGAAGAAAATAAACATGAAATAGGGGAAACTTGTACTGGAAACTCTAGTGTGTATGATAAAGTAGATCCCAGGTGAAGGTGAGGAAAGAGAGAACTCCCAGGAAGGAATCACTTGGGATTTTGTAAATTTAATGTGCTTGTTAGACTTATTCACAAGAAATAAAAGTCTGTAGGAGATGTGTTTTCATTTTGTATTTTGCTGTCCAGAGGCTATTAATTTTGAGTTTTTAGAGAAAGAGGCGTATGCATGTGCCTATCAGTTAGGAGATCTAAATATTTACAGAAGGGTTCTTTGTTTAAAAAGAGAGAGTTCTTCTAAGGCTTAGCTTTTCCTTGTCTTTTTCATTTTGTTAAGTGTCTGATCTTCTTTTTAACATATATTATGGTTCTTCATTTTCAACTTACTGTCAAAGTCTCTTGCCTTCAGGGAGGACTTACAAACTGCCGTATTCCTCCTTGATTTATATATTATGTTTCTTCTACTGCACCTATTACTATCTTGTAACTGTTTATAGTGGTCAAGGTTTTAAAATTTGAAACCTATTGCTATAGGGAAATTTCTTCTTCATGAAATGAACTCACCTCTGTTGCCATACAATAAAAGATTTCTCAGCTTTTGAGAGCTTCTGGCTTCCTTATGAAATATGGATAGACTTTGCTTCTGAAATGTTTTGGGTTTTTTTTCTTTCGATATGGGAGAAGAAGAATAAATAGTAGATATGGTCTTTCTAAAAAGTGCTTACGTACTTGGTTTTGCGATTAGTGCTTCTTCAGAATGTTTGTCCCTTATAACTCCAATAGATGGACTGAGTATACTATACGATACTCTACATGAAAGAGTATTTTAGGAGAAAAGGCAGAAAACTCAGCAATTATTTCAAGACAACTGTCAGAGATTTCCACTGTTCCTTTTAAAAGGATGGACTTCAATTTGTTAGACTTTTCTTTAGTGTCTCCAATCAAGTAATACTTGAGGAAAATGCTTCTGTAGAAAGACATCCATTGAAGGCCAGAAACATCTACAGATGCAATGTGATCCCAAGCAATGAAGCATGTGGCCCTTCATTGGCATTATATGATAACAGGAGGATCTTCTGGCAGAAGAGCTGACTTTTGCTGCGTTCTGCATGCTGCCCCTCCAAACCCATCTTTGATTGGCACCTATGCCCTATTGAAACTGGCATCACACCTTCTGAATGGGCACAGTGCCAGGCTAGCAGATGGGTATGGGCAAAAGCATGCCAGAAACCCAGTATGTGCATCAAGTTTAAGTATTAGGGGCCCAAACTCTCATCCAGGGATATAAAAACTGCAGTCTGTTGAGAGCTTTTTGTGCTTAAGGTTAAAGGACATGCCATTTCTACTCCAGCTCAGAGGTTGATTAATTTTGAAAGTCAAACAGGAGCTCCCGTGGCTGTGTCAGGCAAAATTCTATCTTTGGTGAATGAGAATTACTACTTCATGTAGGGAAGAGAAAGTATTGTAATGAAGTTTCCAATGAGAGTTTCTCTCCTGCAAGTGCCTCCAGCACTTAAGCAGCATGCATTCAGTGGAGATGAATATTTCTATTCTCCAGCAGAGCCAGGTGCAATCAAAGCCAGATCTTCAACCTGCTGCAGTAAAGAACCCTAAATTTAGAAAGGGCAGGCAAAGTTTGGAAGAACTCCTTGGTGGCAGCTCTCACCATGAGCTGATGAAGCTTCACGAAAGTGTATAAAAGAGATGAAGGAAAGAGTCCAAACAAAAAACCCTTCAGAACACTTCAGCCTGAAAACTGAAAGACCTTTAGCAAACCAAAGGAAAAAGTTTAGCCCTTTATCTTCCATGCAGAAATTCTTCTGAATTTTATATCAATAAAAACTTAGTTTACCAAAATGTTAGAATCAACTTAATGCATAAGTAACAAAGTTTTCTATTCTAACATTTATTTCATTGCATGTCTATCATGTATATAAACTTCACTTCTTGAATAATGGATTTTGCATAAAATTGAGTTCTAAATATCATATTCCTTATGATCGTCTCACACCAACTACAGAACTGGGCAAAAAAATGGGGGGGGGGCATCATTCCTTGTGATCACTTTAATCATATCCCCTACATGCTCTTAAATTTACAGAAATGCCTATAAGGCCAGCTGTGGCCAAGAGAAGCTTTTCCTAATCGCCTTATAGCCATTGCTTTTTCTTTTCCACTGTGTAAACTTTATCTATGGAACAGATTCCATGAGACCGTTGTGAATACTTCAACGTATTCAAAACATATAACTGCCACAAATTAAACTACTAAAACTAAAGCTGGTGCATTGTAACTGCCAAGTAAAGCTGGCACGTCCCTCTGTCAGACTGCGGGAGAGTATGCCATACAGTCCTCAGAAAACACAATTCATCCAGAAGCACTCTTGTCACTTGCTCTGATATTAAAACAGAGAAAGTGACATTAATTAAAGAAGTGACATGAGCCAACAAAGGCAATGAAATTCTAAGCTTTGGCTCATGTGCAGACCTTATTCCAACTTCCTCTGCTTAGGTATTGTGGCCATTTCTGGAGTAGTGTGGCTACTCTCATCTCCCCATTCTGAAACATCATTTGCAAGCAACTAAAATTTTATATCCAAGGCTGGACTAGCCAATTGGTGCACTGGTAGTTATTGCAGGGTTTCCCAGAATAGTAGTGTGATGGCATGTGATGCATTTACCGTACTTGGTAACTGCATGAGAAGAACAACCAGAGGCAGAGGAGAGCTGGTCTAATGAAAAGGCAAGCAGCAGCTATGCAGAGCAGAGTACCTAGATTTGATAGTCTGGGAGTGGGGGGAGTCTGGTGCTAGGATGGGTTATGAAAACAAATGGTGGCTGGTGGCCCTTAGGAAAATTCTAGCACGCTGAAGAAGCGAGCCACAACTTTCTTTGTTTCCATGGTGTGTTCTTTCACTGCGCTTCTCTCGTGGTTTCATAGGATTACTATTTGTGTACTCTTGTATTCACCACACCCCCCTGCCCAACACTAGATTATAACCTCCTTGCAGGCCATCTTTTAGAGTGCTAAAGCAAGGCCATGCATTCGATAGTTTTCCAAAAATGATTGGTTAAATTAACTCTAGAAGTAAGTAGTGTGTCATGGAAAAAATTTTTCCCCCACAGCTAGGTTATCTGAGATGACATTTTGTGCTGTATATACTATGACATGGAGTATGTGTGTGAGGCCCTGTACTTTCAGATTTAGAGACATTATTTTGTAAATTTTGGGGGGAGAAGAGTATCTGTTCATTTTCTTTTCAAGTATATTTTTAAAATATGAGAAGCCATGTACTGCATCCATAGGTTATAGGATTTACTGGGAAAAGTCTGCTTTGCTGATGCATAGTGCCAGGTGCTAAAAAATAGGCTTTATATTGAAGACCTAACTGTTTTGTATCTAGAACAAAACAATTCTGAGTAGCACTTACCTGAACTCATTCAGAAGCACCTAATAGCAGACGTAACAGCAAGTATAAACTTTTGTGGAGGAGATGGATGTATGTTGTTTGTTGTTAAATGAATTGATTTGTAGGCATGTGACATGCATAAAAAATCTGCTTTTCAAAGAATGTAAACACAACTTTAACAGAAAATAAATTATTGGAATTTCTTTTAATTCAAGTGAATGAAAGGTTTGATTAAGAGTTTTGTACATAGTCAGAAGCTTTTGTTATAGTTTCTGGGTGTAGGTATTTTATATTTGAGATCAGGAATTTTCTGCCTGTGTAATTAGTCATGAGGTTTAATGTACATTTTTCATATCAGGCAGACAATGGCTTCAAAGAGACAGCAATGCTGCAAAGGAGCAAGAAAAGAAGGCCAAAGTTGACACACACAGAGGCAAAACAGTGTAAGAAAAATCAACACGTTTTGCAAAATCAATCATTGAAAATGTGTCAGTGTTCAGGAGACTGTCTTTAATTTGCAATCCAAGTGAAAAAGAGTATTTAAATATGAGAGGCAGTATTATTGAGCCCAGCATGCCTGCTACCACTTGTTTGACTAGCTCAGAATAGAACACTGAGAGGCAAGGGCTCAAAGTTAAATGAACATTTATACATTTTAAAATCAAATGAAAGATTCAGAGTATATTCATGAATTAAATTTTTTTTTTCAGAACCCTAAATTTAATCAGCTGGAATTACTTTTAAAGTGTCATTCTATTTAACTTTTGGGAATGATGAATTTGCCTTCTAATAGGGATGCTGTATTTTATCATGAAGATGAAACAAACTGTCTTTTGTTAATTATTCCCCAGAGACACTGGCCATTTTTCTCATCTACGCTCAATGTGGAGTAAAAGCAGCTTTCCCCAAATTTATTTCAAGCAAGAGCAATTGGGAGCTACAACATGTATGAAAGAGGCTCATGGAGAGCATAGCTTCCATTGTAGGTGTTCCGAGTGCCACCTAATGAAATTCTTAGAGGGAATGTTACCAAAGCCTCACTCAGGAGGCTGTGAACATAGAACATAGAAAAGTAGAAAAGAATGAAAGCGCAAATCTACAGTAAAGAGTAGCAAATGAGTCATAATGTGTCTGTGGCATCTGAGAACTACTACGGATAGTTCTTGAAATCTTTTTTAGGAAATCATTATCAACATCAACTACTACTGAAATCTTTCACTTAGTGCGTGCCAAGCTCTGTGTTAAATGCTCTACATGCATTATTTCATTTCATTCTCCCAATAAACTAATAAGGAAAATACAGAGGCTTAAGGAGGTTAAGTAATTAACTTGCATGCCACAGTTTTCATAATTGTCTCCATCTACATTTGAACTCAGGTCTCTTTGCTCTACTGATTGATGTCCTTTGTCACAGAACACTTTGAATTTATTGCTAGCCAGAGAAAATAGTTGCAAGTGACATGCTTTTGACATGCTCATTTCTAAAATAACCGTGAAATATCTAATTGATAGTATTGGCAGCTAATTTAAGAAATCTGTTAGTGATGATGCTGATAATGGTGTCATTTTCATTCAGATTGACAACTTGAGGTGTAGAGCATCAGTGATATGTTTTTAATATTAAGTTCACAAAATCTGTGGAAGAACATCTGATATTTATAGTAAATCTAATGCTAAGAACTGGAAAAATACATTAAAAATGTACTATACTTAGGTCAAACAATATTTTTGTGAAAAAAAAGTGAGACTAGTCAACCAGTAGTGCATACAAATTAATAAGAAAGATTTGGATAGATTTTTTTACTTTTTGAAAAATGAGTGATTTTATGCATTTGTTTTGAGTCTGATAAGCAGCAGGAAGATCAAAAGAAGTCTCTAAATCCCTATGATACCATTTTAATAAGCACCATGTAAAAATAGATCTTTTAGCAAATACTAGATTATTTGTGACCATCATTTCTTTTTCATTGGGTAGTAAAGATACACTGTTGAGAAAACTAGGTCTTTTAAGAGTATCACAAAAGAAAACAATATTTAGATAAGTGGAGTCTTGATAAAGAATAGGTTTTTGTATAGGATTTGTTCAGATACCAAAATATTTAATTTGGGATAAAAGTATAATCTTTGGAAAATTATTCAATTCCTTCAAGATGTTATTATATAAGAGTGATTTATTACAAATCTATAAATTAATTTATAAAAAAATCATAACATTTTCATGCAGAGCCATACTATTAAGTGTTTTTAGTGGAAAAGAGATATTTAATAGGTATTGCAATGCTAGTTTTTATGCTAGAATCCTTTTTTCTTTGGAGTATATACATAGGAAGGGGAAGAATGAACAAAATATAATACTACATTAAAATATTTGTTTTTGAGCACTTATGGTAGTATGGGGTTATTAATTTCAGTTTCTTGAAAATGTGAGGAAAAGCTGTTCATGATACTTGATCTTGTTTCTATTAAAAGATCACATGTTCCAATTCTAGCATAGATATCCAGTGTCAAATGTGAGTATTCCAGTTGAGAATGGTATTAGTTATGTAAACCTTCCATCCTACAAAGTGTTAGGAGGAGTAAGACCCATTTAAAAAATCCCCACATGATACATTTCAAGAAAAGTGAGAAGAGGGATCCCTGGGTGGCGCAGCGGTTTAGCGCCTGCCTTTGGCCCAGGGCGTGATCCTGGAGACCCGGGATCGAATCCCACGTCGGACTCCCTGCATGGAGCCTGCTTCTCCCTCTGCCTGTGTCTCTGCCTCTCTCTCTCTCTCTCTGTGTGACTATCATAAATAAAATTAAAAAAAAAAAAGTGAGAAGAAAGCAAAAGAAAGTTGTATGTCTAATGGGCAAATGTTGTCATGTGATGAAAAGGGGAAGCAAAAAATTGTGTAGACTCTCTAATATCAGAATTTCTACTCCAGCAGAAAGCTGTTGAATAAGTATAACTGTTCAGAAATTTAGTGTAACACATATTGAATGCATTATGGAATATTTGTAAAAAGAGAGGTTTTTATTGGGAGAAGGGACATTTAAGTCCTTTCTGATCCTGAAATTCTGTGAGATCCTAAAAGGTTGTGAGAAATCCTGAAACATTGGTAGAGGCTTTCCAGAAAGAATTGACTCAAGTGAGTAAAAATTAGCTGTACTGTTAATGAACAAGCAAAGCGAATCTGCATCAGAGAAAAATGACCTGAAGAAAAAATAATAGCAATGGTATGTCTCTATGTAATACATCTTTGGATGATAAGATTATCATATGAAAAGGTAAAGAACTGCAAAATAGGGGATCCCTGGGTGGCTCAGCAGTTTGGCACCTGCCTTTGGCCCAGGGCAGGATCCTGGAGTCCCGGGATGGAGTCTCGCATCGGGCTCCCGGCATGGAGCCTGCTTCTCCCTCCTCCTGTGTCTATGCCTCTCTCTCTCTCTGTGTGTCTATCGTGAATAAATAAATAAATAAATAAATAAATAAATAAATAAATAAATAAATAAGTAAGTAAGTAAATAAATCAATCTAAAAAAAAAAGAATTGCAAAATAGAGACCATCATTAAAGAGAAAAAGATTTCCCTTATTTGAAACCCTAATTTCAGCATGAATATTAGAAAGTGTTTCAAAAAGTGAGGGGGGACTAAAGTTCTTACCTAGTAGATTTTAAGCAGAATACAAAATTTCCAATAGCATTTTAGGAAGGGAGGGCAAGAACTATGTTAGCTCGTAATTCATAGGCTGAGAATACAGAGACCTAATGATAGCTAAGAGAAATGTGGCTATCATTCCAGTGTACCATCTGGCCAAGTTAAGTGTCTCTTAAGAAAGGAGGGAACATTTGAAGTCTTAGGAAATCTGAAATCATTTAATAGCAGATAACCACAAAGATAAAGTACACTTGAAAATATATAATTGAAAGAGATTTACAAAAGGTAAATGAATTAAACTATTAGAACATATGATGTAAAGTACAACGGTTTTAGTAAAACCTGTTATGAACATAGAGTTTTATAATGCAATCCATATTTCCAAAGTGGATGAATAAACTGTGGTTAGGAATCATGGAGTTAAAAGTTAAACCAAAAAAAGGTGAAATTACCTATCAGTCCTTCAAACAAGCTCAAATGTATTTAGTGACTAATAATGAAAATACCTAAACTAGTGTGTATCAATGTTAGGTGTTTGAGAAACAGGTAAATGGATTGAAAAATAGTCTACCATAAAATGAAGTAAAATAGGAGATATGTGCCACCACCAGTAAGGAATTGGCAAAGGAGCACAGAGGAATAATAATAATATAAATTTACAGAGTGCTGGATTAAGTACAGTTGCCAATTACTATGTTAGATAAAAACACTCTGAAATCCTTTATGGAATATCATCGCCAGAAATCCCTTATTAGTTGTCAAAAGAGAAATACTTTAAAAAAAAAAGATTTTATTTATTTTTTTGAGAGAGAGACAGGGAGCGAGCAAGCAAGCACGGGGAAGGGTAGAGGGGGAGGGAAAGGGAGAGGGAGAGAATCTCCAGCAGAATCCATGGTGGGCGCAGAGCCTGACTTGTGGCTCTCGATTTCCCAAACCTGAGACCCTGACCAGAGAGGAAACCGAGAGTCAGCTTAATAGACTGGAGCCACCCAGGCACCATGCCTGGAAAAAGAAGTACTTTAAACAATAAAATATACCTTAAAAGATCAAGGTTTTTCATGCACCTGTAAATAGAGAGTAACATAAGCGGAGGTTTTTTTTTTTTTTTTTGGTTATTATATTTGATGGTAAAATCATTAAAAAATGCTAAACAAGGATGTTATAGAATGGCAGAAATTTAACAAAGGCAAGTGAAAATGTCATGATAGAATTTAATATGACCAGAATGCTACTTTTTTATGCTTAAAAAAAGAGAAGAGAAAGTCTAGCAGATGGTAAGAAATCATTGCAAATGTAGTCATGACCAAATTCACAAACCAATTCAGAAGGTGACAAATCAGTTACAGTAGGTCCTCATAGTTGTTTCTGCTGGACCCTGGTACACCAGTGAAATGAGTAGAGGCTCTGGTCCCTCCACTTGTGTTTCAACCTGAGCATTTCTGCTTTGATCTGTGTATCAGGCTTTTGAGGATCATTCTACCACTAAAAGAGTTTGAAGATAAATAATTGTGCTATAATATTTAATAAGCTGGAAAGTTGAATATGTAACTAATAAATAATTTATATTTAGAAGTGATTTAATAGCTTTAAGAAGAAAACAAGATTTTTTACCAACTATACAGGAACTCACTTTAAAAATTAAGTGTGTGGTGATCTAGTACATATTTTAAAAGATGGAATTCTTGTATGTCATAGTCTTGGGATTCATGTTGGAAATAAATGTGAGGATCAACCTGCTTGTTCTGTTTCGATCTTCTCACTGGCATTCTGTCTCCAGTTCCTACGTATTCAAACTGTGTTTATTTGAAGTCCACCTTCCATTTGCAGCCTACTGTTGTTATCCTTTTTGTATTTTCTTCGAGTTACACATTGTATATTTGTTTTCAAAATCATTTTTCCTCTCTTTTTGGACATTAGGAATTTTTTACTTCATATACAATTATATATTGCATCTTTCTAATATTATTTTAAAATCAACATAGAGAAAATTTGAAAAAAATGTTTGTATGTATATATCTCTATGGATTTTACCAACCACAACAGTTAGGGTACAGAACAGGTTCATCATCCCTAAAATCTTCCTCATACTATACTGTGTAGTTACACCCTTTAGCTCTAACCAGTGGCAACCAATGATCTTTTCTCTGTCACTTCAATTTTGTCTTTTTAAAAATGTACAGAATTCCTGCCAGTGGGATCATACAGTATGTAAGCTTTTGAGATTGGGTTTTTTTTTACTTGGTGTAGTTCATCCAAGTTGTGCGTATATGCAGTTCATTTCTTTTTATTGCTAAATTGTATTGTACAGGTGTCCCATGGTTTGTTCCGCCATTGAAAGACATTTGGAAAATGTGATTCCTTCAACTTTGTTCTTTTTCAAAATCATTTTCTCTCTTTTAGTTCCTGTCTTTCTATATACATTTTTAAATGAATTTACCTGTGTTTATTAAACAAAACATAAAACTTTGCTGAGGTTTTGGTTGACACTGAGTTAAATCCATAGACAAATTTGGAGAAAATTGACATTTTTACTATGTGGAGTCTTTCAATACAGTATGTTTCTCCATTTCTTTAGATCTTTGATTTCTTTCATCAGCATTTTATAATTTTTATCATAATTGGTCCTGTACATGGTCCTGTTGGGTATATGTGAAAGTTATGTTTTTCTTTCTGCATTTTTGGTGCTATTGAAAGTGGCATTTTTTTTTGTAATTTTGGTTTCCAATTGTACACTATTAATATATAGATATACAATTGATTTTTGCATATTGACCTTATCTCCTGGTAAATTTATTTATTCTAGGAAAATTTTTTTTTGCGGGTTTTTTTGGGGTTTTCTGTGTGGATAACCATGTCTTCTGCAAGTAAGGACCACTTATGTATTCCTTTCCAATCTATATGTCTTTTATTTATTTTACTTATTGCACTGGCCATGACTTCTGGTACGTTATTGAATAGGAATGGTGATAATGATAATCCTTGACTTGTTCCTGATTTGGGGGAGAAAGTATTCAGCCTCTCATCATGTAGTATGATGTTACTATAGGGTTTTTTTGTAGGTAGTCTTTATGGAGGATCCTAGCTCTCCACTAGTATACTGAAAGTTTTTTTTTTTTTAAATTATGAATGGGTATTAAATTTTTCAAATGCTTTTCTGTATCAATTATTATGATTGTGTGGTTTTTCTGATTCAGACTTCATATGGAGGATAGCAGTAGTTTCTCTTTCTTTCTTTCTTTTTTTTTTTTTGTGTGTGTGGGTATCATGAGGGCTACTGGTCTGTAGTTTTTCTTTTTCCTACTGATTTTGTCTGCTTTTGATTTTAAGGTGATGCTGGCTTCATAAAATGAGCAGTGAATTAATTATCCCTTCCTTTTCTGCCCTCTGGAAGTGAATATGTGGAGTTGGTATTATTCCTTTTTTAAATGTTTTTGTAGAATTCTGCAGTGAAGTCATTGGACTTATAGATACTTTTTTTCAGAAAAAAAATTTTTAACTTGATTTTACTTTCATTAGTAGTTTTAGGACTAATTTGGTTGTTTCCTCTTAGGTAACTTTTGGTAGTTTGTGGTTTTTAGGGAATAGCTTCATTGAATCTAAATTGTGAAATTTATATATGTAGAATTGTTCATAATTATACTTTTAATGTCAACAGCTTCTATAGTGATGCTCCCTCTTTCATCCCCAATATAATTTTTATCTTTTCTCTGTTGTCAGTCATGATATGGGTTTATCAATTTTACTGAACATTTCCAAGAACTAGCCCTTGGTTTCATTGATTGACTCTGTTGTTCTTCTATATCAATTACATTGATTTCTATTTTTTCTTTATTATTATCTTCCATTTGCTTTGGATTTAGTTTGCTCTTTTCCTGTTTTTTTTTAGGTAGAAACTTATTTGAACCTGTCTTCTTTGTAACATATGTATTTCATGATACAGTTTCTTTCTAAGCCCTTCTTTGGTGGCATCCTGACATTCTGGTATGTTGTAGTTATCTTATATATTACCACTTTATTCATTGAAAATCCTCCAGGCCGTGTTATAAGCTTTACTTCAACTATAAAATATGTTTTAACTGAAGAGAAACATTAATCCATTAAATTTCCCCAAATATTTACCATTTTTTATCTTCCTTTATTTCTAATAGTGCACATTTCCTTGTACATTTTTCTTTTTTCTGAGTATCTTCCTCTAGCAAATCTTTCATAGCAGGTCTGCTGACTATGAATTCTTTTAGTTTTTCTTCACTAGAGAATGTTTTATTTTGCCTTAATTCCTGAAGAAATTTTTGGTGGATATTGGATTGACAGCTTTTTTTTCTTCAGTATTTCAAACATGTTGGGACGCTTCCCTCTGTTCTTCATGGTTTCTGATGAAAAATCAGAAAAGTCATTAGAGGCATGTTGTTTTTGTTTATAATTAATTAATTTTATTAATATATTGTTAATTAATATATTGTTTTACTCTGGCTCCTTTCAATATTTTTCTTTGTTTTTAGCTTTCAGCCATTTGATTAGATATATTTGGGCATTGATATCTTTAGGTTTATCCTGTTAGGGATTCCCTGCACTGTTGGTTTTTGTGTATATTAAACTTGGGTTGTGTCAGACATTAATCCATCAAATATTTTTTCAACACCACACTCTTCTTTACATCCAAGACTCCAGCACCATGAGTATTAAAATGTTTTGTTATTGCCTACAGGTTCCTGATGCTCTGTACAGTTTTTCTGTATTTTATTCTGCTGTTTTACATTTTGGATAAATTTCTGTTGGTTTGTCATCAAATTCAGTGTGTCATTTGCATGTCATCTCCATAATCCTATTGACCTCACTCATGAATTTTTTTCTTTTAATTTTTGGTCATTGTATCTTTCAATTCCAAAAGAGCCATTTGATTTTTCTTTGTATCTTCTATGTTTTTACTGCATTGGTCTGTTTCCATCTGTGCCAAATGGGTTTGCCTTTACTTGATGGAGCATTTTTGTAATAGCTGCTTTAGGTTCTTTGTCTAATAGTTCCAGTATCTGTGTATAATTTTGGCATTGTTGACTTGAATCAGTGTGGTACATTTGTTAACTAAAGGTCCATAGTTTACATTAATATTCACTTTTACAGTTTTATGGGTTTTGACAAATGCATGTCACATATCTACTATTACAGTATCAGAAAGAGTAGTTTCACTGTCTTGAATTTCCCCCCGTGTTACACCTATTTATCCTTCTTCCCCCTACCCCAAACCCCTAAAAACCACTGGTTTTCTTACTGTTTATATAGCTTTATCCTTTTCAGAAAGATATAAAGTTGGAATTGTACTTTATTTAGCCATTTCAAATTGGCTTCTTTCACTAAGCAATACCCATCTAAGTTATCTCTATATCTTTTTTATGGCTTAGTTCCATGTTTCTATTTATTGCTGATAATATGTCTTTGTGTGGATATATTACAGATTGCTTATCCATTCACCTGCTAAAGGGTATCTAGGTTGTTTCCTGTTTTTGGCAATTATGAATAAAGCTGATATAAGCCCTTGTGTGTAGGTTACTGTGTAGATATAGTTTGCAACTCCTTTGGTGAATAACTAGGAATGTGATTCCTGGTTAGCTTTGTAAGAAACTGTTAAACTGCCTTCCAGAGTACTATACCATTTTGCATTTCCACCAGCAATGAAAGAATGTTTTTTAATTCAGAGTTTCTATTGCTCCACATCCTTGTCAACATTTGATATGGTCAGTGTTTTGGATTTCAGCCATTCTAATAAATGTGTAATTTTATCTTATTTTTGTTTTATTTTGCAATTCCCTGATGACATATGTGTTGATCATGTTCTTTCATACACTTTCTTGCCATCTGTAAATCATATTTGTGGAGATATTTATTCAGATCTTTTGGCTATTTTAAATGGGTTTGATTTTCTTATTGTTGAATTTTAAGAATTATTTGTATATTTAGGATACAAGTCCTGTTTATTAGGTATGTGCTTTGCAGACATTTTCTCTGAGACTGTGGGTAGTTTTTTTTTTTCATTCTATTAATAGTGTATTACAAGGCAGAAATTTTCAGTTTTAATGAAGTCCAACTAATCAATTTTTTCTTCTCTAGATTATGCTTTTGGTGTTGTATTCATTTATGCTATTATGCTATTTGGAGTTATATCTTTTTATATAAAAGATATCACCGGAGTTCACCTAGATTTTCACCCATGTTATCTTCTAGAAGTTTTATAATTTCATGTTTTATATTTAGGTATGTGAACCATTTTGAGTGAATATTTATGTAAGGCCAGTGTATATTCATTTTTTTGCATGATGATGTGTAGTTCCAGTGCTGTTTGTTCAGACTACCATTACTCTATTGAATTGCCTTTGTTCCTTTGTAAAATCAGTTGATTGTATTTGAGTTGGCCTTTTTCTGGGCTCTTTATTCAGATCTGTTGATCTCTTTGTTTATTCCTGTGAAATGGCCATACTGTCTTAATTACTGTAGCTTTATAGAAAGGACTGAAGTTGAGTCATGTCAGTCCTCTGACTTTGTTCTCCTTGTTCAGTATTATGTTAACTGTTCTGGATCTTTTGTTTTTCCATATAAACTTTAAAATCAGTATGTCAATATCCACAAAATAACTTCATCTTGCTGTTTCTGGTTTATTTCACTTAGCATAATGCCCTCTAGGTTCACCCATGTTGTCACCCATGGCAGGATTTCCATTTTATAAGGGTGAAAATTATATAAGGCTGAATAATATTCTGTTGTATATATATTCTTTATCCATTCATCTATTGACAGACACTTAGATTATTTCCATTTGTTGGCTATGTGAATAATGCTGCAGTGAACATGGAAGGGAAGATATCTCTTCAAGATAATTATTTCGTTTTCTTTGGATATATACCCAGAAATAGAATTCCTGGATCATATGTAATTCTGTTTTTAATTTCTCCAGGAACCTCTATACTATTTTCCATAGTGGCTCTACCAGTTTTCATCTCTACCAACAGTGTAAAAGATTTTCCTTTTCTATATATCCTCAACTGCATTTTCTATCTCTTAGAGAAGAGATAGAGATAGAGATTTTGATGATGGCCATTCTAACAGGCATGAGGTGATGATATCTCACTGATTACAATTTGCATTTATTACCCTGATAATTAGAGATAATGAGTACCTTCCCTTATGCCTATTGGCCATTTGGATGCCTTCTTTGGAAAAAAAAAAAATTCAGCTCTTTTGCCTATTTTGAAATTGGATTATATGTTTATTTTTTGCTATTGAGTGGTATGAATTCTTGTGTATTTTGATACTAATCCCTTATTGGATATGTGGTTTGCAAATGTTTTCTGCCCTTCCATACATTGCCATTCCATTTTGTTGATGGTTTCCTTTGTTGTGTAGAAGCTTTTAAGGCAGATGTAGTCCCACTTGTTTATTTTTGCTTTTATTGACTTTGCTTTTGGTGTGAAATCCAAAAAATCATTACCAAGATGAGCATCAAGGGACACATCCCCTATATTTTCTTCTAGATATTTTACGGTTTCAGGTCTTACACTCAAGTCTTTAAATCCATTTTGAGTTGATTTTTGTCTATAGTATAAGATTGAGATTCAGTTTTACTATTTTTCATGTGGCTACCTAGTGTTCCTAACACCATTTATTGAAGGACCTATTCTTTCCTCATTGTATATACTTGGCTTCTTTATAAAAAATTAATTGACCATGAATGCATGGATTTATTTCTGGGCTACCTATTAGGTACCATTGATTTATGTGTCTGTTTTTATGCCAATACCATGCTGTTTTGATTAATATAGCTTTGTAATGTAGTTTGAAATCAGAAGTGTGATGCCTCTAGCTTTATTCTTCTTACTCAAAATGCTTTGGCTATTTAGGGTCTTTTATGGTTCCATACAAATTTTAGGATTTTCTATTTCTGTGAAACATTCCATTGGAATTTTGATAGGGATTACATAGCAATCTATAGATTCCTTTGGGTAGTATGAACATTTTAACAATATTAATTCTTCCCATCCATTAGCACAGAATATCTTTGCATTTATTGTGTCTTCGTCTTTTTTTTTTTTAATCAATGTTTTATGGTTTTCAGTGTACAGATCTTCCATGTATTTGGTTAAATTTATTCCTAAAAATGTATCCTTTTTGATGCTATTGTAAATAGGATTGTTTTCGAAATTTCTCTTTCCAGTAGTTCATTGTTAGTGTACAAAAGCACAACTGATTTTTGTATATTGATTTTGTATCACAGCTTTACTGTGTTTATTAGTTCTAGCAGTTGTTTTGTGGAGTCTTTAGGGTTTTCTCTGTGTATAATACTGTGTCATCAACACAGACAGTTTTATTTCTTTCTTTTCTGTTTGGATGCCTTTTATTTCTTTTTTCTTGCCAGTTGCTCTGGCTAGGATTTTCAGTACTATGTTGAGAAAAAGTGGTGAGAGTGGGTGTCCTTGTTTTTTTTTCCTGATCTTAAAGGGAAAGCTTTAAGCTTTAACAGGTATGATGTCAAGTATTGGCTTCTTGTAATTGGCTTTTATTATATTGAGGTAGTTCTTTATGTACCCAAATTTTTGAGAGGTTTTAATCATGAAAGGATGTTGAATTTTCTCAGATGCTTTTTTTGTATCTATTGACATGATCTTATAACTTATCCTTCATTTTTTCAATGTGGTGGATTGCATTGATTGATTTGCATGTGTCAAACTATCCTTATATTTCAAAAATAAATCTAGTTGATCAAGGTGTATGAACTTTTAATGTACTGTTGAATTCATTTTGCTAATATTTTGTTGACTACTTTTATATATATATTTATCAGAGATACTGGCTTGCAATGTTTTTTTTTTCTTGGAGTGTCCATGTTTGGCTTGATCTTCCTAGGCTCTATTCCATTTATTTCCACTTAGATTTTTGTTATGTCCTTCTTTACTTTGAGCTTTGTTTGTTCTTTTTCTAGTTCCTTGATGTGTAAAGTTAGGTTGTTTATTTTAGATTTTTCTCTTTTATTCTTTGTGTACAAGTTTATTGTTATAAACTTTCCTCTTAGAAGTGTTGATATGCTATGTTTTCATTTTCATTTGTTTCAAGTTTTTTTTAACTGGAAAGTGTATTTTATTTTTTATTAATTTTTTTTGAGTATAGGATGTTACATCAGTTCGGGTGTACAATATAGTGTTTCAGTTTCTGTATAGGTTATGCTATGTTACACAAGTGTAGCTACCATCTGTCAAGATACAGTGCTATTATAGTACTATTGACTGTATTCTCTATGCTCGTCTTTTATTCCCATGACTTAGTCATCTATAACTGGAAGTCTGTGTATCCCACTCCCCTTCACTCATTTTGCCCATGCTCCCACCCACATTCCCTCTGGTAACCATTATTTTGTTCTCTGTATTTATAGGTCTGATTCTGCTTTTTGTTTTATTTATTCATTTTTTAAAAAATCTTCCACTTATAAGTGAAATAACATGGTATTTGTCAGTCTGACTTATTTCACTTAGCATCATACCCTCTAGGTTCATCAGTGTTTTACAGATAGCACAATCATTCTTTTTTATGCCTATGTAATATTTGTGTGTGTGTTTAAGATATCTTCCTTATGCATTCAACCATTGATGGACACTTAGATTGCTTTCTATCTTGGCTAATGCAAATAATGCTGCAATAAACATAGAGGTAAATATACTTTTTGGAATTAATGTTTTCATTTTTCTTTGGGTAAATACCTGGTAGTAGAATTATTAGATTATTAGATCATGTGGTATTTCCATTTTTAATTGTTTGAAGAACCTCCATACTGTTTTCCACAGTGGCTGTACCAACTTATATTTCCACCAACAGTGTGTGAAAGTTCCCTTTTCTCTACATACTTGCCAACATTTTTTATCTCTTGTTTTGATTTTGGCCATTCTGACAGGTGTAAGGTATCTCATTGTGGTTCTGATTTGTATTTCCATAATGATTAATGATGTTGAGCATCTTTTCATGTGTCTGTTGGACATCTTTGTCTTCTTGGAAAAATGTCTATCTAGGTCCTCTGCTCATTTAATCAGACTCGGACTGTGTGTGCGTGTGTGTGTGTGTGTGTGTGTGTGTGTGTGTGTTGAGTTGTATAACTTATTTTTTCCTTTTTTTTTTTTTTTTTTTTTAAGATTTTTTCCTTTTTTAATTCTTTAAGCCATTGGTCATTCAGGAGCATGTTGGTCAGTCTCCATATTTTTGTGAATTTTCTAGTATTCTTCTTGTAATTGATTTATAATTTCGTACCATTATGGTCAG
Source organism: Canis lupus baileyi (assembly GCF_048164855.1). Classification (NCBI taxonomy): domain Eukaryota; kingdom Metazoa; phylum Chordata; class Mammalia; order Carnivora; family Canidae; genus Canis; species Canis lupus. The sequence goes on from NC_132848.1 coordinate 61,300,423, forward strand.
AAAGGATACTGGGTATGATTTCAATTTCTTAAATCTGTTTCAAGAAATTTAGTCGATTTTGGTCACTTAACCTGACTTATCTTGAAGACATTCCATATGTGTTTGAGAAGAATGTGTATCCTGCTATTGGAAAGTCTATTCTCTATATGTCCATTAGCTCCATCTTGTTTAACATATAATTGAAGTCTAGTGCTTTTTAAAATTTTTTGTAAAGATTTTATTTATTTTAGTGAGAGAGTGAAAGGGCACGAGTTGGGAGGAGGAGCAGAGAGAGAGGGAGAAGCAGGTTCCCTGCCGAGCTAGGAGCCAATATGGGGCTCAATTCCAGGACCCTGAGATCATGACCTGAGCCAAAGGCAGGTGCTTAACTGACTGAGTCACCCAGGTGTCCTGAAGTCCAGTGATTTTTAATTGACGTTTTGTATGATGATTTATTCATTGTTACAATTAGGATATTGAAACCCACTAATAATCCTTGTATTGCTGTTTCCTCTCTCAGATATGTTAATATTCGCTTTTTATATTTAGGTGTACCTAAGTTTGCTACGTAAATATTTATTATTTAATATTTGTTATATTCTCTTGATTAATTAATCCCTTTTTCATTATCTCATTACAGATTTTCTTTTAAAGTCTGTTTTGTTTGCTATTAGTACAGCTTCCCTTGCTTTCTTTTGGTTTCCATTGACTTATAACATCTTTCTTTTCTTTTTTTCTTTTTGTTCCTTCACTTCTAGTCTCTGTGTGTCTTTAAAGCTGAAGTGAATCCCTTACCGGCATTGTATAGTTGGATCTTTTTTTTTTTTTTTTTTTTAATGTGCTATTCAATCATTCTGTGTGTTTTGATTGGAGAGCTCAGTCCATTTACGTTTAAAGTAATTATCGATAGGTATGGACTTTCTATTACCATTTTAGTAATTGTTTCCAGCTGTTTTATAGTTCTTTCATTTCTTCTCCTGCTCTTCTCCTTTGTGAATTGATTTATTTTCGTGGTGGTATGCTTTGATTGCTTTATTTTTTGTGTTTCTACTATAAGTTTTTATTAGTTACCATGAGACTTATGTAAAACATAACACTCTGTGTCAAGCTGGTAATAACTTTCAACATATTCATAAGCTCTACGTCTTTATACTGCTTTTCCTTAGATTGTAGGTTTTTATTGTCAAAATTTACATGCTTTTGTCCTGTTTATTTATTAACAAATTATTATAGTTATAGTTCTTTTTATATTTTTGTCTTTTAACCTTTATGGTACAATTACAAGTGATTTACCATCTATTACAATGTTAACATATTCTGAATTTAACTGTATATTTTACCAATTAGTTTTTTACCTTTATATATTTTCACTTTGAAAATTAATGTCCTTTTGTTTCAACTTAAGCACTCCCTTTAACATTTCTTGTAAGGTGAGTCTAGTTGCTATGAATTCTTTCAACTTTTGCTTTGAAAACTTTATGAAACCATTAATTGTGAAGGACAAATTTGCAACTAGAGGATTCTTGGATCTTTGGGTTTTTTTTCTCTAACACTTTGACTATATCATCTCTTTTTTCTGTCCTGCAAAGTTTCTGTTGAAAATCCACTATTAGGCATCCCTGGGTAGCGCAGCGGTTTGGCACCTGCCTTTGGCCCAGGGTGCGATCCTGGAGACCCGGGATCGAATCCCACGTCGGGCTCCTGATGCCTGGAGCCTGCTTCTCCCTTTGCCTGTGTCTCTGCCTCTCTCTGTGTCTGACTATCATAAATAAATAAAAATGAAAAAAAAAAAAAGAAAATCCACTATTAGATTTATGGAGATTCTCTCATACATAGAAAGTTGCTTTTCTCTTACTGCTTTTAAGATTCTATCCTAGACTGCAACTTTTGGGAATTTAATAATAATATGTCTCAGTGTGGGTCCCCTTAGATTAATCTTGTTTGGTACTGTGTTTCCTGGATCTGGAATGTCTCTTTCCCCAGGTTAGGGAAGTTTTCAGCCATTACTTCTTTAAATAATCTTTCTGCTACTTTCTCTTTTCTCCTTTAGAGACCCTTATAGTGCATATAACGGTCAGCTTGATGGTATCCCATAAATCCCTTAAGCTATCTTTACTCTTTTCCTTCTTTTATTCTTACTGCTTCTCTAGTTTTGTGAATTCAGTTGCCTTGTCTTTGAGTTCACTGATCCTTTCTTCCATTTTACCTAGTCTGCTGTTGAAGCAATCTCTCTATTGAATTTTTTTGTTCATTTATTACATTCTACAGCTCTGTGATTTGTTTTGTGCTTTTTAGTTTTTTTTTTCTTTCTTTGTGGAAGTCTTACTTTGTTTGGGACGCCTGCATGGCTCAGCAGTTGAGCATCTGCCTTCAGCTCAGGACGTGATCTTGGAGTTCTGAGATCAAGTCCCACATTGGGCTCCTTGCAGGGAGCCTGCTTCTCCCTCTCCCTATGTCTCTACCTCTCTCTGTGTCTGTGTCTCTCATGAATAGATAAATAAATTTTTTTTAAAAAGAAATCCTACTTTGTTCATATATTGCTCTCCTGAGTTCATTAATCATTTTTATAATCATTATTTTGAACTGTCAGGTAAATCACTTATCTCCTTTTCATAAAGATCTGTTTTTGGAAACTTTTTTTTCTTTGGAAGATATTCCATTGTTTCTTCATTTTCCTTGATTCTCTTTGTTTCTGTGCATTAGATAGAAGAGCCATCTCTTCCAAACATGACAAAGTGGTCTTGTGTAGGAAATGAATCTTGTTAGCTCAGCTCAAGCTCCTACTTCAGTGTTCAAATTGATTGTCCTAGCTGCCTTTTTTGTTTTTGTTTTAAATAGCCCCCAAAACTTAAGACTGTATCAAGACCTGTCAATGTTACAATTATGGGAAGAGCCCAGATGTCCATTGACTAATGAATGGATAAAGAAGATTTGGGATATATGTATGTGTGTGTGTGTGTGTGTGTGTGTGTGTGTGTGTGTGTGTTACCACTTTGTAATACAGCTTAAAGTTCATAATTGTGAGGCCTCCAGCCTTGGTTTTCTTTTTTAACATTTCTTTGACTATTCATGGTCTTTTCTGGTTCAATACAAATTTTAGAATTATTTATTCTAGCTCCTTGAAAAATGCTGGTACTATTTTGGTAGGGATTTTGATAGATTCCTGCCTCACATTTAGGTCTTTCATACATTTTGAATTAATTGTTGTAGATCGTATAAGAAAGTCATCCAGTTTTATTCTTCTGTGTAGCTGTGCAATGTTCCCAACACCATTTGTTGAAGAGACTATCTTTCTTCCATTGGGTATTCTTTCTTGCTTTGTTGAAGATGAGTTGACCATATAGTTGTGGGTCCATTTATGGGTTCTCTATTCTGTTCCTTTGTTCTGTGTGTGTGTTTTTGACCCAGTTCCATCCTACCTTGATGATTACCGCTTTTTGATGACTGAGTAATATTCTGTTATATATAAAATTTGGCTATTGTTGATAGTGCTGCTATAAACACTGGGGTGCATGTTGCTCCTTCAAATCAGTATTTTTATATCCTTTAGATAAATACCTAGTAGTGTAATAGTTGGGTCATTGGATACATCTATTTTTAACCTTTTGTGGAACCTCCACACTGTTTTCCACAGTGGCTGTGCCAGTTTGCATCCCTTCCCAACAGTGTAAGAGGGTTCTCCTTTCTCTGCATCCTTGCCAACATTTGTTGTTTCCTTTGTTGTTAATTAATTCAGACAGGTGTGAGGTGGTATCACATCATGGTTTTGATTTGTATTTCCCTGATGATGAGTGATGTTGACCACTTTTTCATGTGTCTGTTAGTCATTTGTATGTCTTCTTTAGAGAAATGTCTGTTCATTTATTCTGCCTATTTCTTAACTGGATTATTTAATTTTGGTGTGTGAGTTTGATAAGTTCTTACAGATTTTGGATACTAGCCCTTTATTCATTATGTCATTTGCAAATATCTTCTCCTGTTCAGTAGATTTTCAGTTTTGTTGATTTTTCCCTTCACTATGCAGAAACTTTTTTATCTTGCTGAAGTTCCAGTAGTTTATTTTTGCTTTTGTTTCCCTTGCCCCTGAAGACACCTCTAGTAAGAAGTTGCTATAGCCAACATCAAAGAGGTTGCTGCATGTGTTCTCCTCTAGGAATTGGGATTTTGGTAGGGATTACATTAAATGTGTTGATTGCTTTGTGTAGTATAGACATTTTAACAATATTTGTTCTTCCAATCCATGAGGCATAGAATGTTTTCCCATCTCTTTGTGTATTTTTTAATTCGTTTTGTAAATGTTCTGTAGTTTTCAGAGTACAGGTCTTTTACCTATTTGGTTAGGTTTATTCCTAGGTGTCTTATTGGTTTTTGTGGAATAGTAAATGGGATCATTTCCTCAATTTCTCTTTCTGCTCCTTCATTATTGGTGTATAGAAATCCAAGAGATTTCTGTATGTTGGTTTTGTATCTTGTGACTTTGCTGAATTCATGGATCAATTCTAGCAATTTTTTATTGGAGCCTTTTGGTTTTCTACATAGAGTATCATGTCATCTACCCAAATAGTCAAAGTTTGACTTCTTCCTTGCTAATTGGATGCCTTTTATTTCTTTTTATTGTCTGATTGTGGAGGCTAGGACTTTTAGTACTATGTTGAACAGCAGTGGTAGAAGTGTGGACATTGCTGTCATGTTCCTGATGTTAGGGGAAAAGCTCCCAGATTTCCCCATTGAGGATGATATTAGCTGGGGGTCTGCCATATATGGCCTTTATGTTGTTGAGGTGTGTTCCTTCTATCCCTATTTTGAGGGTTTTTATTAAGAAAAGGTGCTGTATTTTGTTAAATGTTTTTTCCACATCTATCGAGAGAATCATATGGCTCTTACTCTTTCTTTTATTAATGTGGTGTATCACATTGAGTGATTTGCAGATATTGAACCATCCCTGCAACCCAGGAATAAATCCCACTTGATCATGATGAATAAACCTTTTAATGTACTGTTGGATTTGATTAGCGGTATCTTGCTGAGAATTTTTGCATGTTCACCAGGGCTATTGGTTTGTAATTCTCCTTTTTAATGGGGTCGCTGTCTGGTTTTGGAATCAAGGTAATTCTGGCCTCACAGAATGAGTTTAGGAATTTTCCTTCCATTTCTTGAAGAATAGGTATTAATTCTTCTTTAAATATCTGGTAGAATTCCCCTAGGGAGCCATCAACTGTGGACTCTTGTTTTTTGGGAGATTTTTAATTACAAATGCAATGTCTTTGCTGGCTATGGGTCTATTCAAATTTTCTATTTCTTCCAGTTTCAGTTTTTATGTGTTTTTAAGAATTTATCCATTTCTTCCAGATTGCCCAATTTACTGGCATATAATTGTTCATAATATTCTCTTATAATTGTATTTCTGTGGTGTTGGTAGTGATCTTTTTAGTCATGATTTGGGACATCTCTGTTTTCTTTTTGATAAATCTGTCTAGGAGCTTATCAGTTTTGTTAATTCTTTTAAAGAACCAGCTCCTAGTTTTGTTGATCTGCTCTACTATTTGTTGTTTGTTTCTAAATTTCTTTATCATTTATTTCTGCTCTAATATTTACTGTTTACTTTCTGCTGGTTTTAGGCTTTATTTGCTGTTTTCCAGCTTCTTTAGGTGGAAGGTTAGGTTGTATACTTGTGGCTTTTCTTCTTGCTTCTTGAGGAAGGCTTGTTATTGCTATATACTTCCTCTTATGACCACTTTTGCTGTGTCCGAAAGGTTTTGGACTGTCATGTTTTCATTTTCATTTACTTCCACGTGTTTTTTAATTTCTTCTTTAATTTCCTGGTTAACCCATTCTTTAGTAGAATGTTCTTTAACCTCCATGTATTTGAGGTCTTTCCAAATTTGTTCTTGTGATTGACCTCAAGTTTCGTAGCATTGTGGTCTGAAAATATGCAGGGTATGATCTCAATCTCTTTGTACTGGTTGAGTCCTGTTTTGTGACCCAATGTGTGATCTATTCTGGGTAATGTTCCATGAGTGCTTGAAAAGAATGTGTGTTCTGCTTTAGAATGAAATATTCTGTAGATATCTATGAAGTCCATCTGGTCCATGTGTCATTCAAAGCCCTTGTTTTCTTGTTTATCTTCTGCTTAGATGGTCTGTCCATTGAGTGGTGTGTTAAAGTCCTCTACTAGTATTTTTATATTATTATCAGTCAGTTTCTTTAAATTTGTTATTAATTAATTTTTATATTTGGGTGTTCCAAAGTTGAGGGCATAAATATTTACAATTGTTAGGTCTTCGTGTCAGATACACTCCTTTATTATGATATTAGTACCCTTCTTCATCTTTTATTATATATAGTCTTCGGTTTAAAATCTAGTTTGTCTGATATAAGTATGGCTGCTCCAGCTTTCTTTTGATGTCCATTAGCATGATAAATGTTTTCTATCCCCTCACTTTGGATCTAAAATGAGTCACTTATAAGCAGCATATTGGTGGTCTTGTTTTCTTTATGCATTCTAGCACCTTATATCTTTTGATTAGAGCATTTAGTCCATTTACATTCAGAATAATTATTGATAGATATGAATGTAGTGTCATTGTATTACCTGTAAAGTTGCTGTTACTGTAGATTGTCTCTGTTTCTTTCCAATCTTAATTGCTTTTGGTTTATCTTTTCCACTCAAAAGGTACTCTTTAATATTTATTGCAGAGCTGATTTAATGTTTATGAACTTCTTTAATTTTTGATTGTCTTGGAAACTCTTTATCTCTCCTTCAATTCTGAATGACAGCCTTGCTGGATAAAGTATTCTTGGCTGCACATTTTCCCCATTTAGCATGTTGAATATATCATGCCACTTTCTTCTGCCCTGTCAAGTTTCTGTGGACCAATCTGCTGCTAACCTTATTTTTCTACCCTTGTAGGTTAAGGATCTTTTTTCTCTAGCTATTTTCAGAATTCTCTTTATTTTTGTATTTTTTAAGTTTCATTATGATATGTCTAGGTGTCGATCTACTTTTATTGATTTTGAGGGGAGTTATTTGTGCCTCTTGGACTTGAATGCCTATTTCCTTCCACAGGTTAAGGAAGTTTTCAGGTATAGTTTGTTTAAATAAGCCTTCTGCCCCCTTTTTCTGCTCCTCTTCTGGGACTCCTATGATATGGATCTTATTGTACTTTATGAGTTCCCTAAATCTGTAGTTGTGATCTAATAGTTTTCTTTCTCTCTTCTTTTCAGCTTCATTATTTTCCATAATTTTATCTTCTGTATCACATATTCGTTCCTCTTTCTTCCATCCTCATTGTTATTCAGTCTGTTTTACATCTGTTATAGCAGTTTTCCAGTCAGTTTTACATCTCGCTTATTATAGTATTTTTTATTTCAGCCTGAAATAAATACTTCAGTTCTTTTTATCTCTGTAGCAAGGGTTTCTCTGGTATCTTCTATGATTTTTTTCAAGTCCAGCTAAACTCTTGTTCAGATATAATGCTTATATCTGTTTTGAGCAAGTCCCTGGTTGTGATTTATTGTTATCTTTCTTTTGAGGAGATTTCCTCCACCTTGTCATTAGGTCTAGGTTTCTGTCTTCATTGTGTTGTCTGCTCCTCAGTAATATTACTATATTAAGACGAGCTCATATACTATCCAAGGTCTGCTGCTTCAGGAAGAGTTTCTGGTGTATGCTGTCTGCACTCTGCTATTATGTTTTGGCTGTTCTTTCCCACAGATCAGTCATCTGCAGAGTTCCACCTTGCTTACATTGGGGATATTTGAGCCTTTAATTAGGTGTGCTTTGATTTGTTTGTTAGGATAAGTCTAATTAAAAAAATAAAGGCAGTCTGGGTGGCTCAGTTGGTTAAGCGTCTAACTCTTGATTTCAGCTCAGGTCATGATTTCAGGATTGTGAGATTGAGCCCTGCATTAGGCTCCACTCTGGGCGTGGAGCCTGCTTAATATTCCCTCTCTCTCCCTTTCCCTCTGCCCCTCTTTCACCCCTCTTAAAAAACAACATCAACCATAAAAAACAAAACCTGCTCAAAAAAAAAAAAAAAAAAGAGAGAGAGAAAAGGAAAAGGAACAAAAAAGGAAACAAAGAAAGAAAAAACTATAAGCCTAATTCCAAAGCAAAAGAAAGAAAGAGAAAGAAAGGTAGAAAGAAAGAAGCCTGATCCAAAAAAATGAGAAAAGCGAACAAACAAAAAACTATAAGATTGAGTCCCAAGAAAAAAGAAAGAAAAGGAAAAGCCTATTTCCACCAGAACTGAAGGTGATGGATGCTTTGGAGCACTCTATGATCAGGAGACTTGGTATGTGCAGGGGGCCTGTGTTGCAGGGGGCCTGTGTTGGTACTTTGAGGGAGACACCTGCTGCATTGGCTCACTGACAAACCTGCCTTAGTAAAAATGTCCCTGCAGGGTGCAGGGGGGTGGGGTTTGGTGTAAGCAACCCCATCCTCTGCTGGGGGTGCTGTGTTGCTCACTGAAGTCAGACTGTGCTGGTGAGTATGGGGCAGGTGGAAGATGGCATTACCCTACCCTCTAGTTCCTGGGAGGGGAACTCATGGCCGTAGCTGCTCAGGAAGCCCTCACAGAAAAGCAAACAGTCTCCCCTTCTGTGGCCCATGCCCCCTTCAGATCTCTGCCCTCAACCTGTCCATGCAAGGGCTGTCAGCACACCCTGTATCACTTTCTGTGTTTTATTTCGGCATGCAGCTGGAATTTAAAAATCCATATCTTAAAGGACTCAGCAAGGTGTGGACCTGCCCTGCTCCCCCCAAAGGAGAGCCTGGCAATGCTGTGCCTGGATCCACTCTGTCAGAAAAGCAGTCACACAGGCATGCGGATGCCTGGAGTCTATGGTGAAGCACAGCAGAAAGCTGTGAGCAGGTTATCTGCCCTCTGTGCCCTCCTCCTGTCCCCTGCTGTTGAGTGGCTGCTCAGTGGCACCTACCAGGTACCTTGTCCTTGGAGAGGACATACCCTGGGAAGGGAAACGTCCTCTCCCAGTGTTACCCAGGGCATCCCCACGCCACATTGTCGGCCTTCCACTCCTGGGCCTCTGTCTTCCCTCTCCAGGAGCATAACTGCCTGCCCGGCTTGATTCTGGCAAAAGGCATAGACTTCCAAAACCTCAGATTTGAGCTCCACTGTTTGTAAAAAACTCACCACAGTTTCTCTTGAATCCCCAGTCAGTGGTCCTGGGGAAAATTACTCTTGTGCAGACACAACACCCTGGTCTCTCTCCCTTTTTCTCCCTGTCCTCTCCCCACAAAAAGGGATCCCACCCACTACCTGGTAGTGCAGCTTTTCTGTCTCCCAATTCATGTCTCTGAACCTTGAAGCCACCATGTTCTCACCCTCTAATTGTGCAGATTATTCTCTTAATCCTCAGATCGATTTCCTAGTTCAAAATGTTTTGATGCCAATCTAGCTGTATTTGAGGGATGAGGCAAGCCCCAGGGTGCCTCCCACTACTCCACCATCTTAAATCCTCCTTAAAAATTAATTTCTAAGTACTACTTGCATTCATTAAATTATTCATCAAATATTTATGTATTTATTTATTTATTTGAATTTTTTTAAAAAAGATTTTATTTATTCATGAGAGACATACAGAGAGAGAGACAGAGTCACAGGCAGAGGGAGAAGCAGGCTCCATGTAGGGAGCCCGATGCGGGACTCGATCCCGGGACTCCTGGATCATGCCCTGGGCTGAAGACAGGCGCCAAACCGGTGAGCCACCCAGGGACCCCCTCCTATTCATCAGATATTTAATGAATGCTTATTAGACCCTATTTGAGGTTCTTGGGAAACATCTAAATAAAACCAAATATTTCCGTCTTTGTAAAGCTTACATTATCAGAAAAAAATCATAAATATGTACTTATTCACTATATGCTAACTAGCTTCAATATGATATTTTTAGTACTCAGTTCTGTGTATTTTCTAAATTCCTTTGTGATTCTTCTTTGACCTAGGGTGTAGGCATTATTCTTTGATAATTTGAGAAAGCTTGGTTTTTGGGTAAAATTACAGGCAGTTAAAAAAATGTTTTATGTTTGAAAAGAATGTATGTCCTTTAATTATTTTATCTTATGTGGTCTTTAGATAAAAACTGTTAATTCCAATTTATTTTTGTCTGCTTGCCTATACATTATGAAGTTGTTTAGAAGTCTTCCATGATTTTTGTGCTTTTTCATTTTTTTTCCTGTAATTATGCTGGTTTTTTATTTCTATATTAAGGAACAATACCAGATGATTTCAAGTTCATGAATTTAGTCTTTCTATTGGATCATTTTTTTCATTGAATCATTTTTAATGATTAGGTTGGACTAACTTTATATCTAGTAATTCTTCTTTCCTGAGAATTCTGTAATTTTGAAAATACATATTCCAGCCTTTTTTTTTTTTCAGGCTGTTTTGGCTAGTTTATTAATCTATTTTCTCTGTATCATTATGTTTCAGTTGTGTCTCATAGTTAGTATACATTTATTTATTTTTCTAATGATCCTGTGGTTTCTTATCTGGTGAACTTAGTCTACTCAAATATATTATGATTACTGGCATGGTTTTTGTTTTTGTTTTTTTTTCACATCTAAGGTGTCCATGATTTAAGATACATCATTTTTTATATACATTTGTTGAGTCTTAGATGCTTAAAAGTTCATAATTTTCTTCTTCTTGAATCAGTCTTTTTGTGTTTATGTAAGATATACTTTATATCTAATACCTAATAGTGCCCATTAAACTATGACACAATACCTTTAAAATAGTCTTACATATGGAACTCATAGAGCACTCAGTGTTGCAGTCCTATCTTAAAGAACATTTTTTTCACTAATATCAAGTTTATGTCCCATTTTTCTGTTTTGGACTGGTTAATTAATTTTTCTACATGCACAAATCATTGTAAATGACAATTAAGTGGAACATGTAATGCTATCAGCAATGTATATGACTCAATTGAAGTGAAGACAAATAGACATCTGGGACTAGGTTTGTGACTGTCAAACTGCTATATGGTCAGCAGCAACTGTAAGATGTCTTTGGTTGTAAGATGCATTCAAATTTCAGAGGTAATAAAATATTAAAAAAGTATGTCTAAAAGCTGATATAAAATTGATATTTTAATTTATTTCACTTATAACATTTTATATTTACTCTGCTTTTTTTTTAGAAGAACATATTCTTTTCCAAACTTCTCTTAGATTTTTAGGTTTTCTTTATTCGTTTTTCTTTACTGATTTTGAAGTTCTGAATTTTATTTCTATTATTTTAGTGGTTACCTGTAACCTTGATACACTCTCTTGATTTAATAAACTAGGAAGCTCATCACTGTCTCTACTTTTCTCCTGGATAAATACATGGCATTTCAACACTGTACCTCTAGTCACCATGTTACTATTTTGTACATTATTGTTGTTCATGTTTATAGTGTACCTTATTCTAGATTGGTAATTATTTTCTCTCAGCATATGAATATGATATTATTCAATGTCTTACTGCCTTGTTGCTGTTGAGAAGTCTACTGTCACTTCATCTATCTTTTGTATGTAATCTAATATTTTCTAGTGAGTTGTTTGTTAGAACTTTGTCTTTAATGTTCTGCAGTTTGACTATGGTGTATGGCATACAGATATTATTTATCTTGCCGGGAACTTGTGATCCTTAAATTAGAGGGTTCGTGACTTTTATCATATTTGATAGTTATGAAATATTATTTATTCAAAAATGGCTGTCTTATATTCTCTCTATCCTCCAGTTCTGGAGCTTTTTGGAAAATTGTGTTTCTGTCACATATTTCCGTGGTGTTTCATAATCTCATCTTCGTATTTTGTCTCTATATTTCTGTGTGGTGAATTCAAGAGTATTTTTTCATATCTAATCTATTTTACTCTTTGTAGCTCTATCTCATTTACTATTTAGGCTATTTATTAGGTTTTAAATATTAATGATTATGTATTACATGTATTAATATATAGTAAAGTACATGCAACATAAACATAATTTATCAAGAAAATGTATCTAGTAGCAAGACTGTCATAATCCCCATCCTGGTCAAGCATATAACATATCAATATAACCATCACTCTAGAAACTCTTACATCTCTTCCCTACCTTGTAATAGTAAAACACTTTCTAGGCTCTTTATGGTTTTTATTTTACTTTTTTTCATTATAGTTATTGTGTATGTATGTATCCCTAAACAAATATAACTGGTGGGGTTTTAATTTATATAATCGTCAGTATGCATTGTTTTATGTTTTTTTCACTCAACATTATATCTAAGATATATCTATATTACTACTATATCTGTATTTCATTCATTTTTGATATAATGCATTTCATACTATGACTAAATACAATTTGTTATACATTCTACTGAAGATAGATTTTGTGTTATTTCTGGTATTTGACAATTCCAAATCAAACTTACTCCCATATTTCCTCTTGGAATTGTAATGTATTTCGTTTTTGGTCACTGTCTCTTAGATCTCTCATGTTTTTTGAATTTGTTTATTTTTTCATAGAACATTTTACATTGTTTCTTATGTTACTGATACTTTGTGTCTGCTACTATTTTAAGTAGCTATTTGAGCTATATGGGAGGTCTGTGTTTCTTGGGGTTTATGCCTTTTGTTTGTTTCTTTCCTGTGTTGGATCATCTACTCACCTTTAGCCATGTTTTATATCTGATAATCATGTGGGTCCAGCCTGTCTCTTGAAGATTTGTTTCTTTTGCTTCTGCAAGGTGTTTTGGGTTATCATTTGGCTTCAAGTCCCTGTATCATACTGCTGGGTCAATTTGAGCTTCAAATTCCTGAAGGCAGCTACAAAGTAACTAATTATAAGGAAAGATTACTTTTCCTCATGCTCAGCACCTTAGCTACAACAAGGTGGGATGTTTTGTTTTTGCTTTTCTGTCTGGGTTTGACAGTGGTGAAGTCTCTCTTGCTTTCGTTCTTTACCTCTGCTTCCCCTTTTCCCTTTCTCCCCTTCCCCTATCTCCCCATTTCTTTCTCTTTCTTATTTTTAATGTTTCACACTACTGAAGGCATAGCAGTGGGAAAATCTGACTTTATGTGGCTATCTTAACTTCAGATATCTGCCTGTTGCAGGCCCAAAAACTTAGTTTTTTCCCCCAAGAGGGCTTTGACACTTGATATACTTGGTTGACCAGAGTGGGCAACCTCTTTTAGGCCTGCAGCATAGTGTAGAACATTAATGCTCATGCACATTTCCCTCTGGTTTTAGAGTTCTTTTTGTTTTGGGCTATGTATTTATTTAACCAGATCAATTCTTTATTTATAAGAAAATTTGATTTATTATAGTCAACATCTTGTTTATTTTATAGAAGAAAGTTTTTGGTTTATCTAGTGTGCTACTTTATTGACATTGTTTACCAGACTCCATCATATTCTAGTTTTTCTGGTTCCTTCCTGTGTAAGTCTTTGGTTGTCAGAAGCCGAAATATATTTAAGCAAAAGAGGGATTTCTTAGCTCTTATAACTGAGAAATATAGGGCTTTTCTGGTTTCTGGTATGCATAGTGTAGAGCTTAAGCAATGTCAACAGGGCCCTCTCCCTCTTTCTGCCTTGACCTTACTTTTTTTCAGTGTCGGATTTGATTTTCAGACTTGATTTTCCATATAGATGAGGAAAGTAATTTCTAGGATTTGGTATCCTTTCAGCTTATGGTCTTCTTGTGTTACATAGCATTGTACTGCCATCCTAGGAAATAACTTTTTACCTAGTTGGTGCACATTACTCTTCTGAACTGGTTACTGTGGGCAATGAGCTATATATTCTAGTTAGTCAGGTTAGGCATGTCCCCAACTCTGAGATGTAAGGGCAGGTATACTGTGTTACACAGCCCTACTAAGTTCACATGGGTAGCAGGAGGTTTAGTTCCTCAAAGGAAAAGCCAGACAGTTCTCAGTGAATAGAAAAAAGTGCTAGGAGGGCAGGTATCCTGTATGTGCAATATGCATTTTTTAGCAACTCCTTAGGCCTCTGGTCAGAAATTTAAATGAAGATATGAGACTCCTGTAATTTCAAGACTATCACTATCTGTGATTGATCATTCTTTTCAACCCTGAGTAGATTAATCAGTAGTAACCTACTCAACAAGATCCCTTTGCCTCCTTTATCAAGTCCTAACAGTTTCACTTTCTGAAATCTCTGGAATCTGCTCATTTTTCTTTATTTGCCACTGATAGTCTAGTCCAAGCCGTGGTCCTCTTTCCTCTGATCTATCAAAATTAAATCCTTACTGATCAGTTAGTATCTACTCTGCCTTCAGTCTGTTCTCCACACTCTGGTGTAGTGATCTGTTAAGAATACAAATCTAATTATGTGTTTCCTATTCTCCAACTACACCTCAAGTTTTTAAAACCTTTCATCAGGCAGAAATTATTAGCTATATTTGCATCTGGCCCATCATCACTTCTCTGACTATTCTTGCTCAGTAATTCCCTTTTTAGCTACAACAAGGTGGGATGTTTTAAAATTTATATTTATATAATTTAAAATTTATATAATTTAAAAATAAATTATATATTCTCTTGTTACTGTCTACCTTTCCCTTTTACATTTATTATAATTACAGTTCTGCACTTGTATATGAATATTTGGTGAATGTCCGATTTCTTCATTAGGCTATAAAAGCAGATACCTTGTCTGTTTTCCATTATTTTTTAATTTCACTAGCTAGAATATGGCTTGGCTTACAGTAGAAAATAAATATTTATTTCATTAATTAACTAATTGATTACTATAAAGAGACCTCCAGGTAACTAGGACAATTTATTTGTTCAACCTCCATCTCCAAGAACTTTCTAGTCAATTTATTTTGGATTTAGGCTTTCTAATATAATTTGACTTGGTAGTTTATGGAGAATATTATATAGCTATCAGATGACAAGTGTGGGGTGTTTTGAGTATATGTCAACATATACTCATGTGAAATCATGTGAAAGGCTATACAGTAATAGGGCTATACTGATTGAAATCAGCAAAGAGCAGCCCTTTGAACTGGTTGAATATCTCTTTTCCCATTCGAACCCAAATAAGCTATTTATCTAGTTGAAACTAATTTTTCTTCTGTGCTTTTCTGCTTACATCTGTTGGGCTTGTTGTTATGTTTGCTGATTTGGCTACTTGCTTTTAGACAAGAAGCAGGAAGTTTCTACCAACTTCTACCTCAGGAAGCAAAGACACTTGGCTAGAAGGAGTGAGTACTGCACTAAATGGACCAGCGTCAGGGCAGGGCAGCTTCTCCACAAGCTCGGGCTCCACAGTACTAAGAAAAGTCTGTGGTAGGGTGGGAAGAAAGGCTTTTCTTACCCCTTCTTCTATAACAGGACTGGACCTCTTCTTTTGTATAGACTTTCTTTAGTTTTTTCTTGCCTTGGGTATGGATAATCCATCCCTCCTGGATTTCCTTTGGGATTACCGCATGAGTGACAGTGAAATGACTTTACATGTATAAAGGTGAAAGGGTAAAAATTACTTGATACAAATAAATTTTGTTTCTTTGGAAAGAGGTCTGCGTTCGTATTTTATATCTAATATCAACTAACCCTGAAGTAATAATTTCTTCAAATGGTTGATAGCATGCTGACATAAAAATTCTTGGAGAACGTTTAAAAAAGTTGTGCATGAGTTGGCTCAACTGTAAAGTAGAATTGATATATATTGTGATAAATTTGCCATTTTTTTTTTTTACATCTGTCATGTGAAAAAGAGGAAAGCTGATGGAGTTAGGAGAAAAGAGAAGGAGAAATGTTAAGAGTAGTCATAAGAGGATAGCATCTGATGAACATACTGAAAATATACTGGAAGAATTGATATTGTTCTCCATCTGTTAGCTGTGGGTACTGAATCATAATACTAGCTCCACCTTTCTTCCTTTCATTTTCCTTTAAACATACTACTGATGCTTGACACAATGCCTTGCAAATTCTAGCTTCATGATAATTATTGGTTAGTGGAATGAATGAAGCATTGAATGGATGAAGAGTGAAGAGATGAATGACAAGATTCTAGACTTTCACAGTACAAATAAATACACACATTGACTTATCAAGGTTTGAAAACCATAACGTTTAAATAATTTAGGTAAAATAGATGAAAGGACTGATTTGATTTAAAAATTTGAACAGTGGAATTATTAGAAGTTGGATTACTATATCTAAAATGCAGGGGAGCACCTGGCTGGCCCAGTTGGTAAAGCATGTGATTCTTGATCTTGGGGTTGTGAGTTCGAGCCCCAGGTTGGCTGTGGAGCCTATCTAAAGAATAAATCGATAAGAAATTTTTTAAAAATATTTTATTTATTTATTTACTCATGAGAGTCATAGAGAGGCAGAGACACAGGCAGAGGGAGAAGCAGGCTCCATGCAGGGAGCCTGATGTGGGACTCGATCCTGGGCCTCCAGGATCACACCCTGGGTTGAAGGCGGTGCTAAACTGCTGAGCCACCTGGGTTGCCCGAGAAGAAAT
Organism: Canis lupus baileyi; assembly: GCF_048164855.1. Classification (NCBI taxonomy): domain Eukaryota; kingdom Metazoa; phylum Chordata; class Mammalia; order Carnivora; family Canidae; genus Canis; species Canis lupus. The sequence goes on from NC_132848.1 coordinate 61,316,891, forward strand.
TTTTTAAAATGCAAGTGGCAAATAATAAAATGAAGTGAAATAACTTGAAATGAGATTTATAGGAGATACATATTCTTTAATGTAGGGATGATTCATCGGCAGGTTCACAAGATGATTTTTAAGAGTTTATTCTCATTTTCACTTGATTTAGAATTTTGCCACATAGAAATTGTTTTGAACTTTCTAGTTAAGATGAATCAGATTTCATTTCTGAATTGTCATAGACTTTAATTTTGTAAAATTGTATCAGTAGGTTTTACTATTTATCATATACTGGGTTTAATGCTGCATATCTAGAAAATATTTTCCCCTACATTTGGATCTGTGTGATTAGTATCTGTTGGTTTCCATGTTTGAGTATTTGAATATGGTTTATGGCATGTGTGGGCTATGGTGCCCGATAGATTGAGTTTCAGTCCCCAATCTGCACTTGTTAGTGAGCAAATTATTCAGTTTTTTGAACCTTAATAGGATCTTGTGTAACATGAAGATGATACCTACCAGAAGAGGTTCTTGGAGGATTTAATAAATAAATATATGTAAAATGCTTAGCATGGTGTCTGGGTTATAGTAGACATTCAGTAATTGGGAACAACTGTCTCTCTCCTCCACCCTATGTTTTGTTCTGCAGCTTTCCCCACAAGTAAACCAGATAAAGATGCAAGACATGTAATAAAAGTGGTAAGTTTTGCTCTTAAATTTGTATTTCATGTATACTTCACTTTGTTTTCTGCTCTATACCTTGTATCTTTGTAAAAACAGTTTTAACTTAGCTTTTATAATTCTACTTATTAATAAATGTAGTGTTATAGTACATTTTCACATTATTAAAATGTGAAGACTGGAGAACTGTGTTTTTCTGTGTTGGCATTTATCATCTTTGTATCCTATCTGGCTCTCTCCTCTCCTGTGTTCCCTTCCTCTTTTCTCTAGATGGTAAGGTCCTTAAAGGCAAAGGTGAGGTTTTATATTGTTTATATCTCTTATGCCTAGTACAATGAAATATATATGAAATATAGTAGATACTTAGTAAAGGTATCATGTGTGAATGAACCCTGAGGGAGTTTGCAGTATATCTACCCTGATGTCCATATCGGTAAACATTGAATATCTTTCATATGTATATATAAAATTCTCAGTGCTTTTAGTAAGTTCCTTCTATTAGAAGACTACTTTCATATATAAGATTGTGTAGAAATATCATTACAGTATATAAATTTAAACATGAGATTCTCCAAGTTTATTTAGTGCTTTTCTAAGATTTTTAATGGAAATTTGATTCCTTTTTTATAATGAATGACTCAAGCATTATTTATATACTATGAATATATACTCTTATTTTCACAGTTAAAATATGAAATCTCTTTAAGATTATTTTTTTCTTAATAAAAATTAATTGTTCTTTCTTTTATAGGAATATCAAGAAAATGGCCCATTATTTTCAGAACTTAAATTTTATCAAAGAGCTGCAAAAAAAGACTATAGTAAGTAAATTTAGCAAAGCAAGCTACTTCCATGCATACACACACACACACACACACACACGTATATATATGGCTTGCTAAAGTGAATGTTAATATTTTTCTGTTTTTCTAACCTTTTGGAAAATTCTTTCCTATTAGAAATTTTATTATGAAATGATACAATTAACTATTATATAAAAATAAGGTAGATGGTATATAAATGTTGATATAATATACATATACTGGGTTATATATCTCAAATCAAAGTTATTTTTTGCTACTTTATATATAATGTCAAGATCTTGTTGATCTAAGCTACCAGGAGTTCTCTAAGTATAAAAGGTAGTAGAATGATACCATTTCTTTCATAGGAAACATTTGGAGCCAAAAGTTGTAAGGAAGAAATATTAAAATGGGTGGTAGATGTATAAACAAAAGGAGTGGACATAGAATGGATTAGTGTAAGGTGTATGGAAATGATTAAGCATTAAAATGATTTAGAACATAAGTTAAAAGTGTTAGAAACTTGAATGATGGGAAATTAACTGGAGCTGGAAATCACATGTAAGAAACACTAGTTAGAGGAATTGAATACGAAATGAATCTGAGCAGAGTTGAAGAACAGCAGAAGCACTTTTAAATACTGTACAATATAGGTAGACTAAGCAGAGCTTTTAGGAACTTGGTATGAGTAAAAAATGATAATAGTCAAGGTCTTCTACATTATATTTAAGAAAAAGAATGATGAGACTAACCTTAATAATTAACTTTGTTTTTCTTAATAAAACCTTCTAAATGTTACGACAGTAGTCTTTACTAACTGCTTAAACTATGTCAGAGTGACAAATAGAATCCATTAAACTTGATTGTTTATCGTAGAGCTGTCTTACACATTAAGCGTATATGGTATAAAAGTGGAAAATAAGCTACCTGATGGTTTCAGTAGATTTGATTTTTTTTAAACTAAATTTAATTAAAGCAGTTTCTGTATAATAATTTCATAGTAAGATGATTTTTCTGCCCAATTTCTATTTTTTCAACTATCATGGCTTTAAATTTTTAAGTAATGGAAAGAAAAAGACATTCTCTCTACTGATTCTTTGGTAGTTAACATATGTTCTATTTTATTTTATTTTAATTTTTTGAACATATGTTGTATTTTAGAATTTAATGTATAAGGAAATGACTTTTTTTCAGGAATTAAAACACTTGTTATATATGATACTAATGCATTTTATGACCATGACTACTTTTGTTTGGTTATAATTGCTTAAGTTTAAAATTTCTATATATGTTTTTATGTTAATTACAGTGATAAATGAATTTGAAGCCACTAGGTAGATATATTTGATTCTTTAAAACATTTACTGGAAAGGTCTAATTTCTGTTTAGGTTAGCTAAATAAGTTTAAGGATCTGTATAAAAGTAAGAAATAACATTTCTAAAAATATATATCTTTTTTCCTGTTAAATTTGTCTTTGCAGTCAAAAGCTGGATAAAACTCAAAAAACTTGATTATTTAGGAATTCCTCTGTTTTATGGATCTGGTATTACTGAATTCCAGGGAAGAAGGTAAAATGAAATTATTATAATCAAATATTGTTCTATGGCGATTTCTTTTTTTTATTTCTATGACTATTTCTTATGTGCTCTAATACCTGTTTCTGTATAACCCAAATCATAGTACCTTACAATGACAGACTACTATCATTTTAGTTTCCATGGGTCACCAACATGGAAGTTACCCATGGAAACTATGTGTTCCCCACAGCTGGTTCCAGCTGAGGACTTCTGAGGAAGTTGTCTGTTGGGTTGCAGACATCACATGATCTGACTGGGGAAGGATCTGTTTTCAAGGTCACTCATGTGGCTGTTAACAGGCCTAAGAAGATCTGCTTCTAAATACACTCATGTGATTGTTTGCATACCTCCCCTCCAGCAACCCTCAATTTGTTCTCTATAGTTAAGAGTCTCTTATGGCTTGCCTCCCTTGCTTTTTCCCCTCTTCCCCCCACGTTTATCTGTTTTGTTTCTTAAATTCCATATATGAGTGAAATCTGATGGCATTTGTCTTTCTCTGACTTATTTCAAATCTTACATTGATGTCACATATTTCCACTATAGTCTCTTTGCTAGAGGCAAGTCACTAAGTCTGCTCTATACACAAGAGAGGAGATTTAATTAAGCTTTGTCTCTTGAGAAAAGGCACAACAAAGCATTTGTAGAGACATTTTTAAAAATCACCACAGATGGCTAGTCATCACTTATAAATAATTGACTAATGATATTTTAAAAAGAAAAAAATCAATTTGTTAGATACCCCATTTTGTCCTTTCAATAGCCTTTTAAGATAGGTGATGGTTTTTTTCCTAGGTGAGGAAATAAGCTCAGTGGTCAGTGCTTTGTTCAGATGGTCTTTAAATGCTATCAGTAAAAACAAAACGAACAAACAATTTTCTTTTTTTTTTAAACAATAATTTTCAAACAAAGTAAAGGGCTGCCAATAGAGGACTGAGTGGCTGAGTGGATCATGGTATATCCATATCATGTAATATTATGCAGCCCATTAAAGAAATTAATTAGAGCTATACCAGTTGATGTGGGGGGATGTGAGATACTAAAAGTATGATGAAGAAAAGTACATATAATAAGATCACATTTTTGTTAAACAAAGACAAAAATTCCTTTATGTCTGTGTTCATGTGTATATACATAGATTAATGTAGAATAGGGGCTGATGCAGGCATGTAAGTGAAAGGAAGAGAAGGGATGGAGGTGCCAAACAGAAAAGAAGTACATTTTTTTCATTATTGGTTTATGAGACAGAGAGCATGAGTGTGGGCAGGAAGGGCAAAGGGAGAGAGAATTTGAAGCAGACTCCAGGCTGAGTATGGAGCCCAATGCCAGGTCTGATCTCACAACCCTAAGGTCATGACCAGAGCCAAAACCAAGAGTTGAACATTCAACCGACCATACCATCCAAGTGCCCAACACATGTTTAAAAGTGTATAGAGAAAAGTAATGTTTAAAGTGTGTTTAAAGTCATATTTATAAGTGTGTAGATAAAGTAAGTGATTTATAAGGTCGAGAAACAAATCTAATAAAATTTTCTGTAGGGACAAATGATTTGTTCAAGGTCTTACAGTGAGCGGATGATGGAATCAAAATGAATCAAACTCAGGACTCTTTAATTTAGAAAGACCATTCTCTTTTCATGACCTAAGAGTGAGCATGAATGTTTCAGCATAGCATTCTCTTCCACTAGAAACTAACTGCAGAGTAAAATACTGACTAGTATCTTTCTTTAAAAGAACGGCGAGATTATTAATGTACGTTCATTCTTTAATGGTTCCGATTGCAATATTCTTCATTGTTAGGTTGGGGGTGTTTTTCCTTGTTTCAAATTCATAAATAGGCAGTTTCAAGCATTGCTATCTTAAGATCTCTTTTTGACGTCTCCTTCTTATAGTTACAGATTTATGGTAATGGAAAGACTAGGAATAGATTTACAGAAGATCTCAGACCAGAATGGTACTTTTAAAAAGTCAACTGTCCTGCAGCTAGGTATCCGAATGGTAAGAATGAATGACTTGTTTCTCATGCCTCATTTTCAGATTATTTACTTGTTACAATATACAAATCGTTGCCCTTTGTGGAATTATCAGAGAATGAAGGATTATTGCCCTAGAAATGTCAGTTATTTAGAGTAGAGGCTATTTTGGTGAAATTGATAACAGTGGGCTCTGTAAGTGACAGAATGTGCTGTGTTTGGCACTACAAACTCAATTAGGCATTGGTTCTACAGTCTGATTTTTTTTCCCCTCACAGCTTTGTTTTACATATCAGAACAAGCTTGCATTGCTATAAGAATAACCTCTCTTTTGTCAGTTGTATTTATAACAATGCAAACTATGGCAAAATATATTATTTTCCATACTAAATACGTGATGATATGGGGGTGCTATAAAGTTTTTATTATGAGTTTGGGATGGTGGCAGTAATTAGTATGGCAATGAATAATATATACTTTGCCAAATAAGAAGCAATGAAATCTTAATAGCACCCATGCACACATTTTGTTTATACTACATATTTGTCTTATCTTGTTTGTGTTTGGTTTGCCCAAGCTCCATTATATTTTTTCCATTTTAAATAGAATGAAACTGCTCATGCCAGGTTGGGATGTGGCAAATAGAATCGTTAATGTTCCTGTTCATCCATTCATCCATTTATCTAGCCAGCACATGTTTATTGAGCACTGGGTGTAAGTGACATGGAAGGTTCAAGGGCTTTAAAGATGAAGCTAAGGTATTTTCTGTTATTGTCCAGAAGGAGAATGTCTTTCTGTGTGCTCAGAGACATGGTGTTTTGTTCTGCGGTCTCCAAAACTTGATTTATAATCATTGCTTGGGTGAGGAATTGCTGAGTGGGCTTCATGATTATTTTACTTTGGATCTCTGATGTTACTGTTTTTCCTCTTTGCACAGTGTGACTTGGGACATTAGACTGTCCAGGGCATAGGCCTAGGCATTGTTGAATCTTGGTTTCTTTCCATCAGAGGTTTAATTAAAACACTTGATATTTGAGGATCATGTTATTCAACTTTTTTCCAGGATAAGTGACCAGTATATATGATAAACAGATAAATATATGATTGTAGAAATGTTAGTTTGTTATCACTATGAAAAAATACATGTTGTTCTATATTCAGAATGTTCGAAGTTGATCATGAGTTTGAAACAGATATTAACATAATTTTATATATTTCTTCCCGTAGTTGGATGTCCTGGAGTATATACATGAAAATGAATATGTTCATGGTGATATAAAAGCCGCGAATCTACTGTTAGGTTATAGAAATCCAGATCGGGTAAGTACAGTATTAAGCTTCTGCTTCCAGTAAGGACCCTCACAGTATCATACTGAGACATTAAAAAAAATCACTCTCCTAACCCGGAAGAGTTTACAAATGAGGATTAGCATGATGAATGTTGTGATTGATCTTACCTTGTTTATCTCATTTAATGCACTAAAGTAAAACGTAATTAGGATGGGGAAACTGAGACTCAGAGGGATTTAAATAATTTGTTAATGGACCTATAGTTAAGTGGCTGAAACTTGAACTTCTGAGTGACTATGAACAAAGGACTATCAAAATCCAGTGGGAGAAGGGATGGATTCGTGCAGAGAAAAAAAAATTAAAAGTCACATTAGCTCCTGTTTCACTGTATAAACACTTAAGTTTTAGAGCAGCATTTCCACAGGAACTTTTTCTGATGATGGAAGTATTCTGTATGTTACTATCAGTATGGTAGCCATTAGCCACAGGTGGCTCTCAAGCCCTTGAGATGTGGGTATGCTGAAAAAGATGTGGAGCAACAGGGACTCTCATTCATTGCTGCTGAAAATGCAAAATGGTATACAGCCACTGTGGAAGACGATTTGGCAATTTCTTTAAAAACCAAACATATTCATAACATATAATCTGCAATTACGCTGCATGGTATTTACCCAAAGGAATTGAAAATTTACATCGACACAAAAACCTATACACAGATGTTTATAGCAGCTTTATTCAAAATTGCCAAAACTTGAATCAATGAAGATGTCCTTTAATAGGTGAATGGATAAATAAGCTGTATTACATCCTAGCTATGCAGTGTCACTCAATGTTAAAAAGAAATGAGCAGTCAAGACATGAAAAGACATGGAAGAACCTTAAATGCATATTACTAAGTGAAAACCTGTATAATTCCAACTCTGCAACATTTTGAAAAAGGCAAAACTGTGGAGACACGAAAAAGATCAGTGGTTGCCAGTGGTTATACTGAGGATTTTTAGGGAAATGAAACTGTTCTGTATGATATTACAGTGGTGGAGACAGGTTATACATTGTCAAAACCCACAGAATGTTCCACACCAAAAGTGAACCCTAATGTAAACTACATAGATTTTTGGTTATAGTGATGTGTCGCTGTGTAATGAATGTAGGTTCATCCATTGCAAACAGATGTAATACTCTGGTGTGGGATGTTGATGGTGGGTACAGTGGGTATATGAGAACTCACTGTACTTCAGTTTTACCTCAGTTGCTCTAAATTTACCAAAATTGAATCTAAAATTCCTCTAAAAGAGTCTTTAAAAATGTGACTGTGTGGCTGAGGAACTGAATTTTAAATTTAACGTAATTTTAGTTAATTATTAATTATTTTTAGAATTTGACTTTGCTTTTACCACCTAGCTTTATTGAGGTATGACTGACAAATAAAAATTGCACTATACACAAAAATTAACTCAGCATGGACTAAAGATTTAAGTGCAAGGCCTGGAACCACAAAACCAGAAAAAAAAAAAAAGGGAAAAAGCTTAATTTCAATTAATTTAAATTTACGTAACTCTGTGTGGCTAGTAGCCACTCTACTGGACAACACAGATTTCAAAAGTGAAGAAATTGAGTGTACAAAATTTTTTTAAAAATTATAATTGAATATTTAACTGAACTTTAGATGAGGAAAGAAATTTCTAAGTAATAGTACAGAAGAAAAAAATCTTAGAAAATATTGAGAATTTCACATTTTAAAATGTCTATATTAAAAAATGGGGAAAAAAAGAAAGATAAATGAACTGGGAAGTATATTTGTGGCAGATATTTGGGGATACATCTAGCAGACTCGAAAAAATTAGTAAGAAAAGCACCAAACATTTTCTTAATAATTGAATGAACAGGTAGAACATAGAAATACAACTGTCAGAATTGGATGAAAAAATGTTCACCATCACTAGAAAGAAGAGAGATGCATATAAAAACAATGAAGTATCATTTTAAAAGAACTTCTCAGATTGGAAAAGCCTGAAATAATAATCTGATGATATTGAGGCTGACGAGGGTGCAGAGACGTGTAGAATGCCAGCGGGAATGTAAATTCAGTAGGAGTAGAAGAAATTAAGTTAATGGAAGGGCAATTTGGCAGTATATTTAAAAATCCTTTAAAAGTCTGCATACTTTCTGTAAGGTTAGGTTTATTGGAGTATAATTTACAAACAGTAAAATTCACCCTTTTAACTACAGTTTGATGCGTTTTGACACGCGTATGTCTCAGAACCACCATACAGTTGCGATATGGAATGTTCCTGTCCTCTTCAAACTTTCTGTCCTCCCCCATTGCAGTCGGCCCTCATCTCTAGCCTGACCCCCACCCTGGCCCCTGGCAGTGATTTCTCCCCCAGGAGTTTTTGCATTTTTTAGGAATGTCATATAAATGGAATTATAGGACATATTCCCTTGTTCCTGGCTTCTTTCACCTAGCGTAATGTTTGTGAGCTTTACCCATGCTGTAGTTCATTAGTAGTTCATTCTTCTTTAAAGATAAGTAGTTACCCATGGAAAACTACTACAGTTTATCTCTTTACATGTTGGAGATTTATGTTATTTCCAGTTTGGGGGGCAATTATTAGTAAAGTTGCTATAAGCATTTGCCTAAAGGTTTTTGTGCAGACACATGTTTTAACTTCTGGGTAAGTAACTGGAAGTGGGCTTTCTGGGATCATAAGGAAGTATACTTCCTTATGTTTAATTTAAAGGAAACAGCCAAACTGGTTTTCAGAGCGATGGTACTGTTATACATTCCCACCGGTGATGGGTACTTCTCTACATCTTGCCACCGCTTGGTTTCATTAGTTTTTAAAATTTTAGCCATTATGGTAGATGCGTTGTCCTACCTAGTAGTCTTAATTAGCATCAGTTAGGTGATGACTAATGATCCTGAGCACCCTTCATGTAAATACATTTGCCACTCTTTTCTCTTCTTTGATGAATCAAGTGTGCCCATTTTTAAATTGGATTGCCTTATTTTAAGAGAGCTTTATAAGGACAGGAACCTTTTGTCAGATACTTGTTTGCACATACTTTCTGCATTTGTAGCTTTTCTCTTATCAGTGTCTTTCAGAATGCAGATGTTTTTAATTATGATGAGGCCCAATTTATGATTTTTTTTCTTTTATGATTTGTGCTACTTCTATCCTAAGCCAGGCTCACAAAATGTTTTCTCATACATTTCCTTCAAGGAGTTTTATAGAGCTCTTAGGTGTAGATACCTGACCTGTTTTAAGTTTGTATTTGGTGCAAGGGAAGGGTCTTTTTTGGGAGGAGAGGGGACACATATATGTGCTGTTGCTCCAACAATACGTTGAAGTGAACATCTTTTCTCCAGCAAATTGCTTTGGCTCCATTGTCAGAATTATTGACCATCTATGAATGGGTCTATTTCTGGATTCTCTATTACAGTATCATACAGTCAATATCACACTTTCATGGTCTCGAAGTTAGGTAATAGGAGTCTTCCAACTTTGTTCTTTTTTTTTTTCAAAATTATTTGTGCTATTCTGGCTGCTTTGCAATTCCATATATAATATTTTAAAATCAGTTTGTCAATTTGTGCCCAAAAGCCTGCTGGATTTTGATTGAATTGTGTTGAACTGTAGATTAATTTGAGGGAATTGAAATCTTAACCATATGAGTCTTCTGATTAACTGCCAGGCTAATTCACTGGGAAATGAGTTGATCTTTTTAATATGCATCTTTATTTCTTTTATTTTCATTTTTAACTTAAGAATATATTTTTTTAAATTTCCAAGGTAATTTGTTTTTTGACCCTGGGGTTATTTGGAAGTATGTTGTTTAATTTCCAAATATTTAGGTGTTTTCAAATTCCTCTCTATTCTTAAATTAATTCTGTTGTGGTCAGAGAATTACTCTGATGATTTCTGTACTTTTAAGTTTATTGAAAATTACTAATGCCTCAGTGTATGCGCTAACTTCCTGACTATTTCATGAGCCCTTGAGAAGAGTATGTTTTCTGTTGTCTGTCTTGGGGTGGAGTGTTGACTAAATGTCTGTTAGGTCTAGTTGGTTAAGTATTGAAATTTCCTAAATCCCCACTGAAAAGAGTATGGAAACCCCCAATTATAATTATGGATTTATCTTTTTTTTTTTATCCCATCGGTTTTTGTTTCACATGTATTAGAAGTCTATTATTGGGATACATGTTTAGGATTTTTATGTCCTCTTTATAAGCTGTCTCCTTTATCATAAAATGTGAGCTTTTATCTCTAGTAATATTTCTTGTTCAGAAGTCAACTTCATTGGTCATTAACATAGCCACAGAGCCTTTTTTTTATTAGTGTGCACTTTATATATCTTCTTCATTCTTTTAATCTATTTTTGTCTGTACATTTAAATTTCTTGGAGATAGTGTGTTCATTTTGAGGCTATTTTTAAGCTTTGCTAAGATGAATCTATAGTAGCCTATACTCTGTGGATAGTTAATTCCAACTTCTATGCTGTGAAGTTCTGTGATTCCTACGGAATTCCATGTGAGGACTTATTCTGGTTGGTCAAGAACTCCCCTTCAGCTCTTTGTAAGCCCTGGGAATTATTCTTCTCTTTACTCCTCATTGGTTCTTTGCTCCAACTTTTATGCTAGAGATAAGAAGATCCTTGTGCAGATTTTTCTGGAGGCCCCTTGCCTTGTAGCCTCTTCTTCTGAGCTTCTCTCTGGAATTTCATGCTCTTTAGGAGCCTTTCTGAACTCAGGCACTCTCCCAGTGGGATTGCTATAAGGCAGTTAGGATTTCCCTTCCTGTTCCTGGGTTTGGAATTGTCACAGGCTGAAAGCTGGGGCATCTGTGGGACTCAACTAATCTTTTTTTCCCCCATTTTCACAAGGATCGCTCAGTCTTGTGCTGCCTATTTAATACTCAAAAGCAATTGTTATCTTTCATTTTACCCAGTTTCCCACAGGCAGTGAAAGTGTAAATCTAGTCATTGTATTCCTTTTTGCTGAAAGCAAAAAAGGCTAGTTTTAAATCATTTGTGTGTGTGTATGCTCAGGTCTTTTGCCCATTTTTTTCTTTTCTTTTTTTTTTTTTAAATTCCTTCAGTTTTGAAAAGTTCTTTAAATATGTGTTATATAAAGCCCTTCATCTATTATAGATTTTGCAGATATTTTCTTTCAGTTTGCCTCCTGTCCTTTGATTATACTTGTGATGTTTTATTGCCACAAAGAAAGTGAAACTTTATTTTTAATCAGGTCAGATTTCTCAATCTTTTATTTACTATGGATATTGAGTTATGTGTCTGTTTGTTTTTAAGATTTTATTTACTCATTCATGAGAGACAGAGAGGCAGAGATACAGGCAGAGGGAGAAGCAGGCTCCATGCAGAGAACCGGATGCGGGACTTGATCCTGGGACTCCAGGACAACGCCCCGGGCCAAAGGCAGGCGCTAAACCACTGAGCCACCCAGGGATCCCCATGAGTCATGGTTCATAACTTTGTTCTACAGACAGATTTTATATGAATTTAATTGTATAGTTTTGTTCTTTTACTTTTAAATCCCTTACTAATCTAAAGTTCATTCTTTTACATGACATGAGGTATGGACCCAATTTTATCATTTTCTAAATGATTGGCCAGTTTTTCCAACACTGTTTTAAAAAAAAAAGTTGGTCCAGTGTTATTAGAAGCCACCTTTATTATATACTAAACTTCCATGTGTACTTGAGTTCATTTTTGTACTTTTTAAAAAAGATTTTATTTACTTATTCATGAGAGACAGAGAGACCAGGGAGGGGGACAAAGGGAGAAATGGGTTCCCTGATGTGGAACTTCATTGCAGGACCCTGGGATCACAGCCTGAGCCAAAGGCAGACACTTAACCACTGAGTCACCCAGGTGCTCCATTTCTGTACTTTGAAACTGAATCCTTCCGGTTTGTCTTATTATGTTTCATTATTATACTAGTGAATCAATTTCTTAGGCTTTGTAATGTATTTTAATATCTGGTGATCCTTAGTGCCTTAGCTTTTCTTTTTCCGTATTATTCTGACTATTCATGATTTTCTATATTATTTTGTTTAGCTCTACTTAAAAATACTTGTTGGCATTTTTATTAGAATTTTAATTAACCTGGCATCTTTATGATGTAGAGATGTTCTTCAACAAAGAATGTTTATGTATTTTGTCATTTTTTCATTTGTATTTTCACTCTATCCTCACATTAACTTTTTCACAATTCTTGCTACACTTATTTCTAGATAATATACCACTTTTGTTGGTATTGTCACTGCTCTTTTACTATACTGCATTATCTTCTAAGTTATTTTTGTTTATATATATGAATATTATTGATTTCTGTGCATTTATTCTATATCCTATCAATTTGCTGGCTTTGAGGTCATTTTAGTAATGATCCTCTAGGGCTTTCTTAGGAAATGTTTCATATGCAAATAGATACAGTTGTCTTTCTCTTCCAGATCTTATATCTCTGATTTATTTTGCCTAATTGTATTGCTAGTACATCTAGTATGTAGGAAATAGTAAGGAAGATAGTGATTATCCTCACCTCTTCCTAATCTTAGTGGAAATGCTTGAAATTTACTCCATTAAATGTGATACTGGCCTCAGGACTAAGATTTCTACATGTGTGTATGTGAGTTTGTGTGCTTCTGTGTCCTTATAGTCAGTCATATTAAGGAAAGAACATCAGTTCCTATGTTCTTGAATGGATTTTTTTGTTTCTATGGAATGAGAACTGAATTTTACCAAAGATTTATTTAGGATGTATGGAAATAATCATATGTTTTTCTCAGATCAGTTAATATGGTGTGAGATATTGCTGTGCTTTTAATATTGAACTAACCTTACTTTCCAGGAGTAAATCCCACTGTTATAGTATATTATTTACTTGATATGGTATTGAGGTATGCTTGCTAGGATTTTATGTCGTATTTCCGATAGGTATTTATAAGTGATATTGGCCTGTAATTTTCTATTTTTGTACTGTTTTTATCAGCTTTAGGCATCAACATTCTATTTCATAAAAGAAATTTGGAAGTTTTACTTCATTTCCTATGTTCTAGAAGTATTTCTATTAATACTGTTTGGTTTTCTAATATGAAACTCTCTGGCTCTGCTGTTTTTCTGTGAGTCAATTCCTCATAACTCTCCTTTTTCCCATGGAAATGTTTAAGGTTTTTATCTCTACTTGGGTCAATTGTAATAGTTAACCATTTTGTCCAGTTTTTCCAATTTATTTGTATGGTGTTATGCATTGTAGCCTCTTAACGACTTTCGGATTCCTTCTACTTCAGGGGTTGTTTCCTTCTCGTTTTTTATTTTTGCTTCCTTTTTTAAAAAGTTTTTTTAAGATTTATTTTTTTAAAGATTTATTCATTCATGAGATACATGGTGTGGGGGGTGGGGGCAGAGACACAGGCAGAAGGAGAAGCATAGTTCATGCAGGGAACCTGATGTGGGACTTAATCCTGGGTCCCTAGGATCATGCCCCTGAGCCCAAGGCAAACGCTAAACCACTGAGCCACTCAGGTGTCCCGCTTCCTTTTTCTGCCTTAATGAATGTATTTTTCAACTCACTTGGATTCTGATTTATTAATAAGATACATTTTCCTTTATCTTCTCATTAATGTCTGATTTTGCCTTTATTATGTCATTTTTTGTGCTCTTTTAATTCCACCTTTTTGTTCTTTCTCATGGCCTTTAGTTTCAGATCTATTTCATTCACTTTCAGTAATTTTTTTTTACTTCTCTAAGTGTTTAAGGCTGTTATTTTTCCTCTGATCACAGCTTTATATTGTACTCATAGATTTTAATGTTTTTTATTATTTTTTAAAGAATGTTTTGATTTCTTCTTCAAAAGGTTGTCTATTAGAAGATTTTAAAATTTTCACATAGAAGGACCGTTTTAAAAAATTTTGTTATTAAACTCTAGACTTGTGACAAGATGGTCAGGATATTGTTTATAATAATGTTACTCTTCAGAATACACTGAAACTCTTACTGGTGACTGAGAAGATCAGTTTTTGTCTGTATTCCATGTCTATTTGAGGAAAAGGACTAAGGTCTGTATTTTCATGTGCAAAGTTTAATATCTGTCCAAAAGATCTACCTTATTGACTGTATTTTTATGTCATCTATATCTTTACTTAGCTTTTGTTCACTTGATTTGTTTTGTATCAAGAGTGATATTTAATAATCTCTTAGGGGCACTCTGGTGGCTCAGTCAGGTCTTCATCTTGGAATCATGGGCTCCCTGCATTAGGCTCCATACTGGGTGTGGGGCCTACTTAAAAAAAAAAAAAAGAATTTGTTTTCAGTGTGTTTCCATGTTGCCTCAAGGGCCAGAATCATGCTTTCCTATAGTTTTTGTTTCGTGAAGATCATTGCTGTGCTGCTTTGTAAATATTCATTATTTATATTTGCTCTGCTACATATATGTTTTCTTTGATCTGATGTTCTTTAAGGTTTCTTTTTTTGGGGGGGTTACTTTTTATGAGAGCTCATATTTATTGTAATAGTGATTGCCTTGCTAACTATACTTTTTAAAGATGCTTTTCACTCATTTTGTGTCTGTATTTAATCCTTTACTGCTACTCTGATAGTCTTTTATGGTCATTGTTTACTTCTTAACTACTAATTCACTATTGCTTGTTTTACTTTTCTCTTTCCCTTAATGTTGTCACCTTAGTTTCTAGTTCTACCACTTTATCATGTCAGGGCATCTATCATTTGTATATTCTTCATTTATCACCAGCCTTGTTTTGGTCTTAGATATAATTAAATTTATTAAATGTCCGCTTTTTTGTCCTTTTGCTAAAGCTACCCAGTTATCTTTAGATTGGATGAAACTAATCTTCCAATAGATTGCTCAGGAAATGCCTGTGGATACATTTTTTTGCATGTGTAAAACCTTTTCAATAGCATTGATCCTTGCAGGATAGCATGGATGGGTTTAAAATATTTAGTACAGGATCCCTGGGTGGCGCAGCGGTTTAGTGCCTGCCTTTGGCCCGGGCGCGATCCTGGAGACCCAGGATCGAATCCCACATCGGGTTCCTGGTGCATGGAGCCTGCTTCTCCCTCTGCCTATGTCTCTGCCTCTCTCTCTCTCTCTCTCTGTAATTATCATAAATAAATAAAAATTAAAAAAATTAAAAATAAAAAAAATAAAATATTTAGTACATGCTTTTTCTTTTTGAATCTCTTGAAAATGCTGATTTGTTGCTTCATTTTTCATGCTGCTTTTAACAGGTCTGCTGGTAGTTTAATTCTCTTACCAAAGTATGTTATTTTCCTTTTTGCCTTGTTGCCTTTGGGATTTTTCTTTTCTTTATTAATAATGTCTGATGGTTTTACAGTATATGTTTAGAGTAGATCTTGTATTGGTTTTTCCCAGGTATCTGGTGGGCTCTTTTGATATGTAGATTGAGCCTCTTATTTCTAGAAAGTTTGTTGGATTATAGTTTTAAATAATAATTCACCCTTCATGTGTGTTTTGAATTATAATTATGGGAAAGGAACTTGAGCAATAAGCTGTTTAATGAGGAGGAAAAAACAAGTGGAAAAAGAGATTCAGGAATAGAGAGAATTGTTGAATGATGTGGCAAGCAGAAAAAGCAAGAAAAGTTGACATTTATACGGCCAGTTGTAAGGACCGAGATAAAAATAGGAAATACATTCAAAGAGGTGTTGGATAGGAACAACAACCATCTTAGGTAAGGCGAAACGAAAGGGTCCTAACAGGGATGACAGTCAATGTAAAGTTCTGGATAGCTTTTTGAAGACATACTTGATGTTCTAGCCATTTACATCTTATTATGTTTTGTTTTGTTTTGTTTTGTTTTAATGCTCCAAACACTACTCAGATAGGAATCAGTATTTTTCCTTAAGATCAGACAAGTAACCTCATTGAGAGTCAAAATAGCTCATTGTAGGTTATTTTATTCTTTTTCCCTATGCTTTTGTTAGAGTATGAACATTTTTTGGTAGTTCATCTGGGACTCTCTAAATTTGGAATTTTGAAGACTCTCAAAGTATACACCATATACCTTCTTTCATTTTTTGTTGAAAGAAAAAAAACTGTGGAAAAGTCTCATTTAAAAAAATTTGTGATTTCTTATGTACTTCTTTACATCATCTCTATTTTAATAAGATTTCTTTAAAAAATAATCTGTTTAGACAGAAGACTAAAGAAAATGCTTCAGTGGTAATAATTGTATTCAGTAGAAGAAAAGGAAAGAAATCAAGTATATTGGTTTGGTTAAAAAAATTAAAAATTATAATTATATTAAGAAACATCTACCTCCAGAGGAGGTACATCTTCAGAAAAGACAATTCAAGTCAATCACAACTATATTTTGTACATTTACTATTTTTTAGTGTAAAAGGCCACTTTGTTGATCAGAAGGACATTATTTTTTAAATTTTTATTTAAATTCCAATTAACATACAGTGTAATAATAGTTTCAGGTGTACAATATGGTGGTTCAGTATTTCCATATATCATCACAACAAATGTACTCCTTGTGTAGGAGGGAGGGGAGAGGGAGAGAAAGAATCTTAAGCAGGCTCTGCATCTAGCACAGAGCCCAACTCAGGGCTTGACCCTGAGATCATGACCTGTGCCCAAATCAAGTCGGATGCTTAACCGACTGAGCCACCCAGGTGCCCCGAGAAGTGCACTCCTTAATCCCCATCACCTATTTCACCCCGACCGATCTCCCCTCTGGTAACCATCAGTTTGCTCTCTATAGTTAAGAGTCTGTTTCTTTGTCTTACTGTCTTTGTTCATTTGTTTTGTTTCTTAAATTCCACATGTGAGTAAAAGCATTGGTATTTGTCTTTCTCTGACTGACTGACTTCACTTGTCATAGTACTCTCTAGCTCCACCCATGTCATTGCAAATGGCAAGATTTCATTCTTCTTTATGGCTGAGTAATATTCCATTTTATATATAAAATTTGTATGTATATAATTTTTGTGTATAAAGTATATATATATATTTATACATACACATCTCCTTTATCTTTTCATCAGTCATTGGAGTCTTGGGCTGTTTCCATATTTTGTCTATTATGGATAATGCTGCTATAAACGTTGGGCTGCATATATCCCTTTGAGTTAGTGTTTTTATATTCTTTGAGCAAATACCTAGTAGTGCAATTGCTGACTTGTAAGATAGTTCTATGTTTATCTTTTTGAAGAAATTTCCTTACTGTTTTCCAGAGTGGCTGCACCAGTTTGCATTACTACCCACAGTGCAAAGAGGGTTCCTCTTTCTCTACATCCTCACTAACACCTGTTGTTTCTTGTGGTGTTGATTTTAGCCATTCTGAAGGTGTGAGATGATATCTTATCTTATTGTAGTTTTGATTTGCATTTCCCTGATGACCTGTGATATTGAGCATCTTTTCATGGAAGCACATCATTTTTCAAGCACCACCTTATATATCCCTGCTTTTACACGAAGACTTTCTGGATGATTCTGGTTTATAATGATTTCCTTTTCCATTTTCCTTTGGCTTCTAATATATATTTTAAACACATAATCCCTCAAGTCTCAGTTATCTTATGTTCTGAACTAGAATGGACTTCTTGAGGCTTATAGATAGGTTTACTTCTCTTTCTTCTTTTGTATTCCTCATAGTACTTAGGTTAGTGTTGCTTTTGTAATTATCCTTCAAGAAGTACTTTATTGATTCATCAGGAGGTAAGGCCAGCCTTGATGCAATGCCTGCCATCTCACTTGTACCCAGAACACCCTAATTGTTCAGGTTCTCCACCCTACCACGCTCCATGTGTTTTTGTCCAAAAGCTGCCTGCTATGTCAAAGAGAAAGGCCCTCACAGGTAGAGAGAACAGTTCTGAGTGTCAACAAATGGAGGAATCAGTATGGCTTTGGAAACCTATGGTTTTTAAAAACACTTACATGGCTATTAGGACTTGTGTTGGACTCAAAGTCAGACCCTGAGATTCCAGACTCAGCCCTGACCCTCAGCAGGATGGCAGCCTTCAGCAAATATTTTAACCTGTGAGGACTTTAGCTCTCCAGTCTATAAAATGTTAGACTTCGGGTGATTTCAAAAATTCCCTGTAGCTCTAAAATTCTGTGATTCTCTGAAAATATGTTTCCAGATGCTTAATGTTCATTGCAGAAGGTAATGTTTCTTATAATGTTTCCAAAGTGTCCACCTTGTGTTGAATAGTGAAGGAAGTTAAAAAGTTTAAATTTAGAAAAAAAATTAATGATCTGGGAGCAGGAATTGTAGTACCTGACCTGTATCTGGTGGCAAAATGCTCACTATGATCCATAGGGTAGAGTCATAAGCCTCATTAAAGCTACTTGTTCACTGTTTGCTAGAGGGAATTCTAACATAATCCATTTATCAGTTACTTGTAAGATGGAGTGTGAAAGTGTGTTTATAGGAATTTTGCATGGTATATTCACATAATATGGTATGATTTTTAGAGATAGCATTTCCTTTTTTGAATATATATATAATTTAGTCCTGATGATGCACCTTTGTATTTCATTATCTTTGGAGTAGTGTTGTATATCTTAACTTGATGTTACCATAATATCATTGGATGATATAGCTGGTAAAGCTACTTTAAAGTATTTTGGTATTACACGGATGGGGTTATACCTTAGATTAAATAGTGTGGTGTGTTTATAGTCACTTATGACGTGCAATAACGTGTATGTCTTTCTTTGTGAAGTTCTGGTATATATTTTTAGTTGAGCAAAAGGACTTTGAAATGTATTCCTATGATTTTAGTTATTTGAACTTTTAAATTTTTATGAGCTTTATATTATAGAATTGTTTGTAAAATACACACTTTCACTGAATTTTTGGTCTCAATGTAATTTGTCATATGAATATGTGTTTTTAAGATTTAATACCTTGTATGTATCTTTACCCATAGATCAGTTTTATAAATTTACTATTTGAGATTCTTTCAGTATGATTTGTCAAATTAAAAACAAAGTCAGCTCCAAACTTTATTTCCATCTAACATTCTGTAATGTGTTAATGCTGCTATGTTTTACTGCATTTCAATTTATTGAATTACTTTAAAATTGTTTAAGTAATCAAATGTATTTTAGCTCTGTTATCTGATACTGAATGGTGTTCCTATTATCAAAATTTATTCTTAACATGTGTATATTAAGATGTCTGATTTTAAATCAGATTAGATCCATATAAAAAGAAAAAAATTCTTATTCAAAATGCTACACAAATGACAGTAATATGAGTATAGGCTACTAGAGTCTTATTGGAAGGTGGTGATGAGTGGAAAATATTGAAGAAAACAGCATAATAATTATGATTTAGGAGCCATGGTCTCCATATTTAAAATTAATATTTTGTGAAGCTTATTTCCCACTGCTGGGACTCTGAGACAAGTGAAAACCTAGTAAGTAGATAATTGTGCCTCTAGGAGGATACAGGTTTTTTTAACCTTTTATTTTGAAAAATTTGAAGCATACAGAATAATAGAGAATTTCTGATACCCATGACTTTGACTTAAAAATTAACATTTTGAAATTTTATCTATTTTTTAACTGAAAGGTTTTAAAATAATTAGAGATATCATGACATTTTATCTCTAAATACTTATGTATGCATTTCCAAAAATAAGGACAATTCACCATATTATCACCATGCTATTACTTAACAAAATCACATCATTCCTCAATGTCAAGTACAGTTTATATCTACTTTCTCCATTTTCCTAACATTCACAAGAAAATACAAATACAGACAATTTTTATTTTAATTGTGCTTAAGCTCCTTTTTCCTTTTTTAAAAATTATTTATTGCAGTAGACTTCTCTGCTATAACTTCCTTTTCTGTAATCGAAGTCACCTAGGTCATGTGATCTCTTTGGCTCCCTTTTAGTTCTCATAGCCTCTGACTTACTGGATAGAACTGGTTGTAAACTACAAATCTGATTTAGGAAATTATTGGTACAGAACCAGGTGAGCATGATTTCTTCCAGTTGAATGTCCATCAGGAGAGCAAATCTCTAGTTTTGTATATAGGAAGATAGGGATTATGTTTTATTCACTGATGTGTACCCAGTGGCTGGCACAGAGCATGGCATATAATAAGCACTCAATAAATAAATGATGAATGAACAAGGAGTAAGTGAACAGGTTAATACATAAATGAATTGATTAATTAGTTATTCAATTTTCAGTAGTAACATAAAGCGAACCCAGTAGAGCTGGATGTTGTATAGCCACATATAGCAACCAAGGCATCTGTACCTTTCTTAAATTCCTATTGAGAGAAATCTGTCCAGTGTCAAAAAGTTCATTAGTATTTTATATAGTATTTTATATAGCCATTACCAGTGTTTTTTGTTTTGTTTTTTTTAATGGATAGAGCTCTGCCAGCATATTCATGAAGAGAAACCAAAATATGGGGCTGCTATGGGTTAAATTGTGTCTCCTCAGAAAATGTTGAAGTCCCAACCCCCAGTATCTGTGAATGTGACCTTATTTGGAAATAGGTTAAGATGAGGTCATTAGAGAAAGCTCTAATCCAGTACGGTTGAGGTTATAAATGGGAAAACTTGGACATAGAGACAGACCAGACATGAATAGAGGAAAGACAATGTGAAGAGATGGGAAGAATGCCTTGTATAAAGCTGAAGCACCTGAGCTCACCAGAAGCTAGGAGAGAGGCATGGAGCTGATCGTCCCTCACAGTGCTCAGGAGGGATCAACCCTGTCAACACCTTGATGGCAAACAGGTAGCCGTGAGGACTGGGAGACGATACATTTCTGTGATTGCTACCCAGTTTGTGGTACCTTGTTAGAGCAGCAGCCCTGCGAAACTAATAGAGGGACATAGATAAATCTTTGGTTGGAAGTCGAGATAATACATTTTCCAAACAATTTTAATAAAAATCTCAGGATAGCATTTTCTTTCATATAAGATGCTAGCACTTTACCATGAATACCAGTTTATTTTGACCATATGTGGGCAGCAGGATAGGGGGAAAAATGGAAAGGGGGAAAAGTGAGAACAGAGGGGAGAGAAAAGTCCCCTCTTTTATTTTGCCTAGGGCCTCTCTGGACTGAGCCAGATCAGCTAGTGTTTCTAATATGATTTATTCTTACACACAGGATCTCCAGGCAGTTAATTTTTGTCCATGTGTGGTGGGCTCTTCATGATAATAGACTGCTTGTTTATTATGGAGCTAAATGTCCTTGTTTAGAATCAGAAGATTAAAAAAAAAAAGGGTGATGGGGCACCTGGGTGGCTCAGCCCATTAAGCATCTGCCTTCAGCTCAGGTCATGATCTCAGGGTCCTGGGATTGAGCCCCACGTCAGGCTCTCTCTGCTTAGCAGGAGTCATCTTTTCCCTCTCACTTTCCCCTCCCCCCCAAAATAAATAAAATATTTTTAAAACAATTTAAATTTAAAGAAGGTTGGTTTACCTTCTTCTCATCTCAGGCAAAAGGTTTATTTTTTTAAAGATTTTATGTATTTATTTATGAGAGACACATAGAGGCAGAGACACAGGCAGAGGGAGAAGCAGGCTCCATGCAGGGAGCCTGACATGGGACTCAGTCCTGGGACTCTGGGATCACACCCTGAGCCAAAGGCAGACACCCAACCGCTGAGCCACCCAGGCATCCCCAAAAAGTTTAATAGAAGAAGATGGCAACTATTTGAATAACTTTCAATATAGATTCAGTGTAGAAATAGTTAAGGGTGTGAGCTCCAGAATCAGACTCCCTCCCTGGCTTTGAGCTCTGGCTCTGCCCCTTATTAGCTGTTTCCTTTGCCATATTATTTCATCTGCCTGTGCTTCTGTTTCCACATCTGAAAATAAGGATAATAGTCCCTCCCTCAAGAGGGGGAAGAATCAAATGATTTAAACATATGAAAGACCTAGACAAATATCAGGCACATAAGAAGCACTTAGTAGGTAACAGCTAGAAAGTAATTTCATTATTTTTATACTCACGATGAAAGAATGCCATATCTTCATTTTCCAAGAATTCTTTAGATTTATGAAAACGACATAATGGTGTTCTGGTTAGATATTAAGAAGATGGTAATAAATTGGATTTATTAAGTGTAGTTCTGCCGCGGTGTGTAGATGTGTAGTTTGATATGATAGACATCCCTCCAGTTGTAGGGACCAGAACATCCAGGGTCTGTCTTCTATATAAGGGAAAATATTTCACATTTTAGGAGTGTATGTGCACTGTAAATATAGGATGGCCCATTTAACAAATTACCTATTCCCAAGAATATGGTTCCCAAGACAGTTAGTGCTGTTGAAAAATTAGTGTTTTCCTATAATCAATGCATGCTTTATCGAGTGTCTACTGAATCCCACTGGTCATATTATTTGTATTTCTAAAGGCCAGATGCATATACGACCAAAGAATGTTTGAGCATCCTGATTCACGAAAGGCTATATATAAGGGGTTCGTTTGTTTGTTTTTTAGTTAGTATGGGAAAATGGCACTTTTGGATTCTGAGTCACCTCATTAAGCTGCATAAATTGGATGGGTTAAGATGTAACCCCATTTTAGGGGCTGTTCAAAAACTGTGGAACCCCAGGGGACTGTATGTATGAATGGCATTGGTGCTGGCAATCTCAAATGCTGTCTTTGAAATCAGGGGAGTTTTTAGTTAATGTAGAACAGGGGGCGGCTATGTTGAATGTTGGTTAGCTGTGTTTTATGTAGATATAACTTCCATGTGGTGAACGTGTTTATAATATTATATCAATGACAAATCATATCAGCTAACATTTTGTATCTATTTACAGATATACGAAGCTCTGAGAATGCTTACCTACATGCTGAAAGGTCTTTGGTTCAGATTTGATTTAGACAAAAAGGAAGACCATAAATTGGATGTAATTCAGATTATCCTCCCCATTGTCTGTTTATTTTGTTAAAGGACAGACACAAATTATGTGCTTTGATATCACATTGGAAATTCGGAAGAAAGGATAGGTTCTTTCATATAATTCTTGTAGGTTCTTTCATATAATTCTTGAGACCTTATGTCAGAAGGACAAATTGGAAAGAGACTGTAATTGGAAAGGTTTTCTTTTGTGGGTGAAAGGCATTTTTAGTAAAGAAGCAATTGCTCACATATGATCTATTGAGGGAATTTCCCCCCAAAGTCTGGAAAGCATATTAAGTCACAGCCCTATTTGATCAAATGGGCTTTCACATATTGCTAAAAGAAACAGGCTGGAATAGAAAAACAGGTCATGGGCTCAAAATGTGAGTATCACATAGGATACTTCTAAATACCTTGGTGTTCTGTTATGATGCTTGAATCTATAGCACCATTTAAAGGAGCCATAGACTTGGGCCTGATGGAACAGTAGATGCCTCGAAGAGTTCATAAGAGGTACAGCTTGTCTGCCTTTTCTTCATATGTTAACTTCATGGACGAGTCTTTAAATCTCTCATTCTCAGTCAATATTACATATAAAGGAAACAGGACAAAATTCCAGATTTGAAATAGAGTAGGTAGTTATGAGATCTAAGAGGGGAAAAAATCTCCCAACACATAAAACAGATTTTTTTTTTTTTTAAAGAATAATCGCATGTTGCATCCATCAGGAAACAAACTGCAGACTTTTTATAGCTCAGATAAGGTCAGGCTATCGTTTTGAAAAATACATCTTCATGCTTATTCTAATAAGCATCATGTTTGAAAGTAAGCTGGCATCTCAAAAGTTGCATTATTTTGTCTAGACTGTATAGTGGTAATATGACATAACTGGCAAAAACAAGGTAGGGAAGTTGAAAAAAAAGTACTATACAATAAAAATAAAAAGCACAGATTTATATCAAAATGTAGTAGCATCTCTAAGGTTACATACAGGTTTTTAACAGACACAAATGATGTTTATGAACATAAACATGCTGCTTACACATTGCATGCTTCGTTCCTCTTTCAGCACATAGTGATTTTCATTAGTAAGCATTTAGTTTATTGTGAAGATTTTCACATTATAGTATCTTGTTGGAAAAATAGGGAAATATTATACCCTATTCAAATAAGATAAATGCTGGCTTTTTTTAAAAAGAGCCTTTAGAGTTGCTGAATAAGTCTATGTTCTTGATAGAGTTTTAAAAGTGTTTTCTAAATTTCCATTTAAAAAAGTCATGAATAGTGACTGTCTCCCTCCATAGTATAATATCCATCAGTCCCTGACAATGAGAGCTTAACAGACACGTTTCTTGATACAACATGTGTTAAGTAAAAGGATTTAATTGTATAAGTGTAAATTATGAGATATGACAAAAATAGTTCTTAGAAAGGGAATCCCATTTTGGGGGCTGAATATACATCTCTAACGTATAATCAGTCTGCAAGGGGAGGTAAAGTAGTAACGTGAGCTAATGGGTGGCCCATCCCACTGGGCAATGACATTTGTTCACATTATGTCTTCCTTCTTCCTGTCTCAGCTCCATAACCTCTTGCACCCATTCCCCAGCTGACATTTTTCTTATCCATCACATTAAGTGTTGAGAAATGCTTCCATTTGAGCCAGTCTGACCCCTTGGTACGTAGGACTCCTGGTTGCTTGGGGGGCAGGAAGGCAGCCGATTTGACTCTTGGTGGGAAAGAGGTCCTTTACTTTTTTTCCATCAACTATGAATATGTCCCTCAATCTTGCATAAACTGAAAGAACCAGGAACTAGTTGGGTTAGAGTGTTAGCCACTAACCAGCCAGTTCACTTTTGGTACAAAAATGAATAAATCATTTTCCATCCAAACCACCTCTTCCTCCTGTTTTCTTTCTTCACTGAACCCTCACTGGTGTGGAATCCAGCCACATCATTTTTAGAGTTGTCATTGGTCCTCTTTTCCAAGAACCATGGTTCCCCTTTGTCTCCCTTCTTTTGCTCACCAGGGTCCTAGTCTGCCCTCCCATTGCTCTTTGCCTAGACTGTTGTTACCCACTCTTATTCTTTGCTACTTTTTCCTCATTACGGTGCTGCCGGTACTGATAATACTATTTCTTGCCAAAAGCCTCTGGTGACTGTCATTTGCATATAAAAATTATGTCTCAGCTTCTTAACATGGTTTTAGAATCTTTCAGTGTAAGCTGATGCTAGCCAGCTTTTCTGACTCATGATGTATTTCCAATAACCTCTGTATTCTCGACCTACACTAACCCGTGCCCTGGTTTTCCTTCTTGGGTTACCTCTTTTTTGCTGTCCGCATTTGTGGAAATCTTAGATACTTGTCAAGGCCCAACTCAAATGATTCTTTCTCTGAGCCCCTCAATTAGAAATAAACTCTTCTTGCTCTAAAATATTACTAAATTTAAATCTGCTGTACTTTTCTCAAAGTAAATGTTATATTTGAACCTGTAGATGCACTTATATCATCTCTTTTCTCTGTGAGACATATGGAAAAAAAAACTCAGCTTCTGATCAGACTGATAGAGGTTCACTTTCAACTTTGCCCCTTACTCTAAGTTTGTTTTGCACAGAGTACCTAACTTTACTCATTGTTTTCTCATCCTCAAGATATCTTAAAATAAACCCCTTTTAGGGTCATGAGGGTTAAATGATTTGACTTCTCTAAAGCACTTCATGCTTTCACATGGCAAACAATAAATATGCATTCTTTTTTTTTCTTTAAATAAACAATTCTCGATAGTTTATCATGCTTGGCACTCAGGTGTCTACTGAAAAGAATTTACTTCAATTTTTCCAGTTATTACCATCAAGTCAAATCGATAAAAATTTACTTAAGCCTGGGCAGAAGGCCTTAAGAAAAGGTACTGTCATGGATACAAATATGTATACAACATTATCTTGGCCATTTGTCCCTCTGGAGCTTATAGTCCATAAATGGGGAGCCAGGGCTTAAATAAAGGAAAAGCTAGGGGTCCCCTGGGTGGCTCAGTCAGTTAAGCATTCAACTCTTGATTTTGGCTCAGGTCATTGATCTCAAGGCTGTGAGATTGAGCCCCTCATTGGGCTCTGTGCTGGGCATGGAAATTGCTGAAGATTCTCTCCCTTTCCCTTTGTACCCCTCCCCGCCCCAGGGAAAAAAGAAAAGCAAAGCTAAATAACTCGATTACATTTTTAAGTAGTAAGTCTGTGGGACACAAATGAAAACCCAGTGAGTTTCTTTGTGGTTGAAGGAATGTACATACCACAATAGGATTCAGGGGTGAGTGGTGAACCTAGGAATTGTGAAGTGTGAATCCAAGGTTGTGATAGGAAGCAGAGAAGAGCATGTTGGGCACCCCTAGAGGTGTGCTGGATTGAAGACAAAGGCGCTTCTTCCCATGTAATTCACTGCAAAGAGGACTTATCACAGGGTGTTCTGTAATCATTGGTTCTACCTATCCATTTGGAAAAATAAAGCAGTGTAAGAGCCTTCCCACATTTGGAAACAAAGGTGATGGGAAGTGAAGGTTTAAGTGCAGAACTTGAGAATGTGGCATATATGGATACAGATCTGGCTGAGTAAAGGGGGAGAATGTTTGAGACAGTCCTGTTCAGTATAAGAATGTTGGGTTCTTCATGGACACCAAAGTCTAATTTGTTTTCATCTTTATTTGTTTAGTGCTTTTAATGAGGACTATGATTTACAGGCCAAATTGTGCCAAATTCAGATCTCAGAGGGTCAATGCTGAGACGGAATTAGGAGTGCAAGGCCTTACAGGGGGAAAGCAAGTATATTACCAAGGAAGGAGGAAAAGAGAAAAAACAGGATTGGACAAGCAAAGCTTTAAGAGTGGGATGTTGACATGACCCATGTGATAGGAAGGGGGGACAGGAAGAATTGGGCTAGGAGAGCTCAGATTGTGATACAGTTCTGACAGGGAACACCAGAGGGGCTCCTGGGTGGCTCAGTTAAGTGTCCGCCTTTGGCTCAGGTCATGATCTCAGGATCCTGGGATGGAGCCCTTGGGGGCTCCCCACTCAGTGGGGAGTCTGCTTTTCTCTCCTTCTGCCCCTCCCCCCTGCTCATATGTGCTCTCTCTCTCTCTCAAATAAAATCTTAAAAATAATTAAAGTGCATTAGGGAGCTAGATATTTACATTTTCCTATACCTAGTATGATTACAATGCAAATAATCACTTCCTACTTGACCTTGGTACTATTGAGTTTCCCACTACAGGCTTGTCTAGAACTAGGGATATTATATATATTTATACTGAAAGTGAAAAATATTAACTAGTTGTTATTTTTTATTTCATAGAAAAAAGATAATATTTAAAAAGTTAACTGGAAAGCAAGTTTTATTTTAGATTAGGGGTTGGCAAACTTTTTCTGTAAAGAGCCAGATAGTAAATATTTTAGGCTTTTATGAGCTCTGTGGGCCACATATGGGTCTCTGCTGCATATTCTCTTTTTTTCTTTCTTTTCTTTTTTTTTTTTTATAATCCTATAAAAATGTAAAAATCATTCTTAGCTCAAGGACACACAAAAATAGGACCTAGACTGCAAACCTTATTGTGGATTAAGTTCTGCTTAAACTTATTTTTGACTCCAACAAAATTTCAGAAATGGACAGAACCCCAAATTCTATACTATTTTAAAAAAGAGAGAATGGACTTTGATATTATATTGGCATGGAATTGAATCCTGCTTCCGTCCTTTACTAGCTCTGACTTGGACGAGTTAATTAATTAGTTACTGGGGTGCTTGTCCTCCTCATATGTAAAGTGAGACCCAGTGCTACCTAACTGGGAGATTGCCTGTATTTAATGACATAATTTGTGAAAAGTACTTTGCCCAGTGATTATCACATAATTAGGACCTCAACAAATTTTCTTCCTTTATTCCCTTCTTATCTTGTTTGACAGTATCTCCCAGTCTTTTCTTTCTTTCTTTGAATTGTTCTTACAGAATTCTAGATTGTTTTTCTACCACCAAATCTTCATAGAAGCTCTCACTTTGACCTAATTTGTATCAAATTAATTTATAAACGTTTTGATACCTTGGGACAAATTATTGACATACACCAAAATCTCTACTTACCAAATGCAGTCACTCCTAAATTTCTTCAGTAGTGTGTCAAGATCTGTAATACTGATAGATGCTAGCAGTAAAACTTACAAGAATTTTAGAGACTATATCTAGTTCTCATAGAATATAAATATTCTAAGCCATATACTGCCTTAGTAGATAAAAAACAAATTGAAAAAACAGGAGGGGTTATATAGGGTGGTGGAGATAGTTGTTTTATCACTTTGCTCGATAGCATTCCATGATTATTTTGAATCCTGCCCACAACTCTATTAAGACCACTGACCGGGGATCCCTGGGTGACTCAGTGGTTTAGCGCCTGCCTTTGGCCCAGGGCATGATACTGGAGTCCCAGGACCGAGTCCTACATCAGGCTCCCTGCACGGAGCCTGCTTCTCCCTCTGCCTGTGTCTCTGCCTCTCTCTCTCTCTCTCTATCTATCTCTCATGAATAAATAAAATCTAAAAACAACAACAACAGCAACAAAAAAAACACTGACCATGCACCCAATATTGGAGCACTAAATAAATAAAGCATACATTAACAGATTAAAGATTATCACCTATAGACAATAATGCAATAATATGAGGTTCCAGTATCCCATTTTCAATAACCAGTAGATCATCCAGGTGAAAAACAATGAGGAAACATTGGGCTTAAACTACATGTTAGATGAGATGGATTAACAAACATATACAAGTCATTCCATCCAACTGCAACAGAATACACATTCTTCTCAACACACATGGAACATTCTCTAGGATAGATCATAGGCCACAGAATAAATCTTAATAAATTTAAGAAGATTGAAACTAGAAGTCAATTATAGGAAAATTGGAAACTTCACACATAGTGGAGATTAAACAACATGCTCCTGAATTACTAGTATTAAAAGGGACATCAAAGAATACCTTTAGATAAGTAAAAATGGAAATACAACATACTAAAACTTTTGGGAGACAAGAAAAGGAGTTCTAAGAGGTAAATTTATAATGATAAATGCCTACATTAAGAAAAAAGATCTTAAGTAAACAACCTAACTTTATACTTAAAGGAACTAGAAAAAGAAGAATAAGCACAAAGTTAGTAGAAGAAAGAAAATAATAAATTTCAGAGCCAAAATAAATGAAATAGAGACTAAAAAGACTAGAAAAGATCATTGAAACAGCGATGACTTTTTGAAAGAATCGACAAAATTGGAAAACCTTTAGACTAAAAAAGAAGACCCCCCCCCAAAAAAAAGACCCCAATCAATGAAATCAGAAATGAAAGATGAGACATTGTAACTAATAAAGTCTAACAATAATAAGAAACTACTATGAACAATTATATGCCAACATATTATATATGCTAGAAGAAATGGATAAATTTTTAGAAACATGCAACCTACCAAGATTGAATCATGGAGAAATAGACAATCTGACCAGACCTATTACTGGTAAGGAGATTTAAGTAACAATCAAAACCTGTCAACAAGGAAAAGCCCAGGATCAGATGACGTCATTGGTGAATTCTACCAAACATTTATTTATTTATTTATTTTTTATTTTTTTTTTATGACAGAGAGAGAGAGAAGGGCAGAGACACAGGCAGAGGGAGAAGCAGGCTCCATGCAGGGAGCCTGATGTCGGACTCGATCCTGGGTCTCCAGGATCACACCCTGGCCAAAGGCAGGCGACAAACCGCTGAGCCACCCAGGGATCCCTCTACCAAACATTTAAAGAATTAATATGAATTCTTTTCAAACTCTTCCAAAAAATAGAAAAGAGACACTTTTATTTATTTATTTATTTATTTACTTACTTACTTATTTTAAAGGAGACACTTTTAAACTCATTTTAAGAAGCCAACATTAGGGATCCCTGGGTGGCGCAGCGGTTTGGCGCCTGCCTTTGGCCCAGGGCGCGATCCTGGAGACCCGGGATCGAATCCCACGTCGGGCTCCCGGTGCATGGAGCCTGCTTCTCCCTCTGCCTGTGTCTCTCTGCCTCTCTCTCTCTCTCTCTCTGTGACTATCATGAATAAATAAATAAAATCTTTAAAAAAAAAAAAAAAAAAGAAGCCAACATTAATGTGGTATCAAAGCCAGACAAGGGTACTACAGGAAAAGAAAATTATAGGCCAATATCCTTGATGGCCATAGATGCAAAAACAGTAAACAAAATATTAGCAAACCGATTTCAGCAGTACATTAAAGAGGAATATATCATGATCAAGTGGGACTTACTCCTGGGATGCAAGGAAGTTCAAAATAAGCAAATCAACCAATGCAATACATCACATTAACAAAATGAGTGCTAAGAATCCCATGATCATGTAAATAGATGCAGAAAAAAATTGACAAATTTAACATCCTCTCATGATTAAAAAGTCTCTAAAAATTACATAGAGAAGGAACATACCTTGGGGCACCTGAGTAGCTCACTTGTTTAAGGGTCTGACTCTTGATTTTGACTTAGGTCATGATGTCAGAGATTGAGCCCTGCATGGGACTCCACACTGGGCATGGCGTCTTCTTAAGATTCTCTTTCTCTCTCTCCCTCTACCCCCCTCCAAAATAAAAATTAATATTTTTTTTTATAAAGAACATACCTTAATATAAAAAAGGCCAGTTAGGACAAGCCCATAGACCATCGTAATCAATGGTAAAAAGCTGAGTGTTCCTCCTTTAAGGTCAGGAAAATGACAAGAATGACTACTCTCACCTTTCATCCCAGGAATAAGTCCCACTTGATCATGATATATTCCTCTTTAATGTGCTGCTGAAATTTGTTTTATTCAAGAATGACTACTCTTACCATTTTTATTAGTACCGGAAGTTTTACTTAGAGCAATTAGACAAGAAAAGTAAAGTCATTCATGTTGGAAAGGAAGCAGTAAAATTATCTCTGTGGAGGACATGATATTATATAGATAGAGAAAACCCTAAAGATTCCTCCAGAAGTCTATTAGAACTAAATGAATTCAGTAAAGTTGCAGGATACAAAGTCAGTATGCAAGGATCAGTTGAATTTCCATACACTAACAATGAGCTATTGAAAGGGAAAATTAAAATAATTCTATTTATGATAGCATGAATAAGAATAAAAGATTTAGGAATAAATTTAACCAAGAACATGAAAGACCTATGTACTGAAAGCTATAAAACACTGATTAAAAAAATTGAAGAAGACACAAATAAATAGAAATTCCATGCTGATGGATTGGAAGAACTAAAATTTTTAAAATGTCCATACTATCCAGAATAGTCCACAGACTGTTTAGTCCTTATCAAATTTCCAATGGTCTTTTTCACAGAAATAGAAAAACAATTCTAAAAATTCTTTGGAACCACAAAAGGTCCTGAGTTGCCACAGCAAACTTGAGAAGGAAGAACAGTGTTGGAGGCCTCATACCTCCTGATCTCAAGCTGGATTACAAAGTTCTAGTAATCAAAACGATATGGTATGAGCATAAGAACAGACATGTAGATCAATGCAACAGAATAGAGACTCCAGAAATAAACTCATGTGTGTATGGTCAATCTTTCACAAGGAGCCAAGAATATATATAAGGAAAAGATGATCTCTTTTTAAAAAAAAAATTTTATTTAAATTCAATTTGCCAACATATAGTGGAACACCCAGTGCTCATTCCATCAAATGCTGTCCTTATTGCCCATCACCCAGTCACCCCCACCCCCCTCATCCTCCTCTTTTGCAACCGTTTGTTTCCCAGAGTTAGGAGTCTTTCATGGTTTGTCTTCCTCTCTAATTTTTTTTCTTTTCCCCCACTCGGTTTACCCCTGGGAAAGGGTAATCTCTTAAATGGTGTCAGGAAAACTGGACAGCTACATGGAAAAGAATGAAACTAGGCCCATATCTTACACCATACACAAAAATTAACTCCAAGTGGATTAAAGACTTGAACATAAGATTTGAAACCATAAAACTTCTGGAAGAAAACAGGAAAAATCTCCTTGATACTGGTCTTGGCAGTCATCTTTGGATTTGACACCAAAAGCAAAGGCAACTAAAGCAAAAATCAACAAGTAGGACTACATCAAACTAAAAAGTTTCTGCACAGTAAAGGAAACCATCAACAAAATGAAGAGGCAATTATAGAATGGGAAAAAACATTTCTGAACCACCAGTGAGGGTATAGCCAATATATGCAAAGAACTCATACAACTCAATAACAAAAGCAAAGCAACCCAATTAAAAAATGGGCAAAGGACTGGTGTAGATAGTTTTCCAAAGAAGACATCCAGATGGCCAACGGACAAATAAAAAGGTACTCAGCATCACTAAATCATCTGAGAAATGCAAGTCAAAACCATAATGTGATACCAACTCATTCCAATTAGGCTATTATCAAAAAGACAAGAAATAAGTGTTGGTGAGGATGTGGAGAAAAGGGAACCCTGGTGCACTATTGGTGGTAATGTAAACTAGTGCAGCCCCTGTGGAAGACAGTATGGAGGTTCCTCAAGAAATTAAAAATAGAACTACCCTGTGATCCAACAATCCACTTCTGGGTATTTATCCAAAGGAAATGAAATCACTATCTCAAAGAGGTATTTTTACTTAATGTCCCCTATGGGGAGTAAAATGGTTACCATATGTTTTCTTTACTATATTATTAGCTTCTTGTCCTTATATTAAATGTAGACCCTGCTTTGCCCTTCAGAGTTGGTGCAAGCCAATACCATCTTGAGGCACATACCTCCATGATGATCAAGAAGACCTTCGTGTTCCCCTTCAGCTTGACTAAACTTTAGAACAATTTTCTTTCGATTAGAGGCCCCTGTCCCTTTTAAAAAATTTATCTATTTATTTATTTTAGAGCATTTACCTTAGAAAACTTGAAATTGTAAATTCTTTCTCTGCGTCTTTGAGATGTACATCTTCTCCCAGCCTCTTGCCAGTTTTAAAAGCTGGGAATGTCTTTCTCAAGGACCTGGGAGCCACCCCCTTTAAAATATATTCATTAAGAAAGTTTGTGCCCTTGTGCCCTTGTCTCTGAGCCTATACTCCAAATAACAACATGGACAGCCTAGTCACTCTGAACAGCCTCCCCTTAACCTCCTCCAGTTATTTCACTAGCTCACCCCCTGCACTTAAAAACTTGCCCATTTTTTGTTTCAGTGGAGTTGAGTTCAAACTCCCTACCCAATTGCAGTAGTCACTCTCTCTTATGTAGTAGCTTTGAATGAAGTCTTCCTTGTCTGTGTAACTTGTCCAGTGCAATTTCCCTCTGACAGTGATTGAATGTGAAGATTCCGGTGTCATCTTACTACACAAATCACATAATCTCACTAGGCTTCAGTTTGTACTTGAGTAAAATGGAGGTAATGGTACCCACCTACAAGATTTCTGTGAGGATGCCATAGGTCAGTGAATATAAAGCTCTTAGCATGCTATCTGGTGCATATTAGGCACTCCGTAAATTTTAGGCCTGATTTTTTTTTTTTTTATTTTGAACTACCGACTGCATGAAAACTTGATAGGTCTTTTTTAAAAATTTTTAAATATTTTTATTTAAATTCAGTTAGCCATCATTAGTTTCAGATGTAGAGTTCAGTAATTCATCACTTGTATATAACTCTCAGTGCTCATCATATCACATGCCTACCTTAATGCCCATCATCCAGTTACCTCATCCTGCCTTGTGCCTCCCCTCCACCAACCCTCAGTTTATTCTCTGTAGTTAAGAGTCTCTTATGGTTTGCCTATAGATCTTTTTTTTTTTTCAAATAGTAAATTACTCTAGCATATTTAAAATGTTTCCTTTTGCTGAGTTACCAGTATGTACATTTTCAGGATATCTACTTCGCGAAGTGAAGTCTATTTAGTTCTCAAACTAAATAAAGTGCATCATAAATAGTGAAAGCAAGCAACCAGTTACACATCTGATCCTGGAGTCTAGTTATTTAGGGCAGAGGGATCGGTTACTTCTGAGGCCATGTTGAGAAATGGTGTCTGTGGGCGAGAGAGAGAAAACTGAAATATCATGTTTCCAGACACTCTAGCAAGCTATATTCTCCATCAGATGAAGAAAACTCTGTGCTGTTTATATTTTGAAGGTCAAATTATCTCCTCCTTAGGCTATCGTAAAACCAGAAACTTAGAGACTTAGATTTCATACTAAATTTTCTTTTAATGGGTATTCTATTTTAAAACATAGGTTGTATTGCAATACTCTGTTGTCTTGAAGCTCTATCATGAAATGTCACCTCAGTCCCCCAATTTTAAAGAAATATATGTGAAACAACACATTTAAAAATTTTTAACTGCTTTCTTTTTGGAGGGAGCATGGTAACAGAGTTGGGGACTCCTCTGTTCTGACTACATGTGAGAATAAATGTCTAGTATCAGTTCCCTATTCAGTGCATGCTATATCTGTAAAACTACTTCTCCCCCCTTTTTTCTCTCTCCAAAAGTAATCTGAGAAAAATTCACTTGAATTGCCATCTGACTTTTAACAATCTATATTCTGTTTGGAGACCCTGCTTGCAATTCTGACCGACTTACAAAGATAACAGTGATGATATGGATCGGTCTGAAAGGCCAAAAGTACTGCATTGATGTTCCATTCTTAAATACAGACAACATGGTGGTTTCTTTCTCTCTGTCTCTTTTTTTTTTTTTTTAAGAGTCATTACCTCTTACAGTCTGTTCACTATTTTTATGCTTCCTGTTAATGGAGTTTCCTATAACATTGGGTTTACATTTTTAGATTATTTGCTCTCCTGTCCCCTCCCTGCTTGAAAACGTTTATGTTTAGGGGAGGGGTTAAAAGAAAAGGCAGATCTCATAAGCTGTATGAATACAGATTAAAAAAAAAAAAAACTATTGTAGTTTATGATATCTGGATGCCCACCTGCAGGGAAGGGAATTTAGGAGTAAAATAAAAAGGACTAAAATCTAAGTCAGCTCAGAAACAAGATATGCCCATGATGAAGTAAGGATTTAAGCTGAGAAGTTAGTTGTTATGACCCCCAGTTGTACATATTTTATCCTGAGGCACCATTTGGTTTAATAAAATGTAGATGTGAGGCTGTTCTTAACCTATCAGTTTCTTAAGACTTA
The DNA here is from genome assembly GCF_048164855.1 of Canis lupus baileyi. Taxonomy (NCBI): domain Eukaryota; kingdom Metazoa; phylum Chordata; class Mammalia; order Carnivora; family Canidae; genus Canis; species Canis lupus. Next base: position 61,352,276 of record NC_132848.1, read on the forward strand.
ATTATAAAGGTTATATTTTCAGAGGACAAAAGCATTATTCATTTCTCTGTTCATGTCTTCCAGGTTTATCTTGCAGATTATGGACTTTGCTACAGATATTGTCCCAATGGGAACCACAAACAGTATCAGGAAAATCCTAAAAAAGCCCATAATGGGACAATAGAGTTTACCAGCGTAGATGCCCACAAGGGAGTAGGTAGGTTTCTTTTTTTCTGTTTCTTAATGTTATTTCAGAAGAATGATTAAAGAGTAATAAGGCCCATGATATGCCCTTTGCATAGTCAGTCTGAAGAGTGAGAATGTGGACGAGATTTTTATCACAAGTACTGAGTTCCTGTATGCCAATGAATATTTTTCCTAACAGGGGGAGGAGACAGATTGTGACAAGTGAGAAGGATGTGGCAGGATGTCAAGTAAACAAAACTTGATGCTGATTTGGGCCAGGAAATCACTAGTTTTTATAGTTTAAATTTGGAGGTCAGCAAGTGAGTTTGTATGCAATCACCACTATTAACAGATTTGGTAAAGGTGCACATGGGAAGAATTATTCCTGTTTTTCACCAGGCCCTTATCAGAGTTTTTAGAAGATACCATCCCTCAACAATAAGGAAATCTTTTCTGAAACTATAAAGTGTTAACTTGTGGAAATCTCTCCTAGTCGCCTTTCATATATCTTACTTATTTAAACTCACTTTGATGGTATTGGAAACACATTTGCAGGTAAATTACATACATAGTCCTTTTATTGGATATTGATTGTACTGCCTTGCATTCCAAGGCAGACTTAATTCAACAATTCCCTAATTAGTTAAAGTCATAACCTATGTCTTGTATTCATTTACCATTAATTAAACCTTAGCTGTTTATTACACTGCAGTCCAAATCCAATAGCCGACCCAGAAAGCCATGGAAAAGGAAGTAGGAGGTCAATATTGAAAATATATGGTGCAGAGTCTCACTGATGGTTGCTTTGTTCACAATCAATATGGTCAATGCAACTGTACTTTCTTAGTTGCTCTGTCAGCAAGACAAAAAGTCAATTCTAATGTTATGCTAGTAAAAAAATGGTGATTATTGAAAAAGTTTGCCTTTCAAAATCATATTCTTTGTAAACTTTATTTATAAAAGTATTTTCAAATATGCTAAACCATAAAAATAATTTAAAAACAGTGTTGAAAGGACTCCATTTCACTAAAAGACAATTAGACATTTGCACTTGTTAATGGCTGTTGAACTGTTACCCTAAGCTGATACTTTCTGAGGAGTTTTGGTTGGTGCAAACAACTGTATATTATTGCCTTTTCTGTTAAAAGGACCATTGACCATGTAATATAGAGGGCTTGATCATTTTCCAGAGCAATTAAAACCCACACTACTGTAAGGTAAGCCAGTAAAAAGTGAAATAAGTGCGTCAGTTGTATGCCTTCTTTCCAGGAAGAATTCATAGGTTACAGTTTCTGAAATGGAAATTACCTTTTGTATTCCTGATCAGAGTAATAGAAACCACTATTTTTTTTTCAAGAATAGGATAGTTAGAAAAGTAATGATCACTAAGAAATTTAGTGATATTGTGTAATTTTTCACCATTTACATTGTTAATGAATCAATGAGCATTTAAAAATATAGTGGGACATGGCTTTAATTAAGGACTTTAAGAGGCAAATGCTTACTGATATATTTTTCAATTTAAAGTTCTTTGACTCCAAATGAATTTTGCTTCTCGTTTTTGCTGGATTTATTAGTATGAAAGAATTTGCAGAAACTCAGAAGTACTTTTTCATAGCAGTATAGCTAGAAATTCATCATACAGATTCTTAAGCATTGGTCCAGTTATGTTAATGATATTAACTTATGTGATTCGGCCACTTATTTCTATAGATAGCTCTAATTCTGGTCCTTTCAGATTTTGACTGTTGAAATTGCTAAGAAACAACTGTGATTGCAGTATGGAAAGTAGAATTGTCACATGTTAGTTGGGTCAACAGTCAGTCTATGTTAATTCCAAATGCCCTCTATACTCTGTAGGTTAAGGCAGTGATTTTTTTTTTTTTTAAGATTTTATTTATTCATGAGAGACAGAGGGAGGCAGAGGCAGAAGGAGAAGCAGGCTCCCTGCTCTGCAGGGTGCCTGATATAGGACTCGATCCCAGAACCCTGGGATCATGACCTGAGCCAAAGGCAGATGCTTAACCTTTTGAGCCGCCCAGGCCCCCCCATGGCAGCGTTTTCATTATGTTATCTTCATGAACAGTTTAAACAGTTTTTTATTTTGTAGTCCATTTAAGGTTTTTCCTCCCCAAATAATAACACATGTTGATGAGTTGGGTAGATTTCACCATGCTGAGTCTCTGAGGATAAGACTAAACTGAGAATGATGGTAGAAAGATGGTATTACCTCCCTGGGAGGACTATTCAGAGAAGTGCCTTTATTACATAATTTTGGTATTTGCTAGAAAGTTATATGCTGTAGTGAATAATGCATTTTTATCATGGGTTTCACAAGATTCTTATAAAAAGTGGATTCCCTTAAATGCATTCAAAATAGAATTTACACTAAACTTCTAGGCATATCTATATCTACACATAGATATCTACATATGGATATGCATACATATACAGTTAACCCTTGAACAACCTGAGGGTTAGGGATGCTGATGCCCCACATAGTCAAAAATCCATGTATAACTTTTGACTCCCCCAAAACTTAACCACTGAAGTCTACTGATAGCCAGAAGCCTTACCAGATAACATAGTCTATTAACACATATTTTTTTATGTCATATGTATTACATACTGTATTTTTACAATAAAGTAAGCTAGAGAAAGAAAATGTTACTAAGAAAATCATAAGGAGGAGAAAATACATTAACAGTACTGTATTGTAAAAAACTCTGCATATAAGTAGACCCAGGCAATTCAAATCCGTGTTTTTCAAGGGTCCACTATATACACATACATACATGAATGCATATACACACACACACACACATACACACACACACATGCATAAATACGTACACATAAATATATACATTTGCTGAAATTATAATATGCAGTTTTAGTCTAATATATAAAGTGAAGGGTTTGATATCCTCAAATGTTTGAGTACTATTCATTCCTAATGTTTTGCATTTAATTTCCCAAAATAAAACATTTTACTTTAGGATTTTATTAGAAATGAAATGATCATTTAGTCATATCTAGAAGCCAGAATAAACAGGGCCATAAATCCTGTAGTTAAATGTAGAAGGTCAGATTCATAAATATTCATGTGTTTACTTTCAGTACAGTCACTATGTAGTTTAATCTCAGAAAAATCTTTTCTATACCAGTCCAGCTATGAGATCAAATAAATACTGAGAAAGATAATGCAAAGGAAAACATAAAGAGCAAAACAAGTTATCTCTAGGAAATAGAACCTCCAGTTGTCAAAGCATTTGCTATATGTCAGGTATATCTGTGTCTGGTCAGGTCCAGGGAAATATTCAGAATTTAGTGTAAAACTGCCTTATGAATTAGCCACTTAACAGAGACTGGTAACCTGATCAGACTGTCTGGTCTCTCCTACGTTTTGTAGTGAGTATTCGGAAACCAGAGCGAACTCTCATTTTCCTGTGGATTAGTTGGGTTTTCTTAATGAAGGAGTTTGTATAAGGTACCAATCACAGTTTCACATAAGCATTTTCTAGTTCAACCTTATGTAAAAGGAAGGCAGTTTGTATTACTATAAACCAAAAAATAGGAATAGAGATATCTAGAGACGGATGGATAGTTGAATGAACGTTCCTGGGACTGCCATATATCTATGTAAATCGGTATGCTTTTTAAAAATTGCAGTTATTCTTCCAAACTCAATTCTCTTGTATGACCTAAAGGTATTTTCTGAGTGGCTGAAATGCTTCATTTAATGTAAAATTAGAGTAATATACATTGGATTTACCTATCTCTTCTATTATTAATTTTTTCTTCTTCATAAAAACTAACATGCATAAACATTGACATATTTTGGGCTTGTTGCCTGATAATTAAAGAGAATTATATCTGTGTCAAATATACTATTTTAAAATTTGTTACATTCTTAGTAATGTTAAAAAGCAATATTTGGATCAATGTGTGGTATGGATTTTTGTAGATTTTTCTACTCACTGAGGCATGCAGTCAATACCTAATTTCTCTAGAGATATACTGCATTTAACATATTGAGCTTTTTTAAATACTTCAGACCTCTGCATTGAGTGTATAATACCTGTTTTAATTTGACATCATTGATGACCATAAAATATGATGTCTAAATTGCATTTTAAATGTCCATTTGTTTGTGTAATATATTCAGTATCAAGGAAAGAGACATATACTTTTTATTTTTGCCAATTGCTATGATATATGAAATCCAAGTCTTGTGTTATTTTTTGCACAGTTTCCTTTCACTCCAATCTAGCACTCCAGCTTACAAAATATATGTGAAATAAACTGAGAGTGTATTTTCATGTTACCAAACTTGAGGAAATGATATAGTTTACACAATATTTATCACCTCAAACAATAATTCCAAAAAAGGAACCTATTTTTCAATTATGATATTAAGGTACACCATCAAGCTTGGATCCTGTTAGTAGTCAGAAAAGCATACCATTGATTTCTGTTTTTAGGTAAATTTACTGCTATAAACAGTCTTTGGTCGATATATAAATAAAAAATAATGAAGATACTATTTGTTCTACATGGTATAACCCAATTTTGACATTTAGCCATGACTTTTAAGGCCTTAATGTAGGTCTTGAACTATTTGATTGGGTTAATAATATACATTGGCCAAATATAAGATAACTTTGTGAAATTTAGGAAACAAAATAAGCAAAGGTGAGAAAAACAAACAAACCAGAAAGGGAGGCAAACCAAGAAACAGACTCTTAACTCTGGAGAACAAAAAGGGAAGGGGGTGGGAGGATGGATAAAATAAAAATTAAAAGAACAAAAAAACAAAACAACCCCTTTGCTCTATTAAATAACTTTTCCTAAGATTCACACCGTAGCGTTTCATTAAGAAAAAAACAAAAACAAAAACTAAGACTTAAAATTTTAAACATACTGGGGTGCCTGGATGGCTCAGTCAGTTGAGCATCTGCATCTGCTTTGGGTTCAGGTCATGATCTTAGGGTCCTGGGCTCAAGCCCCATGTAGGGCTCTCTGCTAAGTGGGAAGTCTGCTTCTCTCCCCCGCCCCTTCCCTCCCTCCCTAAAATAAATAAATAAAATCATTTAAAAAACCGGCCTTTGAAAAAAATAAAATTTTAAAGGTACGGAGAAAATAAGAGAGACTGAGTTTAATGCTTTCTTTGAGATATCCTTTTTGAAATGCAATATATTGTGGCCACTGTGAAATTTTTCAGCTCTTTGTCAATCTGAATTGACAAAATGTAATGATACAGGTTACTAGTTGGGAATGAAAGCATACACTCTAAATTTGTGCCATGGGTGGTCACCATTCACTTCTTCAGGTGAGCATCCTGTTCAGATGTTTTCTCCTTTCTTAGGTCATTTCTGGGCATAGCAACTCGTATTTTGGGCATTTCAACCCTGTCTGCCTAAGGCAGAAGTTTTTAAGTTCACTTTATTATTTCTTATTTTTCTTCATACTTCATGTTACTCTCTGTAAAAAATAAAACTAAACAGAAAGCACTTTAGGCAAATAATCTGATCCATTTTGGGATTAACACTTACAGTTTCTTTTTCCCTCAATTCCTGTTTCATTCCATTTGGTGAGTTGGCCCCAGAGACTTTTACTCTGGTTTGTCTTTAGAATAAGGACCAGTCCTCTTAAGTTAGCTTCTCCTGTTCTCCTAGCAGCTGGGAAAGACATTCAAAACACTTTATAAAGTAATGCTTTAAGTAGACCCCCTTCTTCATCGAATGAAGTGATTTGAAAGAAATCATTTCATAGAAGGATAGTCGCATGGAAACTTTAGTTACTGCTGCCTCTCAGGACCTGCTGCTGATTTATTCCTTGCCAGACAACCATGCTTGCATCAGTATGTCTTCTGGTGTTGTAAGTGAAAAAGCCCACCTCAGGTACTCCCCCGACTGTAGAAGTACTATGTGTAATGTGGTTTAAAGGGTGTTAAAACTAATGACAGGGCAAAGTAATTGTTAATTGAGTGTCGGCTCCGGATTCGGAAAGATTGGGATTTCAGTGCAGAGCTTCATCAAGTTTTGCTTTGTGATACTAAACAAGTTGCTTAACCTCTCCGAGCTTCTCTTATTTATCAATAGGCTTAGTAGTACTTTATACTATTGTTAGAATGATTAAATGAGATAATATAAAAGCAGCTGGAGCATCTGGCACAGTAGCAGATCCACAAATCATATCAGTTGGTTTTATTTTAATTATGCATTCTAGTGTCCACTGTTCCTGGAATCTGCTTTCTAGAAGAATAGATAGAATTCAAGTCCCAACCCGTGCCTTTTTTTTTTTTTAATTGTTGTTACTCTTGGCAGTACTTTATAATTTAGAAATGTTAAACAATTGAGAACACAACAGGCTTTCAGTGAAGAGTCATTTGCATGGCTCCATATTAATGAGGTAAATAAAAACTAGATGCGAAATTATATTTTAAAACTAACAATGTAGTGTAGAGGAAAAGTATTAATAACAAAATCTTGCCACATTTCTAAGCTGTAGCATCGTAAGTAAAATCTACATAAAAATATACTACTGTTAATGATTACATTAATAATCAAATTCAACTGAAGAATATATTATATATTACAATAAATTATACAGAGACCAAATTCTACAGAAACAAAATACTTCATATTTCAACTTTCAAATTAAAAAGATTTTTATATTTAGATATTAAGAGTTCTCTTCAAATATAATCAGTTCTTTTCTTTTTACTTTCAGCATTTTATTTTTTTTTCAAATGCACAGGAAATAATAGACTAGTATAATTCCTATCCAACTATTTAATTCCTGAGTTCTATAATTATCCTTTTGTCCTATCATCTGTATTTCGAAGATGTATTTTAAAGTCAGTTAAAAATATATGATCAATTCATTGTGTTAATTACACATTCACATAGATGCTAATGTGGTCATCTAGAATATTTATTTTCAGTGAATTTAACAGGTATTAGGATGACTCTTCTCTGTACAGTAGCTGGAAAGAAGACTTAATCATGGGTCGAGTCTTGGGGTTGAACTTCATTAAAGTTCATTAAAACACAGAATTTTGCATTTGTTCCTCTGAAGGCACTTCAGGGAAAGGTCTCTCTTTCATGGTGGGAAAGAGTGACTATAGGATTTTTTTTTTTTTCTAACATTACATGTATTTTAGTGGAAATGTGGTAAAACATTTACATAACTATAGTTATCAATGTATATGTGCAATAAAATAAAGATGGAAAATGTGATAATGTATTTTAATTAGGTAAGATCAAACTATAATAGTGAAGTAAAGTTAACTCTCAAGGGGCTATTTCGAATGAAAACCAGTTTATGAAAGATTGGCTTCAGAAATCTAAAGGACTTGTCCTTACTTTTACTTACAGCTTCCTATCAAGTCATCCCTCTGTTGGAGGAGGGGGGAAGTGACTGGGAAAGTTTATTCCACTTTCTGATTATTTTTCCTCAGAGGGCCTCTTGTGTGTAGCCTGTGTCGTCCAAACAGGTGCCAGATTTTTTTTTTTTTTTTTTAAATTAGAGGATGTGAAATTTTTTTTTTTTTCAAGTGGTGGTAACCAGGAATTGCCATAATGGAAAAGGGACTTGTGAACACATCTGTACAAATGGAACCATTCCATTATTAGTGGGAGATTTATGACTGAAGAAATCAGTACCAAACAGCGTGGTAGAGATTGTGTTTTTATTTTAATAGGAGAGCCAAGTCTTGCATTAGGACATTGTTGAAGCTTGTGAAGAAAGCAAACGGCGCCCATGGGACTGTAGCATTCTGCTAGATTGAAGGGCCTTTAATAATCCAGTGCTCTAATAGCAGTTAAGATAGCCTACGTGTAACGGCTAATCTTGTCTTCTGCTTTTATAATAACTTGTGTATGATCACCAAAAGTCGTTATGATGTGCTAGCCGCGTTCTTCTTAGTAGGCGACTTTTTAAATTAAAAACTAAGTTTACTGAGTGACTTTTCAGAGTTTATTTAATGAACGACAATAAAATAGGATACCTGTTTACAGCAGGTTTAACAGCCACATATTGCACTTAGGAGATTTTATATCCCTGCACAGATGAACATTCAAGTAATGGCAGAAATGTAAATACCAGCCTATTGTTTTATAACAATTTGCAGTGGTTATAAAAAAAAATGAGTTTATTTTGTGGGATCTCGTTAATGTTTTAATCGTTATTTCAGTAATATTTGTTCTACTTTGGCTTACAGTGGACTTCATTTGTCTTGTCTTTTCACAGTAGACGCTTTAAAAAACGCAAAAAATCACGATACAATTAGTCTGTAGCACCGAGTAGTTTGATAGAAGTTATATTTACGGTGGCCTAAAAATGCTCCCCTGTATGGTTTTTTTTTTTATTTTTTTTATTTTTTTTGATGAAAAGCCATCCTGCTTTAAACCCGGGAAGCCTCTGGCCGGCTGCCCCGCACACCACCGCCGCGCCGTCAGGTGTCAGGTGTCAGGTGTCCTGTCCGGGCCCGTTGGCCCAGACTCGGCTCAGGCTGCTTCTCTCCCTAGTATCTGTAGGCCTTGAACCTCATGCCTCCGACAGTTGATGTTTTCTCTCCTTTAATCGAGAAATCTTCAGCAGGGCCTGTTTTTTAGTCCTGCACACTAGATGGCAGTTTTGTCATATTCTTCCGGCTGCCGGAGCTGCTGGGCGAGCGGAGCAGGCCGGGCCTGCGGCTGCCGCGTCCCCTGCGCCCGCAGGGTCTCGGCGTGGCCGGGCGCCCCCGGGGCCTCCTGCCACATATGGCAGCAATTTAGCCGCAGACATTTATTTCTTTGTTTTACTGCTCGGCTCTTTGAGAAAGTGTCGGTGCCGGGTTGTGGGTTGTCTGGATCGTGTCAGGGGCCGTGGAGCTCAGGTTCCCGTGACAGGCCAGGCCGCGGGAGGCCGCGGGAGCCGACCCTTCTCCCGGCGGCGGCCCGGGCCCGGCCTTGAGGCTTCCGTGCAGCTGCGCAAACACGACGCCTCTGCCCCTGCGGCCCGTTCGGGTTGCGTCAGGGCGCTGGGCGCGGGCCCGGCCTCACGTGTCTCCCGCCGCTTCCTCCCGCAGCGCCGTCCCGCCGGAGTGACCTGGAGACCCTGGCCTACTGCCTGCTGCGCTGCTGCGCCGGCCGCCTGCCCTGGGAGGCGCGGGACCCGGCCGCCGTGCAGGCCGCCAAGACCAGGTGCGCGCCCTCGGGCCGGGGGTCGCGGGGGGTCGCGGGGCCCGGGGGGGGGGGGGGCCCGCGGGGGCTCGGCCTGCAATGGGGGCCAGACCGCCCCGCCCCGCCCCGCCGCGTGCACCGCCACTGGGGAAGGTTCCAGAGCCGGGGCAGCCCGGGCCCGCGGGAGCAGCCCTCTCCCGTCCCCCGGCGCTGCGTGTGCCACGGAGCGTGTCCTGTTCCCGAGGGAGGAACCAGCAAGGCTCGGGGACGCACACGGAGGGTGTCCACCAAGGCCCGGGCCTGCAGCGCAGAGGGCGCCTCGGGTGCCGCGTCCGCCTTCTCACCCGGAGTCGGCCCGCCCGAGGCCCGGGTCACCCGCGGGGCAGCGCGTCCCGACTCCTCCCCGCCGAGGCCCGAGGAAGGCCGCCGTGCGCGGCGCAGAACAGCCCGGCCCGGCCGCCCGGAGGCACCCCGGGGCGCTGCGCCCGCAGGTCAGGGGAGTCGCGGCGAGGGGCAGAGGCCGCGGGGCCCGGGAGCCAGGCTCGCCCCGCAGGCCCCTCGCGAGCTCCCCTCGCCCGCGGGCGCGGCCGGCAGGCACCGGCGGTTCGCGAGGCCCCCCCGGCCTGGGAGCGCGAGCCCGGCCCCGTGCCCGAACCAACACGTTTCTAGAAGTCAGTATTAGACTTGCCTGATCAGTTATTTACGGCGGTGATTAATGGTCTGTATTAACCGACATTTTTCAATATACGGGTCACGGGCAAAGCACAGTAACGGGCATATGTAAACAATCTTGATACCCGGTTTTTCACCTCGGTTCACCTCATTTGCATAATGTGCTATATTTAAAAGATTCGCGTTTTAATTCTGAAGACGCTACGTATTTCTTCTTTTGATAAGACTGACTCCTATGATCTGATCCAGTCTTTAATCAATAGACCTAGATGGATGCTCTCATTGTAGATGTCCTAAGACCGTGCCTACGTGGGTCCATTCAAATAGGATACGGTGTCGTGCAAAATAATGAAATCTAATGCCAGTAAGCATGACCTCCATTTACATTTTGGGGACCCTTATGTGTATCTTCTTTTTGATTTGAGTACTAACCTAAACCTATAAACCAGTAAAGCTAATAATACCTGATGAAGTTTATAATTAAGGTAACCTATAGACATTTGTAAACTCCGATGGTAAGTATTATATGATCATAATTCATTCGGCCCGCTAAGAAGGCATGCGCTGAGTGTCCTTCAAGGGCGTGCTTGCCTGTACAACCATGAGACCGTATCCGCCCCGTGCCCTTTGTTTTCCTGACGTAGGGTGCCCTTAGAGCCGTGCATTTACTGTTGCAACTCTGCCTCTGCCCGAGTTTGCCAATCAAACATTCATATCAATAACCTTAGTTGCATTTTTATATATTGGTGGCTGAAGCCACTTCAAAGAATTGTACTTGTTCAGTAAAACACCGGAAGGGGTTAGAATAATGCCTTTTCTTGTTTGTTTTGCTATGTGGATATTTCTTGTAAACCTATTTAATCACAGGATAGCATAAAGCACTGCCCAAAGGAGAACAGTGCACATAAATAGGGAAATAATTTGCCCCTCCCCGAGGGTGAGCACCGGAGGGAAACATCTCCTGAAAAATCCTGATACAATTTTCTCACATATTTTTTCTTGTTTTTAAGAAAAAAAAATCATGATAATGTCCCTGCTTCTGCGTTTCTACAAGCACGGACTATGAATTAAAGCATTTACACTGTAAATTTACATTTAGTTTCTAGGTGATTGGTAGAAAATTGGTCATTGAGAATTGAGGGATCTCGCCCACCTCCACTTACCCTCTTGCCCCTTACAGGTGGGTGAAAAAAAATATTGAAAGGCATAATATGGGTGACCCGCCAACACAGAGTTTGAATTTTGTTTTCTAATCAAAACAGTGAATCACAGGATGGTAAACAGATTTCATTGTGTATCACTCTATTTTATTTTAGTCTGTTGGATGAGCTCCCTGAGTCAGTGCTTAAATGGGCTCCTTCCGGAAGCTGCTGCCGTAAGTCAAATGATAACTTCCACCACCTTCTCCTGTATGATTTACAGGTCATCACATCTGCACATTTGTCACTCTTGTTTCACAGCTTCTGCTTAATCTACCCGCTCCCATCCCCACGGGCAGGAGAAAGTGCTGTGCACCGGGTTACTAGAGGAGAGAACGTTTAGATCCTCTCTGACATTAGAACCCAAGAAGGCTGCAAGAAAACACTGAGGCCATGTTCTAGGCTTTGCTGACTGCAATTTTTTTTTATTTTTATTTATTTATTTTTTTTACCGGAAGGGAGGAATCATACACAGGTTTAGTAGTCAGTTATATCTAGTACTTTCAGAGTTGACGTTCTGATGTTGTCCACCTGTACATAGTTGAAAGGAGATAAAGTCGATCTAGGGGAAGACTACTTTCAATCGATAATTTGAAAAACCAAATCATTCAACACTTGAGTGCTGTTTAGACCTGGGTTGCACTCTGACTAAACAGCCAGCAAAAAAAAGCAAAAAAAAAAAAAATACTTTTGGATTGGTGAAGGCATATAACCTTGGGATTTGAAGGTATGTTTCATTAAGTGGTTTTTCTCTTTCAAGTTAGTATGGATCTTCTTGCAATTCTTTAATTGACGGTATTATCAGTAAAAATAGTAAGTCAATTCACAATTACCCAAGTGCCTGTCGTTTGCATATGCATGCATGGCACATTGTTCACCAATTTAATAAATGAGTTCGATTGTCTTACAGAAAAGAGCTGGCTTGTGCTGTCAGGCTCGCTTTTTCTCAGAGACAGATAAGCAGAATGAATCTTGTTCTCTCTCTCTATTGGGCAATCTCAAAGTTGGCTTTTAGCTGACTTACGAAAGTGAATGTGTACGCCGACCCTCTAGATGAGGTCAAATAGCATCAGTTTCCATCTGAGAGTTTAAATGGAGAGTTAAATTATCTTAAACTTCTATTTATAGCCCATCTTTGACAAGAAACCAAAATGTTCATTTCCATGAGAAACGAAAGAGGAACAAAGCAGTTCTGCTTTTCCACCTCCATTCCCCAAGTCCTAAGGCCGCCCCAGTGTGAGCCTCCTGCCTCCCACTTTCTGGAGTCCCTCTTCTGACGGAGGGCACAAACCCGGGAGTATTCTCCTTCAGGGTGGATGGGTTGAAGGATGAAAGCTCTCCGTTTCTGTAACTGCACTGAGTAACTTGGTCAAAATGCCAGTCTGCCTTTTTGGCTAATAGGCTTATTGGCATTTTGACCAAGTCATACAGCTTATGTTTTACTCAAGAGGACAGCAAGAGAAAGAGATAGGAGATGTCAAAGAAAGTTTTCTCTGCGTATCTCCCTTACCTTTTCTGCCCCTCAGGCACAAAAGGTGACTGTTCGGTTCAGTATTAGAAAAGAAAGCCCTGCTGCCCTGGGTTGCACAAGTTAAATGCTTGTGGGCCTGTGTATATTCTGTGATACTCCTACTACTGGAGATGAGATCCGAGTGATAACAAGAAATGACAAGAGTGCCAGGTTCTCTGTTTTCAGTACAAACCATTTATTTGAGCCCATCCTATTATTTTATAAAGTGCAGATTTCTATTTCTAAAGCACAAAACATTGAAACTTTAATATTAACCAAAGATCTCTTAGTTGGCTGTACTTAGGAGTGAATACTGCAAGCATGACAATTAATCCGATTTATAAAAGGTTTGTCACTAAGGCAATTTATGAAATAAAACCACCAACAAGTTTCCAATACACGCGTCCAGCTCAGTGTAATAATAATAGTTGCAAAAGTTTCTATCTCCTGAAATGATAGTAATGATATTTAATACTTCATTAGCTTAAAAGCAGATGATTCAAGAATATCATAATTTCATACTACTCAAAGCATTTTGTTTTATAGCTCCAGAGATATGCTAGTAAATTAAAAAGTATACTTAAAATAATAAATCCAGATCTTGGAAGGCTAGCATTTAGAGCGGTAATACATCACAATAGTCTAAGCTTCAGGTTGATAATAATGAATTTATAAGAGGTGGCTTTTCTTTTTCTCTCTTTCCAACCTCCCGGATACCTCATTTTTCCACGCCCCAGACCCACGAAGACTTTGCAGCACAGCTGCTGGCAGTTGGTGGGGTTCCAGGAATCTTCCTTTGTCTTCAAACCATAACCTGTGAAAATTTTCCCATCACATTAAGCTCTCTTCTCCATTTGGGATATTTTGGTTAACAGAACTGTAATAATATATACCAAACTTGGTTTACCAATCCCGAAAGAGCCAAAGAACAACAGAATATTTACATGAAGATGGTAGTGAATGTAACTTAATCTTTATTCTTTTTGATCATCCCTTCAGGAATCGGATGCCCGCACTGGGCATCAGGAAACAGGAGTTACAAATGTGATGAAGCCATGCCATTTGCTAGTTAATAGAGATCTGGTTGATTGAATGTTAGATAACAGAATGTGATAAATTTTACAACATTAGAGAAGGAAAAAAGTAGGTTGCATAATTGCCACAGTATCTAAAAGAAAAAAAAAAAAAAAAAGAAACCAAAAATAAAAAACCCTGGAGCCAAGAGTTCTCATTTTAGCCGCAGTAGCCTTATGTTCCTAGAACATAGCTGCGGATAATAGGGTATAAAATGGTCACCTTGACTTTCCATAGGGGGAAGGGGACTTTCCATAGGGGGAAGGGATGGTGACTGTTCCTTCTGGAATTTCTTCCCCCTTTAGGGAGTGAAAGCCAGTGTCTGCAAGTTCCCTCTTGAATGGAGGTGGGCCTGGAGGGGGAAGGGAAGGATTAGGAAGTCACTCCTGCCAACCCACAAAGCTTCCCAGATTTTCCCCGCCACGGGGATATAGCAACTTAGTGAGAAAGTAAGAGGTACTTATGTCTGCGTGAGTAATACGTTTTTGAAGGGAAAAAGCCTGTAAAAACTAGTTTTTGGAGTATCTAAACACCTCTCCAAACAAAGGAAAACATCCTGGATTTTAAGCAGTATATGGTATTATTTACTTATGTCTTGATTTTAGATTGAAACTCCACCTGAAACAAAAATGCTAACCACATCTGTTTAAGGAGTGATGTTTGTTACTAATTCTATTTGTATTTAAAAGGTTTCTAGTTCATTTTTTTGGAGGGGATTACTATATAGTTCTATGGAAGAGATTACATTAAAATGAAAAAAAAAAAGTAGCAACATCTCATCCTTCTGCTCTAAATCAGGAAGACAATGCAGTGAATGCCAGGTATGGAGGACTCGAGGGAGCCAAATGACCAAATTAGTCATGGCTAAAAACCTAGAATTCAAGGTCATTTCTAAATGTACTGTTATAATCTTAAAATCAAAGCCTGAATTAAAGTTTGCAGTGATTTTTTTTTTTCTGTCAAAGTAAGGAGGTTTATAATAAGTTACACTTGTTTTTAACTGAATTTTTAAAACTTTAACATAAAAAAAGTATGAAGGTATCTGGTCTATTACATTATTTGTGTAGTTCTTAGTAATTGCACTCCATAAATCAAAATCATTAACTATAACTTTAAAAATTTGTGTCCTTTGATAAGATTAGTAAAAAATAAACATACAAACAAAGATATGTAAAAAAAAAAAAATAACCAGTTTCTCCCATCTTGTCAAATCTCTGGGGTGACTATTTCAGTCATTTTTCAATATCATTTGAAAAATGCTTTTCATCAAAGGGTTCGTTCTTAGCTTCTTCAGGATGTGTGTTGTGTGCACGTGTAAGAGAAAAGAGGTTTTGATGATATTGGAGCCTTGACAATTCTTGCCAATTATAACTTGTAAAAAAAATTTAACACTTCACAGGTGAAATAGCCCAATATTTGACATGTGCTCATAATTTAGCATATGATGAAAAGCCAGACTATGAAATGCTCAAGAAAATTCTGAACCCAGGTGGGATACCTTTAGGACCACTGGACTTTTATACCAGAGGAGAGAGTGTAAATGTGCATACTCCAAACAATCAAAAAGTAAGTAATTTGGTCCCTGGGATCCTATGATTTACCCTCTGTGAAGCTTTTCTACCAAATGAAGTTGTTTGAGGTCTCAAAAGGAATCTGACAACCCAGTTTCTTGGTTATTATATGCAATTCCTATTTCTCCTCAGCTCCAAGAAATTTTGTTGAAAGTTCTTTTGACCTGTTGTCTCTTAAAGAAAAATAGTAGGATCCATGGCCTATTTAGTGTTCTATTAAAGAAATAAGGCAGTGACTGATGTCACAGAGTTATGACCGGGGTCAGGTTAAAGGCTAATCTGACTTTACTCCTGAGAACTTTTATTTGCTGCTTCTCTTCAGACTTCCTTAGTCACTGCCCTCTGTTTTTGCTTACCGGTTTGGCCATAATTTGGTGGCAATCACAATGATATTCTTAGATTTATAACCAGAGGACTTGTTTGTACTGATATTTCAGTCTACAAAAATAACCTTTCGGAAAACATTTTTTTAAGTTACACCTTCTCTCCTTTACTCTGTAATCTTCCAACTGACTCACATACATCAACTTAAAAAAACTGAACTTGAAACAACACACAAGTATTAGGACTCACATAGCATTTCGTAGAGGGCGGGGGAGACTCGAGACTGCTGTGAGGGCCCTCACTGGACGGACAGCCAGATGCCCAGGCCTTCCTTGATGCTGTCCATACACACAAGATGGGGGCGGGGGCGCTTCTTCCTGATGCGTGTACAATAAGGTAGAGGGTCAGGATGCCATTCGTTTTTAATATTTCTTATGAACTTTGGATCATCGCAAGTGTGCATGAGCCAAGAATGCAGGATGCAAACTGATGTGACTGATAGGCTGCGAGATGAATGGTGAGTCAAGTATCAGTGCACAGATGGTTCTGATTTGCTGAATTTTGTAGCTGCTGCAACTGAAGACATAAAATATCCTTCTAGTCATAAATTAGCTCTTTGGAAGCAAAACCTTGGCACCAGAGCTTTACAACCTTCAATTAGTAGGGAAAGAAGTATTTGAATGACTGTGGTATTGACATCTGTAGGCCTGCATAGTAATCATTCCTAATAGAAGAGAATATCTGTTTGAGGAGGTTTTGCATGGCTAATTAACTACCAGTGAGAATATGTAATTTTTTCATGATCTCCTGATTGTCACCTTTCTCTCATGATACAATTACATTTTATTGTAGCAAATGCCTCACAAACCAATTGTCAGCACTATTTACGTATTGCAGAAGGCAGAACAAAAGTTCATGTTTAATAAAAAGCCAGTGGATTTTGATCTTGGTAATTACTGAGACTTATTTTAACAGTTTTATTGACTTTTGTGTTTTTATCACTTTTGCAACAAAACAAAGAGCCATTTCCTTAACATAGTATTTCCCTTGCAATAATGGTCACCACTTAATCTATGCTAATTTAAGTAGATTTTTTTTCCTTTTTTGTAGTTTTTCAGTTTCATAAACTTAATTGAAATATAAAAGAAGCCATTTTAAAAACTGATAGTTATATCCTCTGATGTAAAATTCTAATTATTATCCACCAGAATTTTCAGAAGGATGTTTGTTGTGAAACCATTTTTATATGCAGAGAATAGAACATAAAACATTTGTTCCAGTGAGCCTCAGTCAAAAATATTTTGTTCTTCCCTTTTTATTAGAGCACTTTGATTATGAGTAAAAAGAAAACACTAAGAATAATGTGCATTCTTAAGACCTTAGTTAATTTCTAATAATATGACCAGCTCCAGTGGTCATAGACAGTAAGGTGATTTGGAGATATTTCCACAGCAGATGAATTTTTATTGAATAATGCCTTTATTTCTGTAATAGTTAAAGTGTGCAAATATATTTAATAGTCATAATATAAAAATGGGTTCACCATGTGGCTAAACCCAGAGTATCTCAATTTTTATTTTTAAAGTTTACAGATTTTGTAATGTTGCAAAAACCAAGCTTGGAAATGTTTAAAAAGCAAAATATGACAATATAAACTGTCCTGTAGTCCCTTCCCCTGAATGTTACAAGTACAGGATAGCGCAGCTGATTGCTTCCGTGACAAAAATCATTTTCGGTCCAGAATGAATATCAATCACATAGCTCCAGATTTCTCTTTTTAGTCATAGAATCCCTTTTTAGTAACTAAAAAACATTTCCTGTTACTTCATACATGGTTTACTCTAGTTATTTAACAGAATATTGAATGAATTCTGGACTTACACTTTTTGGACAAAGATAATTAAAAAGGAGTCAGTAGACCAGAAAACATACACAGTTAGATAAATAAAATATTTTTATCATTCAGTCAGTATTCCAAGAAAAGTTAGGATTTTTTTTTTAATGTTCTTTCCCTCAGTGTAAGTGGTTGTGCGTTTTAAATTTAGCATTCCTAACAAAAATACGTTTGGTTAGGTATTAGAAAATAGCATATCACCAAAAGAATCTTGGCAAACTTACAGCATCTTTTTGCAAAAGAAAAATGAGGTATTTTTCCAATACTGGGTTTTAGTAGGCATCATAAACTGTTCCTTGTAAACTGAGCCGCTGCCTTGCACAAGTCCTCGAATGCTGTTACTGGAGTTAAATTGGAAATGAATTTTTGTCAAGACAGGGGAGACATTGATATTTTTTTCCTGAAAAGCAAATCTTTTGGGGCATTTGCCTCAATCAAAATGATGGTCTGTATGGCTGAAATCACTCCTTAGTAGCTCTGATGGCTCCTGAGGTAACACTGTCAAATTAGAAGAATCTATCATCAGGGCTACCACAGTCTATTTATGCCTTCCACTGGGATTTAATGTCCAAAATTCACTGAAGGAAACCATATTTCAGTAAAAATGCTTATTGAGGTGAGCTAAAGCTCTCGAATTCCCGGATGAGAATGCTAAAGCCAAGTTAGAAAACCATGATTATGGAAGGGCCCATTCAACCCTTGAATAAGCTGTTTCTTCAGGAGACAGTAGTGGATCCTTTTATCTCCCTGTTTGTTAGGATGCCTGCATCCATATTGTAATAGCACAGACACGTGGGCGTAATGAGCCACCCATCCTTCCTAAGTGCTCTACCGGGGCAGAGGAGTAGCTGTAGAACAGCTGTCCTACATTTCAGACAAGTAAAACTTTGTCCTTTCATTTACTCTAAATCTGAGATTCCCACAGCAAATCCAGGGGTGAATATATCATTATTGGTTATAGTAAACTTTGTATTGAACTTAAAAATTCATAAAATTCTTTCTAGCTTTAATTCTCAAAGTACTTCTATTAAACTTGTCTTCATATTTATATTGTGTGAGAAAAGGAGAATATAAATTATCAGCTCTGAGCACGTTTTTGACTTCCTGAATTTTGGGAGACCAGCGTATTCCTGATTTCTTAGAACACTGTGAAGTGCCAATGGAAAATTAAATAAAAGGTACCTTATTTGAATAGCCACTTTCTTGAAAATGACACATATTTGGGCAATATCATTTTATTTGATTATGTGAGATGCCCTGTTTCCTGTACTACTTTTATGTCTTTGAGGAAAGTTTTACCTCTGTTCACAATTGAACAGAGGTAAAACTTAATCATCCCATTTCACTCTTACCATTTAAAAGTTTCCCTAGAAATAGGAGTTTTTTCATAAACTGGATATCATTTTGTTTATTAGCTAGAAGTGCTTATGGCAGCATAATCTAACCATCCGGCCAACTGACAGCAGATCCAGTAGGCATCAGCTCTTCCAGAAAGCCTCTCAGAGGACTGAATATATTAGATCAAATTTTGTTTGTACATCAGAGGCTCCCAGGCCAAAACCTGTTATACCTAAAGTGCCTAGCATCCAGGAGGAATTAAAAACCTCAATTAATATCTCAACTAATCCTTTATATCATAAAACACAGTTTTACAATGATTGGCAAGCCAGTCTTTTATTGTGTACAACGGCCTTGGGAAAGCCTTTGCTTCACACTAGTGGTATGATGAGCATTTGTCACCAAAGACGACGTCAGTGGGAGAGTGACTCAGAAGGTGGTTACACATGAATTTTCCCAGTAGTTTGGGAGAGTTGAGTGGTGAAAATAAAGAAAGCCTGAGTGATGAGGGAACAATTCCAATTGTCAGGTTACTGAAAAGCAATGGCTTTGCTATCCTTTGAGAAGCTGGGATCCAGGAGGAGGGGCGAATAAAGAATGGTGTTGTGACAGCTTAGACCTAGCCACAAAACACCAGCATATATTAAAGGGAAGGAGTGAACACATTTGGCAAAAGAAGCTAAAAATTGAGAGACTACAAATTAAGGCTCTGCTTGCCCAGCCTATGTAATTCATTCTCCGTTTTGGCACAGGCTACTCCATTATTTCCCCTTGTGCTGTTCCTATCTTCTGCCCCCTATTTAACCCATGAGAAAAGGTGATGGCACTTTCAGCTGCTGTAAACATGAAGCTGCTGAGCAAATACTTCACATAAGGGTCTTCACTGTGGCTTTCAATCTTCCAACTCTATTGTGGGATCTGCCCTTCTATTTCCGTGTCTACTTCAAGGTTATTAAGAGTCAGTCATCCCCCGGGTAGCACCGTGGTGTGAAAAAGAAACCTTAGAGACAGCAGGCTTGTTGTAGAACTTAACCTCTGATACTGGTACAAGGTACTAGGTGACATGAACTGTTACTCACCCGCTCAAAGGTTAAATTACCTGTTTAAAAAAGTAAGCAACATCATAAGCTCCTTTTATACGTTCACATTAATTAGGCTCACTTCAATGATAGAAAACTAAGACTCTAATTAATAAGAATTTAAACTAAAAAGATGTACTGGATCCACTCCCAGCAAAGGTTAATAATGAATTCATGTGCAGTTTTAGAATGTGACAGTTTTCTGTAAAAATGCCGTTTTCAATAAGCAAGTTATCTGTAGAGATAATTTCTAAAGAGCGTACAACAGTGACACTAATTTTAATTGGTCTTGTAGTATTGATGAGAAAGAGTCTGGATCTTGCCAACTCCTATATTCTTTCCATAACATCCATTTGTTGCTTTCCTCTTTATTTCTTCCTTTTTTCAAAGCTTGGCAAGTTTAAAATTTTCAAGAATCTGGACATGAATGTATTTTTCTCTACAAGTGTCAAAAGTTTTCTTTATACATTATTACTCTCTATCAACAGGTTGTTCCTCGAAAGGCTGCAACAAAGCAAGTCAATCAGATGCAAAATAGGTTAATAGAAAAAAACATCCATAGTGAGAGAAGTGCTGAGTCCTGCTTAACAGGGAGAAAAGTGCAAAAAGAGGAGCCGCTGACTGGATTGTTTAACAGTGAGACAGCTCAGGTGAGAGGCTTTTTGTTGTTTCTTTTTTCCTTCATGTTACATTAGAATATGCCCTTTGGGAATAAAGACGTTTTATTTTCTCCTGAGGGCCAAGGTTGTATGGTTTGGTTAAATGAGAAGGGCAGAAAAATATCTTATCCAGTGGATGAAATCAAAGCAGCCGACACCAGTCATCATAGAAACAGAATGACAGTGAGCACATTTGCGTACAGATCTGATTTCTTTCTTTAGCCTTAAGAATGTAATGAAGTGCACTTAAATTTTTTATGCCATCTATGATCCATTAGGGACTCTTCACATATTCCGTACTCTTACATGGCTTCCTCCAATCTCACCCTTCTAATCAAATATAAGTGGAGAGTTTCCCTGTCAATATGGTTGTATTTTAAAATGATGTATTTTTTACGTTAGTCGATCATTTGGTTGGGTGTAGTGACTTACCTTTAGCAGAGGACTCATCCAGGCAACAGCAAAAGTCTTTCCTGATCTAACCCCCCCCTTTTTTTTTTTGACAAGAAGCAGAAGCATACAATGTATATATATCTTTTGTGAAAATTTTTTTTTTCCAAAATGACCAACATTTTATGTGATTGATAACCTGTCATTTTCCCCAACATGATTTGAGGTAGTTTAAAATATGATAGGATATTTTAATGGCCCCTCATCTTCTATCTCCCCCCACCCCCCAGATCGGTGTATCAGGCAGCTGGGATGTTAATCACCAAACAGAACACTGAATTTGGCTTTGAACTTTTTGGCAGCCAAGGCAAAAATTAGATGCGTAGAAGTTGGGCATTTCTTAATCCAATGAGCAAGTGTATACGTTTATCCACGGAAGGCTTTTTTAGTACTAATGAGAATCTTTTGCAGTTACAGTTCCCACCTTATAAAATTATAGACAAATACTGCTTGGTGATAAAATTTTTAGATCTTGAATGTTCGTTTTCAACCCTTACTGTCCACCAGAATTACTTATATATAGAAAAAAAAAAAAAAACTTATATATAGAGATAGGGAGGGATGATAAAAAACTGATGCCCAGGTTCTAAGCAAAGATTCTAAGCAAAGACATTGATTTATTTCAATTGGGGTGGCACTGAGATACATGCATGCAGATATTATCATTCCAGAAAGCTCTTTGTTCCCTTTCTCAGTCAGTCCCTTTACTCCCAGGCAACCACTGTTCTGATATTCTGATTTTCATCACTAGGCTCGTTTGGCCTCTTCTAGAATGTCAAAACCATGTAGTCACACAGTATGCACTCTTGGGTCTGGCTTCTTTCACTCAGCATTGTTTTGTTTTGTTTTAATTCATCCATATTGCTGCATCTATCAGCCATTTGTTCTTTTTCTTGTTGAGTGGTACTCCATTGTGGAACTACATCATAATTCATATATCCGTTCTCGTATTAACAACACCTGGCGGGACACCGTGGTGGCTCAGCGGTTAAGCATCTGCCTTTGGCTCAAGGCACAATCCTGGAGTCCCTGGATCAAGTGCCACATCAGGCTCCCTGCATGGAGCCTGCTTCTCCCTCTGCCTGTGTCTCTGCCTCTCTCTCTCTCTCTCTAATTAATAAATAAAATCTTTAAAAAAAACAAAACAACAACAAAAACGACACCTGGGCTGCCCCTGGCTCTAGCCACCATGAATAATAATAGTTGCTATGAACATTGTGACACAAGTCCTTCTATGGCTACGTTTTGTTTGTCCTAAGAAGTGGAACTGCTAGCTCACAGGGCAGATGTATGTTCAGCTTTATAAAAAGCTGACAAATACTTCCATTCTATACTCCTACCAGTAATCCTAGATCCTCCCCAACATTTGGTTTTGGTCTTTTTAATTTTAACCATTCCAACATACGTTATCTCTGTTGATTTCAATTATCACATGCCTGATAATAATTTGAGCACCTTTTCATGTGCTGACTGCCCATTATCTTCTTTTGTGAAATGTCTTGATCCATTTTATGTGGATGATTGTCTCTTTACCACTCAGTTGTAGGAATTCTATGTACATCTGTATTGTGAATATAGTCTAGTGTGCAGCCTGACCATTTATTTATTAGTTATCTTCAATGAGCAAAAACTGTTATTTTTATTTGAGGTTCAGTTTATCATTTTTTTTTTTTTTCTGTAAAGAAACCTGAGAAAACTTTGCCTATCTCAGGGTCACAGTTTGCTATGCATTTTTTAAAAACGTTTATAGTTTTAGCTTTCATTTCAAGTTTCTGAGCCATCTCAGATCATTCTTGTGTATGGTATAAGGGGTTGAGATTATTTTTACATGAAAGAGCCATTTGTCTCAGCACCATTTGTTAAAAATAGTTTCCTTTTCCTAATTAGTTTTGTTGGAGTCTTTTTCAAGTCAGCTAATAGTGTAAATCATGGTCTGTTTCTGGGCTCTCTTCTCTTGTTTGTCCTTACACCAAAACCACACTTCATCAATTACTGCAACTTTACAACAAGTTCTGAAATAGGTAGAAGTCCTTCAAACATTTTCTTCAAGAATGCTTTACCATTTTAGGTTCTGTTCCTTTCCATAAAATTTAAGAACCAGTTTGTCAATTTCCACTAAAAAGCAAATGGAATTTTGATTGCAATTCTGCTAAATCTAAAGATCAGTTTAGAGGAACTGAAGATCCCAGCAACACATTTGAGTCTTCTGATGTATGAAACTGATACTTCTCTCCATTTATGTAGATCTTTTACTTGTCTCAGCAGTGTTTTATAGTTTTTAGTGTAGATATCTTATACATTTTCCATTAAAATTATGTCTAAATATTTTACATTCTATTGTAAATATCATTTTTGCATATTGACCTTGTATCTTGGGATCTTTCTAAATACACTTTTTAATTCTAGTAGTTTTTTTTGGTAGATTCTTAGGATCTTTCTACATGATCATGTTTGTGAGTGGAGTTTTATTTCCTCCTTTCCAACACGTATGCCTTCATATCTTTTTTCATGCTTTATTACACCTGCAGTGACCTCTAATACTATATCCAGAGTGGGCATCCTTGCTTTGTTCCTGTTCTTTGCTGGAAAATACTCATCCCTTAACCATTAAACATGATGTTAGCTTTAGGTTTTTCCTAAATACTCTTTATTGGCTGAGGAAATTTCATTGTAGTTTGTTGAAAGAAAATAAAATTTAGGTCATGAATGTATATTAAGTGTTTTGGGGGGGATCTGCTGATCATATGATTTTTCTCCTTTACTAGAATAATGAATTACATTGATTTTTGAATGTTAAATCAACTTTTTGTCTCTAGGATAAACCCCATTTAGTCATGATGTGTTGTTATACTGAATTCAATTTGCTATTATTCCATTAAGGGGTTTTTTATATCTATATTGATGAGAGATACTGATCTATAATTTCTTTCCTCATATCCTTGTGTGGTTTTGTTTTTAGGTCATTATATCAGTTGGAAGTGTTTATTTTCAGGAAATGTTTTACTAAGATTTCTCTTTCATAAATATTTAATAGAATTTAGCAAGAAAATCATCTGGGTCCAGAGTTTTATCGTAGGAAAATTTTTAATTATGAATTTAACATCTATGATGAAATCATTAGATTTTTCTTTTTCTTCTTGTGTCAATTTTGGTAATATGTGTCATTCAAGGAATTTGTGATCTCATCTAAGTTACATTTTTCAGTACTATGTAGTTCATATTATTCTCCTTTTAGCATTTTCAGTATCCATTTTGATGTCACACTTTTATTCTTGATAATGGTAACCTTTCAGTTTCTTTTTCCTTTTTTTTTGTTGGTAGTCTAGCTAGATGCCTGTTGTTTTTATTGATCTTTTCAAAGAACTGATTTTTAGATTTGCTGATTTATCTACTGTTGATTTTTTTTTTCCTATTTCACAAATTTCCATTCTTTATCATTTCCTTCCTTATACTTATTTTGGGTACTCTTTTCTTTCAAGCTTCATAAGGTAATAGCTAAAATTAATTTTAAACCTTTTTTTTGGGATCCCTGGGTGGCGCAGCGGTTTGGCGCCTGCCTTTGGCCCAGGGCGTGATCCTGGAGACCCGGGATCGAATCCCACGTCGGGCTCCCAGTGCATGGAGCCTGCTTTTCCCTCTGCCTGTGTCTCTGCCTCTCTCTCTCTCTCTCCTCTCTCTCTGTGACTATCATAAATAAATAAAAATTTAAAAAAAAACAAAAAAAAAACAAAACCTTTTTTTTTCCTAAAATATATAGTGGAACACCTGGGTGGCAGAGTTGGTTAAGCACCTGACTCTTGGTTTTGGCTCAGGTGTGATCTTGGCCTAGTGGGATCATGCCCCAGGTCAGGCTCTGTGCTCAGCAAGGAGTCGGAGAGTCTTTCTGCCCCTCCCCCAATCTTGTATGCGTGCACACATGCTCGCTCTCTCTCAAATAAATCTTTTTAAAAAATAAAATAAAACTATACAAAATTTTTAAGCAGTGCTTTAGATGTAGTCCACAAATTTTGATATGTTGTGTTTCACTGTTGTTCAGTTAAATATATTTTCTAATTTCCCTTGACTTCTTTGATCCAGTGGATTATTTAGAAGTATGCTTTTTAATTCCTAAATATTTTTGAGATTGTCTTTGTACCTTTTTGTTTCTGACTTCTAATTTAACAGTTATTATCAGACACATATCCTGTATTCTTAATATCCTTTAAACTTGTGTTATGGCCAAGTTGACCATCTAGTGTGGTGAATGTTCCTTGTGTACTTCTAACAAATGAATACTCTGAAGTTTGCCGTTTACTATTTTAAAATGTTATTAGGTTGATTTTTTGTCTTACTCAAACCTTCTATATCCTTACTGTTTTACTTTATTTTGTCCTTCTGTTGAGTCACGTAATGACAAAGAAACGTTAAGTCTTCAACTGTAATTGCACATTTTCCTATTTTTCCTTTAGTTCTGTAAGTTTTTGCTTCATGGATTTTGATGGCTCTGTTAATAGGTACATACAAATTTAGAACTGTTACATCTTCCTGGTGAAATATCTGTTTATCACCATGAAACATCTTCTGTCAGTATTCTTTGTCTTGAATTCTACTTTATCTGATTTGGTTTTAACAATTCCAGCCTTCCTATGATTAGTTTACATGATATATCCTTTTCCATCCTTTTATGTTAATGTTTTGTATTTTTTTAAAAGATTTTATTTATGTCTGAGACAGAGAGAGAGATAGAGAAAGGCAGAGACACAGGCAGAGGGAGGAGCAGGCTCCCCACAGGGAGCATGATGTGGGACTCCATCCCTGGACCCCGGGATCATGCCCTGAGCTAAATGAAGGCAGCGGCTCAACTGCTGAGCCACCCAGGCATCTCTATTTTGTATTTTCTATGTCTTTGTGTCTGTGAGTGCTTTTGTAAATAACAGTGTTTGTCTTGCTTTTTTCTACAACCTCACAAAACTTTTAATCTGTCTGTTTCCATTTAATGTAATCATTGTAGTTAAATGTACAATCACTGTTTGATCTCTTTTTGCCCTCTTCATTCTTTGTCACTTTTTACCTCCTTCCTGCTTCTTTTTAGAGTAATGAAGAATTTGTCTTTCATCTCTTCAATTTTAAACTATACTGCTTTGGGTTCTTTTTTAGTTTCTTGGTTTTTGTTTTTGTTGTAGTGGGTACTTTAGTTCAGCAAGTTATGGCCTATGGGCCAAATTCAGCAAGCCACCTATTTTTGTAGTTATATTACAACACAGTCATACTTACTCACTTACATATTCTCTTACATGTTGTCGATGGCTACTTTCATGTTATAGTGGTAGAGCTGAGTAATTGTAACAGACTACATGCCCTAAAAATCTGAATATATTTGCCATCTGTCCTTTAAAGAAAAAGTTTGCAAACCCTTGCTCTCAAACCACTCTAATAGAAATAAAGTGAAAGCTACATATGTAATTTTAAAGAAACAGGTAAAGTTTTCTTTAATAATATAGTCTGATTGAACCAATATCCAAAATATTAGAATTGTAATAAAAATTGAGACATTTTACATTATTTTCTTCATATTAAGTCTTCAAGATCTGGTGTGTTTTATACTAACAGCACACCTTAATTCAGACTAGCCAAGTGTTCAGAACACTCCCAAGTGTTCAAGTCATATGTGGTCAATGGCTACTATAGTAGCATAGCTCTAGAAACTACAACATATATCTTTAACTTATCATACCATAGTCTACCTTGACTAATATACCAACCACTTCACATATAATGTAAGAACCTTATGAAAACACATTTCCATTTATCCCCCATCCTTTGTGCTATTGATGTCATACATTTTGTTTTTACGTATATAATTAATTCCATAATACAGTTACTGTGCTTTAAAATATCAGTTTTAGGGGTACTGGGTAGCATCTAGTTGGTTAAGTTGCTTCTCCCTCTCCCTCTGCTGCTCTCCCTGCTTGTGCTCACTTACTCGGTCTCTGTCAAATAAATAAAATATTTTTTAAAAATTAAAAAATAAAAATCTCATTTCAAAGAAATTAATGAGGAAGAAAAAAAAGTCTTAAATATCCCCATATTTGCTGTTGTTGGAATTCTTCAGACCTTCCATAGATTTGAGTTTACAACTGGTTCTTGGTTTTGAAAATTATAATGTGGTTATTAAGATGATGTCACTGGGGAATCTGGGTGAAGGGTACACAGCAGTTTGCTATTTTTTCAATTTCTGAGTGTTGCAATTACTTTAAAATAAAATGTTAATATATTCAGAAGTAAAATACAGTTCCAGCTCTCCCCACACCAAAAAAAAAAAAGGTGAAATAAAGATATTTTCAGACAGATAAGTGATAGAATTAGTTTCTAGGAAACCTATACTACAATAAATATTAAAGGAATTTTTTTTTGTTTTTTAAGATTTATGTATTTATTTTAGAGGGAAGGAAGAGAGAGCATGAACGGGAGGCGGGAGAAGGGCAGAGAGAGAGGGAGATAAGCAGATTCCCCAGTGAGTGGAGCACCTAATGCAGGGCTTGATTTCAGGACTCTGAGATCATGACCTAAGCTGAGGTGGGCTTTATTTCATTCTCTGTAATGCCCTCAAGGTCATGCCCTGAGTGTTGCATGTTATCTATCAGTAGTTTAGTTCATTCCTTTTAATTTGGTAAGTAGTATTCTAAAGTATGGATGTAGTGTTGAAGGGTATGTGAGTTGTTTTCAATTTTTCACCTTCCACCTTTTAGTATGATGTTAGCTGTAGATTTTTGGTACATGTTCTTTATCAAGTTGATGAAGTTCACCTGCTTTTCTAGGATATTAAGAGCTATGAATGAGTATTGAATTTTATCAGGTGCTTTTTCTGTATCAATTAGTATGAGCATATGATTTCTCAAATGTCACAAAATCTCATTCGTATTTGGTAGCTCTACAAAAACAGGTGGTGGGCTGGACTTGGACTGTGGACCACAGTTTACCTGTAGTCTATTTCATCTTGAATTAGCTTTGATTATTTGTGGTTTTCTAAGAATCGGCCCATTGTATCTAAGCAGTCATATTTTTATGTGTAGAAATGTTCATAGTACTCCCTTATTTAATCCTTTAAATGGCTATGGGGTCTGTAGAAATATTTCTAGATCTTGAGAGTTTATCAATTTTATTGGTTTTTTCAAAGGATGAGTTTTTTCTTTTTCTATTGTCAATCTCCCTGATTTCTATTCTTTTTGCTATATATTTTTTCTAGTTTCTTGAGATAGTAACTTATGTTTCTAATTGTTGAATTGAGACTTCTCTTTTTTTTCTAGGTATTTAATATATAGATTTAATATTTAATATATAGATTTCACATCTAGCACTGTTAGCCAAACCTTATATACTTTGATATATTTTAATTTACTTCAATAGGTTTTTAAGTTTATCTGAGGTCTCTAACCCATTCTGAAGAATGTTTTTAAATTTTCAAGTGTTTGTGGAAACTTTCGTATTCTTTCAGCTTGATTCTTGGTTTATTTTCCTTTTCTTTTTCTAGTTTAGGTGGCAGTTAGACTATTGTTTTGAGCCCTTTCATTTTGTCTATGTAAATATTAAATGCTATGAATGTCTTGTTAAGCCCTGATTTAACTACATCCCATAAATCCTTCTGTATTGTATTTTTGTTAAATTTTGTACTTTTTCATGAGACCTCTTTTGATGCTTTGGCTATTAAGAGTATGTTAATTTATAAGTATTTGAAGATTTTTCCCATTTTGTTACTGATGTCTAATGTATATTATTGTCTGATAATATACTTTGTATAATTTTATTTTAAATTTGTTAAGGCTTATTTTATGACCTAGGGTATGGTCTGTCTTGGCGAATGTTCCAATGCCAACT
Organism: Canis lupus baileyi; assembly: GCF_048164855.1. NCBI lineage: Eukaryota > Metazoa > Chordata > Mammalia > Carnivora > Canidae > Canis > Canis lupus. The sequence goes on from NC_132848.1 coordinate 61,381,235, forward strand.
GAAAAGAGCATGTATTCTGCTGTTTTGAGGCGGAGTGCTCTATCAATATCAGATACATCCCATTGGTGTCTGGTGTCATAATTTTTTTCTATAGCTTAGCTAGTTCTCTTGTAGTCTGTTAATTACCTAGAACAGGCTTTTCTACTTAGAATGATGTAGGGGTACTGCCTTTTCTTAATGCATGACAATGATGGATCAATAGGGCTCCTCTCCAGTGTTGGAGGCCAATGAGAAATAGAGTTGCTGCTTTTTGCTGATGTTTGCTTAATGCAGGTGGGAATGGCCCTTAGGGCTCTACTGCACAATTTCCACAGTGCCTGTTGGGGAGGAAGAGGTACTGCTTCTGCCTATGTTAGTGCAGAGGAGAACAGTCTAAAAGGCTCTGCCCTTTGGTCTCCATAGTATCTGGTAAGGAGGGGGAAGTACCACTGCAGTAATATAGGCTGGAAATGGTTGACAGGGTTCTGACTCATAAATAACCCCAGTGGGATAGGCTACAGCTTTGTTAGTGTGGGGATGGTCTTGCTGACAGGGCTCCACTTGAGTCTCAGTCCTTGGTGGGGAGGGGCAGGTATGCTTCCTGGTTAGCACAAGGTGGCAATACTTGACAGGACTCCACCCCACAGTTTCCACATCACCTAGTGGGAAGTAGAAAGGGTATATATAGCTTTTTCATGATGTTCATCTAGAATACAGTATAGTCAAAAGTGCTCTGAACTGTGTACTTGCCCTCCTGCTGGTCCATTGTTTAAAGACAGCAGGCTTTTTCTTGGACCTTATTTTGTCTGTGCATTTTGTTGTTTCAAATGTAGACTACATGATAGACCAGGCTGGGATAAATAGGCATCAAAAGAAGGTGTTTGGGGGTGAGACTTCTGGCGGGGTCCTTCCTTGTGTCCTAAGGTCCTTATCCAATCTCCTTTCTATTCTGTACCTTTCAGAAAGTTCTCTTAGTTGCTCTTTGTCCAAAAAAACTTTAGTAGTAATTAAGCAGAAAGAATAGAGTAGAATATACTTACTGTCTTGTCTGGAACTAGATGCCCCTCAACTTCACCATGAAGGGTTCACTGGACATGGAATTTTTCGTTCTGAACTTAAAAGATGCTGTTTCCTGTCTTCTGTAGGTTTTTTTTCCTAATAAGTTAGCAGTTATTCTTACTGACTTGTGTGTGTGTGTGTGTGTGTGTGTGTGTGTGTGTGTGTGTCTTCTGGCTGCTTTTAATATTTGCTTTTTTATCTTTGGTTTTCTAGATATGGTTGTCTTTATGTTTATTCTGCTTTGGATTCATTGAGCTTTTTTTTAATCTGTGGGTTGATAACTGTCATCAAATTGGAAAAGTTTGACCTATGATTTGTTTCATGCCTTAATCCTGATTCTTCTTCAGATACCCAGGTACATGTAAGTTAGAATTCTTTACTTTTTCTCAACAGGACTTTCCTGAGGCTTTTGTTCATTTTCCAAATTAGTCTTTTATCTTGTGCTTCAGTCTAATCCTTTGCCTGACCTCTAGCTATTAAACCTAACCAGTGGATTTTTAAATTTCATGTATTTTTCCATTCAAGCAGTATTTTATGTTGCCCATTTCTCTGATGAGTCTCTCAATCTGTTCACTAATTATATTTAACTTTTCATTTAAGTCCTTGAACATACTTATGTAGAGGTTTTATGTCCTTGTTTGAAATTTTACCATCTGGGTCACATCTATTTCTCCTTTTTACATTTTCCTGTTCCTCATGTATAGTAAGGTTTTATTATATGCTGAATATTATGAATACAAGTCAGGTCTTGAAATTCCACATTTTATTGTATTCCTTTAAAGAGTGCTGACTTTTATCCTGGGAGGTAGTTTATTGGTGATTCAACTTATTAGTCAGGTCCTGACTTGTTTGGGCTTTTTGGAGACTGATCTAAGGTAAGGGTCATCTGAAATTGTAGCCTAAGATCTAGGTGGTTTTTCCTTTTTTCAAGAATGACAGCCTTGTTTGTTTTCTGTGCCTGATAGGTTGCTTCATTTGTCCAGCTCTATTGTGTTCATTTCATGGGCTTTATCAGCAGGAGAGAAGGTCTGATGCCCATTTTTTCATGGCCAGAACTAAAGGAGATATTGATATTTTTAATAGGTTTTTAATTGACTCTGATATGCATTCAAGGCTAGTAACTTGCTCAGAATTCAAGGTTTCTCCACAGCATCACTCTGGGCATACTGAGCTGGGTTAAGGGTCTATCCTGTACACTATAGGATATCTCTGGTCTTTATCCAGTAGATGCCAGTAGTACCTTCTCCCAGTCATAGTAACCCAAAATCTCTCTAGAAATTGCTAAATGTCCTGTGGGGCAAAATTGTCCCAGGTTGGGAAACACTAAACTAGCAGAATAGATTACTGCATACCTTAAGCCCCTGCTACTGAAAGTATGCTGTGCCAACCAGCTGCATTGGCATTACCTGGAGCTTCTTAGAAACACAGAATCTAAGGTCTCATGTGAGACCTTCTGAATGAGATCTGCATTTTAACAAGATCCCAAAATGATTTGTATGCTTTTTCTAATGTTTGAAAAACTATGCCATAGATCAGACTTTTTCTTAAAGAGCCAGACAGTAAATATTTTAGGTTTACAGCCTACTCTTTGTCAGAATAATTCAACTCCACCATTTCAGTATAAAAGCAGCCATAGACAATACATAAACAAATGAGTGTGGCTGTGTTCCAATCTTTATTCACAAAACAGGCAGCTCACAACATTTTTACAACCCATGCCACAGACTATCTTTCCCAAGCAGATCACTCAGTAAACTGAAGACAACTGGTGGTTAAATCCTTACATGAGCGCCTTCCTATTTGATATCAGTTGTTGCTTAAAGAGAGACTGGGCACACAGGTTATATAGTAGACAATTCCATCTTGAAATTCTAGTAGTTTGACTTCTTATCTAGGTGGGTTATCATCTACTTCCACATGTATATGTAAATGCTACTTAAGTTAGCTTCCCAGTGGTCTCAGCCTTTAAAAATATACAATTTGATGGCATATTTTCTTTTTCTTTGTGGAAGAACAGTGCTTTATGGGAGTAATTATCACTTACTTTGCTTATAGCAAATAAAGTTGAAACCTTTTTTTAAGTAGGCTCCATGGACAACATAGGGCTTGAACTCATGATCAAAATCAAGTGTCATATGCTCTACCCTGGGCCAGCCAGGTGCATCAAAGATAACAAAACTTTAGGAAAATGGTGATAGGATGACTTTTTAGCTCTCAGGCAGTAAAGAGTAGCTTAAAGTCAGTTATTTGACTCTCAATAGTTTCTTCGAAGTAGAAGAGCTAACTAAAGTGCTTCAAGACATCTATTTTGTTTTATATACCTTATGTATACCTTATGTAGAAGTTACTTTTTACCTTCTAAAACTCTATCCTGAAAGTGACTTTTGTGAGAGTAAAAAAGCTCAAGTTTGAAGAATGGTCATTTAGAGGTCGAGAAAGTAGCTATTGTGAGGAATGATGGTAATACATCAAATGAAGATTGAAATATTTTGCCTTGTTTTTAAATCCCTCCTGACTTGATAAATAGTACAAGGAAGGTCAGGTCACCAATGTGAAGCAGAAACAGAACTTTTAACCAGCTAATTTGAAAGCAGGAAACAGATTCTTGGAGCTCTGGCCAACAGGAATGATGTTAAAAACACTTAAGAAATTCCTGGAACTTACATATATTGTATCTGTTCAGTCTATAGTGGTTGGTCTGTTCCCAGGTAGTTTCCTCTGGTTATTAAATAGCCTCTTTATTTACCAAATAGATGGCATATATGTTGGGTAAAAGATGCGGATGTCATGATGAACTTTGGGAATCACTATTTTTAAATTTTATGTTTTGTTGTGGTAGAAAGCATATACCTCAATTGTGTGGTTTAGTAGTGCCAAGTACAATTCATACTGTTGTATAACAAACAATCTCCAGAACTTTGCATTTTGCAAAACTGAAACTCTAGGCCCACTAAATACCAGTTCCCCTCCACTTTGACAACTACCCCTTTACTTTGATATTTTGACACCTTTAAATATTTTGTGTTAGTGGAATCATATACGTCCCTTTGTGACTGGCTTATTTTGCTCTGCATAATGTCCTCAAGGTTCATTCATATTGTAGCATGTGGTAGGATTTAAGGATGCAAAATATTTCATTATATGCTTATATCACATTTTCTTTATCCATTCATCTACCTATAGATCTTTGGGTTGTTTCTTCCTTTTGGCTCCTGGGAATAATGCTATGATGGGTGTATAAACATCTCTGCAAGAAACTTATTTGAATTCTGAATATATATCTGAAGTAGGATAGCTGGATCATATGGTAATTCTACTTTTAATGTTTTGAGGAACTTCTGTACTGTTTCCCATAATGACTGCACCATTTTACAGCCCTACCAAGAGTATACAAGGGTTCCAATCTATCTTCACCATGTTATTTTCTGTTCTTTTGATAATGGCCATTGGTAAGATATACCTCATTCTGGTTTTGATTTGCATTTGTCTTATAATCCATGATGCTGGCATCTTCTCACATGCTTTTAGAGAACTATTCAAGTCTTCTTTACATATTCTGGATACAAGTCCTTTTTTTTTTTTTTTTTTAAAGATTTTATTTATTTATTCATGATAGTCACACAGAGAGAGACAGAGAGGCAGAGACACAGGCAGAGGGAGAAGCAGGCTCCATGCAGGGAGCCCGACATGGGATTCGATCCCAGGCCTCCAGAATCGCGCCCCGGGCCAAAGGCAGGCGCCAAACCGCTGCGCCACCCAGGGATCCCTGGATACAAGTCCTTTATCAGATAAATGATTTGCAGAATTTTCTCCCACCCTGTGACTTTTTATTTTAAATGATGTCCTTTGAATTACAAATATACGAGAACTCTTTGGGTCCTACAGTTAGACAAAGATTTTGTTTTTTCCTAAAAGTTTTATATTCTAGCTATTAGGTCTAGAATTTTTGTGTAAAATGAGGTAGGGGTGTAAATTTATCTTTCTGCAAGGATGTCCAGTGTCTTCCACACTTTTGTCGAAAATTACCTGTCCTTGGTCCTTTTGTTGGAAACCAACTGCTCATATATGTGAGAGTTTACTTCTGGACTTTGTTCTATTCCACTGATCTGAATACTGGTTCTTATGCCAGAACCATTCTGTCTTGATTTCTCTAGCTTTGTGGTCAGTTTTGAAATTGAGGAATGTTTCTTTCAATTCTGTTCTTTATCAAGGTTGTTTTAGCTACTTTGGGCCCTGTGCATTTCCAAAGCCTGTTAGGATTTTGACTGAGACTGTGTTCAGTCAATGTGTAAGGTTAGTTTAGCAAAACAAAACAAAATAAACCCACATTTTGCCTAAATAGTAACTGCCCTATGCAATCAGTTTCTGGCTGGAGTTGCTAAGATCTGAGTTCACGTATATTAGGTCCTACCCATGGAATAGTGGCTGATTCTTCCTAAGAAATAAGCATGTTGCTTCTTGCCTTATGGAATTCCACAAATACCTGATTTTTATGTTTATCCAGAGATTTATTATGAGGATATCCTCCTTCATACCTCCACAGGTAGACAACTTGATCCTGCTTGCCATACAGTATGTTCCAAGTCCCTACCAGAGTACAAAGTTAATGTTTATCTTCATGAATCTCTGGCAACATCTCTTGACAAATTTTGTTGTGTGCTTCTAGGCATTTCAGTTTAACACTGTAAAACTATAATTTGTAGAGCCTGTTTGTTTCCTTTTTGGCTAGGAGATTAGAATGAGCATCTTTTCTTGGATCAACTTTCAGGACAAATAAGGATTTTAACCAGCTGTCTTCTCAAGCTCTGTTATTGGAAGACGTCATTCTCCGGAGCCTGGGCAGGAGGCTGCTGATTGATACTGCTCTGCGGACATGTAGCACTGCCCCCACCATCTTGTTCTGCTGCCTTGGCTCCTTTAGAATCATTAATTATTAATGACCAAAAAGCTTTCTAATTATGACTGTCCTGCCCATGTAAGATTAAGCCCAGTTTTTTGTCTTGCCAAGAAAATTGTTTTCATATTTCATATTTTTAGAGGATAAATTACTTATGGGATGGCCCATTTGCTGATTTGAAAGAACCAATCAGTTTAACTAGATTCTGGTTGGTTAATGTGATAAAACATAGGATCCAGGACCTAAAACTTCTCGGGAAAAATATACAAAAATTTGTTCTTTTTGTGTAACATGTTTTATTTAGTATTCTTACAGAATACACAAAATAAGTATTAGGATAACCCAAACCTAACACCATATATATAGTGATTGATATATTTTTTTTCTTCCCTATAGGAAAGCACAAGAAGAAGACAGAAGTATTATGAGTCTGAAGAAAGTCTGAATGAAATAAAAAGTTCTTCACAACAAGCCAGTAGTATACAATTCCCAAATTCATTTTATGAACCCTATCAAGATTTTACCAGGCCAGATATAGTCAATAATTCAAGATCTTCCTCTACTTCTACAACTGGTTTGGAGGTCACAGACTTTACTCTTAGTGAAGAGACAAAGGCAGACATGTATTATTATGGCTTCATCATTCTTTTTCTTTTGACTTTAGTATGTCTTGCTTTATATTTTCTCTGAAGAGCTCAAATAAAATCCTTTTGATAATTTTTAAAGTTGCCAGTTCTTCACAGAAATGTTACATTCTTATTTCAGGATTTCCTCACAGACATTTTCAAGGTAATTGGCTTGTAAAAAGAGAACACATTTTAACAAAGTAAGTTTGTGGACATTCTAAAAATAAGACTGCTTTGTACTAGAAAATAGTGTCATGATACAGTTTAGAAAATACTTTTTTTGGTCAAAGGAGCAATTTAAAAAAGATGTAACAAAATGTTTTAGATAGAAAGATAGATAGATATAGCATATCAACTAATCTTCCAAAACATGTTACTAAAAGCTAGGCACATTATATGAAATGTGATTAATGATTTTCTTACCTTGCTGCAATATGGGCATTCACCAAATATGATGTTAAAACTCTGTCTACTAGTCAGTAGTCCTCTCAACCACTAAAGATTTTAAAAAGAGAAGATAAAGGGAGCAGTGTCAGCATGATTACAAATCACAGATACTCCAAATAGCACATCCTTTGAGTACATATTCTAAAAGATTTGCCTTCTTAATTTTCTTTTACAAAAAGTAAAGGGAACATATCCTGAACCAATACCAGACTGGTAATATGCTGAATAACAAGGGGAGACCAGCATGGATTTCAAGGTCAATGCCATTGGTTTATGGGCCCCTTTATGCACTTTCTCAACTCCCAAAACAGTCACAAAAATAATGCACACAAGTCCATGTGGTTCACAGACCCCACCTAAAATCATTTATTACAAATTAAGCATTGCTGCTATAAAAGATACCATAGGCTCTTGAATATTTAGGTCTTAATCACCAATACTGGGTTAATTCTCAATCCATTAATTAGAAGCATGAAGTAGTCCATTTTTAAAAATTAAATGAATATTCATTATTACAAAAGAAAGCATATGTTCCCTTAAGAATATCTCTATAATTAGACCTGGTACTTTATGATTTTAATATAAGATAAATTGACATCTCTACATTCTCCATTGTTAAAGTGCAGATAACACCACTGCCATCTCTTAAGCACAAAAACGGGAGGTGATATTAAGACAAAGCACAATACAACTACAAGATGTTCTACATATATATGCATATATAGTTAATCATGTCAACTGTGCACTAACATGAATGCTATAGAGATCAAGTGACTACACAGGAATGAAAGCAGAGTTCATATATAGTAAATAGTAAAAGGTTAATGCATTCTTCTCAATATCAAATGTAAGATTCTTACATTTAGTCTATACTTGTGCACTCTGAAAAGTAATAGAGACTTGATAGTGCTACTTCCCTTTCACCTTATTGCCATCACTACTCCCATTTGGATGAGTCTACAGAGTTTGTGCTGTGGTTATTACAGGAGATATTTACTTGAAGAAACCAAGATAACATCAATTTGATTTGTGAGCATCAATAAGCAGTCCATGAACATATTCTAGGTATTTTTTTTCCCTGTTTGGGATTTCTTCACTTATTAGTGACCAGGATGAAAAAAATGAAAGCACATGAGCATCTGGAAATGAACTGGTAAAGAAGCTTATGGCAATAGAGATCACCATTCACTAAATAGATTTTAGACTCCTATATTCCTATGTCATGGTAGCCAAAAAAGTCTTGACAAGGTTATTTTTTTATTTGTACCTCGTATAAGCATATTTGATGGAAAGGCTGTCCACATTGTAAATTATCACACACTTGATCAGGAATGGCACCATCAAGCTGATAGGCATAACAAATCCCACAATCCATAGAAAAATCCTTCAAAAGAAAATAAATATTTATAAGCATATGTGTTTAAAATACACATGATAAAATAAGAAAAAATGAGTAATACATATAAATATTAACTATATAAAGTTTTTATAAAGGTAGCTATATCACTATGTTACAGAAAATAGTTACATCACTATTTAACACCTTAGAAAAGCTATTTGTGAAAAGAATACTTCCTTTTTCATCCAACAAGTAACACACACACAGATCTCCTCAAAAAGAGATTCTATTTTGGGCTCAGTTTTCCCATATTGTACGTCAATATAATGGCACAGTAGTATGCAAAGAGAAGAACTGACATTAGCTAGTGATTACTAAACTTCAAAATTCTATAACTAAAGGAATAAGACAAAAATATCCCCACCACTTTGAGTCTACAACCTCTCAGCAGCTTTATCAAAAATCAATTCTAAGTTTATTATTTTTGCAACACAGTAATGTCTATTCATTTTTAAAAACTGTACAGCCACCTTTCACAAATACATCAAGCTAATTAAAACTTTATTTCAATGATTCATAAGTAGATAGTAATAGAATATCCAAACATCTCATTAGCTACTTTAGACCTTTCCCCCTATTTTTAATAATAAAGATGTCTGTCATTAATCACTTTACTGCTATGAAGACCATGAAAAAAGTATACTTAAACCACTTATCAAAGGTTAACAAGTTCTTTGATGCTACTGTTGCTTGCAGTTCAGAAGTCTGTTATAATATTCTTCCAATTCCCTCCCTTTCAGCCTCATTTTTCTCTGGTGTCTAAAAGATGAACATTTAACTTTCATTATGCTATGCTGTTTGGAATATCAAAGCACTGATAAAACTTACAGATTTTTCCAGGTTAGCACGAGCTGGAAAATCTATTTCTAAAACATCTTTCAAGTTTTGTAACAGACTATTTTCTGGATCCCTGAAAGCATGAAAAGAATTTTGTTACTAAATTTGCAAATTAATAGAAAACATAATTGTATTGCAAAGTTACCTACCACAAATGTATGTTTCTGCTCAGTTTAATTCCCAGCGGTTTTACCACTTCAGATGGGGGGAAAAGAGAGTTTAATAATTTAGCGTCTGCTGCTCTCACTTTGTGAAGTGACATTTAGCACAGAATTTTTTTTTTAACTGAGATATAACTGGCATACAACATTGTATTAGTTTTAGGTGTACAACATAATGATTTGGTATATGTATGTATTACGATACACTTCCTACACAGTTTAGTTAACATCTATCACTGCATGTAGTTACAAATTTCTGATGAGAACATTTAAGATGTATTCTCTTGGCAGCTTTGAAATATACAATATTGTTAAATACAGAACTTGCTAATCACTTAACTATAAAATCTAAATCATGTATGTTTTAAAAACTACAAAAGTACATAGTTCAGAAAGATGAGACATTTTCATTTAAAATGATTACCTATATATATTGATATTTTAGAGTATTTTAACAGTGCAAGATAATTTTATGACTCTGTTAAAAACACTTAAATATGAGATCTCATACCATGGTCAGCTCCAAGAAAGCAGCACTCAGGAAGCATAGTGGGATGCCTGGGGTCAACCTCTATATTTATTGAAGCCCTATTCTCTAAAATATAAGAATATTAAAGTTTATAGAAGTAGAAAAGTTCATCAGGCAAAAAGTAAAGGAGCACTTATCTGGATACTTATTGTACCAAAGGATAGATTAGCTAATGTTTTATAGTTTTTTTAATAAGTGTATTAGTATTTTATAATCTAATATAAATTTTGAAATTACGATTATGACTAAAGATTTGGGGATCCATCCAGAGTTTCAAAATACACAGTCAATTCACTGAGTTACTACAATTAATTTATACTAGAATTCTGGTCAGAATTTTATTGCAGTTTAAATAAAAATTATCTATATGGTGATAAAGATCTTTAATGTTAAAAAAAATAGCAAGATTGAGAAATAATTATCTAAATGACTTCTATGACTTTCTTGAAAAGCAGAACTGTGGTCAAACATAAAAAGACCAAACACAATAAATGGTAAAAACAACATGTTTATGATTTTTTATGAAATTTTATCAAAACATTCTCTATCAATAATCACTTTTAATATAAATAGACTAAATGCTCCAATCCAAAGACAGGGTGTCAGAATGGTAAAAGAAAAAAAAAAAAAAAAAAGACCCATCTATATGCTGCCTGCAAAAGACTCATTTTAGACTTAAAAACACCTGCAAATTGAAAGGGAGGGGGTGGAGAAACATTTATCATGTAAATGGGTTTCAAAAGAAAGATGAAGTAACCATATTTATATCGGACAAACTAGACTATTTTTTAAATTCAATTAACATGTAGTATATTATTTCAGAGGTAGAGTTTAGTGATTTATCAGTTGCATATAACTCCCAGGGCTCATTACACCACTTGCCCTCCTTAATGCCTATCACCCAGTTACCCCATTCCCCCACCCACCACACCTCCAGCAACCCTCAATATGTCTTCTATAGTTAAGAATCTCTTATGGTTTGTCTCCCTCTTTGATTTCAAGTTATTTTTACCCTCCCTTCCTCTATGCTCCTCTGTTTTGTTCCTTAAATTCCACATCTGAGTGAAATAATGTAATTTTCTCTGACTTATTTCACTTAGCACTAATACCCTCTATTTCCACCCATGTCATTGCAAATGGCAAGATTTCACCTTTTTGATGGCTAAGTAATATTCCAACCCACACAGAGATACACACACACACACCACTCCACATCTTCTTTATCCATTGATATGTTGATGGACATCTGGGTTCTTTCCATATATTTTAGCTATTATGGACACTGCTGCTATAAACACTGGGGTGCAGGTGCCCCATCAAATCACTATGTTTGTATCCTTTGGATAAATACCTAGTAGTGCAACTGCTGGGCCATAGGGTAGCTCTATTGTTAACTATGGACAAACTAGACTTTAAACCAAAGACTATAACAAGAGATGATAAAGAAGGGCATTATATCATAATAAAGGAAACAATCCAACATGAACATCTAACAATTGTAAATATTTATGTTCTATATATTTCAGTAGAAGCACTGAAATATATAGAACAATTATTAAAAACAAAGGAGCTGAGAGATAACAGTAATAGGGAACTTCAGGACCCCGTTTACATTAATAGATCATCTAAGCAGATCAACAAGGAAACAATGGCTCTGAATGACATACTGGACCAGATGCACTAAACAGATATTTTCAGAACATTCAACCCTAAAACAGCAGAATACCCATTCTTTTCAAGTGCATATAGAATATTCTCCAGAATAGATTGCATATTAGGTCACAAAAACAGGCCTCAACAAATACAAAAAGATTAAAATCATATCATTCACCTTTTCTGAACACAATGCTATGAAACTTAGTCAACCCACAAGAAAAAATTGGGGAAGACCACAAATACATTGAGGTTAAACAACATGCTACTAAACAATGAATGGGGTCAAACAGGAAATAAAAGAAGAAATTAAAAAATACATGGGAACAATTGAAAATGAAAACACAACAGTCCAAAACCTTGGGGATGCAGCAAAAGTGGCCCTAAGAGGGAAGTATGTAACAGCAATACAGGAATACCTCAAGAAGCAAGAAGAATCTCAAACAACCTAACCTTACACCTAAAGAAGCTAGAAAAATAATGACAAAGCCTAAAGCCAGTAGAAAGAAGTAATATTAAAGCAGAAATAAATGATATAAAACTAAAAATAAACACCCTCGCCCCCCAAAAAAAGAACAGATTGATGAAACCAGGTGCTGGTTCTTTGAGAAAAAAAAAATAATAATAATAAACCTCTAGCTAGACTTACCAAAAGAAAAGAGAGAAGGGGTCCAAATAAATAAAATCACAATGAAAGAGGAGAAATAACAACCAAAACCACTGAAATACAATTATAAGAGAATATTATGGAAAAACTATATGCCAACAAACTGGGATAACCTGGAGGAAATGAATAAATTCCTAGAAACGTAAATTACCAAAACTGAATAAAAAAGAAACAGAAAACTTGAACAGACTGATAACGAGCAAAGAAATTGAATCAGTAATCCAAAAACTCCCAACAAACAGAAGTCCAGAGTTAGATGGCTTCACAGGTGAATTCTACCAAACTTTAAAAGAAGAATTACTACCTAGTTCTCAACTATTTGGAATAGTTCTTAAACTATTCCAAAAAATGGAAAAGGAAGGAAAACCTCCAGATTCATTCTATGAAGCCAGCATCTCCCTGATACCAAAACCAGATAAAGACTCCAGTCAAAAAGAGAACTTTTGGTCAATATCCCTGAAGAGCATGGATGCAAAAATTCTCAATAAAATACTAGCAAGTTGAATACAAAAATACATTAAAAAAAAATCATTCACCACAATCAAGAAGGATTTATTCCTGGGCTGCAATGCAATGGTGGTTCAATATTCACAAATCAATCCATGGGATATATATACCATATTAAAAGAAGGATAAGAATCATTTCAATAGATGCAGAAAAGGCATTTGACAAAATACAACATTCATCATTCATGATAAAAACTCTCAACAAAGTAGAGTTAGAGAAAACATACCTCAACATAAAAGCCATCTATGAAAAATCCACAGATATCATCCTCACTGAGGAAAAACTGAGACCTTTTCCTCTATGATCAGGAATAAAACAGGGATGTCCACTTTCACTACTGTTATTTAACATAACATTGGAAGTCCTAACTACAGCAGATGGCAAAAAAGAAATAAAAGGCATCCAAATCAGCAAGGAAGAAGTCAAACCTTCACTCTCTGCAGATGATATGTATTCTATATACAAAACCCACAAGACTCCATAAAAAAACTGTTGGAATTGATAAGTGAATTCAGTAAAGTTGCAGGATACAAAATTAGCGTTCACATGTCTATTGTATTTCTATACACCAATAATGGATCAGCAGAAAGAGAAATTAAGGAATCAGTCTCACAATTGCACCAAAAACAAGATACCTAGGAATAAACCTAACCAAAGAGGTTAAAGACCTGCACTCTGAAAACTATAAAACAATTATCAAAAAAAGTGAAGATGACACAAATAGACATTCTATTGAAGATTAAAAGAAAAAATACTGTTAAAATGTCTATATTACCCAAAGCAATCTACACATTTAATGTAATCTCTAGCAAACTACCAACAGCATTTTTCACAGAACTAGAACAAATGATCCTAAATCTTGTATGGAACCACAAAAGATCCTGAATAGCCAAAGCAATCTTGAAAAAGACAAGCAAAGCTAGAGGCATCACAATTCCAGACTTCAAATTATATTATAAAGCTGTAGTGATCAAAACATCATGGTATTGGCACAAAAACAGACACACAGGTCAATGGAACATAATAGAAAATCCAGAAATAAACCTACAACTATATGACCAGTGAATCTTTGACAAAGCAGGAAAGAATATCCAATGGGAAAAGAATAGTCTCCAACAAATGGTGATGGGAAAACTGGGACAGAAACATGCAAAGGAATAAAATTAAACCACTTTCTTACACCAAACACAAAAATAAATTCAAAACGGGTGAAAGACAAACTGAGTGTGAGACCTAAAACCATAAAAATCCTAGAACACAGGCAGTAACCTCTTTGTAACACTGGCCATAGCAACTTCTTTCCAGGTATTCTGATGCAAAGGAAACAAAAGCAAAAATAAGCTATTGAAACTTCATCAAAGTAAAAAGTTTCTGCACAGAGAAGGAAACAACAAAACTAAAAGGAAGCCTACAGAATGATATTTGCAAAATGACATATCTGATAAAGGGTTAGTATCCAAAATATAAAAGAATGTATAAAACTTAACACCCCCCAAAAAACAAATAATCCAATGGGAAAATGGGCAGAAGATATGAATAGACATTTTTCCAAAGACATACAGGTGGCCAACAGACACAAAAAGATGCTCAAAATCACTCTTTATCAGGGAAATATAAATCAAAACTCTAATCAGATACCACTTCACACCTGTTGGAATGACTAAAAACAACATAAACAGGTGTTGGTGAGAATGTGGAGAAAGGGGAACCCTCTTGCACTCACTATGGGTTGGAATTCAAACTGGTACTGCCACTCAGGAAAAGAGTATGAGCTTCCTTAAAAAGTTAAACATTAGAACTACCCCACGATCTGGCAATTGCACTATGAGGTATTTTCCCAAAGAATACAAAAATACTAATTCAAACGGATACACGCACCCTGATGTCTACAGCAGCATTATCTATAAAAGCCAAATTATCTACAGCCAAGGGTCCATCGACTAATGAATGGATAAAGAAGAGGTGATATAGATATACAATGAAATATTACCCAGGCATAAAATACAATAAAATCTTGCCATTTGCAACTATGTGGATAGAGCCAGGGAATATTATGCTAAATGAACTAAGTCAGAGAAACACAAATACCATGTGATTTCACTCATACTGGAATTTAAAAACTTAAAGAATAATAAAAAAATATAGAAAAAAATCTTTACTGAGTTCTTCTGTCCCATGTGAAGCTTTCTATTGTAAGTTAACAATGGATTCTATCCATATTAAATCAGAAATTCATTCAATACATAAACAAAAACAACTAAACTGTTTACAGAATCTAAGAAAATCTATTTCTACTTGGCACCAGATTCTTTTTATAAACTCTATCTGCAGGAATATTGTATTAATTTCAGAAGTTTTACTATTTTTAAAGGTATACATTAATATAACTATAAATAAAGTCTAATTGGATTTTATTTTTACAGTAAAAATGGCTTGATAAATTTCATATACTATAGCATTAGCTTTTGGCTAAGGCTGGCAATAATATGAGCTCAATTACAACAGACCTGACAAAAAGATAATCATGCAATATTTAAAAAATGACTACAAATCATTCATGGGAAAAACGAAAATACAAGTTAACTTATAATCTCATTTGTTTACACATTCTTTACCATGAGCACAAATTCCATATTAGCCTTTAGCAATGTCATGTACTAAAGGCCCCAGAAATTACTTAACAGTGGGTACATTATTTAATATACTTCAATTAATTTGCTAAAAGCTTGGCCTTAAAAAGGCAAATCAATGCTTGAAGGGAAAATAAAAAGAGCTTGAAGGTATATATAGAGTGAATAAAAACCAGGTTGTTTATGCTGAAAATGAGAAATATAATAAAGGGATATTTAATCATTACCTGATCAAAAAAATTATTTAAATGGAGCCATGAAGGAAATTAATTACTATAGTTCTTTGATGAAAATATTTTCATTAATATCTATTTGTTTACAAATATACCATAATTTGTTATTCCAAATTAAATACCATTAGACTTCTTAGACTGAGTAACAATACTAATTGTAGAACTGCTGCACAATACCTTCCTTTTCTCATAATTACATGTTACTTTTCTCCCAGATAATCTATTATGCCTGGGGGAAAAACTATAAAAATTTATAATGTGGATATGATTCACAACAGAATTTTGTAATATCCTTTGGAATATATACCTTTTAACAATTTATTTGGGCTAAGAAAAACACGAAGGAAACATAAACAGGTATAATCATCAAACTACACTACTTACTGTGAACTCAAATATAGCTTAATATATCTAAAATATTGACAGCTTGAATTCTAAAACTAACATATATTACTTGTTCATAATGAAAATACAGTAATAATTTTATAATAAAGATAATATGGTAATATTGCAGGGATATTTAGTTATATCACATATTATTCATTAATATGTATTTATAGTAAAGAAAATACTTAAAATATGTCTATTATTTTGTGTTTTCTATTTACTCTTCAATGACATGCATGGCCCACTTCAGCTTTTTTTATCCTCTCAATTTTGTCAGAAAATATTCCCAGATCTGTTCATGTCAATCTTATCTAGATTCATGGATGAAGACTTCCATTATTATAATTTTTTTCCTAAGCAATAATGTAAGTCTTGAAAAACTTGTTCCACTATTTCTGTGCTAATTAGAAGCTAATTAAACAGTATCTCTGAATGATACTTCCATTGGATCATCACCTTTTATAATGAAATACCTCAGTACTTGCCCTTTTCTCCTGAAATATTTACATTCAAATACATAGTAATAAACCACAGTTCATCCCAAAAAGTTTTAATCGTTGACTTCATGCAAAAAAGTCTCACCTAAGAGTCCAACGTCCTCTTTAGATCCATTTTCCTAAGTAATACAAAGTACAAACACACATACGTGAAAAGCCTCCTTAATCCTTTTTCTTACCTAGTGCAATTCTGCGTGTTGTTGCACTCCGGGTAGGTTTTTCTGGCTCAAGTACCCAAGTCTTCTCATCGATTTCATCCATAACATCCCAGAAGGCCTTCAGTGATTCTAAGGCTGCCAAAAACTGACTGTAAATGCTTATTAAGGAACTCTGTGAAAGACAGATAAAAGCTGCATAAGTTGCAGGACACTCTTATCAACAGCAGATAATCTTTCACTTAAAACACAATTCTATTTATAAATTTTAAGCTCTGTTTCATTTCAGCTGAAACTATTCTAGTAAACAAGAGTCAACTCTACCCGCTTCATGTCTCTTCATCTCCATTAGCATTGACAGAATCTTTTGATTGTCATTACAACAGTGCATCTTACTAGGAATTGTTTTTTAAAGACCATATTTATTTTTATTATGATGCATTCTGTACTCTATTTATAGAATAATTACTAATACAAGATGACATGTAGGTACTTTATTAGTGACTATACTATATACATATTGAGCATAGTGTCTATATAATTTTATATGAAAGTTATCAAGTTATCTAGTATGCAGTTATGAAGTGCAGCATTATTTTTAATTCGATTAAATTGCTTTAAAAATTATTAACTTTACAGACTTATTTAGGCAGAGTATAAAAAGGTTCTACATATATTTTCCCATAAAGTTTTTGATTAAATTCAAATAATAATGCAGTACATTTTTTATAATATGGATCTATTAAAGAGAATAATGCATCTTTTGGTGAGTGGGGAAAAATGTTTAATTGGGGCTGAACGTTAGTGTTCCCCTTTATCAAAATCAATTGCAAATGTTTATCTGTTAGCGCCTGTAAAGAAATTTTACACGTCATCCCTGAAAATGTCTTCTCATGCACACAGGCACCATAGACAGTACTGACAAAGACCGATATAAATACAGAAGCATAGGATTTTAATAGAAACTTTTCATTACCAGGAAGAATCTGTAGATATTATAAGGTTCTACTCTTTTTTTTAAAGAGGTAAAATTGTCATACATTGTATTAGTCTCAGGTATACTACTTAATTATCTGTATACACTGTGAAAAAAAATAAGTCTAGTTATCTGTCACTATACAAAGTTACAAAAAATTTTTCTGTCCTTGTGACAAAAACTTTTAAGATTTACTCTCTTCCCAACTTTCAAATATGTAATATAACATTTTTGACTAGATTTTACACATTTCTAATAATTCGAAAAAATTACAAATAAGATTTCTTCTAATATTAAATGAATCTTTAGCCAATGACTAAATTCAGTATTTCAGACATTAATCTTTTATGGGAATTAATACATTTTCACTAACAATAAGACCTAAAGCCATTACTGATTTTTTAAAGATTTTATATATTTATTTGAGAGAGGGGGAGGAAGAGGAAGAGAGAGAGAGAGAGAGAGAGCGAGCGAGCATGCATTCCAGGACCCTGAGATCATTCCCTGAGCCAAAGTCAGAAGCTTAAAGGACTGAGCCACTCAGGCACTCCTACCATTACTGATTTAAAAAATCAATTTAGGGATCCCTGGGTGGCGCAGCGGTTTGGTGCCTGCCTTTGGCCCAGGGCGCGATCCTGGAGACCCGGGATCGAATCCCACGTCGGGCTCCCGGTGCATGGAGCCTGCTTCTCCCTCTGCCTGTGTCTCTGCCTCTCTCTCTCTCTCTCTGTGACTATCATGAATAAATAAATAAAAATCTTTAAAAAAAAATAAAAAAAATAAAAAAAGTAAAAAATCAATTTATAATTATTTTCAAACAAAGACAAGAGTTTCTTATAAAGTAATGTTAAAAGGTATCACTATTTACTAAATATTTTTATATTAAAAGCATCCAAAACGAAAAGGTTAAAGGAAGAATTAAATATATTATTGTTTGAAATAAGCAAAACTTATTTTTTTTTAAAAATCACTGAAAATGTTATAAATGTATTTAACCTAAATAATTGATAAAAAACAGTAATATGAGAATGCAGTACACCTTGAGTAATGTAAGAAAAAAGTACTCATTTCCTTAAAGGTATATTTTGTACTTCTATGTGCTTAAGGAAAACCCATCACTTCAGTCAGAGTTTACACCTAGATGAAGTCATGGCTCAGTTTCACAAAGCAGGTTTCACTCTGCAACCTAAATAAACCGGGGGAAAAAGTTAAGAACAAGAACAAGAACTTGTTCTCTTTTGGAATACCATACTTATCTACAAGTTGGATGCCAAAATCCAGAAATCAGAAACCAAACTCTCAAGTTTTGTTTTGTTTTCACTATGGGCTGTACTTTATTTCCTCTTTCATTAAACGCGTCACAATTCTTTAGATATCCAAACATAAAAACAGCTGTGATCCTTACAGATTTCTTTTTACACCTAATACATTCGATAACTAAAGACCTGTTTTTATTTTTAGCATAGCTCTTGGTAATTCTATTTACTCTAGTATTATGCACTATTACAATAACCGCCCCCAATCTTATTTCTACATCCAGACATGCCATCACTGACTTCACATACCTTACCACAGAACACCCAATACCCTATCTCAAATGTAAAACTGAACATTATTAGTTGTCTCACTCAAAACAATCTTCGAACTGGATTTTGTCCCTAGTCATACGCCCCTGAAGTCCATTATTTATAATTAGGTTGATATCTGTATTCTGCAAACCTGATACTGTAACTTCCTGGCTTACAACAAACGATGTAAGTGCAGTTCTTCTCAGGGATACGTTTTCCTTTGTAATACCACCACTTAATGACAGCAACACAAATTCCAAAAGCGCTCAATAAATATTTAAGTAAACTGAAGTCAACTACCTGATATAAAAATATTTATGACCTTTGTCATTTTATTCACTAAGGCTACTGTTATTTACAGATAGCAAGCAAATTATGTTTTATGTTATTAAAATCACAGTTCTTTCTCATAGTTTGCCATTACACTGTTTCATATGTATCCATAGATATGTTACACAGAGTAAACTGAAATACTTTCTTTCCATGGGCAGTATATTTACCACTCCAAGCTTCAGTAACCATCTTCTCTACCTATGATCATTCTCATATTTCTTTAGGCCACGTAGAGACCTCCAGAACTGCTCAGCCAGGGCTATACAGATGATCTCTACAGGGCTAACAGACACTTCATATTCCTACTGCTCCACACTGATCTCATTATCTTCCCAGAGAAATCTTCCCCTCAAAGTTTTTTTTTTCTTCCCTCTAGGTGACAGAGGATACTACTTGCCCTGTTGCTCAAACCAGGAATCTAAGCATAGATTACTAACTAGATAACTAGATTACTAAAAAACCCTTCTAACTGAATTTTCTTCCTTTAGTCATAGCCCCCTAAAACCCATTATTTACATTGCAATTAAATTGGTTTTTTGTATTCTGCAGATCTGATACTATAATTTGTGTACAATAAAGCATTGATCATCAGATTCACATCAATCTGCTGAAAGGTATGTTGGGTTTTTCAATAGCTTTATTGAGATATAAGTGATATACAAAGAACTATACATATTTAATGTGTACAGGTTGATGAATATGGGCATATGGGCATATGCATACACTCATGATACCATCACCACAATCAAGGTAATAGATGTATACACACTTCCCCAAAGCTTCCTTGTGTCTTTTTCGGGGGTTTTTGGTAGTAACACTTAACACTTCTCAAGTTTGAAATGCATGATACTGTATTGTTATGTACAGGCAGGTTGTATAGCAGCATAGCTGAAACTTTATTTTTAGTGAGCTTTATGTCCAATGTGGGACTCAAACTCCAAACCCTGAGATCAAGAGAGTTACATGCTCTACTGACTGAGCCAGCCAGGCACTCCTAGCCTAGATGAAACTTTATACCCACTGAACAATTCCCCACTTCCCCCACCTTCCAGGCCTTGGCAACCACTATTGTATTCTCTGTACATATGACTGTTAGATACTTCATGTTAGAAATATGCACTATTTGTCCTGGGACTGTTTTATTTCAGTTTGCATAATGTCCTCCAGATTCATCTGTATTTTTGCAAATGGCGGGATTTTCTTCTTCCTTAAGGCTGTCTGTATATGGCATATTTTCTTTCTTTCATGTGTATATACCACATTCATTTGTTGATAGACCCTTGGATTTTTTCCTATCTTTGCTATTGTGAGTAACGCTACAATGAACCTGCAAGTGCATTGGTATCTCTCTGAAATTCTGTTTTCAGTCCTTCTGGATATATACCCAGAAGCGGGGTTGCTAGATCATATGGTAGTTACATTTTTTATTTTTTGGAGGCACACCCACACTGTTTTCCACTGTTGCCACACCATTTTACACTCCCACCAATAGTGTACAAGGGTTCCAATTTTTCCACATCCTTGCCAACACTTGCTATTTCATGGTTTTTGTTGTTGTTGTTTTTAAATAACAGCCATCCTAACAGGTGTGGGATGATAGCTCATTTTAGTTTTGAATTTGCACTTGATTTGCACTTTAAGTTTTGATTTACGCTTTGATTTGCACTTGATGATTAATGATGTTGAGCATCTTTTCATATCCCTGTTGTTGATTTATATGTCATTTTTGAAGAGTATCTTTTCACAAATCCTTTGCCAAATTTTTAACCAGGTGGTGGTTAATAATAATTATTATTATTATTAACACTGCTATTGAAGGGTTTCTTTCATATTTTGGATTAACACATTATCAGATATATGGCTTGCAAGTATTTTCTTCAATTCCATAGGGTGCCTTATCATTCTGCTGATTGTCCTTTACTATGATAAGTCTTTTAGTTTGATATAGTCCCATTTACCTATTTTTCCTTCGTTGCCTATGCTTCTGGTACCAATCAAGAGATTATTACCAAAACTAAGCACAGGAAGTATTCCCCTATGTTTTGTATTGGGAGTTTTTTAGTTTCACATCTTATAGTTAAGTCTTTAATTCATTTTAATTTTTGTATACAATGCAAAGGGCAGGCCCAATTTCCTTTTCGGCATGTGGATAACCAATTTCCCACTACCATCTGTTGAAGAGATTATTACTCTTCAAAATCAGCACAATAATGGCTCTTTCCTTTCTCTCTACTAATAACTATATCTATATTTAAAAATCTATTATTACCTATTTCATTGTCAACCCAAGGAAAAGCAAACCAAAAAACAAAACAAAACAAAAACAAAAAAGTCATAAAATGTTTTCACAGTGGTATGTTTCATTTGAAAGTAAGTACACTGAAACACAATGTCCATTTCTGGTGTGCCTGACTATAAATGAAGTCCTAAACATAACTCTACTTAAAATTAACTCTGCAATTGGACAAAAAAAGATATCTTTAAAAAAAAATGACCAAAAAAATGACAGTTAAAAAGAAAAAAAAAAATACAACAACCTTGGAACTAGAAGTCAGTTGGTAATTACAGAAAAAGTAAATTTTAAATCCTAAAAGTCATCATCAGATTTACTATCTACTGATGTGAAGTAGATACATTAAATATTATTTTTAGGGGCAGCCCAGGTGGCTCAGTGGTTTAGTGCCGGCCTTCGACCCAGGGCCTGATCCTCAAGACCTGGGATTGAGTCCCATGTTGGGCTCCCTGCATGGAGCCTGCTTCTCCCTCTGCCTGTCTCTGCCTCTCTCTCTCTCTCTCTCTTTCTCTCTCTGTGTGTATCTCATGAATGAATGAATGAATGAATGAATGAATGAATAAATAAATAAATCTTTTAAAAAAAAAGTTAAAAAATATTATTTTTACGTCCCAGATAAAGAAAAGAGTCCAAAAAGGTGAAGAGTGGGACACAGAAACATTTCTCTTAGGAATTATTAAATCTATGAGCTCTCTACCTGCTGACACTTGGCAGGAGTTGAAGAGATGCTGTCCTCCCAAGACCTTTGTTTAAGCACATGGCAAACAAAAATAAATAATGTGGTGAAAATTTACAAAAAATAGGTACAGAAAACACAATGACCAGTGCTTAAAAATTGACCTAAATGCCTGGGGTCTAATCTCCAGGAATATTAAGTATGCCAATGTCCAAACGTCTCTCTTTGAATTCTATTATCACCACATTTCAGTGTAGGATGAAGAAGGACTTGGTTGTTGAGGGAAGGCTCCAAATATATTTGCTGCAGGTAATTGCTTATGTTGCCTATTCTAACAAAAATCAAGGATGGTAGGAGTACAAAGGGCAAAACTGGGGGGTGCCTGGGTGGTTCAGTCAGTTAAGTGTCTACTTGGACTCAGGTCATGATCTCGGGGTTGTGCGATAGAGCCCCACAGGGAGCCTGCTTCTCCCCCTCTATTTGCTGCTGCCCCTGCTTGTGCACTCGCTCTCTCTCTCTCTCTCAAATAAATAAAATCTTTTTAAAAAAATGAGAGTACAGTCAATGCTGAAATAAAGTGAAAAGCACTAAAGCACTGTGTATGGATGTTCATACAAATTATTCTGGAGGAAAAGACTGGTGGATAATTGAGGAAAGAACCAAACTTGAAAGGGTGTTGGGGAAGAGAGGAAGAAACAAGAAACACAAAGAGGCTTCCAACCGTTCTGTGGTGGGGAAAAGACCATCAGCATGGACCTCACCTCTTTCTCCAGAGCTGTTCATGGGTGGCTGCTGGCTCTCAGCAATCTGTGAGGGCTGTTGAGTGGCCTTAGCCTGCACTTTCCTGGCACTGATTTCATGACCCTCGCCTCCCCCCACACTGTAACCTAGGTCGAGAGTACAAAGCAGGACCGATACAATTCAATATGATATTCAGTACAGATATTGGTAGGAATGACTGCATGTAGTAAAGGGTGCAGACTAGATGGGAAAGAGTACTGACTGGAAAGTACACTATACATGAAGGGTAAATAACCTGCTACTAAACAATGAATGAGTCAACCAAGAATCAAAAAGGAAACTTTAAAAAATGGAGAAAAATGAAAAGACAATGGTTCAAAAATTTTGGAATGCAACAAAACCTGTTCTAAGAAGGACGCTTATAGTAATATAGGCCTACTTCAACAAAAATTTAAAAAAAAAACAGGAAAAATCTCAAACAACTTAACTTTACACCTAAAGCAGCTAGACACAGAAAAATAAATAATACCCAAAGCTAGAGGAAAAGAAAGATAAATAGGAGAGCAGAAATAAATGAAATCACAATTAAAAAATAGAAAAGGTCATTAAAACCAGGAACTAATTCTTTGAAAATAAAATAAAATTGATAAGCCTTTAGCCAGATTCATCAAGAAAAAGAGAGGACTCCTATAATTAAAATGAGAAACAAAGAGAAATAACTGACACTACAAAAATAAAAAGAATTTTAAGAGATTATGAAAAATTATATGCCAATAAATTGTGGACAACCTTAGAAGAAAATGGAGAAATTTCTAGAAACACATCATCTTCCAAAACTGGATCATGAAAAAATAGAAAGTTTGAACAAACCAATTACTACTAATAAAATTGAAAGAGTAATAAAAAAACTAACAAACAAAATTCATGATAAGATAGATTCACACAAAATTACTACCAAATATTTAAAGAGAGTTAATACCTATTCTCCCCAAACTACCTCAAAAAACAGAAAAGGAAGGAAAACTTCCAAATTCATTCTACAAGGCCAGCATCACCCTGATAGCAAAACCAGACAAAGACATTACAAAAAAGAAGAAACTATAGACCATTGTCTCTGATGAACATACATGTAAAATTCCTCACAAAAAAATTTAATAATACATCAAAAAAAAAATCATTTACCACGGTCAAGTAGGATTTATTCCAGGATGCAAACATGGTTCAATACTGGTAAATCAATGTGATATATTACATTAACAAGAGGAAGGATAAAAACCATATGATTACTACAGTAAGATTTTGACAAAATAATGACAATCCATTTATGATAAAATCTCTCAGTGAAGTGGATTTAAAGGGAACATATCTCAACATCATGAAGGCCATATATAACAAACTGACAGCATCATGCTCAACGGTAAAAAACAGAGCTCTTCCCACAAGATCAGAAACAAGACAAGGATGTCCACTCTTACTACTTTTATTCAGTATAGCACTAGAAGTCCTAGCTGCAGCAATCAGAGAGGAAAAAGAAATACAAGCCATCCAAATTGGTAAGGATGAAGTAAAACTGTCACTCTTTGCAGATGACATGATACTATATTTTAAAAACCCTAAAGACTCCACCAAAAAAACAATTAGAACTGGTAAGTGAATTCAGGAAAATTGCAGGATACAAAATTAATATACAGAAATTTGTTGCATTTCTATATACTGAGTAGCAAGAGAAATTAAGAAAACCATACCATTTATAATTACACCAAAAAAATGTAAAT
Source organism: Canis lupus baileyi (assembly GCF_048164855.1). Lineage (NCBI taxonomy): Eukaryota > Metazoa > Chordata > Mammalia > Carnivora > Canidae > Canis > Canis lupus. The sequence continues at coordinate 61,406,261 of NC_132848.1, forward strand.
ACTATGAATAAACTTAAGAAAGTGAAAGACCTGCTATACTCTGAAAACTATGGAACTATACTTTAGTTCTATAGAACTAGAGAATAGTGATGAAAGAAACTGAAGATAAAAGAGAAATATGTGCCATGCTCATGGATTGGGAGAATTACTGTTGAAATGTCTGTACTGCCCAAAGCAATCTACAGGTTCAATGCAATCCCTACCAAAATACCAACAGCATTTTTCACAGAACTAGAACAAATACTAAAATCTGTGAGGAAGCACAAAAGATCTTGAATAGCCAAAGCAAACTTGAAAAAAAAAGAACAAAGCTGGAGAAATTACAATGCAGATTTCAAGATATACTACAAAGCTGTAGTAATCAAAACAGTATAGTACTGAAATAAAAACAGACACACAGATCAATGGAAAAAAATAAAGAGATCAAAAATAAGCCCACACTTGTAAGGTCAATTAATTTATGATGAAGGAGGTAGGAATACACAATGGGAAAAAGATCGTATTTTCAATAAATGGAAATGGACAAGAGGTAGTAATCTCTTTGATATCAGCCTTAGCAACATTTTTCTCAATGTGCCTCCTCAGGCAAGAAAAACAAAAGCAAAACTAAACTACTGGGACTACACCAAAGAAAAAGCTTTTATAGTGAAGGAAACCACCAATAAAACGAAAAAGAAACCTAGTGAATGGGGAAGATACTGGTAAATGATATATCCCATAAGAAGTTAATACCTCCAAAATATAAAGAACTTACATAACTGAACACCAAAACAAACAAACAAACAAACAATCCAATCAAAAAATGGAGAGAGTGGGGCACCTGATGGCTCAGTTGGTTAAGCATCCCACTCTTAATTTCAGCTGAGATCATGATCTCAGGGTTGTGAAATTGAGCCCCACACTGGGCGCTGCAATAGGTGTGGAGTCTGCTTAAGATTCTCTCCCTTTCTCTCTGCTCACCTATTTCTCTTAAAAGGGGGGGGGGGGGCAGAGGACCTAAGTAGATATTTTTCTCAAGAAGTCATACAGATGCCAAGAAACACATGAAAAGATGCTCAACATCACTAATCATCATGGAAATCCAATTCAAAACTACTATGATAGCAGCCTACACCTGTCAGAATGACTAGAATCAAAAAGACAAGAAATAATAAGTGTTGGCAAGGATGTAGGGAAAAAAGGAACCCTTGTGCACTGTTGATCAGAATGTAAATTAGTGTGGCCACTGTGAAAACAATGTGGCAGCTCTTCAAAAAATTAAAAATAGAAATAGCATATGACTTAGTAATTCCGCTGCTGGGTATCTACCCGAAGTATAGAAAAACACTAATTCAAAAAGATGTATGCACCTCTCTGTTGATTGCTGTGTTTTGTACAGAAGCCAAGATATGAAAGCAACCTGTGTACACTGATAAATGAATGGATAATGAAGACGTGTGTGTGTACATATACACATAATGGAATACTACACAGCCATAAAAAGGATGAAATCTTGACATTTGTGACAATATGGATGGACCTAAAGGGTAAGCTAAATAAAATGAATCAGACAGGGGAAGACAGGGGAAGACAAATACCTTAGGATGTCACTTCATGTAGAATCTTAAAAAAAGAAAACAAGCTGGTGGTTGCAGGGGAGGAAGAGGTGAAATAGATAAAGGGGATTAAGAAGCCTAAACTTCATGGAGATGAAAAGTACAGCATAGCGATTATAGTCAAGAGTATTGTGATAATACTGTATGATGACAGATGGTGACCACAGTAATAGTAAACACTGAATAATGTATAAAAGTATTGAATCAATATATTGTAAACTTGAAACCAATAAATTATGTTAATTATACTTCAATAAAAGATTCAACCAGTTATGAGGAAAAAGGCATCCTTAAGAATCTTTCATCATAACTTTTATGTTTTTAATGTTTATGTCATATTTTACTTTAATTTTGGGATTTTGGGGGGTATACAATAAATTTGTAAAAATGAACAAATTATTTCATTGTTTATGAAATGAATTCTATAAATTAGACCTATGGAAAAATTTTTAGCTTCAACTTAGAACAATTTGCAAACCATTTTCCACAAACTATCTGGGTCAAGAATTGAAGAAAGACAAATATTATGTAATTTCACTTATATGTGGAATCTAAGAAACAAAACAAAAATAAACAAAAAGCAGAAATAAATCCATAAAAACAAAGAACAACTGATGGCTGCCACAGGGTAGGGAAGTGGGGTGACAGGCAAACAAGGGAAGAGTAGGAGATACAGGATTCCAGTAATGGGATGAATAAGTCATGATGATAAAAGGTACAGCATAGGGAATATAGTCAATGGTATTATGTTATTGTATGGTGACAGATGGTGCTACACATGGAGTGAGGCACAACATAAAGTATAGACTTGTTGAATCACTATGTTGTATACTTGAAACTAATGTAACAGCACATGCCAACTATACTTCACTTTAAAAAAAGAATTAAAGAATGTATTATATTATTTACAACACACTGAAATATACAAAATTAAATAAGCAAATAATACCTAAATGAAATGTGTTGATACAATTCAATCCAGCAATAGTGTCTAAGTGTTATGCTCTATCACAGATACTGGTTGACCTAAAGAAATATAAGATGTAATACATGTTAGTTAAGATCACAGAAATTAGGGGTGCTTGGGTGACTTAGTTAAGTATATGCCTTTGGTGCAAGTCAAGGTCCCAGGGTCCTGGGATTAAACTCCAAGTGGGGATATCTGCTCAGCACAGCGTCTGCTTCTCCTTTTCCTTCTACCCCCTCCCTGCTCATTCTCTCTCCCTCTAATAAATAAAATCTTAAAGAAAAAAATCAAGACTAGTCAAATCTTGAGTCTGATTCCTAGGTCCACCTCTTAAAGCTAACTGTATCTTTCTGAGCAAATTAATTTCACTTGGCTTCTGCAATATGGAAATTGTGTTAATCCATATAAGACTGGGTTGAGATAATGTATATACAATGCTTAAGTCCTTAGTACTTAGGCTATATAGTCCTTGACCTGGAGAAATTTACAGCCTGTGAACTAAAACAACAAGCTAACAATATCTGTATCATATCAAGCAATCAATATTCCTAATATAAAAGGGTTTTTGAAAAATCAGTAAAAAAGTACACAGGATTTTAAAAAAGGAGGGGAGATGAGATAATTCTCGAAAGAAAAAATACTCATAATCAAATAAAAAGTACTCAACCTTGTAAGTTTAGACCTTACTTCTACATTGCAAAACTTCAGGGTAAGAGAAAGAGGAGAGAGGAGCAAAGCCTCAAGAATTAAGGTAAGAAAAATGAAGTATACTGGATGGGGGTCTGCTTTCACCAGAGCAGCTTTTCCTTCAAAGCTGAGGTAGCTCAGTTCCACAGCGTGGCTCCTCTCCTATAACACTCCCATTACTAGTTACTGCTTGATTTTAGAACCTCACTGAAGAGGTGAGCATTCTGCAGGTCACACGGGACCACAATGCATGCCTTTTAAAATTAATTAATCAATTAATTAATTATTTTTATTGGAGTTCAATTTGCCAACATATAGCATAATACCCAGTGCCATCTCGTCAAGTGGCCCCCTCAGTGCCTGTCACCCAGTCACTCCAACCCCCCGCCCACCTCCCTTTCCACTACTCCTTGTTCATTTCCCAGAGTTAGGAGTCTCTTATGTTCTGTACCCTCACTGATATTTTCACTCATTTTCTCTTTCCCCTTTATTCCCTTTCACTATTTTTTTTATACAATGCATGCCCTTAATGCATTCCAGAATAATCCAGGTTGTTTTGTTCTGATTTGGCTCCAATGACTTTGTTCCAATATTTCAATGGTCCTTAGTTAGTGTGGCTTTAACCATTTTATGACAATTTTTATTTCCTTCTTGGCACTTTTCCATATTACCTACAATATGTATTATTTTCTAATAAACAACAATTTTTCTAATCATAATCATTTTTATTTCATACATAAAAATCAAAATAAATGGTCCGTGAGCCATCCTTTCACTTCATGATGTGTACAGATTAGAAAAAAGCACACTAGCCTTAATTTAATGAAACTAGTATTTCAACTATGTGTCAAGTCTATGTTGGGATCTCTGATACAAAGATAAGAGCATCCTTTTACACAAGGAGGTCACAGCTCTCATCTTGATGGTAATGAAGTATTTGATCAAGACATATTCAGCTTCTTAAAGACTTAATATTGCATCAATAAATATGAGTGTGCATTAGACAACTTCTAAGATGACTTTCAACTCTAAAAGTCAAGAATTCTATGTACAATTGTCTGAAAATCCATAAAGCAGATAGTCTGTCCACTTAAAAGTACCTAGCTTTCTTTTCAAAATGCCAATTACTATAATGTACTCCCATTTAATTTCAATTTGTTTAGAAAAACATTTTCTCATTCAAATTATATATAAGTATCTATCCATTAAATATGAGCAATTTATATGATTCAACATAGTCATTTCTTCTTTAATCATACCAGAACCAAACTATTTGGACAACATTTTATCTTCTATCCCCATGTATTCAAGGACAGAAGTCAATGATGCATTACACAAATACCATTATTTTCTAAAATACAGGGGAAAAAATTAGTCTTCCAAAACTTTTAAGTTTTTGGAATACGTTAGGAACTACAAATTTCTAGCAGGAATAGCAAGCAATTATAGAGCTATAACTTGGCAAAGATCCAAACACTACACCCAGAACACTGCAAGGATTAACTTACTAATCAAAAAGAAATTGCCACTTTTTTTTTATTGCACATATACATAATACTATGATTAAAGAAAATGAAATAGAGGAATGAAGACATAAGACAGGGAACAAACTAAAGAAGGACAACAAAAATAAGCAGGAAAAAACAAAAGCAAAAGCAAAAACAACAACAAAAAAAAATCCCATAAACACACACACAATAGGTTTAGGGTCCCAAAAGTAATAAACCGTCTTACAGCAAAGAAATGTATCCCTGTAACCAAGATAATGATGCAGAAGCCTAACCCCTCAGCCTTCCTGTGGTGGAGAAAAGGAGAAGACAGGATGCTAAACAACCTCTTGTCCTTAAAACATTAAAAAAAGTGAAAGGGGCCCCTGGGTGGTTCAGTCACTTAAGCGTTTGCCTTTGGCTCAGGTCAGGATTCCAGGGTCCTGGAATTGAGCCCCACGTTGGGCTTGGGGAGCCTGCTTCTCCTCTCCCTCTGTCACTTCCCCCTACTCCACTCCTACTCTTTCAAATAAATAAAATCTTTAAAAAAAAAAGTGAAAGGAAGAGAAATTCTGAACTAGCTAGAAAATATAAAATAAGGTGGGAAAAGGACATTCTACTCTACCTCCTCCAAAGATATGCAGCAAGGGCCCATGCTGAGGTATACCAACCGCATAATCTTTTAGTCTCTGTATTTCCATGTGGGGCAGAACAATAACAAGAAAAAAAAATCAAACAGCAGGAATTGGAAAACAAACTCTGTAACATTACATGCACAGGGAGCACAAGAGCGAAGTTAACAGGGGAGATATTCTCAGGTATGGAGTCTAATCTTCCTGTGTGAAAAGCAAAGGTCAGAAGAATAACAAGAATGTATTAATCTTGAGGAAAAAAAGTAAAAACAATAGACCTCTTGACATGATTTGAAAAGAGCAAGCCCAAAGATATTAAGACATCAATCTAATATTAGGTTCACCTATGACATTTAATGAAATTCTCTGCAGTGAAATCAGAAAATCTAGACTAGTCTGTATATGAGCTTCTCGATGGAAAGATCTATATGTGGGATCTCTACACTGATTCACTGAAAATTTCTGAACAAACGCAACTGAAAAGTTTTCTAAGCAAGCAGTCTGATAGTGTGATAGATTTGGTATTTAAACCTTGAGATCATGAATCAACAGAAAGTCTGGTCAAAGGTCTACAGATGCCTTACAAAAAAAACCAAAAGGCTTATTCTATTGCCTGACTAGTTTTATAATGCTAAAACAGACTATTTTGGCAATGCCTGCCCACTTTTATCACTGGAAGTTGTACATGATCAAGTACCCTGATATTTGAGCACAGAAAGGTCAAGTTGGTTATTATAGTTCATGTTTAATAAATAAAATAAACCATCAGAAAAGTAGGTTATATCATTATTCTAAAAACTTTAAATGGTGTCCTATTTTCTTACGAAACATAGCCAATGAACAGGGAAGTAGATAAAGATGTTCTTATTAGTTTCATGACTAGACATTTAAAGAAGAAATCAGTGATCTGGTTTCCACACTGTTTTTGTCCACTGATGAACTGTCTATATGCTTAAGTCTAAACTCTTTTCAAAACATGCTAGTACCAGAGAAAGGGGAACCCTCTTACACTGTTGGTGGAAATGCAAGCCGGTACAGCCACTCTGGAAAACAGTATGGAAATTCCTCAAAAAGTTGAAAATAGAGCTACCCTATGACCCAGCACTTGCACTATTAGGGATTGACCCCAAAGATACAAACACAGTGATCCGAAGGGGCACCTACACCCCGCTGTTTACAGCAGCAATGTCCCCAGTAGCCAAACCATGGAAAGAGCCCAGGGGCCCACCAACAGATGAATGGATAAAGAAGATGTGGGGTGTATATATGTACATACATACATACATAAAGTGGACTTCTACTCAGCCATCAAAAAGAATAAAATCTTGCCTTTTGCAATGATGTGGATGGAACTAGAGGGTATTAAAGCTAAGTGAAATAAGTCAATCAGAGAAACACAATTATATGATTTCAGTCATATGTGGAATTTAAGAAACAAAACAGAAGAACATAGAAGAAGGGAAGGAAAAACAAAACAAAATCAGAGAGGAATATGACCATAAGAGACTCTTAATCATAGGAAACAAACAGTGTTGCTGGAGGGGAAGGGATCAGGGGATGGGATAACTGGGTGATTGACATTAAGGAGGCAGGTGGTATAATGAGCACTGGGTATTATGTAAGACTGATGAATCACTGAACTCTAGCTCTGAAACTAATAATACATTATATGTTATCTAAATTTAAATTTAAAAAACAGTAAAAAAAAATGGCAATTCCATAGGGAACACTAATCTTTAAATGCATTTAATTGAAGTCTATATTCTATAGGTTAGAAAATGCCAATAATAAATGAAATCTTACTTCATAAAAAATGAAATGGTCTATCACAAAGCCTCAAATTCTGCCACTGATAATATTTGGTCTTGTTATTTTTCTACAATTCCTTATGAAACTGCATGAGAATTGTTCAGATATTGTTTTAATTAAAAAAAGAAAGCAGTCCCTTTTGAAATTTGAAAAAAAAAACATGCTGGTACCTATTTACTGACATGTGGAGAAGCAATTTATTTTTTCTTTACAGTCTACAAAGAAACTAAGTACAAGCTAATATGTTAGTGCCTGTGGCCCACTACTATAAGAAGTTACATACAATTTTCTAAATAGTGGTGACAAGTTAAGGAAGCTGATAACTGTGAAGATTACAATTTTCTAGCATCAAGGAAATCACCTGAGAGAAGACTAGTGTAGTCTCTGACTTATAAATTGATTTTAAAGAAGCCCTGTCAAGTGCTTAAAAAGTCCTATATAGTTGCATAAGTTTTGTTCAATCTTTAAAAAGAAAAAAAGAAAAAAAAAAGAAAAAAGCAAATGACTTTTTTTTTTTTTAAGAAGGTAAAGTTCTGGGCCATAGGTATGACTGGTACATATGGACCCTTGTCCCACATCACCTTTATTGGTAGCTATAAGAGTAAGTGATATACACAATGATAATTTGAGCTTCTCCCCCACAGAAAGCACTCTGCGACAAGAGCCTGAGTACAGATAGGTTACTGGCAGTAATCTTAGGGACTGAGAGGGAATAGGGACCGGGATGAGTGAAATAGAAGACAGAAAACCAAAATAGTGACAAGCTGGTCACAGTGTTCAATGGTGGCTCTGTGGGAAGTTGTAGAGAAAACTCAGAATTGTGGCCCTAAAAAGAGAATCTCAGAACAATTATTCACTGGCTTCTGTTCCTGTCTGGTCAAGTTGCCCTAAGAAGGTCATTTATTCTCACATTTCCAGATTTGCCTACATATGTATGCTCCTACAGGCACTGTTAGTCCTGGAAAAACTCTAGGACAAATAAAGAAAAAGCAGTGGTAGAGCAGTGGTGTATCGTCAAGATACACCACTTTGAGGCTGACTGAAGCAATATGGCTAGGTAAAAAGTAAATGCAAAGAAAGTGAAGTAGGGGACAAAATTACCTGATTCCTAGCCATATGCCAACAAGGAAAACATACGGTCAATTTTCTAAAAAGTAAACAAAATAATTTTGAAAGTTTTTTCCTTATGAAATCAATTTAAAGCTTTAATGATAACAAAAGGGTTATCTTTTAAGTACCCAAAATATTATGTCTATAGAAAACAGTCTGTTCATTTTAAGTTGTGGTATTACTGAGTTTTGGAAGCTTATTATATATTCTAAATACACATCCATTATCTGATATGTAATCTGCAAATATTTTCTCTTAGTCTGTGGCCTGTCTTTTCATTCTCTTAACAGTATTTCTCAAGAACAGATTTTTTTTTAAATTTTAAGTCCAAGTTATCAATTTGGTTCTCTTTTTTGAATATTTATAAAATAAAAATATTTATTATTTATAAATAATAAGAGAGAGAGAGGCAGAGACATAGGCAGAAGGAGAAACAGGCTCCCTGCAGGGAGCCTGATGTGGGACTCGATCCTGGACCCCAGGATCATGCCCTGAGCCAAAGGCAGACGCTCAACTGCTGAACCACTCAGGCGTCCCTCAATTTGTTCTTATATGGATCTTGCTTGGGTTGTCATATTAAAAAAAAACCAAAGTCCCAAAACTTTTGTGTTTTTTTTCCCAGAAGTTTCTTTGTCTTAGGTTTTACATTAAGTTCATAATCCATTTGGAGTTAATTTCTGTTTATGAAGTTTGTCTTTTTTTTGCATACAGTAAATTGTATTGTTTCAGCCCAATTTATTAAAGACTATCTTTCTTCTGCTGAATTATCTTTACACCTTTGACAAAAATAGTTGTATATATATACAGTTTGTATGGGTATACACATGATCCCCAACTTACAACGGCTTGACTTACAAAATTTCAACTTTACAATAGTATAAAAAATGACACACATTCAGTAGAATCCATACTTCAAATTTTGAATTTTGGTCTTTCCCAAGCTAGTAATATGCAGTATGATATTCTTGTGATGCTGGGCAGTGAGCCATACAATCACAAAGGTAAACAACGGATATGCTTACAAACATCCTGTGCCCATACAACCTTTCTGCTTTTCATTTTCAGTATTCAATAAATTATATGAGATATTCAATACATTTTTATAAAATAGGCTTTGTGTTAGAGGACCTTGCCCACCTGTTGGTTAATATAAGTGTTCTGAGCACGTTTAAGGTAAGCTAGGCTAAGCTATGATGTTCGGTAGGTTATGTGTATTAATTGCATTTTTGACTTAAAATATTTTTAATTTATGATGGGTTTATCAGGATGTAACCCCATCTTAAGTCAAGGAATATTTCTATGATAATACCACATTGTCCTGATAAAGGTAGATAGAGGTCACATTAGTCCTCTAATTTTGTTCTTCTTTTTCAGTTTCCTATTCTAGGTCCTTTGTATTTTCCTTATGTACTTTAGAATTATATTGTCAGTTTCTAAAATAAATTTGTTGGGACTTTAGGATTGTATTGAATCCGTAGATCTACTCAAAGAGAACTGGCATTTTTAACAATATTGAATAGTCTAATGCATTAATGTGGCCTATCTCTCCATCCATTTAGGTCTTTAGGCAAAAAATTTACAAATATTTTATCAAAAAAGATATAAGGATAACAATTAAGCACATAAAAAATATGCTCAATATCATTGGTCACTAAGGGAATGCAATCAAAACCACAGTGAGTTACCACTACATGATATTAGGGTGGCTAAGATGACAAAGATGGGGGCACCTGGGTGGCTCAGTCAGTAAAGTGTCCAACTCTTGTTCTCAGCTCAGGTCTAGATCTCAGTGTCATGAGTTTAGGCCCCACAGTGGGCTCCACGCTGGGTGTGGAGCATACTTAAAAAGAGAGAGAGAGAGAGAGAGAGAGAGAGAGAGAGAAAGAGAAAGACTGGCCATACCAAATGTGAGCAAGGATGTAGAGAAACAGGAACTTTCGGATACTATTGTTTGGAATGTAAAATGTAACAACCACCTTCTTAAGCAATTGTTTTCTTTTTAAAATGTTAGCATTTTCTTTTTTTTTTTTTTTATGTTAGCATTTTCTTAAAAAATTAAACATACACCTCTTATACGATTCAACATTCCACTTCTAGGTATTTGCAGAAGAGAAATGAAAGCATACGTTAATATAATGACATCACATAATGTTCACAGCAATTATTTGTAATAACCAAAACCTGAAAACAATTCCTATGTCCATCAACAACTAAATGGACAATATGTGGTAAATCCATACAATGGAGTACTACCCAGCACAAAAAGAATGAACTATTATTACATGCCACAATGGAAGACCTCTATGCTGAGGAAAGAAATCTGACAAAGGAGAATACATAAATTATACAAAATTCTAGAAAGCAGATCAGTAGCTGCCTGGGGACTAGGTGAGGGCCAAGAAAGCGAGATTACAAAGGGGAGTGGAGAATCTTGGGTCTAATGAAAATGTTTATTATCTTGATTGTGGGATGGCTTTCACAGGTGTAAACAATAGTCAAAACTCAAATTGCACACTTTAAATACATCGGTTTATTGTGTATCAATTATACCCTAATAAAGCTGTTAAAAAATAAAACCACTTGTTCTGACTTTTGGGGAGTAATGGGATCCACATAGCAGAACCTTTTTTACAGATTAATCAACAATTAGGAGCTAAAAAATTACAAAATAGCAATATTTCTAACACCAAAGACAAAGGCAGAAAAGTAACTGCTCATAAACCCAACATGTAGAAATGAAATTTTATCACTTTCACATATATATACACATACATACATATATATATATATATATATATATATATAGAGAGAGAGAGAGAGAGAGAGAGAGGGAGAGAGAGATGTATAAAATGTGTATATACTGGAGAAGGAAGGAAAAAAAGATATATATGAGAATTCAGATGTTAGCTATTCTCCCATAACTGTTATTAAATTATGTTAAACTAGGAAAAGCACTTAAGCAGAAAAGTGTGAACACTGCCAATCTCAAAATGTAACGCTTATTATCTTTAAAAGCATTTTGTTACTTTTATAATACCTGAAGTGATATAATAATGTCAGTCACTTAACCAGATCTTAGAGTATAATATCTTCATCTTAAGTACTATTATTTCCAGTATTTTAATAATTTTCTCACAGTCCTGGAATGTGATCTTTTGTGCTCTGATGACACTTAAATTAATAGCATAATTTTCTGGTACTTGCAACAGTTGCTTTCCCTTCTGATTTTTTTTATACTTTCCTATAATATGTGCAGATAAATTCTCTAATAATCATTTTTGTCTTTATCTCTGGGGGATTCAAAAAGCTTCAATAGAATAAGGAAATATCAAGAGATTAAACTTTTTAAGAAATTTAATTTTAATATTAATTGCAATATTTCTAATCAGATATCTTTAAAGAGATAGCAAATCTCTTAAATATTCAGCTCATTTGATCTTATTTGCAAGCTTCATTGATGTTCTCCACACTTTCTGTAAGTAGCTCTATAACTACATCTATTTAATCAAATGCTATTCTCTGTCAAGCAATCCACAGAGAATGTACCAACTCTTCTTATACTTACATTTATTTTGACTACAACTGACCACTGGTCAGTTGTACACTGGTGAGGATTATTTAAAAGATCTGCTACTATTTTTAGGTCATGTGAACAGGGTATCTACTCACAAAGTCAAACGAAAAATATTCATTTTAAATGTAGCCATTACAAAATGACTATAGCAACTACCTTTAAAAAAAAAAAAGATTAAGAAAAGAAACATCTGTCAAGTGCTGCAGAAAATTAGTAGGCACTCTCATACAGGGTCCTTAGCTATCCTATATTGCAGACATTAAGAATCAACACCAAGCCAATTAGGAGAGAATTTTGAGTAGAGGGCTAAGCAGGAATCTGTCTCCCCACTCAGACAACATCTACACCAACAGAATCTGTCCGATACATTTTGGACCTCAGGAGTCTACTGAAGACTTGCAAATTCTATCAACTTCAGTTCTTAGCTTGACAGAGGCTACCTATCACTAAGCCCCAGGACCAGCAGCCCTGCAAGTACTCCAGGAATGACTTACACACAGCTTAGAGGAGGTAGGGTAGGTAAAGGGATCTGTGTTCTGATACCAATGTGACTTCTAATCTCAGAAGGGTAGACAAAGAGGCAGTCAGTCAGGAATTGTTGACCTCCTTCCATTGTCGCAAGCCCCTCCTCCTCCTGCAGAATTGACTTGCAGAATATTTAAAAAGCCAGTGTCCTCCCCTCTTCATTTTTCTTTTTTTTCCCCCCTTTTGGGAGTCAGACATTAAAGACACAAACATTTAAAAATAACTGCATATACGTGCCAGTGGCCCAGCGGTTTAGCACCACCTTGGGCCTGGGGTGTGATCCTGGAGACCCGGGATTGAGTCCCACATCGGGCTCCCTGCATAGAGCCTGCTTCTCCCTCTGCCTGTGTCTCTACCTCTCTCTCTCTGTGTCTCTCATGAATAAATAAATAAAATCTTTAAAAAATAAATAACTGCACATACAAGGGAAATGTGAAAGTCACTGTCAAGCCCAGGGAAAGATACAGGCTCAAAAGAGACCAGGAAAACCCTAAGCTTATACCTCAAGCTGTTCCTCAGCACAGAGATAGCCTATGATAATAAAATTATAGATAGATAGATAGATAGATAGATAGATAGATAGATAGATAGATAGATAGATAGATAGATATAGATGATAGATAGATAGATAGATAGATAGATAGATAGATAGATAGATAGATAAATGAATAAAATGAAAAGGGAGATAATTGATTTTTCCTCTTCAGGCAGAAAGGAAAATTCAATTTCTAGAGTTAACCTCACTAATAAAATATCCAGTTTTCAACAGCAACAAAATTACAAGCCTAGAAGAACAGGAAAGTGCGGCCCTGATCCAAAGAATAAAAACATTAACAGACACTGTCCCTAAAAAAGACCTGAGGGTAGACTAAACAAAGAATCTGAAAAAAAAAAAAAATGGTCTTAACTATGCTTTAAAAATTAGAGATGTGGAAAGTCAAGAAAATGATGTATTAACAAAACAGAAATATCAACAATGAGAAAGAAGACCTAAAAAGAAACCAAAAAGAAATTTTGGAGCTGAAAGTACAATGACTGAAATGGAAAATTCACAAAAGGAATCTAAAGGCCAATTTGAGCATACAAAAGAATTTGAGATCTTAAAGACATAACGATCCTATCAAATCTGAGCAACATAAAGAAAAAAGAATGCAGAGGTGTGAACAGAACCTAAGAGAACTGCAGGACAAGTTGACCAATGTATGCACTGTAGGGAAAGTAGCAGAGAAAATATTTGAATAATGCCTTAAAACTCCTAATTTTGATGAAAGACATGAATATAAACCTCCAAGAGATCAACATAGTCCAAGCAAGATGAAATCAAAGAGACTTGTACCAAGACACATTATGATCAAGCTTTCAAAGCCAGAGACAGAGAATTTTGGAAAAAGAAGCAAATTATCAGACACTAGGGACCCTCAAAAACAATCAGAGTTCTCATCAGAAATTTTGAAAAGCAGAAGGCAGTAGGCTGATATATTCAAAGTGCTTAAAATAAGTGTTTACCCTGTATTAGCACCTTTTAGCAATAATGTATTTTTAATCAAAGTATTTATTTATTTTTAGACATATGTTATTGCTAAAAGGTGCTAACTATCTTCTGAGCTTTCAGAGTTATAATCTTTCTGATGGACGAGGGTCTTGCCTTAATGTTGACGGCAGTGGATGGATCAGAGTAGTGGTTGCTAAACGTTGGGATGGCTATAACAATTACTTAAAATAAGACAATGAAGTTCGAAGCATTAAGGGACTCTTCCCTTCACAAACCATTTCTCTGTAGCATGCAATGCTGTTTGATAGTATTTTACCTACAACACAACCTTCAACATGGGTGTCAATCCTCTCAAACCCTACCACAATTTTCTCAACTAAGTTTATGTAATATCCTAATTCCTTGCTGTCATTTCAACAATCTTCACAGCATTTTCACCTGATATAGACTCCATCTCAAAAAACCACTTTCTTTGCTCACTACTAAGAACAACTCCAATCTATTAAAATTTGATCATGAGATTGAAACAACCCAGTCCCATCTTCAGGCTCTACTTCTAAGTCTAGTTCTCTTGCTATTTCTACCATATCTACAGTTACTTCCTCCACTAAAGTCTCAAGATTCTTAAATTCTTCCAAGAGGGTTGGAATCAACTTCTTCCAAACTCCTATTCATATGGATATTTTGACCTGTCCCATGAATCACAAATGTTCCTATGGCATCTAGAAGAGTGGATCCTCTCCAGAAGGTTTTCAATTCACTTTGCCAAGATCAATCAGAAGAATAACTATCTATGGCACCTTTGGCCTTACAAATTTCTTTCTTAAATAAGACTTGAAAGTTGAAATGACCCTTTGATCCATAGGCTGCAGAATGGATGTTGTGTAATAGGCATGAAAACATGAATCTCCATCAGAGCTGTTGGGTGACCAGGTAACACTGTCAATGAGTAGTAATATTTTAAAAGAAATTTTTTTTTTCTTACCATATTGTAAATACGTGTGCTGTCACTCATGCTTTGTTATTCCATTTATAAAACATGGGCGGAGTAGATTTAGCATCATTCTTAAGAGCTCTAGGATTTTCAGAATGGTAAATGGGCACTGGTTTCAACATAAAGTAACCAGTTGCATTAGCCCCTAACAAGAGTCAACTTGTTATTTGAAACTTTGAGGCCAGACATTGCCTTCTCTCTCTGAAAGTCGTAGATGGCATCTTCTTCCAACAGAAGGCTGTTTGTCTACACTGGAAATATATTATTTGGTGAAGCCACTTTCATTCACTATCTTAGCTAGATCTGGATAACTTGCTATCACTTCTATATATCAGTACTTGCTCCTACCCCTTGCACTTTTATGCTAGACAGAGACTTCTTTCCTTAAACCTCATGAACCAATCTCAAGCCTCAAACGTTTCTTCTGAAGCTTCCTCACCTTTTCTTTGCCTTCACAGAACTGAAGAGTTAATTATGGCTTTGCCTTGGTTTAGATTTTGGCTTAAAAGAATACCATGGCTGGTTTGATTTTCTATCCAGGCTCCTGAAACTTTGCATCAGCAAAGAGTTGTGCTTTCTTATCATTTGTGTGTCCACTGGAGTAGCACTTTTAATTTCCTCCAAGAACTTTTCCTTTGCCTTCAAAACCTGGCTAAGTTTTTGGCTCAAGAGGCCTACCTTTTGGCCTATCCTGGTTTTGCCATGCCTTCCTCATAAATTTAATCATTTCTAGCTTTTGACTTAAAGTGAAAGATGGGTGGCTCTTCCTCTCACTTAGAGGCCATTCAGGCATATTAATTGGCCTAATTTCAAAATTTTTGTGTCTTGGGGAAGAGGACAGCCAAGAAGAGGGAGAGAAATGAGGCGAATGTGAAGTATGTACAGTGTTCAAAACACATACATTAAGTTCACCATCTTATATGGGTGCAATTCATAGTGACTCAAAATAATTATAATAGTCATATCGAAGATCACTGGTCACAGATCATCATAACAAATAATAATGAAAAGCTTGAAATACTGCAAGAATTACCACAATGTGAGAGACACAAAGTAAGCAAATGCTACTGGAAAATGGCACCAACAGACTTCCTCAAGGCAAAATTGCCACAAACCTTCAATCTGTTAAAAAATAAAACAAAACAAAAAACAAAACAACCATTATCTGTGAAGTACAATCAAACAAACAAAGAACCATAAAACAAGGTATGCTTATATACCAGGCTCTGCCTAATTCTAGCAAAAGCTCCAGTCTTATCTCTAACTCTGACCAAAAAGTACCAAATGCTGTGTAATTCATGCATCATCTCCTATAATTTCATGTATTTGTTCTTTGGCTAATGCAGTTCTCTCCTGAAGTATCATCTCTCCTCCCAAGCCTAACTTCTCATTCCTAAAGATACACTGAGCTCAAGTAACAGCTTATCCAGAAAACTTGCTTGACCACATCAGGTTAGATTACATCTTCTTTACCTTATCAAAACGGCTCATCAAAACACTCAACACATTTTACTGAAAGTATCTTTTAAAATATTTCTTGCCTCATCAGACCGAAAGCTAATCCTGAAAGCCAATCCTAGGTATTATAACCTGTCTATTCACCTTAACAGCCTCAGAATCTAGCTCAGTGCTCCACATATGGTGGAATAATAAATGTATGTTACATTTGTTTCCTACTGAAAAATGTTGCTCCTTGCTTTTCTGTTTATGTACTTTTTCAAGGTAACTATTAAGAAAGACTTGACCATGGCAGCTATACAACTTCATCTAAGAAAGCACTAAAAATAGGATATAACTTCCCTAGTAGACTTCTGTAAGTTCTTCTTACTAATCCTACCTAAGTTCTATGAAGGTCCAAGGAACCCTGAACTTCCCATACTAATCCTCTCCATATTACAGAAATGGGTGGGAAAATAAAAGGATTTATTTCTATTGTTATTTGCCAATAGTTGGAAATGTGAAACCCCATTTATATTTCACATACTTACTTAGGAATTTCAATACTTCTATTTAACTAGTAGCCCACTGGTGAAAGCAATAAAAAAAAATTTTAACATTTCATGTTCACAACTAGTTTATACAACAGAAGTCAAATAAAGTATTAACTACACATTTAGTATTCTATGAAAAGAGGGTAAAAGCTACTAGGTAAGGAAAGTGGACTAAATACACACATCTATCACAGTCCCTCCATAAAACTCCCTAAAACTATGTTGTTGCTGTTTCTCCTTTAAGGCATAGTCTCACAAACAGGAAGAACTGGAGAGGCAACACAAACAAAATTCGGAAGCAGAAAAACAAAGGGATTGCTCATATAAGCATAGGTGCAAATTCCTAAAAAAGAATAAGAAATATAATCTGGCAATATACAATATACATTGGAGATCACATGTGTGTGAGCAATAGATAAATATAAAATACAGTGTGACTGGAGTATATTTCAAGAACACAGGACTGGCTTAACATTAAGGAATCAAACAATTAATTCACCACATTAACAGATTAAAGGAGAAAAAAATTTGATTATCTTAACAGAAAGAATATATTTGACAAAATTCAACTTTCATTCACAACAAAACTCTCAGCAAACTAGAAATCTAAATAAATTCTATTAATTATTGTTAAAGGATTTTAGTACAAGAAATACAGACACATAAATCTACCTAATAAAAATTTTAAAGTTTTTTTTTTTTTTTTTGAGGTCTGGAACAAGATAAGAATGCTTGGGTTTACTCTTTATATTTCATATGGTATTAGAAAGTCTTGCCAGAGCAATAAGGCAAAAAAAAAAATAGCTGTAAAGTTGAGAATGAAGAAAATGAAACTGCCATTACAAATGTTCATAGAAAATTATGTTCATAGAAAATCCAAATGAATTTACTGATAAGTTATTAGATAAAAGTTTAACAAGGCTACTAGGTAGAAAATCATTTAAAAAATAGATTTATATACATCAGCAACAAACAAAACTGAGGAAAAAAGAAAAAAAATTACCACTATACATAACTAAGAATGGCCCAAATTTAAAAGTCTGAAAATACCAAGGATAACTAGGATACCATTTTTTGCCTCTTAGCTTCAAATATATCCTCATTACCTGCTCTTTGATAATAAAGAGATATGCTTACAGGGCAGGCCTTCAACAGCTACATGATGTTCAGCGCTAACAAAAGATGCCATCAGGTTAAGTGCTTCAGGCTGTGATTTCCTGTCCACCAGCCTTGGTAAACTTATACCTCAGAGGAATGTTTTCTGCTTGCTCAAAAACAGAAAGGTGGAAGAGTCTTCTCCAAGAAATCAGACCAACCAATCAATCTTTCAAAAAGAACTAAAGGTATTGACATTTGGCATTCCTCATCATGAGATACAGTCAGATGACTTTACAATAAAGTTCACAGTTGGCAAGCCCCATCTATGCACTCAGAGCTTTCAAACAACGTTTTATATCTGATTTTTAATCACAAGCAAACACAAAGATTATAAGCACACACACACACACAAAAGAGCAACTTAAGGAAACAGAAACTACTCAGAGAAGGAAAAATAGTATCTCTGGAGAAAAAAGAATGTACAACTATGAAGTAAGCTCTTAAAAATTAACATGACAAAAGTAAAAAAAATTCAACAGGAAAGTGATTAGGTAAATCTCATGAAATTTCCCAGAAAGTAAAGCCAAGGGAAAACCTAATATAGATGGCTAAGAGGAGATATAGACAAGTAATGAGAAAAAACTGAGGTCTGAAAGAGTTTTATGTATAGAGAAAACTACAGAAATGGAAAAGTAAGATAACGGTTAACTCTAGGATTAACAAAAACCAAGGTAACAAAGGAAAAATAATAGTTAACTAAATGGCTTATCTCTGCATAGTATACATACACTTTCATAATGTGAATACGGAGTACTGATATAATCAAAATTAAGATAACTGGGTGCTCACTTCAGCAGCACATACACTAAAATTGGAACAAGATAGAGATTAGCATGGCCCCTGTACAAGCATGACATGCAAATGTGTGAAGCATTCCATATAAAAAAATAAAAATTAAATAAAAATAAAAGATAAATATTTGGGAAAAACAGGTAGATAGGAAGCATGCATGTGTGTGAAGTGGGAACAGGTAGAAAAAATAGCAAACCCATCTATAGGGGAAAGTTAATAATAATGGCTAAACACCAAGCAAACAAAAGGCAGTATAATTATAAGAGCGTATAATAATATAAAGATCATAACACCAAAAGTCACTGACCCCACAGAGGAGAAAAAGGTGGGAAGGAGGCAAGGAGATGCTCTTTGGTCTAAAAAGAAAACAGCACCAAAAAAAAAAAAAAAAAAACGCTGTAATCTAACTCTAGGTTAGGTTAAACTATCTTCTTGTGTAACTCTAATGAAAGTAAAAACTTTAAAAAGAAGATAGCTTGCCCATATTCACATGGTAAACTACAAAATATGATTTTTTAAGAAAGCATTCACAGTAGCAAGAAAAAATTTTAAAATATTTAGGAAAAAATCAACAAAAATACGCAAAATGTAGATTAGGAAACCACTGCTACTTAACTGAGTGACCTAAATAAATGTGTTCACAATCTAGGAACTGGTTATGTCTACAACAGTTCTTAATTTGATGGATAAATGTAAACCTAATTGTAATTAAAAACTAAATAATTCTAAGGAATACCTGAATAAATGTAAAACATTATCAATGATGTTTTAAAAACAAATATTTTAAGTGACAAGCATAGTTTCAAAGCTATTATCTAATGAGAACCAAATTCTAAATGAAGGCATTAAAGGTGATTGGATACTTCCTTAACTTTTCTCAACTGTTGTTTTCTGGGGGGGGGGGGGGGGGGTTGTTTTGTTTTGTTAAGAATCAGTGTAGGATACTTTTAAAATACATTATTGAAAAAGAAGAAGATAGGTGGTTAATAGGTTACTGAGTCCAATAGATCACACTGATACTCCTCCTACCATATCACATGACCTCAATAATGTATTCAGTTTCTTTTCTGGTCCTTCAGGTCTTTTTGGTCCTTTTGATGTATTTTTTAAACATTACTACTATGGCAACAATAAAATGCCCAGGCACCCAAAGCATATTTAATTAACCAACTTAAGAATGAACAAAAAAGTCTAGTACTAGGAGTTCTCCAACAAAGATAGCAAAGAGATAAATGAAACAAAAGATAATCTAGGATTGGGTCAAAAAGAAGTTCCACAGGATCCTTAGAGTGGATTTTGAGGGTTCTTCCACCCCCCCCCGACACTGTTTATTTTAAATCAAATTTATTTTTCTTAACATCTCCATAAAAAAAGAAAAAGTTCATTATTTCCATACACATATGAACTGAGGCAAAGGGCAGTCACACAACTTGTTTGAAATTATACAATTAAGTCAATGACTGAACTGTAAACAGAACCTAAGATACCCAACTGCTAGTCTGCTGCTCTAACTAATGGATCATGCTCCCTGCTATGTAATAGGACTGTTTCCTTTAATCATGAATTCTTCATTCACCATCAGCTTATCAGCCAGAGGCTTCATTATTAATTTTACTGTTCTTGTATTCACGGCATTATTCTAAGAATAGGAGATTTCTATGATAAAAAGAAAAAATATATATATATATATAAAGACCACTGCTTTTTATATTATACCAAATCTGAAAATTCCAACTGCCATGGCAAGGATACTTTACCAAACCTGCACTTAATGGCACATTTACATGTAGAACAGCAATATTTTTTTTAAAGATTTATTTACCTGAGAGAGAAAAAGAGTGCATGTGCATACCAAAGAGAGCAAGGCATGAAGGGCAGAGGGAGAGTTTTTCCTAAGCAGACTCCACGCTGAGTGCAGGACCTGACACAGGGCTCGATCCCAAGACCCTGAGATCATGACCTGAGCTGAAGCCAAGTCAGACACTTTGACTGCACCCCCTAGGAACCCCAATTAACAACTATTTAGGGTTGGTCAGTGACCTAGAATAAATTAATTTTGTTCTTACATACCCCAGTATCAGAGCACTTAAAATCTTACATTAGAGTATTTTCTGGTATCATTAGTCAACAAAATTCACATATATGATCCATATGTAAAAGTCCAAAAGGTAGCAGGTTGTTAAAGATACATGGAGGATCTGTGATGCTAGAAGATAAAAAAGATAAGATAAAAATGAGATGTTCTTACATTTTATGCTAAATCTATAAAAGAAAATTTATTGGGTAAGCAAAGTAAATATCTGAAAAGAGGTATGTAGTCACTTGTCTTTGAGAAGCACTTTGTGTTTCTTTGGCACAGATCACGGCAGCAGTAGTAGCAGCAGCCTTGCCCTTGGTGCTGATTTCTTACTACTCTAAATGTCTCCTCTGAGCCAGAATACACTGGCTGTTGCTGATCATGCTGTGAGACACCTGCACTGGCTACTAGGCTTGTCATGACGCACAAAACCCTACCATCTTCAGCTTGACATTGTGCAAGTTATAATTATTCATCCAAATGAATATGTCAGAGCAGCAGCAGCAGACCTCTCATCAGAGCAAAAGAAAAATACATCAAAACATTATCAACCCAGCAGGAAGACAGGGACCATAAGGAAAATTACCCATTTTTAATATGGATGCCACAAAGCCATGCCTATTATTTCACAAAAAAAGAAAGGAAAATAAAGATCTTCCAAGTTTAAAGTCCAGAAACACTGAATCCAAAGAGGAAATATACAAAACAAAAACAGACAAGGATTTTTTTTAAGCAATTATCTGGAACTTATGTACAGTATCTTAAATATAAGTTTGCTGTTAGACTACATTTATTTTGCTTAAGAACCACAACTGTTTAAAAATTGCTAAGAAAAAAAACTCTCACAAGCAGAAATGCTTCCAACATACCAATGAAAACAGATCATACACAGCAAAGTAGTCTGATATTGCTTACTTTTAAAACATAAACTAATATTGCCAATACTCTTATGTCTAAAAGACTCACTAGTAGTATTATCAAAATGCTTATGGTGTACTGCCAGACTCTAAACTAGTAAGTAAATAATATATTTTGAAACTTTTCTAAATTTTAATGGCAAATGTAAAAGAAAAACAGAAATCACCCCCAGATCTACACAAATAGACACAGCCAGATTATCTGAGCATATATAAAGTAGGCAAGTGTAAATAAGATTCCTATCTCCTACTTAAATATGAAAAAAGATAACTTTTAGAATGATAGGAAACTATCTTTTCAGAACAAGATAAAATGATTTTCTCATTCAAGACACAAAAAGCAGAAATCACAAGAAGAAATTGATAAAACAGGACCATACTGAAAATTAAACTTCTGACAAAATAGATTACATACAAAGATAAAACTATGCTACAAAGATACACCCTATGTAACAATATTCAAATTAAAAAGGAATCCTTATAAAGAAAAAAATCTAAATAAGAACAATTATAAATAAAACAATAATTATTTCAATTTTTGTAAAGAATTAAGGTCAGACTAAGACTTGGAAAGGATCTGGAAAAGTAGATACACGTGCATTACTGGGTAGGGATATAAACTTATACAACCAATGTGAGAAGGCAATTTGGCAATATTTAGTAATCTCAAAGAGGTACAATCTCCTCAATCAAACATTTTCATTTCTAAGCATAAGCCATACTAAAAGACTGACACGTGTACAAGGAAACATAGATGTTCACTAGAGTACAACTTAAATTGTGAACAACCTTATCAGTAGGGCATTGGATAAATTAACTGGCGGAGTCAAATAATAGAACTATAAAAAGCATTTAATATACTAAATGTGCAAAGATCACGGATAAATCTCAGAAACAGTGCTGCCTAAAAAAATTCAGGCAACCAATATTCTAGAATATGGCATGAACAAATGTAGGAAAAATAGGCAGGATAGCACACACATCAGTTTCAAAGAGGTGGTTACCTCCAGAAAAGGAGAGAAGGAAAGAAAGAGTAAGAAAGGGAAAAGAGAAATAAAGTCTTAGTTGTTCCTGTAACATTTTATTCCTGAGAGAGAAATAAGAGCTAGAAATGAAACAAATGTGACAAAAAATTAATTCAAATCTGAGTTGTGGATGAAAAGGTTATCTAAATTTTTATCTGTGCTTTACTAAGAATTTTAGTATATTCTTTAATTTAAAAAAAAGAATTTATGACATTCCAATTATTACTAATCAGTTCTATTTTCTTGGAGCTAGTACAAAACAGAAAACTTAATGTATGACCTAACTAAATCTAAAACTCATCCCATGCTTAAATGTGCAAAGCATTGAGCTGGTATTAAACAGGGACAGAAAATTTGAAAGAAATTATCCTCAGAGATTTTCCAGCATATTGAAATCACAAAATAATTTTGCTAAATGACAGAATAAAGGTAAGTGCTAAACAGTCTTTTTGTGGAGATGCAAACTCTTTCACAGATTTAAAACTGGGGAAAAACTTGCAGCGTTACCTACACTGAAAACACTAAAAACTCATTAAAAATATAGTCTTAGACTTGCAGTTCTGATACACATTAAATTTAATGTAGAGACAGCATATCTGGAAAGAATAATACAATCTAGGTACAGGGTTATCTCATAATCTCGCATAAAACAAAAAGTTTCTAGAGTCTAATAGGGAATTTATATTTAAAAGAGGAAAATGTTTATTTTAAAAAGAGGAAAGCCAAATAGAAAATGTGTATTTTAAAAAGAGGAAAGGTTTCTTTTTTTAAAAAAATGAACACAGTATTTCTTAAGTATTTATAACATATATTAAAATACCAAAAGCAAATTACAGGGTTTTTCCTCTCCTTTATTTTGCTGTGCTTTCTCAATTTCCATTGAAAGGAGGGAGACAGTTGTTTTTAAAGAAAAAATATTAATATAAATTTTAATATATAGGGATAATTAAAATGACATTTGAACCTACATGATACTATTTAAATCCTATTTTTAAAAACTAACTTCATATACAATTACTATATGTATATACTTAAAATATTAGGCATAAATTTTTACTTGATCCTATCAAAATTTTATTTAAAAAATATGGGCAACCTCTAGAGATTATTTGTAAAATGTCAGTAGGAATTTTTTCCCCTCTTTGCACAAGAACAAAAATGTTCTTTCCATTTTGCATCCAATTGCCACAATTTACTTGGTGAAAGAAGGACCATGTCTGTCATCATTAGATTATTCCCTGAATCTAACCACCAGTCTGTCAGATCTTGAAAAATCACACACACATAATGTTGATGTTGGTACCATTGATATCATACTACCATCCATCTACATAATGTAACCATTTACAAGGTGTACTTCTAATTTCATTTTCTTGTTAGATATCAACTTTTTGAGAAATTAAAACTGACAGAAGCAGGAGAAAGATTCTCCTATGTTCTTTATACAAAATATGAATGCTCCAAAAGGCCCAAACAAAAATATTATCTATATTCAAGGATGAATTATGAACAATCACTTTAAAACAATGAAAACTGTGTGTAAATGATTTGTATTTTCAGGTATAACTCATTCTCCTCTGAAAAAGATTCTCTGATATTATGCCATTAATATTAACAGTTTTAGCAATCTGAAAAATTCACCCAACTTCCACTTATTGCTTTATAGAGTTCTTTACAATTTAAATTCAAAGGAAAATTTCTGTCAATAGACCTTCATATTTATCTAATATGAGGTATAAACATCTAAAGACTGAATGGTGTGTTTATGTGTGAGGGGAGGGAAAAAGTAGACATTACCTACTAGGAAATATGAAAAAAAAAAAAAAAAAAAAAACACCCTGAAAGTTCTGCTTATAAATAAATGCTTACAAAATAAATAAATAATATATATATATATATATATATATATATATATATATATATATATATATACATACATATATATATGGCTTTCTAAACTATAATGGCTATGTTGGCTATAATCTATTACCAATTATGATAGAAAATGCTTTTTAACTACTAAAAATAAATTTAAGAATTTACCTGTGGTGTCCAGGAAACAGAAAATGAAACAGGAAAATCCACAACACAATCTGGTGATTCTGTAGGGTACTATGAAAAAGCATAAAATTAAGTGATTTTTGCTGTATGGCAATTTCACATGAAGTATTCTAGAAAAACTGAATAGGAAACGTTTTATTATAAATGCAAATGTATAGAAATATTTTGATTCTACTATTATAGAAAATGTCAAGAGCTGATTAATAGTCAACTTATGCTCAGGAAGTACAAAGTTTGGTGATTTGGGTTGCCAAAGCAACAGGCTTTGAGTAAAGAAGAGTGAATTAATCCAGTTTCAGGTCAGCTGCTAACGGTAAACTGAGGGGTGAACCACACAGAATCTCAGTTTATCTTTAAAATGAGAGATCAAACTGGTTGATATTTAATTTCCTTTCAACCTAAAATTTAATCTCAGTCTCAGTCACTACATAAAAAGGCAGCATCTCTTAAAAGAGCCAAGAAGTGTACAAAAAAGTACCAATCAATTAAAAGAAGTATTTTCCACAATAAAGCAATTATTCTTAGCAAGAATGTAACTTAAAAAAAGAAACAATGAAATGTCTCCTGGTTATTAAGGAAAAATAAAAATAATAGTTTTAAGAAAAATCTTTTCATGGTTGATTAACAGAAAATTAATTCAATAGCTTCACACAAAAAGTGATAGTCATTAAGGACGAATTAGGTGTCTAAGTTAAGAAAGACAAAAGGCAGTTTTTCTTAAAATCAATTTTGTTATTAGAGACTTATACAACATAACTGCTGTAAAATTTAATTCTAGATTCTTGAAAGTCACATGTAATTAAAGAACACTGATTTCTTTTCATTAAAAAGCAAAGTTTACTAAAAGAAGATTAGTTTTGGGAAAACTCCCATTTGACAAAATGTTTAAAATAAGTTTTAGACTTTCACTTTCTTCAGCCTCTTATTTTTTACTACTTCAATGAATAAGCAAATGGGTTCTAAAAATTATCACTAGTATTTAGCAAACATCAGCCCGTCTGAAGTCAATATTTTGAAAAGAAATAGTTATACTAAGTGGTTTTATAAAAAGAAACTTATCAACCTATATTCCAACTAATGGTTATATGGAGAACAGAACTAGTAACACAAAAGCAAATACACAGGAAGTCATATAAAAATATAATAATGCTCCAATTCGAAGAAAAATAAAAAAGAGAAAGGTCAAGCTGAGATTGAGGGAGCTCTATTACAATTCAAACTATCAGATGATGTACTTCAGAGTGTAACTGCTATAATCACAACAGAAACAATCTCTATGCCACTTTAACAAGTCATGTGATTATCTCAAATGAGTGCAGGCAGAGACCTTAACTTTCTATGATTTCCAGTTCGGCTACCTTGTGTGATCTTGAACAAGTCATTTTAACTTCACTGTTTGATATGTAAAATTGATGGAATTCAACTAAAAGTGTTATCAGGTTTCTTTTCCCTCTAACATGTTAAGATTCTGTAAAAATAATAATGCACACTTGAAACATCCATGGGCCAAAAAATGGAATACTTTTCATTTTGAGTTGCTACGTTTTATCTCCTACTCATATTGACAATAAATAGCATCAACTCTTACTTAAATTATCAATCTAGGTAAAAATATGAAGGTAATATTTACTGTATTTAGAGCAGATGAACAAAGTAAAATATCCAAGACTTTGGAAGACATTTAGTACAAACAGCACATTATTTTAAAAAAGAGAATATGATCCTACATTCAAATAGGATTCAGTATAGTAAATAATACACATATACTGATAAAGAGACCTACAAAGAGTTAAACAAAAAAGCAGGTTATAATAAATTTAATATGATCCCATATATATGAGTCAAATGTAATTCCTGAGATGATGACATCTTCATATTTTTATGTGTAATTATGCAGACATATAAGTATGTATATAACAAATTAGACTGATTTGTAGGTGGCTTTACCGTATACCTATTATGAATTAAATGCAAACACACTGTATATGTTTATTATATTTATGCTCAAGATCAATTTCGCTTTTTTTTCTTTTTTAAGATTTTACTTCTTTATTTGACAGAGAGAGAGAGAAAGAGTGCAGTCACAAGCAGGGGAGTGGGAACAGGAGAAGCAGGCTCCCTGAGAGCCTGATGCAGGGCTCAATCTCAGAACTCAGAATTCATGACCAGAGCCAAAGACTGACACCCAACTGACTGAGCCACCCAAGCGCCCCCAAATTTGTTTATACAATAAACTTTATAACTGTATACAACCTAACAAGCAAACTGATATACTTCTAGATAATTAAACATGAGTTATGAAATAACACCCTAGATATTTCAGAATCATTTGTATTGTAAAACTGTAACATAGATACCTAAATGCAATATTGTAAAATAACTATTAATTTTTTTTTAATATTGTAAAATAACTATTAAAATCCAGGTGGTTTTCTTTTTTTTTTTTTTTTTCAGGTGGTTTTCAATAGTAAGTTGTATAGGTATATATAAAACCAGAGACTAACTGGCCAAGTTTTACTTTAGCAGTCTGATTGAAAATAGTGAAAGCTCCACATAAAGGAATATTAATTCAAAAAGTTTATTTTTAATCAACATACAGTTTATCAAATCTCACCTGAATCCATCAAATCAATAACTATAAAAGAAAACAATTATAGTATTAAGTAAATATTTTTGTCATATACAGTATTTTTTAGATTCCATAGCATATTGTTCTAAGGAATACTTAACCCAACCTCTTCCATAATTGGACCATCTATGCAGTAACACTTCCTCAAAGTTTATTTACATACAAACTGCAGCAAATTATAAAAATGGCCAGCAGACACAGAGTGCTGAGCCTCTGAAACAGATCCACGATTTGTTTTTCAAGTAGTTCTGATATTTGCCAAAGCTAAAGAAGCCCTAGTCTACTTGTTTTTTAAAGAAAAGATCATTGTTCCATCCCATAGTTCAGCATGTATTATAAATACTGCATAAAAATACGCCTATAAAAAATGACAAAATTCAACTATTTCCCTTATAATATATTTTTTTACTTATAAATTCACTTTTAATAAAGTGTTTTGTTAAAATTGGTATGTTTTCTTTCAGGATTGGAGACAGTGAGGAGGAATGGCAAAATTGGGAGAACAGGGATTCAAGAAAAAAAATGTGCTCCTTTACTATATATCAAAAAACATCAAATAAAAGAAATAAAGGTTTGTATATTTATAATAATAAGCCTGCATTAAGGTTTAAAAATCAGCTTGAGGGATCCCTGGGTGGCGCAGCGGTTTAGCGCCTGCCTTTGGCCCAGGGCACGATCCTGGAGACCCGGGATCGAATCCCACGTCGGGCTCCCGGTGCATGGAGCCTGCTTCTCCCCCTGCCTATGTCTCTGCCTCTCTCTCTGTCTCTCTCTCTGTGACTATCATAAATAAAAAAATTAAAAAAAAAAATTTAAAAATCAGCTTGACCTTTAAAATTTAGTTTGAATTGTGATTTTGCACTATATATTCTTAACATATAGCTTCAACTATTACTGTTTTTAACTGACAATCCCAGACCCAAATACTCTTTTTTCTTTTTTTTTTTTTAATTTTTATTTATTTATTTATGATAGTCACAGAGAGAGAGAGAGAGAGAGAGGCAGAGACACAGGCAGAGGGAGAAGCAGGCTCCATGCACCGGGAGCCCGATGTGGGATTCGATCTCGGGTCTCCGGGATCGCGCCCTGGGCCAAAGGCAGGCGCCAAACCGCTGCGCCACCCAGGGATCCCGGACCCAAATACTCTTAAAGAAAGCAATTACCATATCTAAAATACAACTTTGGTCTATGAAAATTGAACAAAATGGACAATTAAAGACTCTAATAAATCATACCAACATAAGATTCATTCATTTCCACTCTTTTTTTTTTAAGATTTTATTTATTTATTCGTGAGAATACGGGGGTGGGGGGGGGCAGAGACACAGGCAGAGGGAGAAGCAGGATCCATGCAGGGAGCCTGACGTGGGACTTGATCCCAGGTCTACAGGATCACGCCCTGGGCTGAAGGCAGGCGCTAAACCACTGAGCCATCCAGGGATCCCTTGTCTTTTTTTGATGCATTTTTTTTTTCTCAATTCCTTCCTAATTTAAATAAAGCTTCCTCTTTTCTCTTGCCAGGGCATCCATAATAGTGCTTCACAACTATCAATGATGCAAAAATTTAAAAACTTTCTTCACGGAAATATTAAGTGTCACCTTATCTACCCTGAAATGGTATAAGAAAAAGCAAACAGGTTGGGCCATACAAGCAGCTACGTCCTTACTCTCAATACTACTACTACTGCCATTAACTGGAATTAATAATAAAATTTATAGATGTAGCTCTAGACAGAGAATCTCCTTTGTAAAAGTAAAGCTTATAAAAATAAAGCCATCAAAAAAAAAAAAAAAAAAACCAGAAACAAGAACAAAGCACACCTTTAAAAATTTTAAAAAACTGGGTGCCTGGATGGCTCAGTTGGTTACGCGTCTGCCTTCAGCTCAGGTTATGATCCCAGGGTCCTGGCATTGAGCCCACACTGGGCTCCTTGCTCAGCTTCTCCCTCTCCCTCTGCTCCTCCTCTCTGCTCATGTTTTCTCTCTTTCTCTCTCTCTCAAATAAATTTTTTTTCATTTTAACAAAAATACCCTAGTAACTTCTTTTACAAGTAAGATTTCTACCCCATTTTTTTCAACACTTATCACACATAAATCTTAAAGTTATACATGAATATTCTGTGTGTAAGAAAAAGAGAATGAGTCATTTCTCAACTTGTCTGATAAAGAGGCACCATAAGATAGCAACTTTTCTGTGTCACCCAGTTCAGCTTTATATATTAATTTTCTCTCATGGAAAGCTTAAATGCCAGACACATTTTTAAAACGGACAACACAATTGATCTTTCATCACTACAATCTTCTGAAATAGAGTTGATTGATGATTCTTAGGAACAACAAAAAAAACTTAAATGTCCTGGTTTTCTCAAATTCTAATGTGTCCCTAGTGATTACTAAGTAAATGGTTAATATGCTGAACATGCTTATTCTACTTATTTTTCAAAATTCACAATCTAGAACTAAAAGACAAAACAGCTATGTTTCGTGCCAATAAAATTAGTAACTGTAGATCACTAGCCTGTAAAGTGTCTATAAATGGAGGTATAACCTTTGCAAATTCTTAAAATACAGAAGTAAAATTTCAGCCCAAACAAGGAATAAAAAGGTATGCATATGGATGTGTTTGAAGAGTGTTTGATGCTCAGAGGAAGAACTACAAATGTAATTCATAACAAGACTTGAAGACAAGAGACTTCAGTGAAACTTCACTTGGAATAGTAGAAACTTTCTTTGTACAATATTACAAAAATGACCAGCAAGGTACTTTGAGACTGCTGAATCTTATTTGTAATATTTCTTTATTATGAAGTGTATGTTTTGAAAAAATTTGCACTAAAAGAGTGACACAAATTATCTCTAGGCTTTTGGAAACCTAGTGAGTGAATTTTTTGAGCTTTCCAAAATAAATTTTTTAAAGTATCAGATATCTTTTTAGAAGCAACTAGCACATCTTACATTGAATACATTCAGAGTTCATTTCACAAAGTATTTCCTGACCATAATAGTTTAATAAGCACATACCTTTGTCTTCAACTTGAGAGTAATGAGATGCTTTCTACCAGAAGCATCTTCAGCTTTTAACTTGATAGTACTGAGACAAGTATCCACGTATACAAGTCTGGTGAGTAGAAGGAAATAAAAAATGATCAAACTAAGGAGGACAAAGGTGGGGGGAGGGGAGGTTCGAGGATGGTAGGATTCAAAATGAAAATATTTGCTGTATTCCTATGAATCCATTATAAAAATTAATCAGAGGAATTTCTGCATGCCAGCCCTTTATACAGCTATAGATTTACTGCCGTTAATACACCAGCCTGGTGCTTAATGCAGTCATAGATCTCTGGATTATTTACAATGTGTGTCAAGGCTCATGCTGTGGTCAGTGAGCACTATGTTTCGGTTTTCCATCACTGGAACCTTTGGCACACACAGCATGTTGCTGTCAGCCTCTACTTATGTACACATTAAACTTCCTGTCAAACTCTTTGATCCATTTCTGTAGTTTCATACAATATGAGACTTTTATACTTCCTTTATTTGTTTTTCTCTTCAATGAACCTCTCCTTTATTATCAATAATGTTAGTGTACAAAAATCTGGCTGATATTAGTTCATCTACTCAATTGATCCTCCATGGAAAATGTTATATAAGCACAGGTACAGTCTAATCTGCTAACAATAAATTTTCTTTCTATGCAATATATAGCTTCTGACATTTAACCTAGACACATATTCAAGATGAATAATATTTTAAACCTACAGCACAGCACAACTGTTTTTGGCTTTAAGTTGCTCTAAATGCATGAATTTTCTACAACGGAAACCAATACCCTTTGAAATACATCATTCTGTAAAAATACAGTCCCTTGAGTAGCATAAGCTACTGCCAAAAAGGTTCAAATTTAGCAGTATATTTACTAGTGAACTGGGCATGTGGATATTTTTTGACATTTTTACAATACTATTCTCTTGTAAAGATAAAAAGTAGCCTAAGAGTATTGCACAACTTATCACCCAGACTGATGGTGAGATCCATTAGAGTTCAGAACTAACATTAGCCTCCTAACCCAGGAAACATTTCTTTTAACATCACTATATGCCATTTAGTCACTGGCCAGATATAATGGTAAAATGGGTCAATTTCAAGAAATGCTGGGCAATAGCTATGGAACCATGGTTGTAATGAAAAATAGATCTAAATCTGAAGAAGATATATATCTTCAAGAGGAGAATAAAAAGTAAAACAAAATAATCTTTATCAACAGAAGAAATTTGTATCATAAACTATGAAAAGCCTAGGGTCTTAGAAAACAAATGAAAGTAAAACTATTCTAGAAAAACATATTTACATTAAAATATCAATGACTTTATATATATATAATCATTATTTTCCTATAGCTATGTCTATAAATATCTCGGATCCTCCCTCCAAAAATTTAGCACATGAGACTTCATCACATGTTTCATCAATAGGACTCTAAGGTTTAGATATATGGACATCAGACTCTGAATACATTGACAGTTCAGATTCAAGATGTTGAGACGAGCACATGCATTTCCTTCATTCACCAAACAAAAGCAAAGGAATTTTTTAAAATTATAAATAAACTCTCAGTTAACCAAAAGAACAAGAAGTACTAAGCATCAACAAAGAAATTTCCAACAGATATTATAAAAATGAAAAGTGGCTAGAAAAGCACTGGCTGGTAAAACAAATTAGAAGAAAGAAGGCTCCAGAAAGGAGATAGTAGGCAAAAAAGAAAAGTCTGTAGAATATGTAGACTAGAGGGTATGACTTATATACAAGACAAAATTACAAAAATATTTTTTAAAAATACAAGAAGCCAAAGGGATAAAGGAATTTTAAACCAAGTTATAAACAATAAAGCTATGACGAAAACTAATTGCTCTACCATTAGCTTTTCAGTGAAAAGTATTTATGTAGTCATTACAAATTTAACTGCTTACTAATTACAATTTTTAGAATCCAGCAATAGACAAAAACTAAGACTTAATTATAGCTACAGAAACTAATGTAAATATATTTGACCACAGCATTTTAAAAAGTAGAGATGACAAAAATTGAGAGGCAGAAGGGAAAAGATGTGAGGAAGATTAGGAACACTAAAATTTCTAATTGCTAATGAGAGTAAGAGATAACATCTTTAATTGAAGAAACATGAAAAAAGTTTAAGAAATTTTAAAGCTAATAGAGTAATAGTGAAGAAGGGAAAGAAAAGGTAGTATATGAGCCAAATCCTTTTTTATTACAGTAGTTAATCAGTTTGGAATTTCTAATACTGATAAGTTATATTGAAAAAGGCATATTATTTAGAAACATGAAAGCTGTAAACATGAACATCTTAGAGTATCTGCTTTAAAGAGTCAGAGCAGGAATACAAAATGGTGTGAAAAAAATTGCTCTTCATTGTAAGACTTAAATAGTTTACAATCATGATAAATATACACACAGAAAGTAAGAGGGGATTGTGAGAAAGAAGAGACAATCAAATCACCAACTAGTACTTTTCATAATTTACACTGCTGCTCAGCATCAAATATTAGAAATTACTGAACATCTATAAACTAAGATATAAATATAAATAATAGTTCTAGTCTTTATGCAATCACACAAAAAATCGTCACCTTCCCACATAGTTTAAGACAAAGATAACACTTTAGAGATCAACAGTGGCATTGCTCAAAATATGTTAATTTTGTTGAACTTTAAGACGTAATTCAAAAAAGTGGCAAAAGATGTTTAAGATTATCGGTTAATCTCAGCATAGTCATTTAAAATTAAACATTTTACCCATATTGATTCCCTGTCTACTTTGTATAAGGAACAAGAAGAAACCTTATTGTAATTATTAATACCTTGAGTAGATCATGTACATGTGACCTAGATTGCCAAATGTCCTCTGCTGCCTATTCTCACCTCCTTCCTTTTGAGAATAGGATTCCTGCCTCCAAACCAAATTTTAGCAGTTTACATTCCACTCAGCTAATAACCCTTCTTCTAGCTGTCCTTGGATATCAGCATATTACTAAATCTTGGTCAATGAACTGTAAGCAGTAGGGATATATGAATCTCTTGAATCATTTATAACAAAACTGTGCCTTCTCCCCATGCCCCTTCTCCTTCTCCCTACCTACAGACTAGAACCTAGGCCAATATGAGCCAGCAAAGACCAAGCAGACAAGCACAACACTCTTAGAGCAGCTGACCAACAGAACTCTCTATGATAGAGGGGTCTCTACCTGCGCTGTCCAAAATAGTAACCACAGCCATGTGTGGCTGTGTCTTTATTTCTTGTATCTTCTGTACATTAATCTATTCTGCCTTTCATGACTAAATTAATCTTCCTACGTCCTCTTTTTTCTTTTTTTTTAAGATTTATTTATTTGAGAGTCCCAAACGAACTCCCCATTGAGCATGCAGCCCAAGGCAGGGCTTGATCTCAAGACCCTGAGATCACATGGGCCAAAACCAAGAGTCAGGTGCTTAACCAATTGTGCCACCCTGCATCCCAATCTTCCTAAGTTGTTTTTAAATCATATCAACCCCTTCCTCAAAAATAGCCAATGAGTCCCCATCACTTGCATATATAGAATCCTTAGTCTCATGGTTAAGATCTTTCAGTCTGACCCTGGTATTAATTCTTATGTGAGCAAGTGATCTACTCTTAAGTCCAAAGAGGAGTTAGTTACACATTTCCATCACTACAAACTTAACTTCCACTATTACCTCCTTTTTAAGGCTCTCTACATTCCTTTGAAGCTTATCCCAATACCTACCTCCTCTAAGAACCTTCCTAAATCATCTGTAGCCCAAAAGGACTTCATCTTTCAAGGGGAGCGGCGCAGCTCAGTTGGTCGAGCAGCCAACTCCTGGTTTTGGCTCAGGTCATGATCTCATGTATCATGAGATCAAGCCCCATCGAAGAGCCTGGAGTCTCCTTGAGAATTCTCTCCCCCATCCCCTTCCTATCCCCCCACCCCCATCTGCCTCTCCCCCATCCCACTTGCAGATATATGCACACTCTCTGTCTAAAATAAATAAATAAGTCTTCAAAGGGACCTCACCATTCTCAAAACTGTCAGTTTTAGGTAAATTTTTGCTTCCCAAATAAGCTTTTATTATAAAGAATATGAAAAGTTTAAACTTCTATACATATATTAATGCTATATGTGCTTGTTATATGACCATGGAGAAGCGGTTATCCCAATGGTTCATATTTATTGATTCATATGCAACTTTTAAACTGAATGCAAATTGTTTAAATTACATACTATAAACATATTACCAATGTAGAAAAAACATAATTTTTTCACTATTAGGTAATTCGCACTTATTCAGTGATTTGAATATATATGAGGAAAAAGCACTCTATGATAAAGGTAATTTAGAATGAAAATCATACTTATTAACATCTATGTTCTTATGCATTATGGAATGAAAATTATCATTACTAGTTATAATTAAATCGTAACACTCATTAAGAGCTGTAAAACTCATATATAGTCTGACATTTTTAGGTGAACTAGTGACTCAACTTTATACCTACTTTGCAGAAGGCATTATTTGAATCAAATAACATGTGTTTCTTTTTAACCCTTATTATTAAGTATTAGTTTCATTTGAAAAATAAAGAAACTGTGGCTCAGAGGGGTTACATTACTTGC
Source organism: Canis lupus baileyi (assembly GCF_048164855.1). Classification (NCBI taxonomy): domain Eukaryota; kingdom Metazoa; phylum Chordata; class Mammalia; order Carnivora; family Canidae; genus Canis; species Canis lupus. Next base: position 61,441,468 of record NC_132848.1, read on the forward strand.
CTAAGGTCACACAGCTGATAAGCCAGAATTAAAGCTCTTGGCTGGTTACTGGAATTAATTTCATCTTAACAAGTATCTCCATTTCTTCCAATATGGCATACAGATCTTTGATATGCATTAAAAATTATAGAACATACTACCAATTAATAAGCCCATTATAAGGTACTTATCCATTATAAGGTACTTAATTAAATATCCAACGCAATATATGTCTACAATCTTTCGACAGCACAACAAATTTAATAAAACTCCGCTCTTTCCCTAGACATATTTAAAAGGCCTAATAGTTGAATTCTACTTACTCTAATTGATAAACATGCTGTCTTATAAAAGAATAAAACCATCAGATCACACTCCCCCTGTTAGAACAATTTAATCTCTGAATTACCTATGGCTATGTGATTACTAAAATAAACAGAAGGTATTTAAGATGACTATGCATTTCTTCCAAATTGAGACAATTTTGAAACTGAAAGGTCCAGGATAAAAGGCATAAATTAGGATTATCCTAGGTAAAGTGGGATGTAGATGAATCTACTTATAAAGTATTCAGTGCTCTCAACTCCAGGACATTCTTAATGTCCTTAACATCTTAACAGAAAATCCTGTTAAACCCCAAGGATGCTAATTCTTATCCTTTTAATGAGTCATTCTGCAAAACAACACCAGTAGAAGTGAAGAGAAACCCAGCAAGACAACTTTTTGCATCACTCTACCTTTGTGAACTGTGTAACTCCCAAAATCACAACTCGTCTTACCATCATCTTTTTACCCTCCAGACAGCTAGCTGTTTTTATACAAGTTGAAACAAGTACAGAAATTACACCAATAGCAATCAAACTTAAGGTCAGTTACTAATCCTCAATGTCATTTCTATTTAAAAAAATGTATGTGAATAAAGAAAAAAGATCTCAATCATATTCTAGATACTCTATTTTTTCCTAATTTTTTGTAATGCCTCATCCTATAGAATTGATTAGATATGTCAGATATGTAATTTAAAAACATAGCAAGGGGGATCCCTGGGTGGCGCAGCGGTTTAGCGCCTGCCTTTGGCCCAGGGCGCGATCCTGGAGACCCGGGATCAAGTCCCACGTCGGGCTCCCGGTGCATGGAGCCTGCTTCTCCCTCTGCCTATGTCTCTGCCTCTCTCTCTCTCTGTGTGACTATCATAAATAAATAAGAAATAAATAAAATCTAAAAAAAAAAAAAAAAAAAAAAAAAAAAAAAAAAAAAAAAACATAGCAAGGTCTTCATTACCTTAAAAAAAGATTTTTCATTATCAGATTTTACCCATGCAATAGTAAATCTACAAAAATATGAATTTAGGTATGAGGAAAATATAGACATACTGACATGGCCTACTAATCATTAAGATTCTGACAATCCATTCAAATCGATTTGTCATGCAAATCACTGTCTGTGTCATTTTAAGAGATATTTTAAATTAAGCTGGCCAGTTGCTCAGGCAGGGGCTCAAAAGGTAGCAATTCTAGTACGCAGACAGCACAATTCAAGTCTTGGTGTTAGCTCTAAAACCCAATACCAACACGACCTAATTTAATAAATAAATCACAAAAATAAAATTGATAGATTTTCTTACTCCAGAAAGCATTGAATAAATACTGACAAAATCTTATTTTCTGGCTTCTGACAATCCATGCAAACAACTTCTCTTCTGCTAACACAGTCCTCAATTGTAAGGACTAATGAAACAAATGACTCAGTAACAGCAGCTATATTCTAATTCAATCATGCATACTCGTCACTATAATTAAACTTTGATCTTTTCACAAATCTAAGCAACAGATTTCAAAACTCTCTCTCAGGATGGGTTAATTTTGCATATGGCCAATTTTATCCATGATGAGATAGTCACACAGGGAGGGTGAAACTAATAAAAACTATCTCCAAGTATTTGAAGGAACTTTATTGAAGACTCCATATCAGAGCTTCCCCACAGCACAATTCCAGGCAGCATAATTCACACAGAATCCCTGAGGACTGTTATATAGCCAGTGTTGGCTACCATTTTATATATAAAGTTGAACATAAAAATATGTATCTTGAAATTTATTCTGAGAAGTAACTAAGAATATATAAAGTGGCTATAGCAGTCAGTGGCATATAGCAGAAACTTCGTAAGTGGAAGTTCCTGTGTATAATAATCTTAGTTTAAGGAAGAGATAAACATTCAGTGATCAGTGCTATGATAGAGGCATTCATAATCTTCCTTTTGGCTTCCCTTTTGGCTATTCTCCAAGCTAGATATTTGTTCCTTTTTCTCTCACATCAGAACAATGTGTCCAACGCAAAACTCAATACTTTCTATTTGTCCCTAAAAAAATGCTTATTCCATAAAGTATTTTAATACTTGCACTATTTCGCTTATACCTTTGTTGCTAACAGCTCCCAAGAAATCCTATAATTATCTTCTGTAGTACTTATCACAGTTAGAATTAAGTACTACTGTGATCATCTACTTAAATTCTGACTCTCCCACTATCTAGTTCTCACCTCTAAGTTCCTTGAGGAATTTTAAGTCTTAACTATGTATATCCACTGCCTTACATTATAGGCATTCAATATGTGGGGGAGAAAACGAATGATTCACAAATCTCATGTTTGTATTCTCAATGCTTCAACTACTTTCATTACTGGAATTCTTCCAAATATGTCACAACCACACAGAAAAGAGTTTGCCTTCCCAAGTCTGTCCTACAATCCTAAATCCTCTAAACACTAAGATCTTAACATTTAAGCATCTGAAAATAAGTTATGATTTTTCTCTATCACCTTAAATCCAAAGACCAAGCAGGTCCATGATGTCGGTGCCTCAAGACAAATCTTCATACTTTCAGCCAAACTGCTCAATTCGTTATTTGTCTTCTGTCTCCCCTCTTCTTGTCATGCTAAATTTTATTTAAAAGTTCTATCTTACCCAATCCTATTTAGGAATGGCGACTTATCAAAAAACGCCTAATCACATGAATAAACATTAACCAATCCTCAATAACACAAGAATAGTACATTTAAAGTTATATATAACACCCATTTCTGGCTAAATTAGACTAGCTCGCTACAAACCTACACTTTCACTGAGAAGTACTAGAGTAGCCTGATGCAAAGGGAAAAAAAAAAAAAAAAAAAAGCCTGAAGGCATCAAAGAATTACTAAGGCAACCAAGACCTAAAGAACCAAGGTCCTGAAAAAGGGGAACAGAGGAGAGACAAGCCAGTACTAATAGAAGCCATTTTTCTCTCAGCTTATTTACCAATTTATTTACCAATTCTGGTCACAGGGCAAGAGAAGAAGGATTTGGGCAAAGGGCACAGATAGAGAGCTGCTATTAAGTGGCAAACCAAAATGAACAAACAGACAAAAAGCAGAGCAGCATTTCTTTGAGGCTAGGGAAATAAAAATAACAGACTTTTAAAGGGCCAAAATCTAGTAGAAACATAGGGCCAGAGACCTTGTTCTAATATTCAGGCAATTTTCCATCAAAACTTTTGATAAATCCTTGAACTGCAAGTGATGAGGATAAAAAACTAAGCAGAAAGCCAATAAAAGCCAACGAATATTCAGAGATTTCATAATACTGAGGAGAAACTAATTAAGATTTAGAACCCACCACCAGGAAAAGCCCCAGTGAATATCCCCAAACTTTCAGTGGGAACCCCTGGAAGGCTACCCCTAAAAGCAAAACAAACAAGAGGCAGATGAAGCATTATCAAAAATGGACCCCTGACTCCAACTGAGAGGTAAACTGGCCTTGTGAAGAGACACACGTAAGAGTTTAGGATCTACCAAGGGAGAAATTCCAATGAACACACCTAGCTCTTGTGTAAAAGTTCTAAAGGGTTATAACTTAGGAAAGGGAGGGGAGCAATCATTAGTACACGGAGTCTTACAAAAACTATAGCCCAACCTGAACCAGTTCAATCTTTAATAGGATTATAGCAACCTGTCCCTACTCCATTTTTTTAAAAAGATTTTATTTATTTATTCATGAGAGACACAGAGAGAGAGAGGCAGAGACATAGGCAGAGGGAGAAGCAGGCTCCATGTAGAGAGCCTGATGTGGGACTGGATCCTGGGATTCCAGGATCACGCCCTGGGAGGAAGGCAGACACTCAATCGCTGAGCCACTCAGGTGCCCCTCCTACTCTATTTCTTAACAAAGGAAAAAGTAAACCCTTTGTAAAAGAAAATATCACCTAGAACCTCTAAACTTTTTTATACACAATTTCTAGCTGAAAGATCATTAGGCACAGCACTGCAGCCTTAATGAATAAGGGCATATACTAAAGAACAGACAGCAAGAGACAGTGAGGAAAGGTGCATTAACGAAATACCTGGAAATTAGGTCAGTTTCCTCTTTTCTCCCCTTTTATCAGTTTTTCAGGTTTTCTGTCTTTTGGGCTCCTTTTTTTTTTTTTTTTTTTTTTTTAAAGAAAGAATAGTCATCTTGTAGAGCAGAGACCAGGAGAGTTCAGGTTTTACATTTTTGTTGTTACAGAGTATTCAATTTTCGATTGATTCAATTGTGAAAATAAAAACTCTTTACTCCTTACTATTAAAAAGTAGTAGACTCACATGAAAAGATGCTCAACATCACTCACTACCAAGGAAATACAAATCAAAACTACAATGAGCTATCACCTCACACTCTCAGAATAGCTAAAATCAACAACACAAGAAACAGCAGGTGTTGGCAAGAATATGGAGAAAGGGGAGTCCTCTCACACTGTTGGTGGGAATGCAAGCTGGTACAGCCACTCTGGAAAACAGTGTAGAGGTTCCTCAAAAAGTTAAAAATAGAGCTACCCTACGACCCAGCAATTATACTAAGTCTTTACCCAAAGAATACAAAAATACCAATTCAAAGGGATTTGGTGCACTCCAAGGATTATAGCAGGATTACCTACAATAGCCAAATTATGGAAAAAGCCCAAGTGTCCATCAACTGATGAATGGATAAGGAAGATATGGTACATATATAGAATGGAATACTATAGGCTTAGAAAATCTTGCCATTTGCAATGATATAGATGAGCGAGAGAGTATTATGCTAAGTGAAATAAGAGAGAAAAACAAATACTGTACAATTTCACTCAAATGTGGAATTTAAGAAACAAACAAATAAGCAAAGGGTTAAAAAAGAGAGAGGCAAACCAAGAAAGAGACTCTTAACTATAGAGAACAAACTGATGGTTACTGGAGGGGTGGAGGTGGGATTAGGTTAAATAGGTAATGGGAATCAAGGAGTACACTTGCTATGATGAGCACACAGTAGTCTATGAAAGTACTAAATCATTATTGTATACTTGAAACTAATATTATACTGTATACTAAATGGAATTCATTTTTTAAAAAAAGATTTGATAGAGAATGTGCACCTGTACATGCATGGGGATGGGGGAGTGGCAGGAGAGAGGGAGAGATAATCTTACACAGATGATCTTAACCCTTCAAAGGGTTCAATCTCAGGACCCTGAGATCACAACCTGAGCCAAATCCAAAAGTCAGACCCTTAACTGACTGTGCCACCCAGGCACCCTTAACTAACTGGAATTTAAATAAAAATTTTTTTTTAAAAAAAAAGGTAGAAGCCTCTGGTATTTACCAATGTGGATTTAAAAAAACACAAAACTTCCTGCACACAGGTGTTCATAGCAGTTTTATTCATAATTGCCAAAACTTGGAAGTAACCAAGATGTCCTTCAGTAAGTAAATGAAAAAACTGGTACATTCAAACAATGGAACTATATACAGTGCTATAAACAAATGAGCTAACAAGCCATGGAAAGACTAAGAAGAAATTTAAACACACATTACTAAGTAAAAGAAGCCAATCTGAAAAGACTATATAATGTACGATTCCAACTATAGGACATTCTGGAAAATCCAAAAATGTGGACACAGTAAAAAGATCAGTGGCTGCCAGAGGTTAGGGGAGAGGAAGGGAGAGAAATACTTGGAACACAGAAGGTTTTTAGGGCTGTGAAACTATTCTGTAGAATGGCAGATACATGTCATTAAACATGTCTAAAACCATAAAATATGTATGACCAAGAGTAAACCCCAATGTAAACTATGGTTTGGGGGTAATAACAATGTATCAATACAATATAGATTCATCCACTGTAACAAATGTACTACCTCAGTGCGAGGGGGGTCGGGGGAAGGGAGGGTGGCAGAGTTGGATACTGATAATGGGGTAGTCTGCATACATATATAGGGGCAGAAAGTAAAAGAATCCCTATACCTTCTTCCTTTGAATTTTGCTGTGAACCTACAACTGTGAAAGGAGGAAGGAAGGAAGGCAGGCAGGCGGGCAGGCAGGCAGGCAATTTGGGGAAAAAAAAGAAAAGCACTGGGTATGCTAAGATCTAGGACTAGCTATATGACTGAAAACCAAAAAAAAATTAAAAACAGACTCCAGTGGATATAGATTATGGGAGTTAGTAGAAAAGTATTTTTAAACAACTATGAAAGAAAATACAGAAAAAGGTGGAAAACTTTTAAAAAGTTTTGAAATCTAGTACAGTTATACTAATATCTAACAAAGTATACAGTAAGGCAAAAAGTATTACCGGAGATAAAAAGAAACATTTAATGATAAAAGAAAAAAATCCACAGGAAGATACAGTGATTATAAATCCATACACACTCTCAAATTAAAAATGGAACTGCCATATGATCCAACAATTCCACTTCTGGGTATATATCCAAAGAAAACAAAATCACAACGTTGAAGAGGCATCTGCATCCCCAAGTTCATTGCAGCAATATTTACCATAGCCAAGACATGGAAGCAACCTAAATATTCACTAACAGATGAATGGAGAAAGAAAATCTGGCATATACACACACACACACACACACACACACACACACACACACACATACCCATCCACCAAATATACAATGAGATATTTAGCCATAACAAGGGACATGCTCCTATTGTGACAATATGGATAGACCTTGAGGGCATTACACTAAGTAAGACAAATAAGAGAAAGAAACACAATATGATCTCATTAATATGCAGAATAAAGAAAAAGAAATGAATTCACAGATACAGAGAACATATTGGTGGTTTCCAGAGGCAGAGGTGAAATGAGTGAAGGGGTCAAAAGCTACAGACTTCCAGTTATGTAATGTATACCATAATGACTATAATTAATAAAACTATATAACTGGAAGTTGCTGAAAGAGGAAATCTTGAAAGCTCACATCATAAGACAAAAAAGTGTGTAAGTATGTGTGATGATGGAGATTAGCTTGCCTTATGGTGATCATTTCATAATATATATATATATATATATATATATATATATATAGAATCACTATGTTGCACACTTGAAACTAGTATATGTCAATTATATCTCAAAGAAAATATTAAAAGAAATTCTTTAGTCAGGAAGAAAAAGATTCCAGACAGAAAGATAGAAATGCATGAAGTTATTAATTAGAGGGGTGCCGGGGTGGCTCAGTTATCTGCCTTTGGCTCAGCTCATGATCCCAGGGTCCTGCTTCTCTCTCTCCTTCTGCCCCTCCCCACTTATGTGCATGTACACTCTCTCTCAAATATATAAAATCTTTTAAAAAATAAAAGAACACTGGGAGAAATTTATACATATATATATACACACAGAAATATTTATATATAATTTCATATATACACAAATTATATACAAATTCTTCTTGCCAATTCTAATATAGGATAAAATGCATGATAACAATAACACGACAGGTACAGGTTAAAAAATACATTAAGGAGTTTTAGATCCTCCCTTTATAAGAAAATTGGTAAAAGTACAAATATATATTTTACTATACATATGTTGTAATTCTAAGAGAATTCTAATTCCAAGGTAATTCTAAGAGAATGTATATAACAACTTAATTCTTGATTAATTCAAATAAGGGCAGATAAAGAGGAAAAAAAAAAACAAACACAAAACCCGTAAGAAAAACAGTAAACATACAGCATGATATCAGTGAAAATGGCAGTAAATACATGGAGTCATGTCAGTAAAAATGGCAGTCAGAAGTTCCTAAAGGTCTCCCTTCCATAATAGTCGCAAGAACATCAGGAAAAAAAAGTATTTGAAGTAATGGATATGTTAATGAGTTATGGGACTCCTTCCACAATGTACATGTGTAAATCAAATCATCACATTGCACATGTTAAAAATATTATAATCTTATTTATCAATTATACCTCAATAAAACTAAATAACATGTTTATGTTCAGTAAAAATGTGGTAACATCTTACTGCATAAATAAAAGTTATCTTTTTCCAAATTACATTTAGTATTTTACCTTGCAGATCACTTAATGATGATATCCCTTTAATTCATACCCACAATAAATGTTACTATAATTAAGTTCTAATTATAATGAAACACTGACTAAAAACAGGTATAAAATAAACTGCTAAAACTGCAAATAAATTGAAATGTGGAAAGAAAAAAAGACATTTCTGAAACATTTTAAAATAGACATACTTATCCCAACCAAGAGTTCCTATTTCTTCCATAAGGCTTGAGTAGAACTGGGGAGGAGGAGGTGGTGCATACAGCTCTTGTTTATTCTTTAAAGCAACTTCCTGTTTAAAAGAAAACAAACTTGATCTGCTGTGGAATGCTAGATAGTAAATTGCTACTATCTGATTACAAAACAACTTCATAATCTCCTTTGTGCCTCACTAAAAGTGTCCATTATTTTTATAGAAATTCCATCTGAATCATTCCCCTTCTTATATAAAGACAAAAAAGTTAAAGGACTGTATTGAAAATTATTATATGAAAATGCCAATTATTATACCATTAAAACTTCAGATTTTAGTATTTTCCTAGACTATTATGCCTATCAGAGATGACAAGAGTCTAAAAATATCTTCAAAGCTTTATGAATATTTTTCTGTTCCTGTGGAAAAACTTTGATATAAAGAAACATATATCTTTAAGAAAAGCCTGAACTCTTAAGTACATTGTTTAGACAGATCTATATGTATACAGTTATGAATCACACTTTTATAAGTAAAACCCCTTTATTACCACAGTAAATACTCATCTGCTACTTTCTTTCACTGGCTTACATTCTGTATTACTCCCAGACCAGGTTAAGTGTTTTTTCATCTATGTGGCTAGATCACAGTTCCTTTTCCTGCAAGACCCACCTATATCTTCAAGATGGTTTATGTACCCTGCCCCCTACTCCAAAAAAAACCCCTAACATTTTTTTTTTTTTTTTTTTTTACAAGCAATACAAACATCACTAGAATTGCTGAGGCTGAGTATTACCAATTACTTCAAAGGTGCTAACCTAGACAAATACCTTATTTGGAAAGTAAAAATAAATGTATCTGCAAATTACACATGTTCATATGGACTGTTTTATCAAAAGAGATAAAAAAATAAAGAAATAAAAAAGTCAAACACAGTAAATAGTAAAACCAGATGAGAACAAGTATAAAAATTATAAATATTAACTGTAGCCCTAAAAAGAGGTGTAAGTTCTATTTCTTTAAGCATATTTTTAATATATTAGTCCTTACACTTTTTAATTTTAAAACAAGAATAGGATACTATTAAATTTAGGTAATACTAGAAAGAATAGATTTTACAAAACAGTATTTCAAAATCAAGACTATTAACTGAAACTACCTTCTAAATCTGCTTAGGATAAAAACAACTATGAAAGCAGGTTTCTAAGGCCCAAAATGTCAATTTGGATTTAATTAGAAGGTAAGTTCCTAAAAGACAAGGAGTATACTGCTTTTTAAATAAAACTAAATACCTAATGCTATCTGTAATTTGCCATATGGTCCAGAAAAATAAATTTTTACTATTAAGATTATCCTGTTATTAAAAAATAAGTCAGTATAGTTCCTATACTTATATATAAAACAGCTTCAGGAATTCTTTTGAACTTTTTGTAAATCCAGAAATATTAAATACTCCTATCCACATACACGGAATGTAAAAATAAATTTGAATAACAATAAAGTCTTTTAATTCTAGCTTTATGAACTTTGTAAACTCTACCTTCTACCTTGGGTCAGACAAGTTACTCCTATTCCAAAGCCATAGCAGGAAAAAAGGCAAAGGCAAAGAATCAAAGCATTCTTTGTGGAGAAAGGGCAAGATACATAGTAGATAGAACAAAGGTTTTAAAGTTTTACAAAGGTTCTAAGTCCTAATTTTATCATTTCCTAGTTTTAACACCTTAGCTATGCAGTGACTAAGCCCTAAATAGGAGTTTCAAAAAAACCTGACCCGGGACGCCTGGGTGGCTCAGTGGTTTAGCACCTGCCTTCAGCCCAGGGCGTGATCCTGGAGTCCCTGGATCGATTCCCACATCGGGCTCCCTGCATGGAACCTGCTTCTCCCTTTGCCTATGTCACTGCCTCTCTCTCTCTGTGTCTCTCATGAATAAATAAAATCTTAAAAACAAACAAACAAAAACACATCAGAGTTCTCTTAAAATACAGGTAATTGTGGGGCGCCTGGGTGGTTCAGTCAGTTAAGCATTCGTCTCTTGATTTCAGCTCAGGTCATGCTCGCAGGGTCCTGGGATCAAGCCACCATGCATTGGGCTTTGCTCTCAGCTTGGAGTCTGCTTGTGATTCTCTCTCTTTCCCTCTCCCTCAGCCCCTCTCCTTGCTCGCATATGCATGTCCTCTCAAATAAATAAATCTTCAAAAATAAATAAATAAGTAAATAAAATACAGGTAATTGTTCATTTATCAAATATATACTGAACTCTTACTATATGCCTAGTAATTACTAAGAAACTGTGAAGATTTACCAAATTTCCTGAAAAGGTTCAAAAACTACTGATTTCATTTGGACATCATCCTCAATTCTTTCATTGAGGATTACATTACAGGAACCCTGTTACTGACAAGACAGCCCAACAAATAAACCAATATAATTTTCTCTCACTCTCTTTAAGTACACTGTTCATAAATGTGCAATAGTATCACAAATTCTGTCAATTTCTTTAGAAAGCTAAAATACAGCATGTCATTTTATTCAGAAATGAAGTAACAAAGGTACTAAATGTTGGGGTCAGGCGGGAAAGGAAACTCCTCAAGATGGCGGATACGCCAAAATGGCTGAGGTTCCTGTCACCACCTCCACTCGGGACGCCAATGGACCAATGACCTGCTGACAGCTTGAGCAGACCCTTACACCTCTCCTTTGGACTTCCCCAACCGAACCCAATGCCCTTCAAACCCCAGAGGAGGAAGTCACCTTTGACTGGTCGAATTGCAATCCTTCCTTTGCATAGTGAGGGTCACTCTGACTGGTTGGATTGCAATCCTTCCTTTGCATATGAGCCAACCAATAGGAAACCGTTCTGCCTTACAACGTTATGTAAACCCCCTACCACCTTGTCTTGGCGAGACCTTCCTCGACTCACTCTCTTCCCCCCGTGAGTCGTGGAACCTCGCCCGAGGGTGCCTGCAATAAAATCTGTTCTTGGACCCTCGCTTGCCTTGGCGGTCTCATTTCCATCTAGTTACTAAAAAACTTAACACTAAATAGAATATTCTTAGAAATCAATGTCAATATTTTATTTTAAACTAAAGAGTATTTCTTCAAAATTAAATGACCAATAAATCTGTTCTTACAACCTAATAAAGTTTGCTAGTAATAAGAGCTTAATGGGACATGGTATATATAGTTTTACTCCGGTTCCTGAGCCCTTTTATTTGCATAGCTTATGAAAAGTATGATAAAAAGATAAAATTATTTTCTAACTTTTTTGCAATGCCAAGGGTAACTCAAAATATGCTTTACTTCTTCACCTTACCTTTTTAAAGCTTATCATGAAATCTGGCCTTTGATGAAATTTATAATCAATTTTGATAATTCTAATTAGTTAGGGTTTGCAAATTTGTAAGTCAGAATTCAAACTTTAGAAATTGGGATCAGAATAAAGAGTTTAAAGTCAAACATTTTACCAAAGCCCGACCTCAGAGTGTTGTTATAAGGATTAAAAAAAGGACTCAGAACAACTTAAGCAGCTAAGCTCTTTGTATGTGGCAGCTACTGCTAAGAATAAATAACTCAAAAAGAACTACAAAAAAAAAAAACTGCTTTCAGTTGTTAGTAGCAATATATTGGTACTATAATTTTGTCAAACAAATATAGAGATACAGGAAAAGCATAAGAAACCATAACAAGTACAACATAATAAATAATTATGTTAATATTAGAAACCAAGATTTTCAGAGTAAAATACAAGCATTAAAATCAAAGTAAAAATGTTATAATACCAAATTTGAATTGGAAATATCAATATAAACTCATGATAAATTACTCTTTCTAAATATTATTTTTTCCTAACTCTGTTCACTGAAAAGGCCTAGCAATAATAGCAATAAACACTCCAGTTTCCAGATCGGTGGCATCTAAACACCATTTCCTACAAAGAAACCATGGCTCTTTGGAGAAGTAAAATTATAGTTCTTCAAAAGGATGAGTAAATTAAACTGGGGCAACTTGTGTCAGAAAGCAAAGTTTTGGCTGTGTTAGAAGAACTAAGGAGCCAATATAAAGAGGCATACACTGACTAAAAATGATACAAAATTTAAGCATCAAAAGGTATAGTGATTGCAATGGATTAAAATCAATATATAAAAACCCATGAGTTCATAATGATACTAAAAAAAATCATTATTTCACTTTGACAGTTGCTAGGCACTAACTCATTACTCTAAAAATTGATTTTTTTAAAAAAGGAAAAGAAACAAGCACTTAACCTATTTCTCCACTATGAGCTATACCTCAAAATTAACCAAATAACTGATGAAGGGAAGTTGTTCTCCAGATAATAATGTATCTCCAGACAATAAATATAGTGAATGGAATTTTAAAAATCACCATTTGATACCTCTAATGAAATAGTGAGTGTAGGCAATGATTATCATTGTATACTAAAATCTTAGGTGATAGCTGATAAGAAACTTTATATTTGATGGATCTAAAGCCTATTGGCCAATCTTAACTCTACTAAGAGAAGAACTATCAGATACCATGTGCCTCCTCATGCAATAAAGTACACAACACAAAGTATTCTTACCAGAAGAAATGAACCCACTCTGCTGAGACTAGATCACAAAAAAGGTAGAAAAATATGTTAAAAGATACCATGAGTATCTAATAAGCCAAATCCAAAATGCAAGAAATGTTATAGGACACATAATCTAGTTTATTTAACTTGTAGAGTTTAAAAAAAAAAAAAAGTACAGGAAAGATGAAGCACTGTTAGAAATTAAAAGACTTAGGAGACATATCAACATATAACATATGGACCTTGTTTACATACAAATACAAACAAAGAAGCCAAAAAAATTATCACTAACTTTGTCAGGGTTATAATAGCATATTTAAAACCAAAATAAAACAAAATGACACTTAGCTGTTACAAGTATACACCAACACATTCATTGAGAGATGGATACAATGTCCACAATTTCCTTAAAAGTACTCTAGTCTGGGGCTCATTCTGGTAGGAGTCCAACTCTTGGGTTTCAGCTCAGGTCTTGATCTCAGGGTCCTGGGACTGAGACCATTGGCTGGCTCCACAATCAGCAGGAAGTCCTGCTTGAGGATTCTCTCCTTCTGCCTCTCTCCACTCTCCCCTCATGCATGCACACACTCTCTCTCTCTCAAGTAAATAAATCTAAAACAAAAACAAAAACAAAACAAAACAAAAAAACAAAACAAAAAAAACAACTCTAGTCCTTTTCTCCTTAAAGAGTAGGGGAAGAAAAAAATGGCAAAATGTTGAAGTTAGGTCACGGGCCTACAGGTTTGACTATACAGTCTTCCCTCTTCTGTTTATGATGAAAACTTGAATAAAAAATTTCTTAAACACAAAGTCTATAGGACAAACTAAAAATTCAAGTATTTTATGCATAATTGACAAACTGAATAGTCTATTATATATAACTGTATGTATGTAATGAAGTCTAACAAGTTCTTCAGAAATCTGCAGCTACATACAAAATTTTTATATACTGTATTAGATCTTTAATTGTGGCTACCTAATCTCACCATAGATGTTAAAATTCTGACTGACTAGGAGTACATTTTATTTCACCACCTGTCCAAGAATAGTGTTAAGCGCACTCAGTTTGACAAAATCAATTTGGTTCCTATACACAGTTCTGTTCCTCATGGAATTCAAAAAAAGCATCATCCACATTTACGCACACAGGAAAATGAAACATTAAGTGACTAGAAGTTGAGACGTTTTAAAGTCTAATCATGTTAAGTTTTCGCAGGAATTTAGAAAAGAAAATCAAGACTTACAGAATATAACAGTATTAGAAAGCAAATTCTTACCAAAACCATCTTCAACTCCATCATAAAGCTCATTAAATCAGGAGAGTGCTGCATTCTCTAGATCAAAACATTTGTAATTAATTTCACTTTTACAATGAATATTCCATACACTGAAATTCAAATGAGATACAGGTTCATGTGAACGTGAAAAAAAAATATCAGAAATTGAAATATTAGCTACCATCCCTACTACACTCACCAATTTCATTTTGAAAGAATAATTGAAGCCCTCAAATCTATTTTGATGAGTTATACTGAATGTACTTAAAATCTTTTAAAATTTCACATACTCCTTTGTTCCTTCAGCACTGACCACTGGTCAGTTTAGCAAATCTACCAAACTACATCATTAAAAAAAAAAAAAAAAAAAAAAAAAAAAAAAGATGGTATGAGGTGAAGAGGAAAGAACGTAAAACATAAAAATTAGGCATATCTATGCAATTAAAAAATCTAAAAGTGATAAATTATCAATATCATATTTTTAATTTTTTCCCTTGACCTTAAAAATTATATACAATTGTCGATTTTGTCTTTTCATAACTAACCCATATTAATTCAAGAGGAGTCAATCTTTAAACAAGATAAAACCATCAGAATAAAAAAGCAAAAAGAAAAGAACTTCTAAAGTTGAATAAATATTTAAGAGTTATAATTCCCTTTCCTAGAAATCTTTGATTTTTAAAATAACCATAGAATAAAGAAAGCAAAGAAAATTCTCAAGTGTAACATATTTTTTATTAGATGAAACTCTACATCACTTCTCTGGTTGAAATCAAAACATTGTATTTTTGTTACTTTTTGTGATAATGCTGCTGCACTACCAACACACAGTTCTGAACAAAGCTAATCTGTGAATTTGTTCCCTCTTTTAGATGAAGAAAATAATAATCTAAGATATTTCAACAATGCATGAGACATATGAATCACATCTTAACATAGTTTTGGGTGGGCAAGTCTGTAAAACAAATTTGACTTTCCCATCTTCTATATTTTCCCTGCTTAGCTTACTAGTAATGAGCAATAAATTATATTAGATTTTTGTGAACTACAGCCTAGAGGCTAAATCCAAACCAATACCTATTTCTGTAAATAAAGATGTATTGAAACGCAGCCATATCCATTCATTTACCACTTATGGCTGCCTTGGCTCTACAAGTTAAGGACTTGTGACAGAGCCAACTACCAAAGCCTGAAAAGTTTACTATCTAGCCATTCACAGAAAAAGATTGCTGATCCCCGACCCATATTTACTGAACTTAAAAACAATACACAGAAAGAATTAGTAATACTAACTCTGGGTTCTATATGACCAACTGGAGGGCAGGAAAGAGATTAATAAGTAATTGGGACTTTCTCTAGGAACCCTCTTGGTGAACTGATAGAGTAAAACAGTTATAGATATTATTATACTTAGTCTTTATTAACAAGTTTTTTCCAGGCTATTTAAATATCTCAGTAGATTCATTTCTTAAACTCTAATATACAATATAAATAGTCACAGTGGATAAGGAGGAGGCAGTGGAGAGAAAACAAGAAATAATTTAAACATCCCCTTAAAAAACTACAGTAATTATGCTGCCAGCAATGACAGCCTATATTCTACAAATCAAATAGTTTATCTCCTATATTTCTTTGTGGTTCAGTAATGCTTTATGTGAGTGACTGTCATTGTCAGTTATCATAGATAATAACCTGCTTTTAAGATAGAAAAAATATATGAAATCAGGAAAACATACAAATGAATAAAAGCATTGAAAGAAATGCAGTTCTACTTACATTTATTTTTCTACAAGAGGCATTTTATTACTTTTGGTTTCTTAAGTAACTGATTTTTTTTTAAGTTTTTCTAATTTGTAAAGAAATTTTCAGGTAGAAGAACCTAAACTTTAAGAATAACTACATTGGAGCAGGGGTGAAATGGATGAAGGTGATGAAAAACTTCCAGTTATTAAAAAAAATTAATCCTGCCTATTTATTCACTTGTGCTATATTTACAACTAGGCTCATTAAGTATGTATACATGATCCTAAGTGAGCTCCACAACACCTTTTCTGTTACTAATGTAGAACTACATTCCTAACTTCCCCACAGATACTCTACAATTCCATAATGAGTCCTGGATTTCTTCTTACTACCCCTATTCAGTCTCAGCAGGAAAAAATAAATCACTCAAAAAGTGATAGATATGGATAAGGGTGATTGACTACATTTGAAGATCCTAAATTCTCCAGGATGGAAATCAGTTTCAGGACAAATGCTACCTAGAAATGTGCTGAGGATTCCCAGACAGAAAAGATTTTAAATAATGCATGGATCCTTAAAATATTTGAGCGAGATAAAACCTATAAAATTCAGCAACTACTAAACCAGTCTGTTACAACATTCTACAAGTTGTCCACTAAAAAGAGTTAATTTAGTAATTTCATATCCCTGCTTAAAATAAACCTTTTAAAGAACTTACCTGTTGCACTATTTGATGGTATCCATTAAGTATTGTTTTCAGTTGCCAACTACATAATAACCTAAAATTTTAATAGAACAAAATGGTTTGTTTACTGTTCAGAATTAAAAGGAAAAGACTTATTTGTATGCTAACACTAACATGCACATACATAGAAAAGAATGACAAATATAATTCTGACAAGCTAATAAAATTTTTACCACTGATACTGTTGAAAGTCTTGTCTTCAAACTGTCGGTACTACTTTTATTTCAAACTATAAATAACTACGATCAGTAAATGACATGCAAACAGTAAATCTTTCTTTTTTAACATATCCAAAGCAAAATTTTCCATTGAACTAGATTCTTCTCTAAGGTTAGTTAAATAAACCAGTAGTTTTGATCATAATATACTGAGCTTGTATCTGAGAAGGCATATGTAGCAATATAATCTTCACATTCAAGACTAACGTAAAAGATATACTTAGTGTTCATCTATCCACTGGCTCACCTCAGCTGTGCTACAATATTGCTTAGGTAACTAACTCTTCTAAAAATTGCTTTTCCTTATCTAAAGTAGGATGCCCCTCTTAGATTCCCCCAATTATAGCCCTTTCAGACCACAAGGACTCTTCCATTTTTGCTATGCTAACCCCCATTTCCACCCCTATTTTCTCTCTTACTGGCAAAGTAGTTCATTCATTAGAGTTTCCCCATTTGCCCATGGGGAAACTCCCTTTCCAAGTGTACTTTCCATCCCTTGCCACCAACTTGGTCATATTAACTTATTAATCAACACTATTGGGATACTCTTATTTTCTGCTAGTATTTTCCAATGGAATATATCAACTTGTTCAAGCAAATCTCAATTTAAAAAAAACAAGATCATTGTAACTCTTCCTTGGCTGCATACCCTTCTCTATCACTCCTTTCTTTAAACTACAGTTGATCCTTGAACAATAATACTGCTTGAAGTACACAGGTCCACTTGCAGATTATTTCAATAAAATATACATACAGTAAAGCAAACACGTTTCCTCTTATGATTTTCTTAGTAACATTTTCTCTAGTTTGCTTTAATAGTCTATAATTCATACAACATACAGTATACAAGTGTTAAAGCAATTTGTTCATGGTATTGGTAAGGCTTTTCTGGTCAACAGCATGCTGTTAAATTTCTGGAGAGTCAAAAGTTACATGTAAAATTTTCAAGTGTATGAGGGGTCAATGCCCCCAACCCCTAAGTTCTTCAAGGGCCAACCATAGTTTACATTGTTTACATTTACTTTCTACTCATGCACTCCAAAACCCAATAAAATCTGGCTTCTGCCACTACATGAAACCTCATTTAACCTAATCCCTCTGCAATACTCAACACTATGAACCATTTCCTCATTAAGCTTCTATTTGGCTTCAGCGACAACTATATAGATTTTCCTCTTACTTCTTTGCTCAATTCTTAGCCTTCTTCCAAGTTCCTATTTATCAGTGCTTTACATGTTGGTATACTCTCAAATCCTTTAAATATTAGCTTTCTCTTTTCACCCCACACATGCAGGCACTAGAAAATATCCATACTCACAGCTCCAAATCCCATGCCTACCGTGACTTCTATGTCTTAGACTTGAGTTCCATGCCAATACATTAAACATCTCCTCTTGATATTTCACACCCAATATATCTTAAAATGATGGCTCTCCTATTTCTCCACTGTGACCTCTTTTCTAGCTTAGTGATCTGAGCCAGGAATCTAGAAAGCATGCTTCACTCCTCTTTCTTTCATTTCTGCTACTTCTAATCAGTCACAAAATCCTGTCAATTCTACTAATAAATGTCTTGGATTCTTCCTCCACTTCACCCCCAAAGATGCTTAAGAGCAGAAAAGAGATTCTAGGTACTACCTAATTCCCAGTCTCATCTCTTAACATTCCTTGATGGGCTGTCTGTACCAACAGATATCTTACACAATTGCTATTTATTGCTTTAAAAGGAAAAAAAATTAGAAAATTATTGTGTTACCTTTGAAAAGTACTTCACAAGGAAAAAATAATTTACAAATGTACACTGGTTTGGAAAAATTAGAAGTTTCTGGTTGACTCTAGTCAAAACTCTAATGGTTAGAATAAGCTTTTACCAGATTAACTCAATGCCCATCCCACAAGGATGCATGTATATAACAAAACACTATATCACCTTGCATTCTTCATTTGTAAATCTTCAGGCAACAATATTTTAAGGTGAAAATCACGTCCCTGTGGAAAATATTGAAAAGATTCACTCAAATTTTCATCTTTCACAATATTAAAAGATAAACACAAAAATCACATAGGAAAGGTAATGTTTTCCTTTGTTTTCTAAAAGTTATCAACTTTATCAGAATCTTTACATTTGTTAAAATATATGCAATGGAATATTGATTTGAAGAAAAATAATATAAAAATGTCAGCAACTTTGTAATCATTGGAAAACCAAAACAGAGATAAAGCTTGATTTTTAAGAGATAACAAACTCAGATAACACAAGAAATATTAAGAAATTAATGCAAACAAAGAAATCCAAATATTTCTTATAAATTTATTAAAAAAGAAATTCTTTCAATTGCTTTGACTGTGGAAGGAAAAAAATCACAGTGTAAAATAAGAATATATAATACATTACAGGCTTCATATTTTCCATTTCCTCGTTTTAATAAAATGGAAATACATTTAGTTCCACAATCCAAATATACAAACATGAGAGAAATATTTTCAAAAAAACAGAGTATTTAATTTTCCCACATTTGTGGACCTCTAATAAATAAAATCACTAACATTTAAATATTCACTAGCTATACATTTAGATAGACCAAATTTTACTTAAGAGTCTAAAGAAAGAACTGTTCTCTAAGAAATATATTCAGTTTTACTTTCTTGAGAAAGTGAATAGGTAAGCAGCTTAAACTTTATATCTTAAATAGGATAATACACATGATCTGAGCAAAGGTAAGCAGAAAAAGACAAACAGAAATATAATCTTTTACTCCAACAATATAAAATGAAAAAGAGTAATAAAATTCTTGAAAAATAATCACCATGAGAATTTTAACACAGGCTCCCTCAAAGCAGATTCAAAACTAAAGGAACACAATTAAATGTACCCCATAACCTTTACTTTCATGATATTACAGTTCTGACTTTCATTACATTTAAATGTCCTTTAAAAAAATGAAACAAAATGTACTACTGACCTTTTCAAAAGGTCAAGTAACAATAATTCACTATTTCATTAAAGCACTAGAAGGTATTATGTAGTAACTTTAACCTAACTTTATAGACATCCCACACATAGGTGTAAGAACAATCTGGAATTCAGAATTTACATGAAAAATAGTAAAACTACTCTACTGATCTGTTATCTGAAAGAATAAAATTCCAAAGTCCCTTATTTGCAAAATCCAGCCATTTTAAAAGGTCAAATGCCATGTTACATGCCATAATACTTTTCTGATTCAATAAAATGTCCAAAATTAGGGTTTTTTTTTTTTTTTTTTTTTTTTTTAGCTAAAGCATATAAAAAAATGTTAATTGCTCTCAAGAAGCAAGTCTTCCAGGTTGCAGGGAACAAAGTACTGTCAGTTGCCTAAATCTGAATCTCTCCACACATCCTCCTAAATAGATCAATATTAAGAACATTTAAAACAGGGTCACCTGAGTGGCTCAGTCAGTTAAGCATCCAACTCTTGGTTTTAGTTCAGGTCACAATCTCAGGGTCACCAGATCAAGCCCCTTATCAGGCTCCATGCTCAGCATGGAGTCTGCATAAGATTCTATCCCTCTGCCTCTCCTCCCACTCTCCATCTCTCTCTAAAAAATAACACAAAATCTTGAAAAAAAAAATGTCTCCAGCAAAATCAGAAAATAGAACACTATAAACTTCAAAATATCTATAGGAAATATAAGCCACTTTCCAGTGGTTTCCAGTTGGGCTCCCATATCAAATCCTTTTAAAGAACTAGGGGGTTCAGAAAAAATACATGGAAGAGAAAAGAGGGGACTGAACTAATGTTAAGATAATATTAAAAAGTTTGGTAGATCAGAGCACTGACTGCAAGAAGGGGCCTTAATATAAATACAAAAGTCAAGAAGCTCACCTTGGAAAAGAAATACACAAGCATAAGATGATAAAAAGGGAGGTAAATACATCCCTTGGAAACTGGGTGCTAGGAGGAAAAAGTAAAAGTGGGAAATTGAGGATTTTACATAACAAAATAAAAACACTCAACTCCTCCCCCTCAGCACTACTTTAAAAATTATCCATTAAATAAGCTATACTTTGCTTCACCTCCAGAAGAAAGTATTCTTAAACTAGGAATCTTATAAACTACTGCCAACAATCAAATTCAAAAGATACTGTTTTCACCAATGCCAACCTACTATGAGTAAAAATCAGAACAAAAATAATTGTAGTTGGTGATCACCTATTCAAACAAAAAACACAAGGCATAAACAAATTATAATACTGAATTATATTATCATTAATAGCATTCGTACTCAGATTCAGAAATTCAAAAAGAACATAAATTATAAGGAAAAAAATTAGTTCAGAAAAAAATGATATTAAAATAGAAGAATAAATTAAGAGGTTCTCAAAGAATAGAGTAAAATAAAAATTTCCTAAGAGGCACGGTACCTGGGTAACTCAGGTGGTAGACTCTTGAGCTCAGGGCTGTGAGTTTGAGCCTCAAGTCGAGGGTAGAGATTATTTCAAATAAAATGGTTAAAAGTGGCAAAAGTTATGTGTACTTTACCCCAATTAAAAAAAAAAAAAGATTTTAGAGAGAGAAAGGAGGAGAGAGAGAGAGCAGGGGGAGGGGCAGAAGGAGAGGGAAAGAGGCCTAAGTAGATTCTGTGCTGAGCACGGAGCCCAATACAGGGCTTGATCCCATGACCCTGAGATCACGACCTGACCCAAAACCAAGAGCTGGACCTTTACAGACTGTACCAGCCAGGTGCCACTCCCAATAAAAAATTTTAAAAATTTCTTAAGAAGCCCTCCCACCCCCCAAAAAGCTAGAAAGTTACCAAATGAGAAAAAAAAATTAAAAACCATCAAGGAAAAGAGGCTGAAGTGGAAACAGGTAAAGAAAATCCAATATACAAAGAATTGGAGACTCTGAAAGGAAAACAAAAGAGCAGAATATTTTAAATTATAATCCAAGTATACTTTCTGGAAATTCACATAATAAAAAGAACTGAACACATGAGAAATGACTCCTAATGATCCACTCTGAAATGTACCTTAATATGCAGGCTTTAAAGAAAAAGTTCATAGCTTCTGAGACCAAATAATATATGGGAAACAGAATAAGAGTAGCATCACACTTTTCAAATCAAGATTTTTAAAAAGCAACAACAGAACTTCTAAGAAACTGAAAGAGGGGATCCCTGGGTGGCGCAGCGGTTTGGCGCCTGCCTTTGGCCCAGGGCGCGATCCTGGAGACCCTGGATCAAATCCCACATCGGGCTCCTGGTGCATGGAGCCTGCTTCTCCCTCTGCCTGTGTCTCTGCCTCTCTCTCTCTCTCTCTCTCTCACTCTCTCTGTGACTATCATAAATAAAAATTAAAAAAAAAAAAAAAAAAGAAACTGAAAGAGGATTTCTGCTTCTAGCTATGATGGAATAACAGTGGCAGGATTTGCCCTCCAACATTAACTAAAAACTGGACAAAATATATGAAACAATGATGTTCAGACATCAAATAGGCAGCAAAAAACAGTGGTTATTGAAAGAAGGGAAACAAATGAGAAAATCTTTATAATTATCCTGTCTTACTACTTGCAGAATCTTCAGGCTACACAACAAGGATGGAGAACCAAATGGAGCCTGACATTCTTCCTGATTTGAGAAAAAGAAATGATTTGGGGGATGCAAAAGTATGTGTAATTCACAAGCTACAGTACCAAAGAAGAAGAGAGAACTATACAGACAATAAACCTAGACAATGTCAGTGTATTCCTGCAAAAGAGTCATCAGGTAAGTATGATTGCTGCATGTATGTGAGAAGACCACCGAAAGCCAGGGATTTGTAAGAATGGACCATATAATTTCAGAGCTCACATAAGGCTGAGAGTAGTCATGTTTTCTATTAGCAAGAATAGAAAACTTTATACTATAAAATTTATCATTAAAGAGAATAGCCTGAAGAATACTGCTTAAGTGGCAGAGCCAAATTAATCTAGGCTAAATAAAGTCTGTGTTGATTCTGCCTAACAAAGCTTAAAAGCAAACTATGACAATATTAAACTGTTTCCAAATAATTTAAATACAGCTTAGAATAAATCGAGAATACTTAAGAGAATAAAATGATCTAGCACACAATAGTTACAGATGCACAATATCTGGCAACCAGTCAAAATATACCAGGAATGCAAACACACACACACACATGGAAGTAAGATTCAAAAAGAGAAAAATCAAGAGAAATACAAAAATGGCATATGATTGAACTGCTCAAAAAAATTTCAACAGTGGTAAATACATTACATATATTCAAGAAGGTAAAGAAAAGCATGAGCATGCTAAATAAAACATGAAAGATAAATACAAACCCAAATCAAAGAGGAAAAAAATACAATATCTCAGATGCTAGAGAGTATTAACAGTAGATTAAGCCTTGCAAAAGAAGGTATTAGGGTATCTGAGGTACAGAACATTCAAAATAAAACAGAAAAAGACTGAAACAATTAAAAAGAACCATTAGTGAATTATGTAACAACTATACAGTGGCCTAATATACATGTATTTTGAGTCTCCCAAAAAAAAAGGAAGGAGAGGGAGAAACAAAAAAATTTTTAAAGAAATAATGGCTGAAGTTTTTCCCAAATTAAGTATAAAGATATACTCACAAATCCTAAGAGGTCCACAAACCCTACGGAATAAAATCATAAAGAAAACTACACCAAGGTACATTATAATCTAATTGACAAAAATCAATGATAAAAAGAAAAATCTTAAAAGCAGTCAGAGAAAACACACCACTTACAAAGGAACAAAAGTAAGAAACAGTAGAGATTTCTCATAGGAAATAATGCAAGACAGGTAAGCAACATCTCTAAAGAATGAAAAAGGGGGAAAAAAATCAATCTAGAATTTTTTTTTGATGTGGTAATTATTATTTTTTTAATTTATTTTTTATTGGTGTTCAATTTACCAACATACAGAATAACCCCCAGTGCCCGTCACCCATTCACTCCCACCCCCCACCCTCCTCCCCTTCTACCTAGTTCGTTTCCCAGAGTTAGCAGTCTTTACGTTCTGTCTCCCTTTCTGATATTTCCCACATATTTCTTCTCCTTTCCCTTATATTCCCTTTCACTATTATTTATATCCCCCAAATGAATGAGAACATATAATGTTTGTCCTTCTCCGACTGACTTACTTCACTCAGCATAATACCCTCCAGTTCCATCCACGTTGAAGCAAATGGTGGGTATTTGTCATTTCTAATAGCTGAGTAATTCAATCTAGCATTTTATACCTAGTAAAAAGTATCTTTCAAAAGGCCAAGTAAACACTCTGTCAGACATAAAACCATTAAAAAAAGTATCAGTATAAGATGTGTACTACAAGAAATGTTAAAAGAATAACTTAAAGAAGTAAACAAAACAGAATTGTGGAAATAAAACAAAGAGTACCAGAAACACTAAGTATATAGGTAAATACAAAAGACCTTTTTTCTTATTTTCTAAGTTGTCTTTCAAGGATAACTGTACCAAAAGTGGACAATCTGAACAAATAAATAAGTAGTGGATTACAACCCAAAGTATAAAATTAATATGTAAGAGTCCATACTGATATAAATGATTGATTTAATATATGAGAGAGTTAAGGAATAACTAACCAAAGAGGTGAAAGACATTTATTCTGAAAACTATGTAATAATTAAAAACTGAAGACAACACACACACAAAGACATTCCATCCTCATCTCATGGATTACAAGAACAGATATTGTTAAAATGTCTATATAGAATATGCAAGGGTGGGGAGGGATCCCTAGGTGGCTCAGAGGTTTACCGCCTGCCTTTGTTCGGCCCAGAGCATGATCCTGGAGTCCCAGGATCGAATCCCACATCAGGCTCCCTGCATGTAGCCTGCTTCTCCCCCTGCCTGTGTCTCTGCCTCTCTGCCTCTCTGTCTCTCTCTCTCTCTCTCTTTCTCTCTGCCTCTCGTGAATAAATAAATAAAATCTTTAAAAAAATAGAATATGCAATGGGAAAAAGACAGTTTCTTCAATGAAAGGTATTGAGAAAACTGGACAGCTACATGCAAAAGAACAAAATTGGACCACTTTCATATACCACACACAAAAATAAACTCAAAATCAATTAAAGACCTAAATGTGAAATGAAACCATAAAAGTCCTACAAGAGAACACAGGCAGTAGTAATTCCTCTAGCATCGGCCATAGCAACATTTTCCTAAATAGGTCTCCTGAGGCCAGGGAAACATTAAGCAAAAATAAACTATTGGGACAACATCAAAATAAAGATTGTGCACAGCAAAGAAAATAATCAACAAAACTAAAAGGCAATCTACTGAATATTTTCAAATGACATACCTGATAAAGGATTAATATAAAAAACATATAAATAACTTATACATCTGAACACACACAAAACCTAAATAATCCAATTAAAAATGGGCGGATGACATGAACAGACATTTCTCCAAGACATACAGATGACAAAGACACATGTAAAAATAGATGTTCAACATCACTAATCATCAGGGAAACACAAACCAAAACTACAATGAGGTTATCACCTCATACCTGTCAGTAGCTATAATGAACAACACAAGAGACAACAAGTTTTAGAGAGGATGTGGAGAGAAAGGAACACTCTTGCACTGCTGGTGGGAATGCAAAAGGTACAATGATTTTGGAAGACACTATAGAGGTTTCTCAGAAAGTTAAAAATAGAACTACCCTATTATCCAATAATAAGTATATAAATAAGGCACTAAGTATATACCTAAAATTACAAAAATACTAATTCAAAGGGATACCTGCACCCCTATGTTTACTATAGTATTATTTACAATAGCCAAATTATGGAAGCAGCCCAACGGTCCACTGACAGATGAATGAATAAAAAAGATGTAGTACATATATGCAATGAAATATTACCCAGCCATAAAAAAGAATGAAATCTTGGCAGTTGCAGCAACCTGGAACTAGTGAGTAAAATGCTAAGTAAACTAGTCACTCAAGAAAGACAAATACAATGATTTAACCCATATGTGGAATTTAAGAAATAAAACAAATGAGCAAAGAAAAAAAATTTGAGATGAACCAAGAAATAGACTCATTAACTACAGATTACCAGAGGGGAAGTGGGCAAGGAGGTATGGGTGAAAAAGGTGATGGGGATTACAAATACACTTATCATAAGGAGAACTGAGTAATGTAAGAATTGTTGAATCACTCTTTTGTATACCTGACACTAATAGAACATTGTACAGTTCTCTATACTGGAATAAAATTTAAAAACTTAAGCAAGGGAGTTAAACTAAACTTCATTACAAAATTCCAGATAAATTATATACTCTACATTAAAAGAGGGGGAACATAACCCTGCACTCCTTATGTAAGAACAACTGATAGAGATTTTTCTTCCAAAGAGTAAGTATGCAAAGGGGAAAAGAGTTAACTCTGCTGTAAAGAAACCTGACAAACACTAGTACAGCTAAGGTCAACACCAACAGTGGTAAATCATATTGACAGTTTGCTCCCTTTATATATGTGATGAAATGGTACTTAAACTTTGCAATGTTCTCTCAAAAACCAATAACATAAATCAATGAAACAGGATAGAAAACCCAAAAATTAACCCACTCTAAAACTGTCATTAAAAAATAAAAGTCTCTTGGAGCGCCTGGGTGGCTCAGTGATTGGGTGCCTGCCTTCTGCTCAGGTCGTGATCCCAGGATCCAGGATCAAATCCCATACTGGGCTCCCTGTGGGGAACCTGCTTCTCCCTCTGCCTGTATCTCTGCCTCTCTCTCTCTCTGTATTTCTCATGAATAAATAAATAAATCTTTAAAAATAAATAAATAAAAGTCTCTTAGTAAAAGAAGATAATTGTTTAAAAGAAAATAGAAGTATAAAAAGAAAAGAAAGAAAATAGAAGTATATTGGGAGGGTTACAAGATAAATAGGAAAAATATATATAACAATAGCACAAAAGCCAGACAATGAGAAACAGTACATTATGGAATGCCTAGGTGGCTCGGTGGTTGAGTGTCTGCCTTTGGCTCAGAGCATAATCCTGGGATCTGGGATCAAGTCCCACATTGGGCTCCTTGCAGGGAGCCTACTTCTCCCTCTGCCTGTGTCTCTGCCTCTCTCTGTGTCTTTCATGAATAAATAAACAAAATCTTAAAAAAAAAAAAAGAAACAATACATTATAAGATTCTTATACTATAAAGGAAGTGGTATACTTGAAAATGTTAAAATACAGCTCCGTATTGTAAAGCCGAGAACACTAAAAAAAGAAGAAAATGATATAGCTGATAAACCAACAGTGCCTATAAACTGTAATCTTAATATTACTTTAAAGTAAATCATGACAAGTTTAAGATGTATATTATAAACTCTAAAGCAACTAATTAAGGGGAAAAATAGCTAAAAATAGGCTGATAAAGGAGATAAAATGCAATTATATTTAATGAAAATGCAGAAAAATAGGAAAAAGATACGAAACACATAGGACAAATAGAAAACAAACAGCAAGGTATCAGCTTTAAACCCAACCATATCAATAATCACATTAAATGTAAATGGTCTAAATACCCCCAAGTGAAAAGCAGCAATTATGAAATTAGATTAAAAAAAAAAAAAAAAGCAAGATCCAAAAGAAATCTTTTTTAAATAGAGACACAAATAGGTACAAAATGATGGAAAATGATTAGGCCATGCCAACACTAAATCAAAAATGAGCTGGAGTCACCACACTAAAGAGATTCTAGGACAAAGATTACCAGAGATAAAAAGGGTTATTTCACAATCATTTAAAAAAAAAAAAAAAAAGTCAGTTCAAGAGTACCTAACAATCCTCAAAGTTTATGTACCTAATAAAAGAACTTCAAAATATATGAAGCAAAAACTGACAGAAATGGAAGTAGAAATTGAACAATCAATAATTATAGTTGAAGATTTTTAATACCTCCTTTCATTAATAAAACAAGTAGACAGAAAATCAGTGAGCATATAAAAAACTCGAATAGCATTATGAACGAACTTGACCTGACATTATAGAACAATCACCCAACAGCAGCAGAATGTACATTCTTTTCAAGTACAGACATAACATTTACCAAGGCAGGCCATACTCTATACCATAAAAGAAGTCCAAATATATTTAAAAGACTTTAAAACATACAAATTATGTTGTGATCAATATGAAAGTAAATTATAAATCAATATCAAGGGGCACCTGGGTGCCTAAGTGGTTGAGCGTCTGCGTTTGGCTCAGATTGTGATCCAGGAGTCCTGGGATCAAGTCCTGCATCAGGCTCTCCGCAGAGAGCCTGTTTCCCCCTCTATGTCTATGTCTCTGCCTCTCTCTCTCTCTCTCTCTCTCTCTGTCTCTCATGAATAAATAAAATCTTTAAAAAAAAAAAATCAAATGGGTCGCCTGGGTGGCTCAGCGATTGAGCGTCTGCCTTTGGCTCAGGGTGTGATCCTGCAGTCCCGGGATCAAGTCCCACATCGGGCTCCCTGCATGGAGCTTGCTTCTCCCTCTGCCTCTGTCTCTGCCCCTCTCTCTGTGTCTCTCATGAAAAAATAAATAAAATCTTTAAAAAATATATATCAAATATATATCTGGAAAATCCTAAAATATTCAGAAAAGATATACTGTTTTTCTAAGTGACCCATGAGTCACAAAAGAAATTAACAAGTATTTTGAACTAAAAAAATGAAAACACAATATGCAAAAATACATGTGATACAGCCAAAGTAGTGTCTGAAGAAAACTTTATAAACACTAAACATCTATATTATAAAACAAGAAAGTCCTCATTATCAATGAGCTAACCTTCCACTTGAAGAAACTAGGAAATTTAAGATCAGAAAGCAAAGACACAGAAAAATAAGAAAAATCAATAAAAATCAAAAGTAGGCTCTTTGAAGAGATCAATAAAATTTATAAACCTCTATGCAGTTGCACCAGGAAAAATATCATCATGAATGGAGACAAGAGGTATGTATAAAAAATGTCCACAATTTCTTTGATATTTCTACCTTTAAGAATTGGTGTTAACTTTCTCTCTTTTTGAATATGGACTAGATTTGAGACTCACTATTAAAAAAAAAAAATAGAGCAGAAGTAAATATGTGTAACTTGATCTCTGTTTTATGCTTGATCTCTATTGTATCATTCAGGGGAAGTTAGTTGCCATGCTGTGAGGACCCCATGCAGGTCTATGCAGTAAGGAACTGAGGCCTCCAAGTCAAGAGCAGTAGAACACAGAGGGCTCCTGCCAATAGCCCTGTGAATGAGCTATCTTGGAAGCAAATCTTTTCCCTCTGGTCCAGACTTTAGAGAACTGACACACTGGCTAACATCTTCATTGCAAGTTCATGAGAAATGCTGATCCAGAACCATCTACCTAAGTAACTTTTAAACTCTTGATCCATAACAAAGGTAAGATAATGAATGTTTGTTGTTCTATGCCATGAAGATTTGGAATAAGTAGTTATACAGCAAGACAACCAATATAGGCAACATCATTACAGACCCTAAATATATTCGCTGAAAGGACAATAAAGGAATATTAAGTAACATTTAAGCCAATAAATGAAAAAATCTAGAGAAGATGAACAAATTCTTTGAAGAAAACAAACTGCAAAGCTCACTCAAAAGGAATAACCTAATCGAGACAATATCTTCTTTAAATCACAGGGAACATACGTGCACGCACACACACAAAATCAGTAAGTTTCACAAACTATAATTTTTAGAAACAGTATCTAATCACAAAACTAAAAATAATAAAATTAAAAATAAAAAAAAAACTTCCGTAAGAAATTTTTAAATCTTTATTAAGTAACTCCTGGATGCAAGGGATCTAGAAAGTAAAATTATGCTAATACTAAAAAATGATTATGATAAAACGCCATGTGTCAGCATATACAGGGTACTTTAAAAACAGTGGTGAGAGGAAAATGCAGAGCCTTAAAAACTTTTATCAGTAAAAATGGGCTCTCACAACCAAATCTGGGACAATTTACATCAAAATAAATAAGGAAAGTAACAATTACAATCCATTAAATAAATTATTTTTAAAACCTATGATTCCTTTCTTATACAAATAAGTGGGAGGAAAAGAGAAAGCTATTCCTTATAATACAATGACAAGAAATAAAGAAGAAATAATGGAGTTAGAAAAATCATTTGGAAACCACAAAAGTATTAACTGGATCAATCAAGATGCTAAAACTGCTACGTGTACCTGAAAGTCTGTGATGCCTCAGAGTAGCTCTCTAAAAGTACTTATGAATTACAAAAGGAAAATCTCACATATGCTATCTTAAACAGATAATCAGAGGGAACATCATCCATGAGAAGCATTGACTTCACACCCTAAAAAGGACACAACATTCTCTGCCAAAATTACAGAATCTGAATTTAATGAGGAGGAAGTATCAGTCAAACCCAAACTGAGAGACATTCTGCCTAATAACCAAACCTATTCTTAAAAAATGTCAAGTTCATAAAAAGTAAAGAGACTAAGGAACTATTCCAGATTAAAGAGAAAGACAACTAAATGCAATGTGGTATCTTACCTTACAATCAGATGGGGGGGGTAGGCTAGAAAGAAATACAAAAGGAATACAAAATATACAAAAAGGAATTACAAAAATGTAATTGTAACATTAACAAAATTTGAATTTGGACTCCAGATAATGCATTATATCATGATTAAATTTCCTGATTTTGATAACTACTATGGATATATGTGTGTCCCAGCTCTCGTGAAATACATGCTGAAGTGTTCAAGAATAAAGAGGAACTATATCTGCAACCTCATCTCAAACTGTTCAGAAAAATAATTTATATATACACGCACCCACATACAATACACTCAATAAAATCAAATAGGGCAAAAGTAAAATGGCAAATCTGGGTAATCTTCATCCATACTTGTTATTTTCTGTAAATTTGAAATTATATCCAAGACAAACACCTTTAAACAAAATCCACTGCACCGGGATCCCTGGGTGGCGCAGCGGTTTGGCGCCTGCCTTTGGCCCAGGGCGCGATCCTGGAGACCCGGGATCGAATCCCACATCGGGCTCCCGGTGCATGGAGCCTGCTTCTCCCTCTGCCTGTGTCTCTGCCCCTCTCTCTCTCTCTCTCTCTGTGACTATCATAAAAAAAAAAAAAAAAAAAAAAAAATCCACTGCACCAAACAAAACAACGTTAAATAAAGCGTTTAGGCTAAGATTTCAACAAGCTGCTCAAGGCAGGTACAAATCAGAATTATAGCTACAGCAAGGATCATAAGAAAATTTCATCTAATCTCAATTCTTATGTTTACACATTTTCTAAGAGGCTTTAGCAGATAGACACATATAAGACCAAGTACTTTCCTTAAAATGCCTAACATTAGGTATTAGGTGGTTCCTGATAAAAATGTAACTTAGTATCTCTTCAATTTTTCTAAACGTTATCTGAGAATGAATCATGTTTTCAACTAAGAAATTCAAGACCGATACTTCCAATTGAGGAAAGAAAAGGTAGATTACCTTTACTCCAGAAATAATAATGAAATTTAGCCTCTACTTTCTGTGACAGCCACAAGAATTTGAAGAAAAATGACTAAACCCGTATGTACTCTCTATAACCTTTCTTTAACCAAAGTGCATTCTGATTAGTTCTATATTTAATATTCTGAGGGGTAGGTAAAAGTTTCATTTAGCAAATACATCTGATAATTCACATAGTATTTTTGAGAGATCACTACAGGTTTTGAATAAACGTCAAAACATACAGTAATTCCTAGGATATGGCCCCTACCCTCAAAAAGTATGTGGGCTGGCAGGGGAGAGGATGAAACAGGTAAATTTTGTAGACACAAGCTCCCAGTCACAAAATAAGTAAGTTATAGGGATGTAATGCACAGCATGGCAACTATATTAACACTGCATTGCATATTTGGAAACTGCTTAGAGACTTCTCTTAAAAGTTCTCATCATAAGAAGAGCGCCTGGGTGGCTCAGTTGGTTAAGTGGCCTACTCTTGATTTTGGCTCAGGTCAGGATTTCAGGGAACTGGGATGAGGCTCTAGTTAGGCTCAGGGCTCAGCAATGAGTTGGCTTGAGGATTCTTGCTCTCCTCTTCCTCTGCTCCTCCCTCCACTCAAGGGCACACACACCCAAGACTAGCATTCTCTCTCAAATAGATAAATCTTTAAAAAAAAAAAAAAAAAAGTTCTCATCATAAGAAAAAATTTTTTTTTAACATTTTATTTGAGAAAGAGAGAGTACATGAGAGAGATTGCAAGCAGGGGAGAAGGATAGAGGGAGAAGCAGACTCTCCGCTGAGCAGGGAGCCCTAAGAGGGGCTTGATCCCAGGACCCTGGGATCACGACCTGAGCCAAAGCAGATGCTTAACCCATTGAGCCACCCAGGTGCCCCAAGGAAAAAAAACATTCTGTAACAAGGGCACGCGGGCGGCTCAGTGATTGTGTGTCAGGCTTTGGTTCAGGTCATGGTCCTGGGATCAAGTCCTATGTCAGCTCCCCATGGGGATTCTGCTTCTCCCTCTGCCTATGTCTCTTCCCACTCTCTCTCACGAATAAATAAAATCTTAAAAAAAAAAAAAAAAAATCTGTAACTACATATGGTGAATCCGATGAACAACTAGACTTACTGTGATCATTTCACCAGATATACATACATCAAATCATTGTTGTACACCTGAAACTAATGTTGCATGTCAGTTATACCTCATAAAAAAACCCACGAAATAGGCTTCTCTTTAAAGTTAAGTATCAAGTTTTCATATATCCAATACCCAAACACTTCTGAAAGTTGAAATCATTCTCTTAATCACTATAATTAAGAGTTAAATTTTACCTCCATCCCACTCTTTTAATGCTGACAATGTTTTGATGAGGATTGCTGAATGGAGTGAGTGTTAATCAAGGTAAGGTGGAGCAAAGCAATTACTCCTTTTCCTTTCAGAAAATAAAAATACTTCTGAGAACAGAAATTTTTATCCATTACTATGATTTTTTTTCCTTCAAATTATCTGGTTAATTACTAAATTTTAAATTTATTATGATACAGTTGCATAATTCATGTTTCTATATAATTGAGTTCAAATAATTGAAAAAGTGCATGTCTGCAAAAAACTCATACACATTTTTTCCAGAAAACACACTTATGTTTCAATGCTCCATGGCTTTACAATGACCACTTTGTTTCTTTTTTCTTTAGGAACTTGTCCTTACTTTACATAGCAAATCAAACCCTCAGGTTGGTCAGTGAGGGGTTACATTTTACAGGTAAAAGGTTATTGCTGGTAATTTAACCTATTCGTGACCCATATTCCAAGTGGCAGGTGGTTAATTTGTGTGGTTTCACCAGTTTTTCCTCAAGCACACTGTGTTAAAGGACAAAAACAGAAGAAGAAAAAAAAAAAAAAACTAACAAACAAGCTCGCATTGTGCTGGTGAGGGAGGTAGCACGAAGTTGAATATAAAGGTCTGGGAGCAAAAAATCTATACTCAAAAT
Organism: Canis lupus baileyi; assembly: GCF_048164855.1. Lineage (NCBI taxonomy): Eukaryota > Metazoa > Chordata > Mammalia > Carnivora > Canidae > Canis > Canis lupus. Next base: position 61,475,068 of record NC_132848.1, read on the forward strand.
CCCAACCTCGGGTATCCTGGTGCAACGGAAAGAGGCACCAATGCAGGAGTGGGATCAGATGGCCTCGCTTTCAGGGATTCCGGCGATCACGGACAAGGAACTTAGCCTGAGCGCTTGCCCATGCCCTGATTTCCTCGACTATGAAGGCTGAGAAGGACTTTAAAAAAAAAAAAATCTGCCTCCAAGGGCCAAGGATCAGCGAGACCATGTTCTTGGAAAGCGCTCTGCAAACTTCCAACCTGTACACGTGCGTTACTGGGTGTGATCAACTCCACCGGAGAAGCCGCCCGGACTCTGCAAAGGTCGTTAATTCGGCTGCCAAGACTCCGTGCAAAATATCGCTACCGGCTGTGCTCAGGGACACAGCAACTTAGTCGAGAGCCAAAAGGAGGTTTTCCTCCAAAATATATTTTTACGGCAGAAAACTAAAAGAAGGTAGATTCCCTGGTGAACGGGCCACCAGACTTCAGGCGGCTTGGCGGGTGGGGGGTTGTTAGAAACGAGGTAAAAATTTGCAAAACAAACGAAAACCAAACAAGCCAGTGACAGGTGGGACGGACGGACGGATGCCGAATTAAAAAGGAAGGCAAACCCCGGGAAGCGGGCGCGGGGGCGTGGCCTTCCGCCTTGGGCCCCGCCCCCCGCTCCTGTCGGGGCTCCGCCCACGGCATCCCCGGCGGCGACGCAGGCCCAGGCAGCGGCGGGGGGCGTGGCTGGGGGTGTGGCATTTCCGCCTTGGGCCACGCCCCCCGCCCCCGTCCCGCGCAGGGGCTCCGCCCACGGCGTCCCCGGCGGCGGCGCAGGCCCAGACAGCGCGGGGGGCGTGGCTCGGGGCGTGGCCTCCCACCTTGGGCCCCGCCCCCCGCTCCCGTCCCGCGCGGGGGCTCCGCCCACGGCGTCCCCGGCTGCGGCGCAGGCCCAGGCAGGCGCGGGGGCGGGGCGCCGGCTGCCGACCTCCGCTCGAGCCCTCCAACCTCGGGTGTCGCGCGCCGCGCCTCTCCATCCCCTCACCGCTCCCGCGACTGACTTCCAGGGGCGGGGCTGCGCCGCGAGAGGGAGGCCCTCCCGGCCAGCCAGCCCCAGGCGGGCGGGTACCTGAGCCGAAATGAATCCCTCGTACACGGTTTTCGCCCGGTTCTGGGGCAGAAGCAGCGGGAACTGACGCAACAGGCTCGCCTCCATCTCCGCCATGGTTCGCCGTCTGTGGAGCCGCGGGAGGGGGATGGGGGGGCGGGTTATCCGCCGCCGAGCCCCGCACATGCGCAGTCTCGCCTGCGCCCCGCGCTCGGAGGGGCGGGAACTGGGCTTTGGCGGGAAAAAGCCTCGACGGCGCTGCGGGGTGAAACGGAGGTCAGGCCCAGCCAGATGGGTGTGGCTCGGCGGGCGGCAGCGTTGGCCCCAGCGGGGCTCTCGGCTCCGTAGAGCTACCTGAACAAGATCCTTCCAGCCTCGCCTGTCCCAAAACTCCTTCGGTCATTTTGTTGGATTTTATTGAAAGACTGCTGCAACTTTGTTGGAGTTGCATTTCTTGCCGCATAAGATGCCCCAGCTCGCCGCCTTCACCGAAACCAGCCTCCTGTTGGCCTGTCCTACAGGATCTCCAGTGTGCCGCCAGCTTACAGAATAATGTATTATTCCACCAAGTTAATAGTGTATTGAATCCATAATGCAACATATGCAATGTAATTCTGTGGCTTACCAAGTGAAGTCAGATATACAGTATTGGAGGGATGCACAAATGGGTGTGCGTATACACATACCTACATTCACACACGTATCTCCAAACTCAGGGCAGCGTTATACTCCGTTTTGGCGCACTGCACTCACAAACATCTAAAGACAAAACATGAGACAAGATTGCTAATTAACTTGATGAGCCAGTTAGTTTTTCTTTGGTAACCCTTTCTATACATTTTTTGAACTCAGGGATGGTAATGACCCACTTACTTTTACTAAGGGCCGATTAAGTAAGTAACACGACTATTTACCACAAAACCATTTGACATCCCAGTCACTATTCAAATGCATTGTATTTTTTGAGCCCTAGTATTTGTAAAACACGATCGTGATATGCCAAGGCTACGCAGAGATGAGCAAGATGTGCCCTCTCCCATCTCTATTGCCCTCAAAATGGAATTTGACATCTTGAAGATTAAAGTTTCACAACCACTGTGACCGTATTCTGGATACTTATGGGGAAAACAGGATCCTACAGCAGTGTTTAGATATAAATCACACTAAAGCAGTGGTTCTTAAAATGTGATCCTAGGACCAGCAGCATTAGTAACACTTAGGGACTTTGTAGGAATGCACGTTTTTTGCCCCCTCTGTCTCAGATCTAGGGAATCCTAAACCCTGGGAGTGAGGCTTAACCATCTGTGTTTTAAAAGGCCCCCCAGGTGATGGTAATGCACACTGAAATTTGAGAATCTCCTCCTTAGGGATATGACCTACCCACACTCCATTATGCAACTCATTCCTTAAGGATGATACTGTGTTCAACCATCACAATCATGTTAAACTATTTACATAGATGCCCAGGCTATATCCTTGACTGGTGGTTTTCAAAGTGTGGTCCTTGGATCAGCATCATCAGTATCACCTGGGACCACGTCACCCCAGACCAATTGAATCATTTAACTCTAGGACACGAGCTCAGCAATCTGTATTTTAACAAGCATGTGTCTAACACCTCTGTTTTAACAAGGAATTCTGATGCAAACCAAAGTTTGAAAAACACTACCCTAGACTGACTTAGTGAAGTTACATTTTCACACCTAATTCTGTTATGTAGCTAGTTGAAAGTCATTGCATTAATCAAGTGAATAATTGCCAAAGGTTTTAGTTCTGAGCTCAGACTTAACCTAGCCACATTGTAAAGTTTAGAAAATATTAGATGAATAAACATAGTTTATTGTTGTCAAGCCATTATTTAAGAGACAGAGATAATTTTAATTATAAAAAGAGAAACTTTAAAAAAAGCTGAAAGAGTAATCCCAATTTGGGTTTGATATTAGGGAGCTGAAATTTTCTTGGCTTTTCTATAATGGTCTCAAGGTCACTACTGGAGTCCTAACCATCTGAATAGGTGGACAAACAATGATAGCTTTCCAAGAGGTCCTTTTTTGAACAAGTCTTATGTCACATTGGCTATCCTGTATGTAAAAGGTCTGGGAAACACAATTTTTTGGCTAAATATATTGCTTAGAATGCAGTTAGTAAGAATAAAGGAGAGAATGGTTGAGATGGGCTGCTTTCCATTTCTTCAACACTGAAAAATCCACCTGCCTCCCCCCAAGACAAAGAAAAAAGATTTTAACTTGACATTACGTTATTAATGAAATGCATACTTTATATGACAAATTTTCATGTATGTGTACTTCTAAAATTATGGTAGTATATTTTCCTGTTTTTTATTTTTTTCAAGATAATTTTTTCCTTCAAAGAGTACTAATTAAATTGTATTTTGTTGACTAACTGAATTGAACATCATCTAAAAAAAGTATTAAGGATTAGAAATCATATGAATAAGTAACATTATAAAAAGCAATAAAGAACCAATTTTACATTTTGGAAATAGTGTAATCTACATAGTAATGAAATATCCTACAAATAGAATAAGGAAGCCATGAAATTACAAATATATTTTCATCCAAAAATGTCCTTCAGCTATGAAAAATAAATAAGATATGGTTGTGGTTTGTGACATTCCTGTAAAGAATTCTTTCTTGATGGGAATAGGATTTGCTAAAATAGCAATTTTATTTCTATTTAGTAAGAGAGAGCAAGTAACATGATTAGCCATAATGTGGAAACAGCTAAATTATAAAATTTTGAGAAATAGCTAAATAAACAAAAATAAATTAAAATTTACTCTAGGGGTCCTTGGGTGGCTCAGTCAGTTAAGAGTCAGACTCTTGGGCAGCCTGGGTGGCTCAGCAGTCTAGCACTGCCTTCAACCCAGAGCATGATCCTGGAGACCCAGGATCGAGTCCTACATCGGGTTTCCTGCACGGAGCCTGCTTCTCCCTCTGCCTATGTCTCTGCCCCTCTCTCTGTGTGTGTCTCTCATGAATAAACAAATAAAATCTTTAAAAAAAAATAGACTCTTGATTTCGCCTCAAGTCATGATCTCTGCGTCCTGGGATGGAACCCTGAGTCAGGACACATACTCAGTGGGCAATCTGCTTACAGATTCTCTCTCTGCATCCTCTTTGCCCCTCCCCACCTCAAATAAATAAATAAATCTTTAAAAAATAAATAAAATAAAATTCACTCTAAAATTCAGAAGTTTGTAAGTAATTTTATACATATATAGTCATTTCAAAATGTTTGAAATTTTAAGTATCTGTATCAAAAAATAAAAAAATATCTGTAGTACCCTTTTTATTCTCTAAAATCTTACTTATTTAAAGCTAATGTTAACAGGTCTATGGGGAAACAGATAATTATACACTTCTGATTATTATGCATAATTCACAAAGTGTTTCTAAAAAGCACCATACTTATGTACAATAGAAACATAAAAATTGTTCTCTTTTGAACAAATAACCACTTATGGGAGTATATCCCAAGAATAATCCAGAAATATTTAAATAGGAGATGATTTAATGTCCAATAAGTTAGAAATGATCGAGTTATATAACAGACTGTCTAAAAGCCATTAAAATGACATATGTGAACATGCAGTATTGTTACATAAAAAGTATATATGAAATATCAATATGCGAAAAGAACAAAACAATGTCAAGAGAAAGAGAAGAAAGTTACATAATTAGTTGATATTTTAAAGATAAAAGATCTTTCATTTTTCCATGCAAAGCAAATTAACAGCACCATGAATTTTTTAAAGAAGGCATTAGCAAAGATTTTTATAAATGTAAATGCTGTCCAACTTAAAATCATCTACTGAGTTAGAGGAAGCACGGTAAAATGAAAAAAGAGCCAAGAAACTTCAAATACATAACTTTGTATAAATCACATTATGATCTGTAGGGTTCTTTGCAATTCTAAAAATGTATTTGTAAGAAATGAATGGACTTGGGGTGGCCTGGGTGGTTCAGGGGTTTAGCGCCTCCTTCAGCCCAGGGTGTGATCCTGGAGACTGGGGATCCAGTCCCATGTCAGGTTCCCTGCATGGAGCCTGCTTCTCCTTCTGCCTCTGTCTCTGCCTCTCTCTCCGTGCGTCTCTCATGAATGAATGAATGAATGAATGAATGAATAAATAAATAAATCTTTAAAAAAAGAATGGACTTGAAAACAATAATTACAGTTAAATATGGATTATCTGAATAATAAATCTGAAAAAGAACTTTGAAAATGTCATTCACATTGTCATTCCACTTAATGAAAATGTGTTTGTGAAATATAAAGTGGAATACTGATATTGGGTGTTTTTACAATTTTGTCAACAATTAAGATAATTTAGTCTTGTTCACTTTTAGTTGGACAATAAATGCTTTCAGGAAATGATGGAAGAAAGTTATGAACAAATTACTGCAGCGAGATGAAGTTCATGGTCAGTACGGAGGGAAAAGCAACAGAGCTGAAGCAAACATCTTTACATAAGGCTTTATTATTTTGTTTGATGGACCAAAAAGATTCATCCTTTAGATGCTCATGTTCAAATTATGAACTAAAAACCTTACAAATTCCGATGTACATAATCTCCCTTCTGGAGGTACTTGCCATTCAGAAATTATTATATATCATCAGTTCAAAATTCAAAGCCATTTTATATACACCCATAGTCATTTCAAAATGACAAAAACATTTTAAGTTTATAAAAAATTAGCAGGATTTTAAAAACATCTTTCAGAATCTTAAGTATATAAAATTATTTTTTATAAAATAGTTATATTCTTCAAATATTCCATCCGAGGAGGATTCATTTTAATCTCATTTTCCTTTATAGCCTTAAATGGGTTACAAAGGAAAAGATGTGAAAGGAAAAAGGCACAAAGGAACAGAAAATCATGTGTTAAAGTTGGCTGGTCTGAGTTTTATAGCTGGGATTCCATATAAAAATCTGACCAACAAAGATAAAAGATGAAATCACACAAATTTTTAGGACTCTTTACAGCATCAATACTTATTCACTAGTTTTATATATTAATATAAATAAATATAGTTTTATACTATCATGTTTCATATAAATTATGATAGTATAAGTTGTTTTCTATATTTAAAATTTATTCAGCTTTCTGAAAAAGAGTACCTTAGCTCACTTTAGCGTGCATGGTTTGGTAGAAGTCACAATCTAAATTATGTCCTCTTCCTCAATTGTCCTGAGACTCTAAAAGACAAATGTAAATTCAGAAGAAAATTGAATAGACTTGTTAGATAAGCAGTTTTATTCAACAAAGGTAAAGCCTCAGAGGCAATCTGTTCCCAGAAATAGTCTTGGCTTATGCTTTATTTAGTTGATTTTCAACAAACCTAATTTAACTCAAATGCAACTTTATGTACTGTAAAGGACCTCCCAATGAGCAGAATGAAAACTAAATCAAGAAATATTTTCTGCTGCTAGGCCAGGGGCTCCTTATAGTCCCTACCCTAAAGAATTTCCTAGCTTCTGTTGGCAAATAACTGCTTTGTATCTTCTACTATTCTTCTCTCCAAATGGGTAAGCTTATTGTATTATCCGATCCCTGGTCCACTACTGTATTTTGCATCCATATGTTTGTGATGGGGACATGGTGGCAGTGACCAAAGGAAACAAAATCTGGATTCTAGTAGAAAGAATGTATACCACTGAGAAATCCTAGAGTTTGAAATGAATTCAGTGACTGATGAAATACTGGATTGTGTACTTGGGGAATGGGGGAGGGGATGCATTTTATGTGTGAAAAGAGGAAGGGTATTTGGTGATCAGAAGAGTAAACTGCAGTGGAGACTGTTATGTGAACATCTAACCCATTTCCTCTGTGTCCTGGGCCTAAAACTAAACTGCATTTCTACCCTCTCTTGCAGGTTCATATGGCCAGGTGACTGAATTATAGCCAATGGAAAGTGGGTGGCTCACTCACAAAACTTTTCTATGCCTGATTCGGCATTCTTTTTCCTTGTTCACTGGCTTGAATCAAAGTAATCTAAAGCCCTTAGGAATGGTGGAGGCATGAGATGGAAAGAAGCTGAGTCTGAAATGTCTTCCAATTGACATGTGTGACGGAGAAATAAACATTATTATATTAAGGCACTGAAATCGGGAGTTTCATTTGTTACACTAGCATATAGCATGCATTATTCTGATATGGTGGGTATCAAGTTGCTTTGGTATTTAGATTCCATTCGAACATGTAAAAGAATGAAATAACAGCTTTGTTGTAAAAAACAAAATACTACCACATGCCAAAATTATATCCTTCGGATCTACTTAAAATTATAATAAAAAATTGTAGACATCAATAGAAATACATGTAATTAGAAATTTAATCTGGGGTATATGTGAATGCAAATGTGTAAAGACCACTGCTATGAGGCTTCACTATTATTCTACTTATTATTGCACTATTATTTTTCCATGTATTTATATGATAAACTTCAGGTAATATTATGCAGATTAACAATCCACATTTAAACACATTCAATGAAAACAAAAAACAAAAAAAACAAAAAAAAAAAAACAAAATAAACACATTCAATGAATCTGAAACAACTACCATGGGATAAACATTTTATCTATTTATCAAAGTTTGTTTTTGTTTTGTTTTGCTGAACTTCTGTTTGGAACACTTTATTAGTCTCCTTTCATTTAGGAGTATAATAAAACTGAATATCTTTAAGAATATCTGGTACTATAGACTAGTAACAAGTTCATATTGAATTTCAGTAACATTTGATTGTATGTGAATTTGCTCTTACTTTTTCTTTTCTTGTCCCATCAGGTTAGCTGAGCCTTTTTGGCTTGATACATCTATTGTTCTGGAAAGGGCATATATAAATTGGATATTTTTCTAGGGTCACATAGTGATAGCTACCCCATTCCTAATGGTATTGATGTCCAAGGATAGTAGACCCAGGATCACAAGAAGCAGACTCTGACAGTTGTGTTTCTGGGATTGACACAGGGAAGTGTTTTGAGCTTCATGGCCTTGGAAGAGCCAAGACATAAAGACTGTGACTCTGGGAACCCATCAAAGGCATACCAGCAGAACTGAGCTCTGAAAAAAAAAAAAAAAAAAAAAAAAAAAAAAAAAAAAAAAAGAACTGAGCTCTGACAGAGTAACATTTCTCTCTTGAAGATCTGTAGCAGCTTAAGTAGAGGGGTGCATCGAAAGCAGATGTGCATTACCTAAAGCAGTGGTTTTCCATTAGGGCCAATGTTGACTCTCAGGGAATATTTGGCAATACTTGGAGACATTTTGGTTGTCACAGCTTAGGAGAAGGGTACTCCTGGCATCTTGTAGTTGGAAGCCAGGACTGTTACTAAACATCCTGCAATATAGAGGATGGCCTCCTCCAACAAATATTTTTCCATACAAAATGTCAAAAATGCCAAGGTTGAGAATCTCTCCTCTGTACAGATATGCAGCAAGACTTCAGCCACCAGGTGTGGTTACCAGCTTTACTTACTAGAATCATCAAGACTTTATACTCTTCCTGCTTAGTGTATATATCAGTCTAAATTGGCTACATTGGTGCTAACAATTCCAAAAGCTCAGTGGCTGAACACGCAAAAAAAGCTTATTTCTTGTTCATGCTACATTCCAACACAGATTGAAATGCTTATCACACAGGGACCCAAACTGATAAAGACTCCATTTCAACATATGCTTCCCCAACCACTACAACAGAGGGAAGGGAAGAACAAATCAAATACTGGGCCTTAAAACCTTCTGCAAGGAAGGGAAATGTGTCATTTCTACCAACATTTCATTGTCCAAGCAAATCATACGGCTACTTCTTTCTTCAAGGGAGCAGAAAAGTATATATTCATTATATGTTTAGACGGAGAACCAGGATATTTTTTTAACAGCTCTAATGACTATCCCAGCATGTCTTCTGAAATATCCTTTATTTTTTTTTTTTTTGAAATATCCTTTAAATAGACTGTGTGAGCCTCTAGAACTGTGGAAAATTTGAGGGAGGGAACAAAAAGGAGATGCCTTTTTTCCCCTATTGCAGCATTTAAGGTATACTCTGAGTAATCAACTGGAAAGAAAATAAGTGACCATATTTATACTCAATTTGTAGAGTAGTGCATTAAGGTCACAATTTGAGACACACACACAAAACAAGGGTGGTCAATTCCACCTTGCTGAGGGTAAGGAAAGGCTTCACAGTTGCCTTTAGAACATGAATTAGGTGAAACAAATTCCCCTGCAAAGAGTTGAATAAAAGTTACACAAACATTAACAGTTTAGCATGTTTATAAAGAAACTGCATCCAGGTAAAGGATGTCATCTAAGCAAGCAGGAAAGATATACATCAGTAGTCTCATATGGTAAAAGTAGACATTTAGGCTTTATCCTAAAGGCAATGCAGAGCTTTTTGAGAGAGGGTTTTAATCTGGAAACTAGTAGAACTAATAGATTTAACTTTTTGAATAATTAATCTGAATCTTCATGCTACTGCGGAGCATGAATTAGAAGAGGCAAAACTAGAGGCAGTAAGATCTATTAGATTTTACCATAGTCCAGAGAAGATACTGAGGAAAAAGCCATGAGAAATGATATTAATGAAGTAGATCCTGCCTCACAACCCTCTTTTGGTTCCTCCTCTTCATCCAGTTATAACAGTTGGGGTGCCTGATTGCTCACCACTGGACCCTCTTCTCCATTTATCCTCTCCCTTTAATGATCTCATCAAGTTTATGAATAGTAAATGTCAGTCATATACTGATGACTTCTAAATTTCTCTCTCATGCCAACCTTCAGATATGCATACCTGCTATATGACATATCCACTTTAGATATGTAATTGCCATCTCAAATTGTATCCAAAATGGACCTCCAGAAAAATGACCATTGATAACTCCTAAATAAACTTAGGCAATAAGCATCAATAGGTGCTTAAACCATTATATGGAAAGTTATGGTGAAATGGATAATCACATGATGCAAAATTAGCGACTTCATAATGATAGAGTCAGGGTTATTATCACCTGATAAGTGGGACATCTTTATGTGACAACTGATACATTACAATATGAATTACAGCATCAAAAAATATTTGGCATGAATCTAACCAAGCTTTTGGATATAACTTCTAGTTTACTGGTAAAACAGAGGTGGACAAACAAGCTAAATGAAGTCATGTGGGAACAATCAGGCAAATCCAGAATGTCAGGTATACTATAGAACAATTGAACCAATTTGAACCAACAATATGAAACATTGAATTTTGAATACTGGGTCTCTAGATAAGTGAAGTCTTGATAAATGGAACAAACATCCAACATCAGGAACAATGAAGAGAAAATTATTACTCAGTATATAAAATGTTAAAATGTAAGTTCTTGTGAAACCTTTATGTGAAGATGACCATAGACCAGCGGTTCTCAACCAAGAGCAATTTTGACACCCAGGTGACATCTGGCAATATCAAGAGGGGAAGGAGTAAGATGTTACTGGAATCTGGTGGGTAGAGGCTAAGAATTCTTCTCAACACCCTACAAAGCACAAGACAGAGATTCTTAACAAAGAATGATCCATACCAAAATGTTAGTAGTGCTGAAGTTAAGAACCCTGGGGCACCTGGGTGGCTCAGTCAGTTAAGCATCTGCCTTCAGCTCAGGTCATGATCCCAGGTGCTGGGACTGGAGCCCCGCCTCAGGCTCGCTGCTCAGTGGGTAATGTGCTTCTCCACTCACACCCCCACCCCCACCCCACACTCCCACCTCTAATAAATAAATAAAATCTTTAAAAAAAAGACAAAGAAACCTCACAATAGGCCATCAAATGCCTACACAAAGAAGGCAGAGACCAGAGTTAATATGCTTACTTTGATCTTTGTGCAGTTCCTGGCACATGGTAAGCAAAAATGTTTGATAATCTCCTTTATATTGTATAAGCCTCTAGATTCTTGGGAAACTGGGGGCAGAGAGGTAAAGAGAGAAATAGTGTTTGGGCGGGGGCAAAGCTTAGAAGACAGATCATAGAAGAATTTAAGACATACATCAGTAGCACAAAGGTGATGATGAAACCTTGGGAGTGAATGAGAACTTCTATAGCAGTAGTCCTCAAACCTCACTGTGGATCACAATCACTTGGGCAGTTTTGAGAAAATGCAGATGCTTGGTCTAAACCCAGAGATTCTGATTTAAATGTCTGGGAGTGGAGGGTATACTAAGCATCATATTTTTTAAAAACTCATATTATTTTAATGTGTAGCCAGTGTTGGAAAGCTAAGGTTTTTTTTTTTTTTCTAAACACAAATGAACTGTATTCATTATGATGGGTTTATTCATAAAACATACTGCATTCAGTGCAGTAGCTCAAAAAGTTTTAGCAGATTTTGTGGGTTTGGCAAAGCAAACAGGAACCCACTGTTGGTTCCTTTTGGTAAAATAAAGGCTAGAAAGTCCTTGGCACAACATAGAGGAAAGAATTTAAAGACTTTGTGAGGTAAGAAAGTAGATTACATGGATCATGTGTCTTATTCGTATATCTTGCCAGGGCCCCGAAGATTCCTTTCCCCTGCCAATAAAACAGAGCAAAAAAGGAAATACCCAAATATTTAAAAGTACTTTGCTGGATTTTATTTTTTATTTTTATTTTTTTCTGAGCTGGGAATGCTCTGGAAAGAGCTGCAATAAAAATGGTATTCCTGATCTCAGTGGATCGCAGTGAGAAGCCAGCTGAGGCCTGGCCCAGGTGATGACTGTTAACAGTCTGAAGCAAAGTGGGTATTGTTTTAATAGCCAGATGCTACACTCAGGGATCAGGGAATGGCTTCTGTAGCAGAAATCTCTGGCTATGGTTAATTAATCATGGGGTCCCCAGGAATGAAACAGAAAGACAGCCAATTAAGGTGTGTCTTGATTTATTTAACCAAAGCTATTCTAGGTCTGGTGAACAGGGGCCTCACTGGAGCCAGTGTGCTAGAGAATTTTGGGTTCACAGACCCAGTATCACCCAATGAAGAGAAGGCTAGTACCTATGAGGAAAGATCCTGCTGTAACCTTTCGCCTTATCTTCCCTAACGGGGGCTGACAGCTGTTAATCTGAATGCTTGTGCACTGAGGAAGGGGAAATACCTAAAGTTGGGAAATACTGGATGTTGGCTCAAAGTTAGCACTGATTCCCAGGGACCTGTAACTCCACTCTAGATAGTCAGTTAGGGCTTGGGATCATTATGGGGTCTGGGTGATAAGTAGAGTATTGATTTGAATTTTTTCATGGAGGCCACATGAGATTCCCAAGCACATCTTGGGATCATTTTCTCAGATCCTGAGGGAATTGTTGGAATAGATGTTTTAGAAAACTGCCAGAACCCCACACAGTTTCTTACTTATACCTATAAAACAAAGGGCTATCATTTTGGGAAGGGCCCAGCAGAGGCCATTTGGCACTCTCCCTCCAGCCAAAACAGAGAATAAACAGGAGCACTACAGGAGGCTGCTTCCTGAAAGTGAAGATTGGTGATTAATTAACAGGCTGGTTTGGTTCTTGCTGTCCCATAAGTCATGGGGAATGACAGTAGATTTCTTTTTAAGATTTTGTTTATTTATTCATGAGAGACACACACAGAGGGAGGCAGAAACACAGGCAGAGGGAGAATCAGGCTCCAAGCAGGGAGCCCGGTGTGGGACTCAATCCCGGGACTCCAGGATCATACCCTGAGCCAAAGACAGGCGCTCAACCACTGAGCCACCCAGGCGTCCCAATGACAGTAGATTATTGAAAACAAAATCAATTGAGGCTCCCGTTGCAGCTGCTATTGCAATTTTTTTCCTTTTTACCATTATAAATTAACATATCTTCTAGCACTAAATGTGCAGTTATCAATCTTGCCAAAGCATTTTTTATCCATTTTGGTTTATAGGTATTACCAGAAATTTGCCTTCATTGACCTAAACACCAATAAATCTTTATTATTATGCCTCAGGAATACATCAGCTTTCCGGTTCTATGCTATAGCCTAGTTTGCTGGGAATGTCACCTCTTTAATCCAAGTGGTACATCACTTTGATCCAATAGCCACAAAACATCATGCTGATAGGACATGAAGATCAGAATGTAAGAAATGTTCCTGGTTGCTTTTATAAGTCATATATGTCAAATTCTATAAAAATAAAAATAATAAAAATTCTGATATGATACTAAAGGACCTGGGTGCTTGAGGATCTATGACATTCCAAGATACTCCTTTCAAAATGGGTATCTAAATTTTGGATGCATGTATGTCTTATTCTGACCACTTGTAAGTCTTACTCTGACCATCAACAAGATGATCTAAATTTTATCCATCTGTAATTAGGGTACATAATAAAAGAAAGCTGAGTACCTGGTCCAGAATTTCAGTGCAAGTAACTGTCAACTGGTCATTATGACCTGGAATCTTTTATTGTGCTTGAAATTTTTATAGCCGAATGAAATATTGAATGGACTTGCTAACTCCAGGTAGGAGATAATCAGGGAAGGATCCTCAAGTCTAGACAAAGTCCATGCCCCCTTCAGTAGCTTTTTGTTTAAAAATTCCTGCCTTAATATTAGCTCTGGAGGAAATTGACTATGGGGTTCCATGTGGTTCATGCTGTCAATAATAAACTGTGTACTATTCAATAAACCCAGCAACCAAATAATTTAATACCGGAACAGGTCCTACATTCCTATGCCTTCTGCAAACTGCCACACTTGCATAAATTCACATCTATAGCCTAGAGGGAGTTTCCTATGAGCAATTTATCGATGATATAAAAGTCAATTATACATCCCAGTTTAAGTACTAGATGGAGTAGAGCATCCCGATTTAAAGATGGCTCCACAAAATATGCCTATACCAGATGGAAGAAGATTGCTGACTCTTAGGACAATGGAGAATAACAATCACATTAGTAGGCAGAACTTGGCCTTTACATGTTAGACACTTTTTATGGAAGAAGATCTGGCCTGAGGTCAAGATATATACTGATTTCCAGGGAGAGGCTAATGGTGTCGATTCTTTAGGATTTGGAAGTAACCAAATCAAAGTTAGGTAAAAAGCAAGCTTAGAGAATGGGTAAAACTATAAAACTATGGGGTGGATCACTTAAAATAGTCCTAAAGCCTGGAAATACTTGTGTTTCAAGCAAATACTCAGCAGGAAGCCAATAATGGAGAAGAGGCTCCTTAATAATCAAGTGGACAAGATGACCTTCTGGCTTGGTATCTGATCAATGATCTCGTCAACACATGTTGGGCTAGGAAACCTAAGGAGGGCAATTAGAAGGGAGTAAAGGGAAAATGGGAGAGGACATTGCAAAAGATAGGAGGCATAGAATTTTTGCCAAATGGATATGGCAGCTTAGATGAAGCCAGAGATGATGGATATGTAGCTACAACATGAACAGGTATGAGTTTTTCTTTAATATCCTAGATTTAAGAGCAGAGACCTCCTGAATTTGGGGGTTTACTGGTAGGTATAACTAGAAGTACAGCTAGTAGGGCAAGTTGGATGGGAAGTAAAGGAACTATTGCTGTCTGAGGAGAGTCTCTGCCTTCCAATACTGGCAACTTTTTGAAAAAAATGTTTTACAGAAGAAACAGTTTGGCATGAAAGATGTTAAGATTATGATAGAAAGGTACAAGAGGGAGCAGTGTAAGAGCAGGACTGTGAGTCACAATAGATAACACACATTTGACCACCTTCGTTCAGTTCACCAGCAACCACCGTACAGGCCTGTCTGCAAAGCTAGTTTCTTGAATTCTGAAACCGGCCATGCCTGGGCAGTAACAGGATCAGAGGCACTGAGCATTCCAGCCATAGCGTGGCTCCTGTGATATACCACAGGGTCTATGTGGAATAGGCAAAGAAGTGATAAGAGATAGGCTGAAAGAAAGAGGATTAGAAGATTAAAGAAGTGCGTGGGTCAAGAGCAATATATTCTTGCAACCCGCCTCTGCTCTGCTAGTAGGATTTTCTTGACCCATCCTACAATTGCTCCTTTCCATGTCTTTCCCCTACTCTTCTCACTGGAAAACCTGCTCCCATCTTTGAATTCATATATTATAACTTTTCAAAACCTTGCTCAAAACTCATCTCCCAAAACTATTTTTTAATCACCCTAATTATAGCTTAATTTTAATCCACCCTTAATCTACATCTTGATTTTGTGCTATTTGAAGACTGTGCTTTATAGTAATTTGCACCTGTTGATGTTTCTCTGAAAGTATTTCCACTTATCAGTGCGCATCTGTTCTGCTCCTCTATCCAAACTAAAAAATTGCTAGCAAATACTTGGTATTTTCTTTTTTACTTGGACATGGTTGATTTACCAGTGAGCTTATTGATAGAAAAGAGACATTTAAAGTGTTTACTTTGATTTGGATCATATGGGTACACTCTGAATTGTTAAATCCAAGATTTTACTAATAAATTTAAATTTTTTATTTTTATTGGAGATGAAAAGTCTGAATTTTAACTTTGTTTTTCTGTTTTTTGAAAACATAAACTAAATCATACTGTGAAGGTATTTTTGCCAGGGCCAAAACAGTGAATTTTAAAACCCAGAAGTGTGGAAACCACAAAAACACACCTTTAGAGTGCTTTACTTCAACTTGCAATTCAGCAAGGGATATGAAAATATACAATTAAGATTATACCTTTCTTTTTTTATGTTTTTTTTAAGATTATACCTTTCAATTAAAAAGAATTCAATAAAAAATAAAATAATTTCAATGAAAAATAAAAAGATCATAGTAATAGTAATCATTTTTAGAGGAGCTCTCATCCATAATTGCAAATTATGTGGAAAATACTGAAATTATTACTAAAGAGGAGAATATAAATTAATCGACGATGTTAATGAGATAGTTCTCACACCAGAAATTATTTTATATTTTAATACCAATAATGTTAGCTAATACAATACTAGCATTTTTCATTAGGATCCTTTTAGAAACTAAAACCTTGAGTTCAAATAGATTTATTTCATTTTGACAAATGTGACTTTAAAATGCTACTGAAACGATTTCTCTGAAAAAAACACTTTGTTTACTCTATTCATAAAAGATACTGTCTGGGCTTGATAAACTCTCTTTTTTTTTTTGAGACACAACCCTCAAAATAACATGTTACTTGCTTTAGGCTTATATATCTTATGGGGTATATCAAAGATTCTGAGCCTTACATTTTAGAAGATCTGTTCAATGACAATACATATGGATCTAAAAATGACCTGGCATCCAAGAAGCTGGTTTAGTTTAACTAGTTCCAAATATGATCATTTAAGTCTGATCTAAAATAATATTTTTAAAAAGATTATTTAATGTCATTTAAATGGCCACATATGAATTGTGGATGGATTGTTCAGTTGTGCTGAATTATGCAGAGAAAATTCTCCATTTAGGGGAACATTTGACAAGATAGACAATTCTTCCAATTCCTTTGTTTTTGGGTCTACAAGTGGGTGAGAAAAAGCACCAGGAGAGGAATCTTGAGACTCAGGTTAAGCTATGATCTTTCATATGTAAATATGTGTATATAGTGTGTATACATATAGTATATAGTATATAGTGTATATAGTATGTATGCCTATATGTGTGGTACATGCATTTATTTTTATGACATGGTTTGGTGGTAATTATGAAATTTTCTAGCACATCAAATTTTAAAATGCAATTACAAAGCACTGTATCACAGGCCACTGACCAAAGCTTAGAAACATTTTCAGTATTTGACTTCTATTAAAATTGACATCTATATCAAATTTTAGCTATTTTAAAAAGGTTTTTAGTATTTAAGTTTTAAATCTGCAAATTCAGAATGAATTGCTTCAGGTTGCTACTTTAGGTTGTTAGTATAGATTGTTCTTTATTTAACCTTTAAGAAAACATCCCAAAGAACATTTCTAATCTCACCTACTAGCATTAGACACTCTTTAACTGCTGTATCTTTTATTCTGCAAGAGCAATCTCCTATCTATCCTGCAGATCAATTTCTGTTGCTACATATAATGATTAGGCATGAAATCTGGTGAAATTATTTTTAAAACACAATCTGATTGCCATAAATTTTAAATATAAAATTTTAGGGAACCAGGCTATATCAGATCATAAATACATAGTATGTTATTCTAGGCTAGGTAATAAGTCTGATTCCCTCCATAAAAATTATTCTTATTCCATTATAATCATACTCATAAAATTAATTATATTATAAATAAGTTGCTTAAGGCTGGAAACATGTATATTTCTTTCTACCCCCTAAATCAACTGATTAACTATGTTGTGCAATAATAGGAATTAAGGAAATAACTAGGTAATGAATTTACAAATGAATATCACAGGTTTCCAAATTATCTGAATAGCGTGGTAAGAGAAAGTAATTCTTTCTGGACTCTACAAAACATGGCTAGGTGCTTGTTTACCCAGCAGCGCCCTATCCCCATCAGCCAGGGAGCTGCCTTTAACATTTCTCAGGTTCCACAAGGAAGCTCTACCATTTGCAGAGAGGAAAGAACAGTTAAGTTCAGCCTATTTAATTTATTTTTAGTGTTTCTCCACTAGGTCTATAGCTGTATGAAAAATAAGACCTAAAATTCATAACAGTAACATAACATTATTTAGAATTATCACTAGAATTCTATCACACATAGAATTATCACTATTACACATAGTGTAATAGCCTAGTCAGAAAGTTAGTAAAAATTGTTCTCCAACTAATCTCCTAACTGATCCCTGCTTCCACCTTGTATCCTCTACTCCCAACACAGAGTCTCTAAGATCCTCTTTTAAATGAAAATCGCATTCTTTTACCGCACTGCTCAGATCCCTGCTCCCCATTTCAATCAAGTAAAAGCCAAATTCCTCAAAATAGTTCACATGGCCTTACAGGATTTCTCCTGACCCTCCTTTTCCTTTCTAATCGCATTCTCTGCTATTCTCTTTGTACACCACTCCAGTCACAGTAGTCTTCTTGCTGTTCCTTGACCCTGCCAGGTGCTTGCTCCTGTCCCTGGGCTTTGTACTGGTTATTCCCACTGTCTGGGATGTTTGCTCCCCAGATGGCTTCTCTCTTTCTCCCAATCTTCAAGTCTCTGCCCAAATGTCATCTTTTCAGTAAGACCTCTCAGCCAACCCTATGTTAAATTGTGGCCCACCACTACATCCTCTATCCCTTAGCCTGATTAATTTTTTCCCTTTGACTAATTATCTTCTAACAATTGTAAATTTAACTTATTTATTCTACTTATTGTCTGTCCCCCCCCAAGAATGTGTATAGACTGCAAAAAGAGGATTTGTTTTTCTGTTTTATTTTCTGTCATATCTACAGCACTAAATTACTTTCTTGAACATAGTATACACTCAAATAAATATGTGTTGGATGAACAAACAGATATGCAAGTTTTGCCCTAATTTTTCAGTTTTCAGTTATGGTAGAGTCATAAAGCTACTAATGAAAAGATGAATAAATAAGCTACATACTCTGAAATATGAAAATGATCTGATACAAATGAATGGCACATTTTACAAATGAAATATAATCATGAAAATGAACATCACATTTTCTTATAATTTATAATATATTGAGACTTTGAACATATCTGAGGACTATATTCAACAGTATGGATCACCCATTCTGAGCAGAATCTATTGCCCTGTGGTGATAGAAGAAAGATCCATCCCCATACTGCCTCAAACTGCAGCTAAGGTAGAAATTGTTCTGGCTATAAGATGAACTATCTCCAGATCCAGACAAATGTGAATTAAAAAAAAAAATTAAGTTAGTCAAGAATGATTTCAGCAATTGGGCCTACTATGCTAATTTGGTTAAGTATTAACTGACCACACTGTCTGAAAGAGTTATCCAACACTTCCTAGTGTGCCATCACATGGCCTTATAAAGAAGTCCTGGCCACGCACACTTTTATTTACATCAGAGGCCAGAATCCAGTGAAACCCTTAGCTGTAGGTAGGGCTCACATGGAGAGCAATGGAAGAGAAGGACATTTGGCCACATCAGTCAAGTTGAGTATGGTGATCAGTAGGACGATAGAGATCAAAGCAATGTCATCCTGTGGATTCTTCTGCATCCCCAGCACCTGGCATAGTCTACGTATTCATTCCTTCAATACTTTATTTCTTTGTTCAGAAATGTTTATCAAGAACCTACTTGTATTAAAAATGTACTACGGGAGCTAAAGTAGTGAACAAGAACCAATATAGTCCTTGCCAGGATGGAGCTTGCATCTAACTGGGGAGGACTGGGGGTAGGGAGGGAGCAAATATAGCATAACACAATTGTGGTATCTATTACAAAGGAGAAGCAGACTTTGATAAGAAAGCATACAACCTAGATCTGATCTAGTTTGAGATGCAAGATACAAAGTTTCAGAGGAAGTTATTAATTTAAGAGCTGAAGGATAGATAGGAGTTAATAAGGCAAAAGAGGAAGACAGTGTAACAAGGGTGGCAGTCTGAAGTAGGAAGGTAAGTGGCACTTTCAAGAAATTAGGGTATATAGGATAGGAGAGGTCTGGGAACATACAGCTAGATTCGTCCCTTACCAGCAAAACAAAATGTTTCCTTGTAGTGCAAACCCTCCACAAGGGATATGGATGGTGGTGCCCAATTAACGTGCATTGAACTTGGGTGCTTAAATAAAGGGCTCCACCACTATGGGCTTCATGCTCCTTAGGTGCCTTTTCATGCCCTAAGTTCCGAAGTACTTATTCCAGGAGAGTCTGAAGAATGATGGAAAGCAAAGTTTTCATGGGTCAGCAGCATCTTCAGCTATGATTTTGCTTGGGAATGTCAAGAAGATTCCTGGTGGTAAAAGCAATGAAGAAATTTTTCTAGCAAGAAAATTGGTGTATAGGGGCGCCTGGGTGGCACAGTCAGGTTAAGTGTCAGACTCTTGGTCTCAGCCCAGGTTGTGATCTCAGGTTCATGAGATTAAGCCCCACGTCGGGCTCCATGCTAAACCCGGATTCTGCTTGAGATTATCTCTCTCCCTCTCCTTTTGCCCTTCTGGCTTATGCTCTCTCTCTCTCTCTCAAAATAAATAAAAATAAGTAAATCTTTAAAAAAAAGATAATTGAGTCCACTTCATTTTTGAAAGTGCAAATGTATAAGATACATATTATGCAATAAGTAATTATTAGTATTGTGCATGAGGAAGTTGTATTTGGATCAGGAGTTAAATTCTAAAATACAGGCATATTTCTACACCTGTATAACTTTTCTTTTTTAAAGTATGCTCAAAGTAAAAGAAACAATTGAAAAAAATATGACACTAAGAGAGAGTAAAAGGAACTAAAGAATATATAATATAAAGAGAAGCAGATAAGGAAAATTAAAGGAGGATTTTTACAGGGGAAAAACAATTTCATTTTATTGTAAAGACCTAAATGAATAAAAGAAGACTTTGAATGTGAAGATGATTAAAAAGACAAAATCATTAGCTAAAGATATTTACAAGTTTAGACTCTTTCATTTTGATTGTAATTTTAATTAGCTGGACACTGGGGGGGAAGAAAATGAAAGCCTACATCATCTACTTACTCTTTAAATTGCATTCCACCTTAATTTTCTGCTCTTCAGTTCTTAATTTTCTCTATTTTTGTTCTAAGTAATCCGGTTATCAGGCTAAAGTGATTTTCCCTCAGCCAGGTTTAGCATTCAGTATTTGCGTCCGTAAACCAAAAGTTCACCCCATCGCTTTAGTTTTTATTCTTTCAATAGCAAAAACTCTCTACAGGTAATTTTTTCCCCAATCCTTTGTCTATACAGCAGGGTGCTTTGTATACCCATGACAGTTAGATGACTAATAACAAAGACTTCTATTTTTAAAATAATTATGCTCTATTTACACAGCTTTCCACAAAATTTACTCATAAAATTTAGAAGGCAGCAAAGCTTTAAAAAATTCTGTAGTTTTATTATTCATTAAAACCCTTTTGTGTGTGTGTGTGTGTGTGTGTGTGCGCGCGCCGGTGAGTTGCTGGTTTCTGTTTCTCTGAAAAAGTAGTAGCCAAAAAAATCAGCATTAGTTAATCAAGCCTAGGATTATATGTCTGCGTGAATAAAATTTTTAAAAATGATATTGATATTAAACAAAACACATCTGTTTAAAATAACCTACTTTAGGAAGGGTTTATCTTCAAGATATTATCTGGTTTTTTCGTAGGCTATTTATTTTGCATTTGTTAAAGAAAACAAAATTAGCATAGCTAACCATGTATTATGTGCCTCTCAGTTTGCCCTGTCTTCCAAAAGAAATTCTCTCAAATAATGCAAAGTAACAATGTTGGAGTGCCCTGAGGTCTGTGGATGAAAGGCACTATTTAAGTGGTGACAATTATTATTATTATTCTGCCATGGATAAAGAGTAACAATTGGCTTTAAAAACCCATTGTGGACAATTTCATTTTGCTCCCCTATACCTCAGATATAATCAGAGAACAGAGTTCTCAGCACATGATATACACTCAAACCAGAACAGCACATACACAGGGATGAGGAGTATAAATGTAATTATCCTAGCAATTAAATACCTTAAATACAGCACTGGCTGCCAGTCAATAGCCATTCAGGGTGGTATAATTTAAGGAACAGCAAAAAATAAATAAAACCATAAAACAAATAAAACCCAGCTATATATCACCAGTTGTCTCAAAATCCCCAAATTTAGTTTGTATTTTTTAAGACTTCCCTTACTTTAAAATACAAATACTCCTTGAGATGAATGATTCTTTGAACTGTATTCGTTGTTGTATTATTTTGATGAGTTCCACATACCTTCCAGATGCAGTGTGGAGAAAAGGGGTGGAATAAGAGAGGGCAACTAAGAAGCTGAAAGAAGAAATTATAGAAGCTGTAGAGGGTGAAAAATGCAGAAAATGAAATTTAAGAGCAAGAGTGATCAAGGTCTTACTTTTGCCCAAAATGTGATGATAATTAACTTCATAATCATTAGAAAGTGATGTCAAGGATTGCTACAGGATCCTCTACAGGATCCTCTACAGGATCTTTTAAAATAAGATACTTGGAATAAATAAATAAGATAAGATAAGATACTTGGATCTTTCTGGCATGGTTCTACTGAATAGAGGGCAGTGACATTGATTAATTGTCCCGTCTAGGCTAGACCTCTTTGAAAGCACTGTACCTGAAAGGTCTTTTTCTTTAATGCACTACTGGAATGATGTACCAACTTGTTTATAATTTGGATATGCTGCAGCAACATTGAGATTTTATTCCAGTATTTCTGGTCCTTCCCATTTGCTTAAGACTGATTGCAAAGTGTCTTCCAGACTCTTGCAAATAAATCAACTGGAATACTTCCTAAGTATTCGGATCCCTGAGGCCCTGTCCATTTTGGACACTGTGTGAATCTGTAGATACCTACGAAGACAAGAGGGGAATGTTTTAGGATGTAGAGAGTGGCAAGACATGGTGTTCTACAATAAGATGACATTACTGACACCTTGCTGGGGCTCCCCACCAGGTGTGTTCTCCAACATGGGTTGGGTGTACATCCTCTGGCTCCCTGCCACCCCCACCACCCCACCATAACACTTAATAGCACTGCCTTGTAATGCTTGCTTAGTTGGGAAGCCCCTTTTTGACTCTTAAGGCTGAAAAATAGGGCCATAGGCTTCTTACTCCTGTGTCTCCAGAATCTAGTCCAGCTCCTGGAACATGACAAATGCTCAAATAATCTTTCTTGAATAAAGGAATGAATTAATGAATAAACTTCTTAAAGGAGAACTGCTTGGGTAAATTATATAAATTTTTTAAAAAGAAGAGCAATTTGTTAACTACACTGGAATTAAAACCTTTTTTTTTTTTTTTTTTTTTTTTAGTATATGGGCTGCCAAAGCAAGCACAAAACCTAAAATTTTTTAAAAAGGAATGTACCTTCGAGCTAAATGAAGCAGAGAAACAATAATAATGTTAGCAACTAACCACATTTAAATTCTTACTGTATCAGAAAGGTCTAAGTGCTTTAAATGAAGGATGTAATTCCTACAACCCTCTCTATGAACTGGTACTACTGCTGTCACTTTATTTCAAAATAAAGGAAGGTCCTGTGGCTTGCCCAAAGTCACATATCTAGTAAGACAGAACCAGGACTGAAGTCAGCTAGCTAGACGCCAGAACTCTAGCTCCAAGCTATTACTCCGCAGAATGTAGGTAATGATGAAGGTGCTGTGCTAGGAGCCTTGGAGGATGCTAAGAACAGGCTCTCGCTTTCAACGGAGCTTACAATAATGAGCAATATATGTTTAATTTGCTCACTTTTTTTTCTTTGAAATTTAAGAGAAAATGAGGCGGGTAGGGGAGCAAGTGTTGGGTGGGAGAGAGAGGACAAGAGAGGGAGGGGGGAAAGAGGAGGTAGGAGGGAAGCAGCCTTGGTTCTTCACCAGAAAGTTTATGACCCATTTTATCCATGTTTGATTCTGTTCCCAACAAGCAACAACAAATGAAAAACTCTCAAACCAGCAACCAACACTTACCCCACAATATTTTTCACCGTTCTTTGAATATTAAAATATCTGGGAATTATTCTTTATTAGAAAAATAAATCTTGTCTTTAAAAATAACTTGAATTTTTTTCTGCTGCCCAAGTAACCAACATAAACTTTATATGTCTCTCTCTCTCTCTATATATAAATATGTATATATAAAATTTTTCCTAGACCTTTAATTTCATGCTACCATTTCAGTACTACCATCATAGTGTTTACATATAGTCTAAAACTATCCAATAATGTGGCATAAAGTAGCTAATTCATTTTTGTTGATGATCATAAAAACCTTAGAAGAATTTAGGGTTATCAAATATTTAAACAAAAATAGTTAAAATGATATAAGGTAAAAGAGAAATAACTTTTGACTTGTTAAAAGTAAAGAGTTCAGGTGCAGGATGGAGCATACATATCAAAGGCATAGGAAATGTCATTACTTTGAAAAAAAATAAAAGAATAACAAGTTTAGAAAATTAACTATCAAATTACATTTTTTTAAGAGGGGCAGTTAAAATGTTGATGAACAAATATAAGATGATGACTCAGGGGCACTAAAAATACGAAATGTGTGGGTTCTTCTAGATAATACAATAAGTACTGGGAGTTTCACTTTATAACCCATTGTGATTAAACAGCATATTGCTGAAAATGCAGACGTGATACTGCCATAGTAAAACCAGCCTTTTAAAAGATGTTTCTAATTAAATCATGAAAAATCAAAAAGAAAATGTTGAGAGAAGCCATTTTGAAGATTTTATTAATGATGCATTCATGGAGAGGGCTTTATTAGATTTGAACTAGCAAATGCTTAATGCTACCGCACAAAATGATAGATAAGCATTTTTCCCCTAAAAAGTTCTTTCTTTCAGAGCAAAAACTTTCTTATAATACAAATTCCTTTTTATTCAGTTAAATTGTGGTAATGAGAAACTTTGATGTTTGACTTAATAATGTTTTAATTAATCCATATCTGCATATGACTTAGTTGTATTGATTTCTATCATTTCTCACACAGCTTTCCACTTCTAAACAAGATTCCTTTTAATATTCAACAGTTTCTCTCAGGAGGTATAGAAGGCATTGACTTTACTGGAAATTGATATCAAAGCATCAAGCATAAATTGTTCTGCTGCAGAAGCTCTTATGAAATGTTTTCTGAAGAAACCCAGGGAAGATCCAATTTAGGATTAATCTATGAAGTGTATTAATAATGTCAGAAGGTGGAAAGTAAATGTCTTGCTATTTTAAACACTGGTCAATGGCTCACTATCCTGTGAGACTCAGCTCAAGATTCATTGTAACTGGGAAACTTCCTAGTTCCTCTCTTCCTTTTTTGACTTCTATATGATTTCCTATCAAATTGTGGACAGCCCATAACTTATAAAAGTATAATCCCTTGGGGCACCTGGGTGGCCAGTTGGTTAAGCGGCCAACTCTTGATTTTGGCTCAGGTCATGATCTCAGGGTCCTGGAATCAAGTCCTGAGAGGAGACCAGCTCCATGCTCAGCAGGGACCTACATGAGATTCTCTCCCTCTCCCTCTAAAATAAATAAACAAATCTTAAAAAAAAAAAAGCCCTATAATCCCTTATCTACAGTTCTTAATTCTAAAAATCTGTTAAAAACAGTAACTTTCAAGCTTGGTGCAGATTTATTTCAAGGCAGGACCTGAACTATATGAGATCTCTGTAGAAAAAATAATGTGCTTGTTAATTATGGAAGCACTTCCCCAGAGCACACTAGGACATTGGCGGGATCTGTGGCATATGCACAATGCCCTTCTAAAATCTGAGGAATTTTGAAACACATCTGTCCCGGGAAGTTTAGGTCAATGATGTAGACCTATATTAGTATATTATATTGTAGTTATTAGTTAATTGTCTGGGAAGTCCTGTGACCAAGTGCCATATTTTATAGAACTTTGAAGAGTCATCTTGATTTGCCCAGAACTAAGGGATTTTCTGGGATCTGCAGCACTTTCAGTGCTAAAACCAGATAGGTCCCAGGCAAATAGGGACCTTTGATTTCCAGCCCCTAGCACAGCATAAAGTATATACTGGATATTCAAAATATACTTGCTGAATGAATTCATGAATGAATGGGTCTTTAAACATTCTCTGATCAGGAGGAAAAAGCCTGAAAACATTCCATCTAAGTGAAAAATTCACCCAAGTCAATTCAGACTGCTCCTTACCAGAATGAGGCCATTAAAGTGTTAACTTTTAAATATTTTAACATACACCTTTTAATTAATTCTTATAATTTTCCCAGCTATCCATTTAGTTAAATGAAAACACATGGTTCAATGTGAGTCAAAAGTCCTTGTTTGTGTGTGCTGGAAATTACTTATGTGTACTTTGATACTTATAGTGATTCTAACACATATGACAGATATAGGTGAATTTGTCAGTCAGCTTTTTTTTTTTTTTTTTTTTAGTCTGAGGCTGAACTGAACCCTGTCAGTTCCCTTTCCTCTTTGGACTCAGTGACTCTTTAGCCTTACTACCTTTTACCATGTTTTTCAATTTCCTTACCCAAACAAGCTTGCCTCCTACTTTACAGAAAAATTAAGCCTATGAGGTTTGAGATCTCTACTTATTCTCCCCTCACCCCCAGTTTACCTATACCTTTCCTCACTTTTCTCAAGTCTCAAAGGGTAAAGTCTACTTCTTTTTGTTGAAAACCCCTCCATCACTACTTTAGGTCTCACTTCTTGTTCTCTACTCCAAGAGCATACCACCCTCTGTGATTTTCATGTTTTATTTTCTCTTGTTCACTTTTATCCTATAAATATGTTTATTTTCTCTTGTTCACTTTTATCCTATAAATATGTCTCCCAAGTCTTATTAAATGAATGAATTAGTTAAATAGCCACCCCCTACACACACCCTGTAACCTCCCCTGCCTGCCTCCACCACTCTCCTTTATTGTTTTGTTTAATAAGCTGCGTTTAAAGAGTAGGTGGCTCTTGCTCTCTGTAATTCTCTAACACTTAAACTTCTGCACTTAGGTTCTACAGAGACTAGTGCTGGGGGAAAAATTACTAACAACTTTTGGGCAACCAAGTCATGTTTTATCCTCACCTTTATAGCTTAATGAATCCCCCTACTCCATTTGTCACAGCTGACATTTTTTTGAAACTTGACTCCATTGGTTGACATCTTACTGTTACTTCATTTTCAGCTCACCTCTATCCACTCCTTCATTTCCTTGTGGACTCTTTCTCCTTGCCTGCCACTTTCGTATTGGTGCCCCAGTAAGTTCCACTTTTTACTCACTGTTATTTCTTTTCTTTTACACAGTCTTGTGTAAAGTGTATAGCCATCTTGTTTTCATGGTTTTAACTCCCATTTATGATGCTAATGATTTCAAAAAATTTAAATACCCAACTCCCCTTAGATGTTTTGTAACAACCACATATATTCTATCTCCTAAAACTGAACTCATCATCTCCCATCCCTCCCCCTTGTCCCATCTATTTCTACTATATCTATAGTGCGCTATTGTGATTTATAATAAGAAATGCATATTCAATCTTCAACATCTTGGCACAGGCACAGGACTTCTAAAACCACTGCAGTTTCCTAAGTCATAGAGTGATAAAGATGAAAAGAGCAAGGAGAGTCTTGAGTTATTCACAAAAAGTCTCTTTCAACCACACCTGAGTTCAGGTTAATATGGTCACTTTGAGGAAGTTCCTAAGGATGGGGACTGGTTGCCAAGGGAACCAATCTGATGATTAGAGGGTGGGAACTTTAGCTGCATCTCCTGGAGGGGAGAGAGCCTGGATGGCTGAGTTAATCATAAGAACCAATGATTCAATCAGTCATGCCTACATGATAAAATTTTCATAAAGAAACTCTAACCAAAGAAGTTCAGAGAGCTTCCTGGTAGATGAACACATGGAGATGCTGCCTGGGTGGCATACCTGCAAGAGGGCGAGGAAGTTTCATGCCCTTTCCTACATACCTATGCATCTCTTCCGTCTTCCAGTACCTGAGTTGTATCCTTTTGCAAGAATGGCTCATAAAACTCAGGAAGACCATTTACTGCTCCATGAGCCATTCTTGCAAATTATTAAATCTGAAGAGGAAATCATGGGAACCCCCGAATTGTAGCCTGAAGGTCAAAAGCATAGGTGACAACCTGAACTTGCAATTGGTGAGTAAAGGTGGTGATGGTGGAGGCAGTCTTGTGGGACTGAGCCCTTAACATGTGGGATCTGACATTATCTCCAGGTAAATAGTGTTAATATTGAGCTAAAATGTAGTACACCCAGTTGATATCCACTGGAGAGTCAAATTGGTAGGTGTGGGAAAATCCCCACTTATTTCATAACCAGGAGGATATGAGTGTAGAGAAAGGAAATAGTTTTCTCTTTCATATGGCAATGATGATGTATCAAAACACAATCTGAAATAGTCACTCCTCTGCTCAAGACTTTTCATGGCTCTTCATTATCTAATGTCAAAACTTCCTAGCCTGTCGTATCATAAGGTCCTCTTTCACCTGGCATTCCTTTATCTATCTGCCTGGCCTCATCTCCAACTTCTCCCAGCTTTATGGTTTAAGCATTAGGAACTCCAAGCCACTCATAGTTCTTTATGCAATTTTACATTGTGTACACGTGCTCATGCTCTTCTGTGGTGAGAACTTCTAATTTTTCTTACTCTGTTTAGCTTTTATTCATCTTTCAAAAGCCATCCCAGGCATTACTTCTTCTAGGAGCAATTTTTATTGACCAACTTTTATTTCATAGCAATTATGAGAAGAAAAGACCAAACAATTCACTTCCAAGGGTAGATTCTACAAGGATAGTGTTGGGGGAGATCTTAAATATCCTCAGCGATACTTTGTGGATATTTCAGAAGTACATGCTTCATAGTCAAGGTTCATTCAAGAGCAGCTATTGCAAGAGCAATATTTTACTCTTCTAAACACCATTGTGATGATATAGTTGGGCACCACTTCCTATATTTTGTTTTAATTTCCTTATATCTTCCATGTAGATGATTTTTATGGCCTACTGCCAAAATTTTGTTTTCATGTCTCTTTTCTTACACATATTGCCACCTATTTTCTGAGTTGTACAAATATATAATACCACAAGCAGAATTTTACTGTATCCTCCCCAGAATTAATCTTATTAAAAATTTCTTTTGCTTTTGTTAATAGTGAACAAAGCCAGCATTCTGTGCTAATCTGCTTAATTTACATACTTGTGATACTGTTTTCCCATACATTTGTTTGCTAGTGTTAGTTCTTTGTTTAGCCATCCTATTTTATTTTTTATTAAAGACTTTTTTTTAAAAGATTTTATTTATTTATTCATGAGAGACACAGAGAGAGAGAGAGAGAGAGAGAGAGAGGCAGAGACACAGGCAGAGGGAGAAGCAGGCTCCATGCAGGGAGCCTGACATGGAACTTGATCCCCGGTCTCCAGGATCACGCCCTGGGCAGAAGGTGGCACTATACTGCTGAGCCCCCCGGGCTGCCCTAGCCATCCTATTTTAATTTCCATGAGTTTTTCCCTGTTCTCTGATTGACCCTCCTCTTTTAATAGCATCGGTTCATATTTTATAAATACGGTATTTTCTGAAATATTCATGAGGTGTTATTAGATTGTTTTTTCTTAATTTATTTCCTTTAGCCTGTATTCTGTCTTTGATGGTTGTTTCTGTTCATACTTTGTTATCATTCTCTTTCATATTACAGGCTTTGCTCAATGCCAGGTGATCTTTTTTTTTTTAAATTTTTTTATCTGTTTATGTTTAAGAAGTGACAGTAAAACTAAATGTGTACTTTGTGTACATGAGCACAGTTTATCCACTGGAATGCTTTGTTTTAGAGCGAGTAGGGTGGAAGCCAGCCACCATGCTGGGCAGCCCTAAAGCAGAGAAAGAAGGCTTTGCTATGAGGCAGTGTTATGACACTCCTGAATTCTCCCCAGAGAAGTGGCTCATTTTCTTTGGAAAAGGAAACTCTGATTTTCTTTTCTTTTTTAAGTTGGGCAATACATCCTTGACTTCTGGGGATTGTGCGTGTGTGTGCACATGTGTGTATGTGCATGAAGGGGGGAGTGGGATGGGGGGAGAGAAACAGCAGTAACTGAATTTTCTGTACACCGTATCTAGGAGCCCTATCTTTCCAGCCCCAGGCCTTACTCCCTAATGCTTCAGGGGTCCAACTGTGGGGCTCAGGAGGGCAGATCCATCAGCCCACTCTCCGTGTTCTAGGCTCTACTCCTTCTTCACCCTGTCTCTAGTCACCATTCCACCATCCACCTGCCATTCTGCAAGAATTGGTTGGAATTTCTTAACCACACTCTCTTTATTGTTATGGTATTTATCAAGATTTCCCCTTTGGACACTGTTGTCCAAATAATGTCTTTTCTAATATCAAGATCTTTTTATAGGGGATCCCTGGGTGGCGCAGCGGTTTGGCGCCTGCCTTTGGTCCAGGGCGCGATCCTGGAGACCCGGGATCGAATCCCACGTCAGGCTCCCGGTGCATGGAGCCTGCTTCTCCCTCTGCCTATGTCTCTGCCTCTCTCTCCTCTGTGTGACTATCATAAATAAATAAAAATTAAAATAAAAAAAAGATCTTTTTATAAAAGATTCTTGTTTATTTATTCATGAGAGACACACAGAGAGGCAGAGATATAGGTAGAGAGAGAAGTAGGCTCCACACAGGGAACCCGATGTAGGACTTGATCCCAGGATCTGGGATCACGCCCTGGGCTGAAGGCAGGCGCTTAACCGCTGAGCCACCCAGGCATCCCTAATATCAAGATCTTTGTCTATTAATTTATTTAATAAAGGATTTTATAATTAAGTAACTAATACATTAAAATTCACATTTGACACAAGTATGTCCTCATTATCTTTTCACTTTGGTTTCTTTTGACATAAAGTTTTAATTTTTTATCTAGTCATCTCAGTCTTTTCCTGTATTTCATTCCATTGCAACCTTATTTGGAAGACTCTACTTATTTCAGATATTTACTACTAGTGTGTTCTGTGTTCCCTTAGATTGTCAGTATTTTATTTTCAATAATAGACATCTTATCCTTCTGAATATAGAATTTTAGGTGAAAAATTCTGTCTTCAATCAAAATCTCACATGGAAACAATTTGTAAAAATGCATAAGAGAAATGGTTTTGGTGAATGGATGTGGTGGGGGTGTTATTCACTCAGTCCCATCTCTCTGCTTTCTTTTATTCTGGTCCTATATTTGAAAGTGTCTTGAGTTTTGTTTGTTTGTTTGAGAAGTAGATTTAAAAAACACTGTTATATGATGTAAAGTGAAAGTCAAAATTGATCCTATTCCTAAATTGCCAACCAGTTATCCAAAAACCAGTCACTAGGAACCCTTTTCTTCCGCCCCTGAATTGTGAAACTGTTATGATACATTAAATAATTATACATAACACTCTAGTTGGAGGCTTGCTTTCTGTTCCATTGACCTATCTATTTTTACACCAGAACTCTGACTGTTTTACTTAGTGTAGAATTGTTTTCGTGTACAGTAAAGCTGATACCCATTCATTACTCATTTTTCTTATAATTAAAAAAAAATACTCTTGCCGATGCATTATACCAGAAGGTCCTGAGACAAGTTATATTACCTTTGGGTGGTATAATTTTCAAAATGTCAGAATTCCAACCTGTTAATTTTTATTTGATTCTCTGAGATCTTATTTATTTAGCTGAGTTGCCTTACCCTAGCTTGATAGCACTATGTTAAAATATCGTAGCATAATAGTGTTTCTGTTAATCTCTTTTTGGTTCTGTAATAGATTTTTTTCCTTAGGTATTTTGTTCTTCTGATTCTGTTATTTGGCACTCAATATCAGTTCTTATAAGATGACTAGCTTGGGGTGGGCTAAAATCCATCCATGGGGTCCGTCCACAGGGTGCTCAGAAAGAATGCAATCAGGTTGAAGACCAACAAGAAGATTGTTTGATGAAGATGGAATGACATTGCCAAAAACCCTAACAGAGGCCAAGGCTATTAGAATGTAAAAGTCCTCAGTGCCAGAGAGTCAAAGAGGAAGCCAGGGATGAAGTAGGGCATTGGATGGGTAAACAGTGGATACAAAAGAATAAATAGCCTGAAATAAGAGCTGGGTATGTGTTACAAGAGAAAATATGAGGATAGGAAGTTTGAATAGCTTCAGAAGTATGAGGCGCTACCAAGAAGGGACGAGGAAGGTACAAGAGAGAAGTAACCCTGAGCTTGCCCTGCCAAGAAGCAGAATCCTATTGGAAAAAGGAGGGCCCTACTATACTCTCAGTTGAATTTGGGTCATATTTTTTTCTCTTTTACAAGAAAAAAAAATGGGAAAAAATAATATATCCACTTTTA
Organism: Canis lupus baileyi; assembly: GCF_048164855.1. NCBI lineage: Eukaryota > Metazoa > Chordata > Mammalia > Carnivora > Canidae > Canis > Canis lupus. The sequence continues at coordinate 61,507,053 of NC_132848.1, forward strand.
AGTGAATCTTGTTATAAATTCTACTTTGTTTGAAATTAACGCCACTGCCTTCATTTCCATTTGCTTGAGTTTGTTCATCTAAGTCCCTTTTACTTTATGCTTGGCCTATCTGTATATTATTTGTTTAAACCATATCTTTCATAATCTGAAAATAATTGGATTTTTTAAAAAAAGGAATCCAATTTGGGAATCTTTGCTTTTCAGTTAAATGAAACCACTTACATGTATGGCTGTGCTAGAGATGGTGGGCTGTCCACTGAAGACATGTATTTCTCTCCCATAATGTACAGAAAGCTGTTTAGCCAGGGGCTGAATCTCGGGATGTCATACTGTGGGCAAAGTGGGCATGTCCTCTCCACCCTCCCTTCTGTCCCATATTCTGGCTGGACATTAATGCCCAGGGTGATATTTGAAACTGGAGATGTCAGAGCCTTTCAGCTAATTCCCTGAAAGACCCAGTACAGCAACCCCCACATCCTTTATTGCTAATATGGGCATTAAATTGTTTGGTGAGCAAAAACCAGACTTTTATTGGCAAAAGTGCCACTATCTTAGAAATTATCTGTTATAGCACCTAGTGTTACCCAAACTTACATGATTGTTTAGCTTTTTCTATGTGTCTTGGCTGTTTATTTTTCAATTGTTGTTTATTGGCAAAGGCTCCTTTGTGATACATACTACATTCTGTATTCTGTTGTCTATTTGAATGATTTGTGAAACAAATATCTTGTTTCAAATATACTATTTGCCTTAAAGCTAAACGCATAGTTGCCTTATTAGCAAAATTGAAATAATGAGTTATGACTTTTTTTAGGGAGACAAGGAACTTCATGTTTCACACTCCACTCAAACTCATTTCTCTTTTACTGGTTTTGCTAATTTAATCTGGAGTCATAGGTTCCATCATTAAAAACCTATTTTTCTAATTTTTTCTTCTAGTTTTGTAACTACTGTGACAATATAAACCATTTCCTGATTACTTTCCTTCACTTCCTGTTATTTCCTTAGCTAATTTTGGTTCTCATTTCTTATCCCTATCTGACACAATTTACTGTAGATTCACTTTTCAGTGAGAAGAGCATCTTTTTGTAACCTTTCCAAAATTATACCTGGCTGATGTATTTTCTGTGGCTTTTGGCATCTGAAAACGTCTTCCTTTATATCTGACACATGAACAACAACTTAATTATAAAATTATTGGAACATTGTCTTTTCCTCTTTTCTCTCTAGAAGTTCTATAGAAACTTTCTCAATTGTCTTTTGATATTTATTTTTGTAGAGGCCTATCTAATTTTAATTATTTCCAAAAGCAAAGGTGTGTGTGCACATGTGTGTGCATGTTTATACAATTGCTTACAAGTTCCTGCATAAGGCAAAAAATTAAAGCTTTACCAGGTCTAGGTATTAATCTCTGTTCCTAATTTTGTCTGCTACATATTTAGCTTTGTTAATGTCTTGGTTCTTTGTTAGATCTTGAAAATTTTTTTATATCTTTACTTATTGTTTCTGTTCTTTTTGCTCTGTTCTTTTTTTTTTTTTAATGTTTATTTATTTATGATAGTCACAGAGAGAGAAAGAGAGAGAGGCAGAGACACAGGCAGAGGGAGAAGCAGGCTCCATGCACCGGAAGCCCGATGTGGGATTCGATCCCGGGTCTCCAGGATCGCGCCCTGGGCCAAAGGCAGGCGCCAAACCCCTGCGCCACCCAGGGATCCCTGCTCTGTTCTTTATAACTATTTAGATTTTAATTCATATTTTCTCTTTTTATATAGTCATTTAGATGTCTAGGGACACCTCTCAAATTTAGCCTCTGTATATCATTGATTGGCTTTTTTGTAGTCTTCAACCTTATTTTTTCCTGTTTCTAAGAAAGTTAATTTTATTTTGTTAAGTGTGTTTTTTATTTTATTTTACTTTCTACTCATCTTGTCCTGCTAATCTCAGGAGGTGGCTTGGGCTACCTTGGGGAGGCTGGCACGGGTAAAAGTTTAGGCTCTCCACTTGGCCTTTGCTAGAAGGGATGAGGGATGAGGAGCTGTAGGTTTTTTTCTGTGGTGTTTGCTGGAGTACAGCTGTTATTGTCTAAATGTTTCTGTCCTGCTAAGCTATCTCTTTCTGATTTGTTTTGTTTCATTTTGGCAAGACAGAACAGGTTTTGCTGGGACTCTGTGGTCTGTACCCACTGGTGTTTTCTGACATTCTCCACAACTTAATCTGGAATATGATGCACAAAGAAAAACCAGGTAAATTTACCACTGTGTCCTTCCTTTGGTCCTCAGGTCTCTAGCCAGTCTGCATTCTTCTTTCTATCTTTTTGTCTTCTTGTGTTTGTTTTATATATAAGGCTCATGGGTTTTTAGTTGTACTCAATGGGAGGACTAAGGAAAAGAGCATCTACTCCATATTCAGAAAGCAGAAGTCTTTACCTGAAAATGTAAAGATAAATCAGAAACAATGGGGCAGGGGCAGTGAAGTCCCGCCCCTTCTCCTCTTCTCCAGTCAAATCACCATAACTTATATTGTCAGAATTGTCTGTTTTCCTGGTTTGCTCTACCTTTACTCGTCAGCTGTACTAAGAAAGCCAGATCACCTCTGCAAAATGTGGTCAAGCCACACAGTCTTGGAACAGTTGATATTTTAATTCTATAGTTAATTTCAAAATCATTTTTACTGCTTTCCCTACATTACAGCGTTTGACTCATTTGTCTTTCAAAGGACTAGTAAACCTTGATTTGCTTTAGCAGCTTTGAATGGATTTTTATTGTTTCTTACCACTGCCTTTCAACTCGTGTAATTTGAAAACTAAATGCAAACTGTAAAACTCAATCAATCTGGTAGTATTCTTTTAATATCAATTTTTATATAATTAGCCCCCAAACTGTGTTCAATTACCGACAATTAATCTTATGCACTTTGAGGGACAACACTAATTTCACACTTAGCAGCATTTAAAAGGAAGGTGGTGCGAATACTATAGGGGGAAAGTACCTCCCTAAGGAGTTCTGCTTTATTATCACTGCCTAGAGAATAAAAGTGCTTTCCCATTGTACTCCACTGTAGGGGCCCACGTGTTCTATAACTCTAGACCAGTAGAATTGTGTAACAAACACACAAGCAGAATCACACATAGTTTAATTACAGTTTTCAGTGAGACTGCCAGTTTTTTAAATAAAGATCCTGAATTTTCCCTGTTCTTTTGACAATTTTCTTGAGTTAGTATTCTTAATGTTATATGGTTAATTGCTCCATTGAGACTGATTGTGAGAAGCCAAACAATGGAACCACGATAGGGTGAGGAGTGAGAACAACAGCTGGTGGAAAGGTAGAAAATTGTGGAAAACTCCTTCTTACAGAAGAAATGTGCCTAAAAATCAAGAAATTCCAAAATGAGAATGTCAGTTCTTAATACATGTTATAATGTACATGACTTTTTCATATATTCTCGATCTTAAAAAAATTGTACCAATTTTCAATTGATGAGTTATATATCTTATTAGTGACTTGGATGTACATAAGTACTTTCCCCTAATAGTCAGTGTCTAAAGATGATATCATCACATCTGAATCATATTAAAACAATTTTAAAATACCATTTTAATGTCTCCTAATAATTCAAAGTCAAATAGTATGAATAAGCCAAAGTTTGAAACATCTCCGAGTGTCAAAAAATTATGAATACATGTCGCATTGTATGCATGGTGTTTAGCAAAAGGTGCACACATATCTGTTTACTTTGGTCTTTCATGACTTTGACCTTTTAGGCGCTTCTTGTTAGTAATGGGTGATGAGGAGTTGTAGCCAATTTTAATGTTTGTAATTCATACTCAGATATGCAAATTGATGAACACATTATAAATTTTTAAAATTATAGGGACAATTTATAGTGCTAAATGGCATTGCTCCAGGGGCTGAGCAGTGGCCTGGGAACTCAGAGCTGTGCATTTTAATTTCCATTAACTCTCAGTGTGATCACAGGCACAGTACCTTAATTTCCCCATACCTTGAACCATTCATCTGCAATATATACGTAACAATTCCCTTCCTGTAGTTGAGGTGAGGACTAACCACAAGGCACAGTGGCTCAAAACAAAAAAGCTTGCTCTCTCTCTCTCTCTCTCTCTCTATATATATATATATATATACTACATAAAAGACCAATATGAGGCTAAAGATTATAAGGGTTTAATAAGCATTCCAGTGAGTCATTTACACAAAGATAAGACAAATGGCCCATTGTCATGAGACATATGGAAATCACAATATCCCAATTTACAAATTTTATTAAAGGTCATGTAATGTAAGAAATAAATATTTTCTAATAGCCATCAGACACTTATGTGGACATTGATTATTAAATGAGCTTTATTCTTTATGCTATGTTTTCTTCAATGCTATATACATCTTCCAAATGTATAACAATGCATTTAAAAATGCTTTCTTAGGTATATTCTTTTAAAGAAGACTTTTTCCCCCTCTCCCTGACAACGACTAGGTTTCCATTAAGCACTTAAACTTTACACCAGGAAAACAAAAATCATACAAAGAAATTCAACTTAAAAGTAGGACATTATAAAATCACACTCCAATTCACAGCCAAAAGTAAACTTGTAATTTTTAAACTTATCTAGCCCTACCTGTTAAATGATACAGTGTATCCTGGGAGCCACAGAATATGTAAGTGCAACTGGTGAGTTGATGATGGAATTTGAGCCTCTTTACTTTCCCATATATTGAAATATCCATCTTTTTTAGCTTAATAAATAGCTCTGCAACATTGGATTTCAGCAGGGAGGCCATTCTCCAGTTGTGGAGCAATACAATTTTGAGTCCTAGTGTCTTCCTGAGGTTCCCTTGCATTGTGAAGCTGATATTTAGAAAGCTCTAGCAAACTAACACCTGCTAAACATAAATCACATGCAGAAATCTACAACTGGACAAGCTCAGGAAGATATAATAGATCAAATTCAGGAAGAACCTCACAATGAATTAAGAAAACCTTAAACTTAATCCTATAACCTGACAGGCAGTCAGCAGACTGACTTATGGAGAACTGTAATGTGGGAATTAGACTGAATGCCAGATGGCTTCTAGAAGTCAAATTAAAAAAAAAAAAAAAAAAGAATGACTGCAGTCAATGATAAGCACAGGTAGGAAGCCTGATGAAGAAAACACGGTAACTACATTCTGAAATAACACACAACTAATATTTTATGCTATAGTCTCTTTCTTTTGTTTCTCCCAGCCAGCTTGACAGAAAGTAGTAATGTTTGACTAGTTACACACCTAATACCAGATGCCAGTTTGAACAGGTGCAAAAACAAAGAATAGAACATTTCCATTTGGAACATCATCAGCCTTCCTCTTTATATGTAGTCCCTGATAATGCTTTGCAAGAGCTCACCTACCAGGTTTCTTATTGCTATTCCCCCGGTTGAGTGAAGTTCTATTTGCCGAATGCCTAACATGTTTCGTTAGTCAGTGGAAAGAGTTAAATAGAGAAATGACCAGCTAATTTATCTGGGACCTGGTCTAGTTCCAACAGTTCACTGTGAGAGGATGCAGTGCTGGAATTTTGAGGTCAGCCTGAGTGAAAATGTGCTTGTTAACCTGTTAGCATTCACCACATAATTGTAAAGTGCCACGGCATACTTCTACCAGCGAAAGACAGTGGAAATTGGCACTGCCAATTATCACTGTTAAATGTATGGTCAGTCAGTACTAGTGTCGCAAACAAACAGGCAACTTGTTCCATACAGTCAGTTGGTAAATTGGATGCAGGCAGACAGAGGAACACAATATCCCTTCTCTGTAGGTGGTCTCTGTTTCATTAGGTTTCCAATTGATGTTGCTGCACAGTAATCCAAAAATGTGTGATGGGGACATCACTCTCATTTTTCATTAACACTCCTTCGCAAATGTATTGGAGGCAGGTACAAAACAGATTTTGCCAGGCTTACTTTTATCCTTTTGGAGACTACTGTGTATCCAACATCACTGTGGGGTGCTTAGTTTCTACATTTTAGAGTCGCTGTTTGATATGATCAATTTCCTTAAAGATGTTGTGGGAGCGGTGGAAGTGCTGCTGATCGTTAAAAGACATGTGAGTTAGGAAAATCAGCTTATATATAATAATGAATAGTAATATGGCTATTGAAGTTTGGTGGAACAAGAAAAAAACCGAGATGGTGCTTATTGTCTCAGGAAATCTACCGGAAATGCGTAAACCATGGAATTTTTTGAGACATCTTAGAGATCATCCTGACTGATTTTTCATTTCGTAAGTGAGGGAATTGAGGCTTACACTGGTTGTGGCTTTCCCAAAGCAATGCAACTATCGGCAACAGCTAAGACCAGAATGTAGGGCCTCTGACTTGTGTTCTGTTCAATATTCCATGTTCAGCCTATGGTATGTGGGTGTGGATAACTACCAAGAATTACATAATTCATTCCTCCTGCTTCCATAAGCCTCCATCATAGCTTCTATTTACAAAGCTATTATCAACACATCATCTAAACTATTCCCCAATTTGTAGCTTTAGGAGAAGTGATTCAGCCTTACGGTATGAGTAGCAGTGTTCATTTCCTGGTGGAAAGGGTAAAGTCCTATACATTTCTGATAGATTTCCTGAGACAATAGGCGTCTTCTCTGTTTTTCCTTGTTACCTGACTTCGGTACCCGTGGTACTATTGGCTTGAAAGTCTGTCCTGAATCCCCACCCGATGATGGAGAGGATGCCATTCTGCTTGACTATACCCAGATGCCTCATTCCCAAGATGAGGGTGAACACCTCTCACATGGCCAATCCCTTTTGTCTGCTCCAGACAAATAGCTGCTTCCTGCATTCCTGGCAACTGTACTCTGTCTGTGTGATAGGACTCCGGTTGAAGCATGTTTTGGATTAATGAAGGAGACCCAGTACATAGGGCTTACCCCACCTGGTGCGATCTCAGAGCCAACTCTGACTAGATGGGTACCATGTTTTTTCTCTTCTGCTTTCATCGAACCGTATCTTTATTCCCTGTGCTCCTGGAAATTTCTTGCTTCAGTAAGTAGGGAATCGCTATCTCTCAGTCCTCGGATTTGACATATGCCCAGAATATTGAATCACAGCACTTTTTCTTCCTCTTAGGATTATTCATCTAGCTAGTGTAAAGACAATGTAATCATTCCAGAATATGAATATCAAGGAAAAGACTGACTGGATTCAAACTGTTTAAAGTGCTTGAGAATATATGCATAAATGCAGAATATATACATACAGACTTTGCTCAAGTTTTCCACCATGTATTGTATTCATTTCTTTGCCACAAATGTTAGGAGTTGAACTGATACTACCTACTGTGGTTCATCTTTGTTCTATTGTGAGAGCAGCCAATCCTCACAAACAAGAAGAGTGCTATATAGGTAACAGTAGCAGATAAAAATAATAATAGATAGATTTCAGTTGAATTATTTTATTATAATTAATAGTCATGAAATTAACCACATCCTATTTCTTATAGTATGAGTAAGAAGAACGTGCTAATCAAATAATCAAAACAAATGGTGAGTGTACTAAGTGCATCACAGTGCCTCCAGACATACATTAATTTCATTTATAAAATTCAGCTGTTTCTTGCAGATTTATCAGTAAAAGTAAACAAACAAAAATGATTAGCAAGCTGAGGAACTTAAAAATATGTGTAATCGTCACTCAGGTTTTTTGGAAAATTGTTTCCCTGATTCATATCAATACTAATGCTATTTTTATGATATGATTAAATAGAATTATTTAACTGCAGATATTTGTTATTGTGTCACTTTGTTTAATGTTATATATATATTTTAAAATTCACCTTAATGAGATCATATTAACATCACTGTTTCAGGATAACATTCAAGTAATTTTACTTTGCTTGTATGACTTGCTTGAGTAAAAGGATCCGTTGAGTTTCAACAGAGTGTACATGGTATGGACAAAACCTTCTGCTCTCATTAGAAGGTTTCTCTGGCAAGACATTATCTTTCATGAAACCTTTACATTCCCAGGTTCAGAGTCACTTGGGAGGTAGTCGGACGTAAAAGAGATATTTTTGTAATCTGATTTATAATGATGAGTTATAATGTTAGAAACAATGAAAATTCCATTGAGAAATGGACTAGGAATTTATATATCCAAATAGTAGGATTTAGAGTATGGCTACATTATCACAGGGAAACCACATAATTTGCCACAAATGATCTATGGACAATGACAAAATGGCAAAGAAATATACTTAAAAAATGGGTAGTTTGGGTATCAATACTTATAATGTTGCAAATAATAGAAAATGCAAGTGAAGACAGCCTAAATGATAGAGAAGATTGGTTATTCAAGCAAGGGGGAAAAAAAACAGGTAGAGCAGACTATAGAGGTGCTTGATCCAGAGACTTCAATGTGCTCTCAAGGGCACAGTGTCCTTCTGCCTCTCTAGTCAGTCTCTGCCTCCTCCCAAGGCTGCCTCCCCTGTGGTGAGATGATAGTGTGCAGCCTCAGGAAAGTTCCATGCCTCCACTTCATGGAACAAAAAGTTGTCAAGCAAGTCAATGAGATTCTCCTAGAGCTAGGAGGCTGGGAGTACGGTCAACTTTCCCTGAATATATGTCTTATGTAGGGAAGGAGTACATACATACCTCTACCTACCCCAATTCTGGTTTCTGAAAGGATGGGGGATGTGGGTAACCAATATTTGTGTATTATAAAGTTAGAACTTACAAATTAGACTTGACATATGCCAATGAAATGTATTAGTTCAATGCCCATCATTTTATTTAGGGAAATTATCAGAAATTTAAAACCTTAAATCTTAGCAGATGAAAGGGCCTCTATTATAAAAATATTTAAATTGAACCTTACAAAACATGAGGCTTTAGGGAAGCCTCACATTTTTATTAACAATAGTATTAAGGGTATATGAAATACTTTTATTTTTTTTTTTGCTGTGGTCACTTTTAAGTTTCACATCCAATAACCTTTACTGCTTTTTTTCTTTCTCTCTTTTTAGGCCATGAAAAATATGGAAAGTCTCTCAAGGACTAACAATCAGAGCTGCCTGTTTGACAAGGGAGGTTTTGGTTGCAAGAAGACCTGAAGCAAGGATTCTAAATCAAAGATTCAGGGGCAATTCGAGTTTGCATTTAAGATCCTCTGGCTGTAGCAGTGGCTTATGTGTTACATTCAACTGATAAATAGGCACCATGCAGAAATACTCTATTATGATCCCTGATGCTATTAGCATTGTGTACCTCATCATACAATTGTAGAGAGAAATCTGGTCTACTTAATTCAAACTACGACTCTTCCTTAAAAGCAGAACTTGAAAATTAAATTTATTCACATAATTGATCAACTTAAGTCTTTATTGAATACCTATTCCATACCTAGTAGTGAGCAAGGTCCCTTTTCACAGACTAAGTATTTCCCAGTTCAAATAAGAAATTTGATACAATACCCTGGATACCTGTTCAACTTATATGGCAAATATCATTATTTTGGCTGGAGAATTTTATTAATATAGGTGGAAGTAGTGAGGAATTGTTATGAAAAGACAGACAGACAGACAGACTACACTTCCCACCTTAAAATTAAAAAATCAACTTGATAAATCTGAAGAAAGTTAAATCCTTTAGAGTCTGTATTTCTGAGGAGTTGCAGTTGGCTTTGCACGGAGTGCTTATTCTCCCTTACAAAATGAACTTGCATGTTCAAATCAGGGACAAGGGGAAAGCAAATTTCTTCTTCAGTCAAACATTCATTGATAGGAAAGAACGTTGAAGGAATTTCTAAGTCCTTTCCTCTTTGTACTTAGTGAATGCATGTGCATTGCTGTAGTAAAGAAAAAAATAAAGGAAAACATTCTCAAGAATCTCTCTTTGAATTTCCTATGTAGACTTAGAAAACAGTACTGCTGGCATTGTTTACTCCGAGTAATACTTCTCAGTCATGTGTAAGCTACTTTATTTGGGGAATACATTTATTTACCCAATAAATAAATTTTGATAATTTAGGTAAAAATTTTTAAAGAAAAAAAGAAAGTGACACATGTATTTCTTTACATTTTTGTTGTTCATATGGTCAAATATTAGATAGAATTTCCTCCAATTTTCATTTTTTTCCTTTGTAAATGTCTTTACAAAGCCAGTACAGTTTTGTGAAAAACTCTTTCATTTATCGATTTCACTAGACAACTCAAGTTCTAAACTGTGTCTAACACCTCAGCATTTTAATTTCTATTCATTTCCTTTTTGATAAGTGAGCATTCTTGTTTAATTAGTGGAATGAGTGGTAGAATTTGAGGTCTCAAATTATTTGCCAAAGTCACTGGGTTATCTCCTTAAAGCTGATCAGATGGGCTTTCTTTCTACCATCCTATTATAGGAGGTTTTTGTAAACTAGTGTTATAAACGATTATTTTTAGTTAAGAGAAGCCCCAGGAAAGATTAAAAAAATGGATATAAAGACATTCCAGTTCTTGATCTTATCTTTTTCTCATCTCAACCTTTAGAGAGTCTTGCTGGAAGAACACAAGGAAAGGCAGGAAGGCTTCTTACAGATCTTTGAGACCTCCTTCCACTCAAATCCCAGGGGAGCTAGAACGCTATACCTCTGTGGTTCAAAAAGTCTTTGGACCAGAAAAGGGGCCTTTATCTGCCAACATTTCAAACATATTCAATCAAATATTGATCTAGAAAATCAGCTACTTTTTCCTCTAGCAAAGAAATTAAATTAGTACTACCTACTGAAGGCCTATACATGGTCCTCGGGAAGATAATGATGGTACCCTAGGCTATTCCTAGGATCAAAAGTTTATATGGACACCAAACTGATTTAACATTTTCTGTAATGCATGGAGACAAAAGGGTGAAAGATCTGCTTGCCAATAGTAATGTGCTGGAGATTATCTCATGTGGCGAGTCCTTGCATCAAGAAGCCAGGTTATGGTTTTCAAATCCATCTCATCTCTGAAAATAAAAGAAATGGAATGTGGCCTGTTTCACCTCACTGAAAGGTTTTCATCACCAGAAATATCTGATGGCTCTTATTCAAGTTGACAGTGGCACATGTTTCTCTGACTCATAAACAGTCTCTCTCTCTCTCTCTATTGTGTCCTGTTTCCAAGAAGTACCTGATGTTATGCTATTAAAGAACAGGAGGTTTGTCTGACTATTCTTCCATAAATACGAGGATATCAAAAAATGACAAAAAGCTTCCCAAATTCTAAAATCCATGGAATTTCAAGCTTCATTTATGAAATAATGTGTTCAAGTTGGTATGTGATATAAAAGATAATCTTTAGCCACCACAAACTATAAAACTGTCACAGCCCAATTTTAATTAGAAATTCTAGGTTGCAGAGAAGCTTGCCTCTTCCAATAGTACCTATGATTTATTTTCAAGTTATGTTTATACTTTTAAACGGGTGTTTTCTTGGGCAATGTCTTTGAATTTATCTTTCCTTAACCAAGGAAACAAGAAATTGTACTTGCTCAAATCAATATTCTCATGAGGTAATAAAACCAGAAAAATAAAACATCACCCTTTCTCCTTTGAACCTGACGTGTGGTAGCAGTAGCCATCAGTATTGTGAACCTATGAATTACAAGGCAGCGTTAAAGAGATTAAGCATGTGAACAGCCACTTAGTAAAAATAATTCTTCTCAGGCTATGAGATTGTTAATTGTTTGACACAAAGGTTAGATTCTTAGGCAAGATGGGGCATGATTTGGAAATCCGGTGCTGACTTTGGGTTTTTAATGGCACTGACCTCAGACCCTTCTTTAGGAAGATTGTTTCAAACATTGTCACCATGAGGACACTTGGTTAACTGTTTTGAATGAGTTGACTGATGATAGAACTACACTATTTCTCTGAATTGACTTGTTTTCAGCATCATGGCAATGCAGCCAAAGAATTAAGGGAAGAAACGTGTTCTTAAGCAACCATTATGTGTCAGCCACTTTGCTAAATGAAAAGATTAATTACAAGTTTAAGAACTAAGGAGATCTGGCTTAACAGGATTCATACAGAAAAAACATATAAGAAGAGTTCAGCTTATGGCAGGTTTAGTAAAAGTCTATGATATAATGTAACTTTCAAAAGAACTCAGTATTTTAGAATGATTAACATAAGATCAAGTTATAGATTATGAAAGGAAAAGACAACTCTATATTTGACACCAGTCACATATTTTAGGCTTCTTCTTTGGGAAGCATAAGTTAAAATGAATATTTAAAATATGGTGGTGTCCCAAGGAGTTGAATCCATATGGTGAAAGGTCCAGAAATCACACCTATGAGAAACATTTTAAAAAAGTGAGATGCTCCACAAAGAAAAGACAAGGGAGATTGTAATAGTGTCTTTAAATAATTAATATGTTGTCACAGAAGATGAATTAGATAATGTTGTATAGTCATACGTGACAGAACCTAGACAAATCAAATGGTGGAAGTTACGAGATTATCTGGTTTAACATTAATGAGGAAACCTTCGACAATAAAACCTAGTTGAAAATGTAACAAGCTCCGTTCTGAGGTATGGATTCTACAGCATTAGAAATGTTCAAATAGTGACTTGAATAAAGCATTTTTTTTTCAGGAACATTACGGAAAGATTTCTTACATTTATTGAGACATTAGACCAAAATTTTCAGGTCTCTAAAGTGAATTTCTATGATTTCTTATTATAATTGCTAGAAAAGCCCATCTTCTAGAATGTCCAAATGTAAAATTTTTATCTGTTTTTACAGAAACATAGTGAAGGTCTATCCCTGTGGAGAATAGGAAAAAAATACCAGTGTCTCTGATCTCAAGGTGCTGCAGTCTACTAGAGACAGCAAGCATTTGAAAACAGAATTGACTTGGATGAAATCAATACTGTGATGCAGTTATACGCAAAGTTCTCTGAGAAAACATAGTATTTAATCCTGTTGGAAGTGGTAATAAGGGAGAAGTAGAAAAGCTTAACAGATAAGTCAGTAGATAATTCTCCCTGTTTTGGCTTTCTTTTTTGGATATGGATAAAGAGTAAAAAGTGTCAATAATCCAAAGCAAAGAGCACATTTTATTACCTTCCACCAAGGTACTTCAGTTTTCTATGAGAAATACTTATAAGATTAATAAAGTATGGTTCTGCACCCAATATTGAGTCCTCTATCTAATACAGAATGTAAAGAGGTGGTGCATAGGCTCTGCTATAAAGGTTCATATAAGAGCTACAGGACTTTATACCCATGTTGGGTATAATATGCTTTACAAATATATAAACAAAATTTCATAGATCCTAACACTTATAACTTTTGCACCCAAGGTATTTTATTTGCCTTTATTAAATATTTATACCTAGAGATGTACAATTTCCTTTCTCTAATATGCTTTTAATTTTAAAAAAGCTATTGAAATTTAATTGACATACCTTACAATTCACACATTTTTTTTTTTACAATTCACACATTTAAAGTGCATAATTCAACTGTTTTTAGTATATTCACAATATGTACAACTACTACCATAGTTAATTTTAGAACATTTTCATCACCTCAAACTTTATTCATTCCCTTTAGGTATGATCCCCCATCCTTCTATTCCGCATAGTCCTAAGTAACCACTAATCTACTTTCTATATTTGTCTATTCTGGATATTTCATGTAAATGAAATCATATAATATGTTGTATTTTATGATTGACCTTTTTCACTTAGCATAAAGTTTTCAAGGCTCATCCATATTGTCACATGCATCATTACTTCATTCCTTTTTATGGCCGAATAACATTCTATTGTATGGATATACTACATTTTTTATCCATTCATTCATCAGTTGATGGGCACTTGGGACTGTTTCTGTCTTTGGCTATTAGGAATACTGCTACTATAAACATCTGTGTAGAAAGTTTTTTTCCCCATTTATCTCAGGTCTATAGCTGGAAGTGGAATTACTGAATCATATGATAATTAAACATTTAACTATTTAAGAAACTGCCAGACTGTTTTTCATAATGACTGCACCATTTTACATTCTCACTAGTAGTACATGAAGGTACCAATTTTTTCCATGTCTCCATCAATACTTGTTACTGTTTGACTTTTCACTTCTAGGTATCTTAGTGAGTGTAATGTACCTCATTGCAGTTTTGATTTGCACTTCCCTTATGGTAGATGATGTCAAGCATATTTTCATGCCATTTATTTATCTTTGCAGAAATGTCTACCTAGACAATTTGCCCATTTAAAAATTATTTACTTTATATTATTAGTTGAAAGAGTTCTGTATATATTCTCGATAAAAGTCTCTTATCAGGTACGTGATTCGTAAGTATGTTCTCCCATTCTGTGGGTTGTCTTTCACTTTCTTTCCAGTGTCCCTTAAAGTATACATATTTTTAACTTTGATCAAGTTCCATCTATCTATTTTGTCTTTTGTTGCTTATACTTCTGTGTCATATCTAAGAATCTATTGCCAGATCTGACATCATTAAGGTATATCCTATGCTTTCTTCTAAGAATTTTATAGTTTTAGATCTTGCCTCTAGGTCTTTGACCTATTTGGCATTAATGTTTATATATAGTGTGAGGTAAAGATCCTGGTTCACTCTTTTGGATGTGGCTACCCAGTTGTCCCTGGACCATTTTTTGAAAAGGCCATTCTATCCCCATTAAATGTTCTTAGGATCACAGTCAAAATAAGTTGATGAAAGTCACATGGATTTATTTTTGGACTCTCAATTCTATTTCATTGATCTATATGTTTATTGTTGGGCCAGTACCACTCTCTCTTGGTTACTATTGCCTTGTAATGAGTTGAAATTTGCAAATGTATGTCCTCCACCTTTGTTCTTTTTTTAAGACTTTGTAGCTACTCTGAGTTCTATGCAATTCCCTAAGAATTTTAGAATCAGCTTGTTAATTTCTACAAAGAAACCCACTGAGACTCTGATAGGAATTCTATTGAATCTATAGATTAATATTGGCAGTATTGTCATTTTAACAATATTAAGTCTTTCAATCCATGAATATGAGATGTTTTATTTAAGTCTTTAGTTTCCTTCAACAATTCTTCATAGTTTTCAGAGTGTAAGTTTTGCATATATTTGGTTGAATTTATTTGCAAGCATCTTATTCGTTTTAATGCCCTCTTAAATGGAATTGTTTTCTTAATTTTCTTTTCAGATAGTTTATTACAGGTATATAGAAATACAATTGATGTTTGTATCTTGATCCTGTGTCCTGCAACCTTGTTGAACTCATTTATTAGTTCTAATAATTTTTGGTAAGTTCCTTAAGATTTCCTATATACAACCTAATGTCATCTACAAATAGAAATAGTTTTATTTTCTTCTTTCCAATTTGGATACCTCTATTGTGGATTTTTTTTTTTAAAGATTTTATTTATTTATTCATGATAGTCACAGAGAGAGAGAGAGAGAGAGAGAGAGAGAGGCAGAGACACAGGCAGAGGGAGAAGCAGGCTCCATGCACCGGGAGCCCGACGTGGGATCCGATCCCGGGTCTCCAGGATCGCGCCCTGGGCCAAAGGCAGGCGCCAAACCGCTGCGCCACCCAGGGATCCCTCTATTGTGGATTTTTAAAAACAATCTACAATAGAGAGGAGAAAGGGAGGTGCTGTGCTGAAACATGCATAAGTGGCAAAGCTGGAATTACGGAGTTAATGATCACCACTAACAGTTGGACGATACTGCACAACTTACAAAGGATTTTAAAATAATTCATATTTCAGTTAATCCTCAATATAACTAAACAGGAAATGTTTCCATTTTATAAATGATAAAACATATTCAGAGATATTAAATGATTTGAAAGAGGTCTAGAATTAATCTGGAAAAAACAGAATTGAAGTTCAATTCTGACTTATGACAGGTTTTATTTATTATATCATAGGCACATTTCTGAAAGCCTTTTCTATATATTGGAAATGGAGAATTTTCTGGAGTAGGCCAATGCCTTGTATATTAGGTAGAAAATATTGCTAACTATTTCAGTCAGGGTTCTTAGGATGCATGGAACAGAAAGCTTTCCTGGCTAATCTAAGCAAAAAGGAAAAGGGAATTTATTGGAAGTGCTTAGGGTAGCTCATAAAAGTAGATAAAAAGCAAGCCTTGAGAGGTCAGATCTCTGGATAGGCACTTGGATCATTCACAGGACCTAGCGAACAATTTTTCCAGGACTCTGTGATCAAGAGGAGTCAGATCTAGCAATTTTCTATTCTGGTTGACACTCTGTTCAAGATTTTAATTCCAAGAAGAGTCTAATTTGATCAACTTAGCTTGGTCTGTAGGCACATTCATTGGCTTCCAAGTCCCATAAAGACTAAGTTCTATGGAGGGTAGCAAAAAATTGATGTGTTATTATTAAGATGAGGAAATGGACATTGTACCAGCCTAGCTCTTCTATTATTTAGTTAATGTGCACAAACCACTTTTCCTATTACTATCATAGGCCACAAATCTCCAAGGTAGGAAAAGTAAAAAGTAATCAGAAGGCATGTTTTGGAAATTAACCTTTTAAAAGATTCCTTGAGATTTACATAGGGGATATATTCTATGAATATGAACCCTATACTCATGGCATCCTGTCTTATAGTCTCTCCTAAGGTGTATATATACATATATATATGAATTCTATTGAATCTGTAGATTAATATTGGGAGTATTATATTGGTATATATCAATATCAATATATATCAATATATATGAACTCTATTGAATCCATAGATTAATATTGGGAGTATTGTCATCTTAAAGATATTAAGTCTTCCAATCCATGAATATGAGATGTTTTATTTAGGTCTTTAGTTTCTTTCAACAATTCTTCATAGTTTTCAGAGTAAAGCTTATATGATAAAATATATATATTATAAATTCTATTACATATACATATAAAATATATGTATATGTTATATGCATATATATGTAAGATATATATATACTCACAATGAAAAATGACAATGTATTGTGCATCTACAAAGGGGTACATGAATTTTTCCACTTTTCATTGGACAAAGAAATACCCATTATCAATTTACTTTGATTTTTATTTTTCTCTTTTATCCTTACCTCAGGACAAAGAATAGAGTTATATTATGGGGAAGCCATTATGAGTGCACCCTAGTTCAATAGTTTATCAGCATAAAAATGTGCCTTAGTACAGCAAAAGCTTTTCCTATAGATATGACCAATATTGTAAATTGCCTTTATTACTTCATGCAGAAATGTGCCATGGACTGCTTAATTATAATTTTTTCCCATTAGTTTTGTTTTTCTTCATTACCTTACCCTCATGGTAAGATTCTATAATGCAACTTACAAAAGAAAAGCCACAAGATGCTGGGGATAAAATGAGAAAAATCAAGAGGAGGTAGAAAGACAGGTAAATGAAATTATTATGAATGGTGCATTGCAAGATTTCTGCACTGTGCTTTTATATATAAAGGCACAGAGCAATTTTTAAAGCTGCATTTTAAATGTGTTGAAAGAGCAGGTTAATTGGTTATGAGTAAGTGTATATTACACAGTGCAGTTGGGTTGCTCCTAGTGAAATCAATTTGTATTCTAGTGTTTCTTAAGAAAGACTTCTGTTTTTCTGGATGGTTATTTCCATTGGTTTATCAGTGAGGATATTTGTGAATTTGGCTGCCGAAGGTGTAGACTGGCTAGTGAGCAAGGTGCAAAGAATGTAGGCTTTAATAAATAGGAATTCTAAAGGATTTTGCAGGTTTAGTTGAGTGGTGACATCTGCTCTCCTCCCTGCTGCCACAGCATGGAATATGATTTTTGCACTGCCATGTCACATTGGCTCATGATAAACAAAGCTATTTATTTTATAAGAAACAATAGCAACATGATATGACAACTTGAGCTGGCCCAGTGCAATTCAATTGTGTTATTTTCTGATAACAGGAGTATAGCTTGTGTCATCACTGTATATCACTTTCTCCGTGTAAATTTGGTGGTTTTTTTTTTCCAAGTCTAAAAGACAAATTCAGCTTTTATTGCTTTTATTATCTTTGATAAGTTATATACAAAAGCTTCTGCTCCTTATATTAAACTTACATTAAACAATTATATAAAGAGATGTGAATTAAGAATGAATATGATTGCAGTTTATAATAAACAATTAAGCTGCTTTCAGATAGTAAGATTGTCTGCCATTTGACTTCTTGTTTAGGAGAGAAGAGAGTAGACCTGTCTACATCCAAAGAAACAGTAGTTTCCAGCTCTATTCTATCTTGCAAAACTCTTATCAACTGAGATGCTTCTGTTTTAGGTAATCTAGAAGAGTAAATTACCTTTGTAAAAAGTACAGAAAGCTTTTGTTGTGTCATGAAAATCGTAAATGACCTAGATATTCAAATGAAAAAAGATGCATTTAAATTTCACACATTTAAAAAATTACTCTACTGTGAAGTTTTGATGATAGAAAGTAGACTTTATCAGAAAAGAACTTCCTGTGTTTAATCTCTTTTGCCACCTGCAGAAAAGTACAACAAATGTGTATACTAGACTTTGAAAGTATTACAGCATGCTTTCATTTTCAAATTCTGCTATAAATTCTCCATGCCCTTGTATTGAGAAACACCAGGTGCCCATAAAAACCAGAGAATATCTATGTCTGTGATAATAACAGACCTTATATGTGAAGTGCACAAAACAGGTACAGAAATTTGAAGAGCAGAAATAAAACACACAAAGTAAATCCCTGTTTTTGCTGATTATTTAACAATCAATTTTCTTTTCCAATCATCTAACCTAGTCATGGGTGGTAATGAACTTTGTAACTTGACCATGATATGGTTTTTATTTTGTATTTTGTCGTTTTGGTAATATGCATTTACCCTTGGAACTTTACTTTTAGGTATTCTTTTCTTCCTAACACTACTCTTATCTACTCACAATGACTTGCACTGATTTACATGAGGTTGAAACTTTCTACTCTGGCTGCCACACCTTGTCTGACTGGGCTATAGCTGTAGTGACTGTAGGTCAGGAATATAAAACAAGAAGCAAAATCTAAAACAACAGTAACAATACACACCAATCACTATGGCAACGTGTCTTATTCTGGGAGGGGTGCTTGACTATATATATAAATCTTTTTAAGATTTTATTTTTAGGTAATCTCTACATCCAACATGGAGTTCAAACTCAAAGAGTCACATGCTCCCCCCACTGAGCCAGCCAGGCGCCCCAGCTGCTTGACTATATTTTAGTCGAGAAGGTGATGGGGTAAAGGTGAAGGTGTTTCCCATTGTCCATCCTTTGATACAGGGAAACTGGAGATGATTATCCGAACCTGGCTGGTATATTGATTCACATTAGCCTTCCAGGCTCACAAATGACAGGTTAGCCTGTCCTTTGTCTGCACTCAAATGAGAGGGCTTCCCTGAGTAGTTCATCCAGGGTGTGGCAGGTTGGAGCTACAAAACTTTGCCAAGTATGATTCTTCCCCTACCAGGCCTGAGGAACGTTTGAGGGCCAGGAGGATAATGGGGACTCAGAGAGAGAGAGAAAGTGAATGTCCTTCTAAGCATCCCAATGCAAGCGAGGAGGATGCCACAAGGTAAGGAATTTATAACCTTGAGGAGTACATTGTACTTGCCCCTACCTTCAGTGAGACAAAAGGGTACCTATTTGCAACTGTGAAGAAGTAACACTGGTGACAA
Organism: Canis lupus baileyi; assembly: GCF_048164855.1. Classification (NCBI taxonomy): domain Eukaryota; kingdom Metazoa; phylum Chordata; class Mammalia; order Carnivora; family Canidae; genus Canis; species Canis lupus. The sequence continues at coordinate 61,526,745 of NC_132848.1, forward strand.
AGAGACAAATTGCTCAGATTAAATGAGATGATGTAGATGGTGTCTGTCTATGGTATTAAAATAAATCATCACTCTTATTATAAGGAGGCAGATTACATGATTTCTAAGGTTCTCTCTAGCTTTGTGTCTTATAGTGTCATGACTTAGTTCAGTGTGTGTGTGTGTGTGTGTGTGTGTATGCACCTCAATATACAAGGTTTAAAAAAAAGAACATAATGGAGATCAGAAAAAGGTGGAATAGATGCCATTTCCAGGCACTACTGTTCTAGTTCCATCTTTGTTACTGCCCAGCTTTATGACCCTTAACCTTTCTATGCCTATTTCCACGCCTATCAAATATGAAATGAAAATAATATCTGTTCTGCTCTTGTACTAGTTACTATAAGGCTTGAAATAAAAATAAAAAGTACTTGAAAGCACTATCTCTTTTTAATTTAAATTCAATAAGCCAACATATAGTATATCATTAATTTCAGATGTAGATTTCATCTGTTGCATATAACACCCAGTGCTCATCGCATCATGTGCCCTCCTTAATGCCAGTCACCCAGTTACCCTATCCCCCCACCCACCTCCCCTCTAGCAGCTCTTGGTTTCTTTCCCATAATTAAGAGTCTCTTATGGTTTGTCTCTCTCTGATTTCTTCACATTCAGTTTTCTCTCCTTTCGCTTATGATCCTCTGTGCTCTTTATTATATTCCTCATGTGAGTGAAACCATATAATAATTGTCTTTCTCTGATTGGCTTATTTCACTCAGCATAATACCCTCCAGTTCCATCCACATCGATGTAAATGGTAAGTATTCAACTTTTCTGAGGCTGGGTAATATTCCAGTGTGTGTGTGTGTGTGTGTGTGTGTGTGTGCGCACAACATCTTCTTTATCCATTTATCTGTCAATGAACATCTCAGTTCCATCCATAGTTTGGCTATTGAGGATATTGCTGCTATAAACATTGGAGTGCAGATGCCCCTTCAGATCATTATATTTGTATCTTTGGAGTAAATACCTAGTAGTGTAATTGCTAGGCTGTAGAGTAGCTCTATTTTTAACTTCTTAAGGAACTGCCATACTGTTGAAAGCACTATCTTATATAAAACTCCTGGATTTGCATTCAAGCAGTCCTCCTCTTACTGCACATACCACTTTCCCTTAGCATGACATCTGTTGCTAGAACTTGTTTTCCAATGGCATGGGCTAATATAGTGCTGGAGAACTTCATTCATTCATTTATCATCTCATTTACTCAACAACTGCTTATTGAGAGACATTTTTTTGCAAGGCACTATGATACATGATGGGGAATCAGAGAAGAAAAAATCAGATTCCTCCCCTCAAGAAATTTATATCGTAATGAGGCAAAAATGTGAAGATTGACAAAATGATAGCATGTGAAAATTACAGAAGGAAGGCAGGTATCAGCAGCAATGGGAGCATGGGAAAGAATCACACAGTATGAATAAGGAAATCTGAGAAATCATCGCAGAGTAGAAAACAACTGAGCTGGCCCCTGAAGGAAATGTAGACCTGTGCCTGTGGTGAGAGGTGCAAGGGTAATTCAAATAAGCAGGATGATCATGTGCTAAGACTTGGAAGTGTGAAAAGGCACAGTCCATTCAAGGAATAGCCTGTATTTACTCTATGGCTAATAGAGCATACGGCATGAGGCGGGTATGTTATTGGGGAATACTGGAAAGTTAGCCAAAATCTCTGTCCAGGAGTACCTTCCCTGGGTAGGAATTTGAACTTTATCCACTAGGTGATATACTACAATTGTTGAATGTTAGGTAGTTATATGATTGCATTTGCATTTTGGAAAACCAACTTTAAGGATATAACTACTAGAAATAATAAGGGTGAATGATAATATCTCTGCATCAAGGTATTCAAGGAATACAGGAATGTGTTTTTGTTAAGGTGAAAAAGAGTAAAATCATCCCAAGGTAGTTGTTTAGATGGTGTTTAAAGGTTGTTTCAGAATGAGAAAGAGGGCAGTTAAGGACAAAAACCTGAATGGATCTAGATGGTTGTAAACAGTTTGTGGAGAAGAGAGAAAAAGAAAGGAGAGGGAGAGAATGTTACCTCATGTGGTCAAGCTGGCTAAGATTGAATGGATTTATAAGTTTTAAAATGAGCTTTAATATCAATAATGTACTAAGGCAATACTGGAGGGTTGTTTCCCTCTCTCTCTTAAAAGGACACAGTTTTTAGATAATTAGTCTGCTCCTAGTAAGAGATTATAATTTTTAAAAACTTTTTATTTATTTATTCATGAGAGACACAGACAGAGAGGCAGAGACATAGGCAGACTCGATCCTAGGACCTCGGGATCACACCCTGAGCCGAAGGCAGACGCTCAACCATTAAGCCACTCAGGTGTCCCTAAATTTTCTTCCTTACTTTTTGAGGAATCTCTGTAGTGTGGGGGCCAAGGGTAGGCTGACCCAAGATGGACCTCTTTGGCATAAATATTATTTTGAGTTAAAAGTTATCAAAACCCGCAGATGAAAATAAACAAACAAACAAACAAACAAACTCTCTTCCTGGTCCTCAACTGCCTAAATTTATGCTGGAAGGGAAAGCCTGTGGAAGAGATCCATTAACAGACTCCCCTTTACCTAAGACACTTCTCTGCACAAGAGGGGAAACTTTGTTTTTCAAAACATCTCCTTTCACCTTCCTGCTAATGGCCTTCCTCCTCCTTTGTATCCTCACAACCCGTCCCACTCTTCTCAGCACATATAAGCGTCATGTTGCCTCATTGTCTTTGGAATTTCATGTCTGTGTGGATTCCCCTTACACATGCCTATTAAATTTGATTTTCTCCTGTGAATCTGTCTCCTGTCAATTCGATTCAAAGTTCAGCTGGAAGGACCTTGTAGGGCAGAGGAAGGTCTTCTTCCCCAACAGTAGAAAACAAAGAATCTGTATCTTTATATTGTGCTTTATGTTGTCATTATAATGTCCTTGATTATGTCAGGGAGCAAGAATTCCTGTCCCCTCAAAGGTCCTTCTAGCTGGACTAAGAATCAAATTGACAGGAGGCAGATTCACAGGAGAAAATCAAATTTAATAGTTTACGTACAGGGAATCCATACAGACATGGAAATTCCAAAGATGGTCCGGCAAAATGAGGTATAAATGTCATCCTGAATGAAGGAGAATGGACTAAGGGTCTGTGATTTCAGAGGAAAGAAATGCATTTCATATGGTGATAAGACGAGCAGATGTTTGGTAATTAGATGTTTGCCCTACCATACAGATGGGTCACTCAGATAAAATTTATCTCTGATAATAACCCTTATCCTGGGAAAGACCTCCAATTTAGATTCTTCTGTGTGGTTAAGGGAGAGACAAAAGTTTCTCTTAAGCCTGCAGGGTCTCAAGTGCCTTCAGCTCAAAATAACCCACATGTCAAAGTGGCACATTGTGGGGGTGAGCTGTTCAATTATTATTGAACCCTTCAATTATTCGAGAGAACTGAATCTTCTCAATGTTAAACAAGCTAGGTTTTGTTTTGTTTTGGATTTTTACAGTCATGTTACCTCCTAAATTTACTTTTAAAGTCTTGTCAGTTTGGTTGAATACTAAGTATTGTTTCATAATGGTCTCTGATCCTATTTAATTCAAACTTTTTGTCATTTTTGACAACTTTTCCTATTTTATCTTCCCCAAATCACATCGTAAATAAAATCCTGATCTTGAACTGCCTTTGACATTTCCCATAGAGTTCCTGGAATATCTCAAAGGATTTGATCTATCACTTTGTAAAAAGAGGTATTTTTAAAAATAGGTTTTTTAATATGTTTAATTGCATCAATAATATTATCAAATAAGAAGAATACTTAATCTTCCCTGAATTGTATTAGTATAGGTGTATGTTGTTAATATATTTCAAAGCTTATAAAATTCATAGAAAATTGTCAGCTGTCCATAATATCTTGATATGTTATCAATCATAGTTCCAGTTATTACCTTAAATGTTGTATGTTACAGAAACATTTCTTTGTCAGTTGCATTATTTTTATAATAATGAACTCTCATCAAATTAGTAATGGCAGCCATTTTAAATCTTTTGCTATTCACAAATAGCTATTGTTTTACTCTAGTGCTTTCTTAAAAGCTCTTGAAATCACCAACAAACCAGAACACTTTGTCCACAAAAGTCATGGATCTCTGTCTCAGAGATCCATGGAAAAGATTATGATAGGTACTCTGTGGTACAGGCTTCTGATGGCAATACTTATATACTTTAAGATCATACCATAGGACTGAGTAAGAATTTCTAGAACACTAGTAGAGAAGCTCATGGATTCATAAAACTGCTAAACCACAATATAAGCAGAACAAGAATTAATTACATGGGACTGAAGGAACTGACAAAGAATGATTATAATTTTTATGACCTTTTGTTTGGAACATTGCTAATTCTTTACTCTTCTATTTTCTGGATCTAAGGAATTCCTTGCTCTTTTATCTAGAACTCCCAACAACTTAATAGATTATAGCTTTGTAAAAACAACCAAACAAAAACAAACAACACATCTATTTTTCTCTCCACTTGATTCTTCCAGAATTCAGAAACTCTTATTGATTATTCTTAATCTCATGGCAATATAGTTATTCACCTAAGTTCAATAAGAATCTATTCTGTTATAGGTCATAGTTGGGGAAACTGGTTGTATTACTAAGATTTTGACCAGAATGTCATATTTGAGAAAGATGTGCATAGAATCAGGTATGAGCAGACAGTCTTAAGGAACAAAGGTTGGCTTTATGGAACCAATGTTTATAAAGCCCTTTTGGGAAAACCAACCTGTTACCTGACTTACAAGTTTCTTTGTATCATAGGTGAGTAAGGAAGGTCACTTCTTGGCAGGTCCAGGAAACTTAAGCTATTTTGGGGGCCCTAAGAAGAGAGGAATTCACCCAAATCTGTAGGTACTGCAGGTGAAATCTGATAGCGACTTCTTAGTTTGACACACTAGTCTGGAGAGGCTTTTAAAAAGCCCAATCTGAAATTCCTTATAAAAGTTCCAGCAAAGCAAACTTTAAAAAGCCCATGTGGTCAATTATTGTTCTTGCTATCCTTATGTAAATGTTCAGGCCAAATGTAATATGACTAGACTTATTTTGTAAACAAGAATTGTTTTACTTTGATTATCTTTGATCAAAATGGGGGTGATTGTAGAGAGAAATTTTGTGTTTCAATGGAAAACTATACTCCATTCTTGTGAGTTATCAGATTCTAGTCTTGTTCATGGTCTTTAAGCTATTTTTCACCTCTTTGTAAACCGGATCCTGCCATCTTGCACATTTTGTCAGTAATTAATGCTTCTTTTTTCCCCCACTCTCCTGATATGACATCACTGAGAACTACCCTTGCCTTTTTCCTAAATCCCTGTCAGCTGAAGTTGGATCAGCTACAAAGGTTTTATTACCACAACAGTGGGAGCTGCTCAGAAAGTTCATCTTCCAGTCTCTGCTCCAGGAAATGACCATTATTGTGACATTACATAACTACTCTCACTAAAGATGCTTCAGTTCCCAATGTTTAGAAATCTTGACTAGCTGCCCTCTGGACATAAAAAAACTGAGTTTATACTCTGCTCCCAGCATTAGTGTTTCCTTTTCTCTCTCTTTGCAGACCTCCTACCTCACAATTTGTAACCTGAATCTCTCTCCACAGCAATCAACCTGCCTTCTTTTTATTTCAAACTTACAGTAAAATTTTAGTGGAAATATGGAGACCCACTTGGGCTGCCAGTGTTGGCATACAGATTACTTTAAAGTGAAAACATTTGTACTAAAAAGATGCATAAAGTAGTCTTATCTGAATTTCTTTTATCTGACAGAGGCAGAGCCTCCAGAAAATAAAGCTGCCAATAACCCCCACTCCAGGGGAGCTTTCTGTGAATTCAGCTGCCAAGGAGACAGACTACCCATTTCCATTAGTATCAAAAGCCCAACAGAACCTTCCATCCCTTCTCATTGAAACCTTAAACATCTCCCTCATAGCCCCCCTGCTTTGTCAACTTTGGAACATAAGCCCTTTTTTTTTCTGATTGTTGAGTGAAATGCTCATTGCTAAGCACTCTGGCACATATGCAGGGCACCCATAAAGAAGTCCTGTTTCCTCTTCTGTTAATCCATTATAACTTAATTTGCAGGCCTCCAATCACTGAACTCAGGTTGGAAGAAGAAAAGTTTTCCTCCCAACAGTGACAAAGTAGTTGGTGGAATGTGGGTGAAAGTATGACACAGGGCAAGCAGAACACTTAAAATGTATAGAGCTGCAAATGAAAATGTATGTGATCCACAGTGGCGTAGAAGAAAAACATGGCATTAAGGTCAGCTGATATCCAGAAATGGTTCCTCATAGGAGCTTTTGATGATTCATTCTTTACAAATCAGGATTGCTCTCCAGTTTTATTTATTTATTTATTTTTATTTTTTATTTTTTTAAAATTTTTATTTATTTATGATAGTCACACAGAGAGAGAGAGAGGCAGAGACATAGGCAAAGGGAGAAGCAGGCTCCATGCACCGGGAGCCCGATGTGGGATTCGATCCCCGGTCTCCAGGATCGCGCCCTGGGCCAAAGGCAGGCGCTAAACCACTGCGCCACCCAGGGATCCCGCTCTCCAGTTTTAGAAGCCCCTTTTGTCATCATGCTCAGAGGGGATCCAGTTCTCACAGGTGAACTTAACCTTAAGTAAACTCACTAGACTGATTTTTAAAACCTTAGGATCATGGTTAATTTATTATAAGAACCAGATACTTTAGGAATCAGCAATCCAACCCTAATATTCAAGAAAGATGAAAACATAAATTCACAAAAAAAATTTGGACATAGTGTTCCTAACAGATTTAATCCTAAAAGCAAAAAAACTAAGAAAATCCATATATTCAGGGGTTAAAGCCATACAACAGAATGCTATTTAACAATAAAAAGAATGAACTATTGATACAAACAACATAGACAGTCCCAAAAACATGCTAAGCTAAAGAAATCAGACAAAAGAATTCACACTATAGGGTTGCTTTTACACGAAGTACTGGATCAGGAAAAACCATCTGTGGTAATAGAAATTTTAAAAAGTTTGCTTGGAAGTGCAAGCAATTACCTGGACAGGTACTTATGAGAACTTTCTGGAATGATGAAACTGATCTGTATTTTTTTTAAAGACTCTATTTATTTATTTTGAGCAGGGTAACTAGAGAGAGGGAGAAAGAGAGAAAGAGATTGAGAGAGAGAGAGATGGGGGCAGACAGAGAGGTAGAGGTAGACTCCCCACTGAGCAGGAAGTCGATTGTGGAGCTCGATATGGGGCTTGACCCAGGACCCTAAGATCATAACCTGAGCTGAAGGCAGATGCTTAACCAACTAAGCCACCCAGGTGCCCCCAAAATGTTCTGTATTGGAGAGGTAATCAAAGTATCTATAGCTCATGGAACTATACATTTAAAATCTGGGACTTATAAAAAAATCTGGGACTTCTGCAAAATATAAATTTTACCTCAATAAGACACCTATTACAAAGAAGTATATCTAAGGGGAGGTGACACCACAATGGAGTGAATGTAAGTAAGCTGATAACATAGGAACGGTGATTTGCAGCTGAAGTCCAAGTTTCAAAGAACCAAACAAAGGATTTGACAAGAGAAAAAGTAGGCAGAGTAGAAAAACAAGACAAAGAAAAAGGAGCACAGATCAAATACGGAAGCATTAGGTGACTAGAAGAGTTTGCATATTGTTTATTGTCCTACAATTATAGGCCTGAGAGACAGAGTTAATTGGCCCTTAGGGTGTCAGAAGTGGCTGAGGATTCCAGACAGGGTCCATTTGTGGTCTCTGCTGATTTGCCTTTAGTGTCCTGATGGCTACGTGCAAAATGCCAGTGGCTGTTTGGAGTTATAATACATTCTGTCTTGGATGTCATGTCCCAGGAACCACTGTAGCCTGGCTCCTGGGTGCAGGTGTTGGGAGGGCTCAAGCTTTCAGAGAAATTGTCTGGTGTGGCCACAGCCGACTCAACCTTATTTATAGTATAAAATGTCGCTTTAGTCAAAGTCAAAGTCATGGCAGATGTGGCCTGAAAATTCTGGAGATTTAAGGGCATTTGAATAAATATAATTCACATTCTTATCCAACATTTGATGGGAACATTCCACGCACTTTATGTCTGCAGTACTCAGTCAGGAATCCCTTGGGATCTTCTCTATTTCGAGATCCCAATTAAACGGAAACAGGAACAGGTTTTTTTTGGGTTTGGGTGTGTGTGTGTGTGTGTGTGTGTGTGTGTGTAGTATTTGGGCATATTCACTCAACTCAGGGAAGGCAGAGATTAGTGAAAATGGAAATTAACAAAGGAATGAAATTGTCCTGTCACACACAAAAAAGTGGGAAATTTGTTATTGCAGTGCAGGGTAAATGTTTGTGTGGTTCTGATCTCTCTAAATGGATGGTATGATTTTTTACTTTCATTTTCATGCTGTAACTCCCCCCATCCCGGATAACCCTTGTATGTACAGCACATGAATCTCTATGATTTAATTCTGACATTTCCTGTCATCTCATTCTGAAATCGTAAGTCATTACTTTTTAAAAAGATCTACTCGACATAGCATTTCTTTTCAAATTCCCTGTAAATCTCGTAAAGAACTATATTATTGCCTACTTCAATTTACAAAATGAATTTCATGTTAGCTAGGTTTTTTCCTAATATATTTTCACATATATAACTACATATATAATATATATTTTCATAGATTCACATATCATGTCAGAATTTATGATTTGAGGCATTGTGCCCCTAAAATTTGTGAGGCTTGAAAAACACTTTTGATAAACAAAATTCATACTGGTGTTGACACATATAGAACATGAATTTCAGCTTAAAAAAATCTAATGGCTAAAATTTACAACCTATACAATTCTTAACAGTTTTTATACCTGTACTTCTCTAACTTTCATTAACATTTAATTTCAATTTATTTCACATATGGGCATTTTTTATTTGACTTAAATTATATATTTTGTATGCTTGGTATTATTTGTAGTGTGATCTAGCTTTCACATTACTCATTTTCACCATTTTAAAGTATACGTTATATTTTCTGATGTCATTACAGGATTGTATATCACATGTTTATCTGAAATTTTAACATACAACTATAGTTCTGAAGGCACATTGCTGAGTTACTCTAATGCAATCAAATAATCCATGTAAGAATTTAGTTTTTAATGCATTTGCCATATAAAATATATTCATTTTAAATCTCCTTGAAAACATACACATTAAAAATATTTTGTATTTGTAATGTATAAGCTAAGTGTAATGAGTAATTATAAATTACACAGATAACTGCCCTTTGAAAAATGCTGAAATACACTTTGGAGGTTTTTGTCACTTATTTGTCATTACCCACATTAACCATCCCTATCAAGGATATCTGGTTACTTTTTCCCTTTATCAGTAGAAGGGAGTTTCCTACTTAAGACTACATTATGTTTAAGTTTTTATTTACAAATTGGCTATTATAAACTCTGAAATCATTAAGAAACCCAATAAAATGAAGTTTTAAATACTGGCCAGATTCAATTTGAGGACATTTCCCAGCCATAGCCTATTCTCTGAGAGTTGTCCATTATCATACAGGTGATAATGCTTCAATATGGCTATCACCCTATGCAATAGTTGGTTGAACAGAGGTAGGGATGTCTGGTTAGAGGGAAACCAATCCAGAGGCTCAGCTTGGCCAGACCTATTCTCTTTCTGAGTAATTCAGGATTAAGGGTTGAGACATGAGCAGAATGGGTCCATTATAACAGAGCATTTACCTGGAAAGTCATGCTAAACTGGCGCTGGTGGATTGGTGGGGATAGGACAATGCATCTTTTGGCCTTGTGCTTGAGGTGTAGAGAAAAGCTGGTCTACACAGAAAGAGAGATAAATTAGAGAAGAGAGCCCGTGGTACAGCAAACTCCTACACCCTGGCACATGTAAGTTCCTGATAGATTTCTAAATCCTGGCTCTAAACCCTTATTTAGTCAAACAGTAATCTCTACCTTGCTGTTCCATGAGATTCTTTGTTCTTTAATAAATTTGTATTTTCATTTTAGTTCAAGTGGATTCTTTTCCTTGTCATCATGAGATTCCACCTAAGTCACCTGGCTGAAGATGGCTCTATTAAACAGAATATAGCTGAATTACCACTACTACTCACCAATATTTTGGGTCCCAGAAAAAGAAGTATGTGAAATAGGAAGAAGGAGGAAGAAGAAAGTCTCAACTTTCTCATGAGTTTCAGGCCAACTTTAGACAAAATTTCATAATAGGCAAAACAAGACGACAAGACTTTTCTCCTCCTTTTCTGAGCTCCAATTTCTCAGTGTTTTTTTTTTTTTTTTAATGCCCTAAGCCCTCTACCCACCACATTCCTATTTTGGAGAGGATAGAAGAATAGATATATTTAGTTTCCCAAAGTATCTAGCACCCCAAAACTATTTATGTTTCTGCTCAATAAAATTGGTATAGCATTAAAAGAATGACTACAATTAATTCTTAGAATGTGAGGTTATAACTAAGTCACGTATCTGCAGCTTACCCTACATTTCTTAGTCAAGTTCCTTAACTTTTTGAACCTAGTTACCCTACCTCTAAATCAAGAATCTAACCAATACACATGTATCATTGTGATCTCAGTTAGCAGGAACCAAAAACTCTCAGTCACTTTAAACAATAAGGTTAGACGAGGCCATTCATGTAACTCCAAATCCTAAGGGTGTGAAGCTACTGATATATTTCAATTGGTAGCTAAATAACATGGCTAAGGACTCTAGAACTTTTCATCTTTCTGTCCGCCATTTTCAGTATGGTGACTTAGCAACTTCCTTGCGTATAAGATGGCTTCCTCAGTTCTGCTTTCTTCTCTCCTAAAGTGTCTCACATGCAAATATAACATATATTGATTATTTTATGACTCGATATGTGATGAAAGAAAAGGGACTTATTTCTTTCTGTGCATCCATTATCCGTTTTCCCCATAGATCGAAGTAACTGTTACTGAAAGCCTTTTAACAGACCTCTCCCATATCTCATTGGGCAGAAATGAATTACATGCTCACCCTAAACTAGTCACTGGTGAGGCAGGTGATGCACCATGATTATTTTAGAATTTTCTTGCTAAAGCCCTGAGTTACAATGAGGTGTGAGGCATACCCCAAATCAGGACTTTACGTGCAAGCAACTGCTAATAGTCAATTTACAGTGTCATTTCTCACATAACATTTATAACTATCAAACTAGCTAACATGTGACAAATTCTTTTTAAATTTTAAAGTTCTGATCTATATATTTGTATCTTTATATTATATATAATAAAATGTATATATATTTGTTGTTTCATAGCTATTCTAAAAAGTAAAATCTACCATTTTGACAGTGTAGTTGCTTAAGAGGAAAACAGTTACAATAAACATTTTGAAACAAATTCTCACTAGCTTATGAATAACTATTGGCATTCTTACTCTCTTAAAAATTGTTTGTATTTTAAAAAGATGATGCTTAGTGAGTCAACTGATTCACTAGCAAATAGACGTCCCTGGATAAAAGAGTGACCTGGAATATGTTGGCAGTGTGGAAGAAATTATTAGAAGGGCTGGTGATGAAACACTTTCTGGTTGCCTCCAAAACCCACCTTGAGAGTCCACTCTCCTATAGTACTCCTCCCTACCACAACTTCTTCCCTTTCTCCAGTTTGGACCTTGGAACTTCCATACAATGCCAACATTGTCTTGCAACTTTCATTCCTATGCTAAAGGACTCAGGAGATCTCAGGAATTCTTAACTATCTATATATTATTTCCAATTTGGAGATCTCAGGAATTCTTAACTATCTATATATTATTTCCAATTTGGATTTGGTGACTTGCTTTACCAAATTTGGGAAAGTTTGAAAATTGTGGGAATTATATCCTGCAGAGCTTCAAGGTTGTGAAGAAAAATTTAGAGCTACTTAGATATTTTTAGGATTGCCTAGAGGAGCCTCTCTTTCTGAAGCCTTGGTTACTCAGCCTAGTGAGAAAATGAATAATCCTTACAGTTTTAAGATTGCACCCAAAAGACATGCAGACAAGATTGGTATGCTTTAGGCCAAAATTGTATTTTGTTGAGCTCTAACTGAGCAGAAATTCTCCTGTTGCACTTACTTATAAGGCCTAGTACATTGCCTGTGGCTCTAGCACAGTGGCTGTCACACAATAAATTTTTAATAAATATTTGTGAACTTTAGAAAGAAATTAAATTGAAAATAGTCATGTTTTTATAGGCCTCCTGCATTGAATTGATAACAAATGTCATTCTTTCAATATCACCAGAACTCTGTCCTTTGTCATTTTATATCCAATTTTATAGCATCTAAATCTATCGTCTACCAACAACAAACTTTGTCTTTTTCCTGAAAACTTCCTAATTAGTTATAGAAGGATTAAGTACTTTTGCTCATCCTCTCTAATCTACAACAAAGTTCAGATTTCTTCCTCCTGAACTACAAAATGCTTTTGATTCTATCCTTGCATGGCCTCTCTATAACATAGTCTCTTTATTATGCGTTATGTATTTGTTAGTACATGTATGTAGAGTGGAACAGTAAGTCTTATCTACATGAAAGATTTTACTATCTGATGAAATCATTCAAAACATCTGTGAGCATGGGGGAGAGATATAAGTTTGTTCCTAATTTTAGGCTCATAACCCACTCCTTATGTTTTCATTCCTTTTTTCTAGGTAGTTAATGAATAACTTAGAATTCTATGTGTCCACTAAGCAGTAACCCTTTCTGCAAGGCCAACAAGGTTGATAAGGTGGATGTCTTTACTGACATCCTTTACTTTACATCCTACCTTTCAAAGGCCAGCTTTTAACTACTTAGAGTGTATAAGTTGTGTACAATCATGCAGGGAAATTGACCTTTGTCCTTGATGACACATTGAGATCCTTTTGCTTCAAAATTTAAAATTTTAACTGAAATAATTGTATATTTGTGAAAACTAGAAAGGCATGGGGGAAAGTGCTTACTCAAAATAAAAATTTTTTTAATTTAAAGAATTTGAAAGAATGTTTAAATGTGAATTTATTTAATAAAAACTCTATACATTTCAATTATGTCCAAAGAAATATCTTAAATGCATTTTTACTGGGACACCTGGGTGGCTCAGTGTTTGAGCATCTACCTTTGGCTCAGGTTGTGATCCCAGGACCCTGGGATCAAGTTCCACATCAGCCTCCCTGTGGGGAGCCTGCTTCTCCCTCTGCCTATGTCTCTGCCTCTCTCTGTGTGTCTCTCATGAATAAATAAAACCTTTAAAAAAATAAATAAATGAATTTTTATTGAGTTTAAATTAGAGATAAACAGAATCAGCCTAAATAACTAGCTGGCTCCACTTCTTAGATATTCCTTCTGACATATTTGAGACTTAAAACAGTGCCAGCTTTATGTAAAAGCAAAAAACAAAACAAAACATAAATCTGGGGGAGGCTTTGAACTTCATAAGCTAGTTTAATTTGAGGTATATTTTGGTTTTGATTCGTTCATTTTAGTCCTTTGGCCTGCAGGCCTATCTAAAGAGTAGAAGTTGGATCATTTTTAAGAAAACTTTTTTTCTCCTTATAGTTTGCTTCTGCTGAGAGTGGGAATAGGGTATGAGTGCAAATGAAAGATCTTTTTTGAGCAATGAAAATGTTTTAAAACTGGATTGTGATGATAGTTGCACAAGTCTGTCAACTTACTAAAAAGTGTTGAATTGTACACTTACAAGTATGTTTGTGGTAAGTAAATTATACTTCATTGAAGCTGTAAACTACAGACAGATAAATAAAATAATAAACAACCTCCACACAAAGCAAACAAACAAGCCCTGCTTCTAGAGAGATAATATGATTTACATATCTGTTAACAAGCTAGATTTATAGCATATTTGGTTACATATTAGGTATACTAGCCCGCTTTAATAAGAACAGATTAAAGTTATACAGAAAAACAAAACCTACTTTAATTATATTGAATATTAAATGGTCACTATTTTAGATTCATCGACAGGCTTCTTTTTCTCCTCGAGTCTTTTTTTAAAAAATATTTTAAATACGTATTTGAGAGAGAGAGAGAGAGAGAACAAATGAGAGAGCAGAGACCCTGGGATCATGACCGGAACCTAAGCAGAGGCTTAACCCACTGAGCCACCTAGAAGCCCCCCTCCTGGAGGCTTTTTTTATAAGATTCCAGCAAGAACCAAAGAAAAGCAAAAAGTTGATCTTCAAAATAAACTTGACCTCACATTTTTTTACTTAAATTTTGAATTCTCCATGTGTAGGAATATCCCCATAAAGAAAAGATATAAAATCCAGAATTCAAGAAATAAATAAATAAAAACAAAAAACTTATTTTCTAACCATTTAAATTAGATTCAGGGGCCAATTTTTCATATTATTCTTTATTCTGGAGTTGTAAAACATATGTAAATAAGGGGAAGAGTTAAGATGGCAGAGGACTAGGGGATCCTAAGTTTGTCTTGTCTCTGGAACACAACTAGTTATCAAATCGTTCTGAGCACCCACAAAATCAATCTTGGACTGAGAGAGCAAAACTGCCAGTGTACAAGTAGAAAAGTGACCACCTTTTGGAAGGTAGGAGGTATGGAGAGTTGACTTAGGGGAGATGTGGCTGTGGGTACCCCCACGGGGAGGAAGCCCTGCTTAGGGAGGCTAGTACCACAAAGTATTATAAGCAGCAGAGTACAAAGTCTGAACTTTTAGAAGTCCACGGGGTATGTGCATGGCTTAAAGATACACAAGTGATGAAGCAGGGCAGAGCCCCAGGAGTAGCCATGTGGTCTGAGGAACTCCTGGGTTGCAAGAAGAATGGGTGGTGCCTAAGTGCAGCATGGTTCCCAGACATAGGAGTGGGCAAGCAAGCTGAGAGCAGTGAGTCTTGGTGCCAGCTTTCTGCTCTGTTTTGCCACAGACTGTGAACTGCTGCCTAGTTGTTCCACCACTGCCTGATTTTGCCATCACTTTCCTGGACTGGCCAGCAAACAGCAAAAGAATGGCGAGACCTTCCCTGGAGGAACAACTCGGGTCCTCCCTGGGGGAGTCCCTAAAATTTGCAATTATGAAACTTAGTTGTGCACCTGAGGTAAAAAACAACAACAACAACTCATACACAGGCAGGGTGAACACAGGCTTCTTATGGAAACTGGGGATACAAGAGGGGTGATTGATTGCTCTTCTTTGAGCCCCCACAGAAGAGTAGGAAGGGGCAAACTTTGGGGCTAGAGAGCTGGGCATAGCCATATTCACCAGGACCATGAGCACTGAAAGCCTGCAGGGAGCAAAACGGTGCCACTTAGTGGAGACTGGAGCTGCTTACACCAAGTCCCGCCCCACTGTACCCTGGAGGCACATTTCCACTAGGGCAAGTCTACCAGAGAATCAGCACAATAGGCCCGTCCCCCAGAAGACTGGCACAAACAACTCATGTGCACTAAGTCTACTGCTCATTGAGTGCTGCCAAGGTTTAGCTCGAGGGGAAATAGAATCTAGCTTCCTTTTTACTTTTATTCTTTATTTTTTTATTATTGTTTTTTCTCACAGCCAGGTATTTAATCAATACAGATATAAGGAAGATGCCTGAACTAAAATTTAAAATGACGATTATAAGGATACTGGCTGAGCTTGAAAAAAAGCATAGAAGACACTAGAGAATCCCTTACTGCTTAAATAAAAGAACTAAAAGCTAGTCAAAATTAAAAATGTTATAATTGAGATGCAAACCCAAATGGATGCCATAAAAATGAGGATGAACAAATAGAGGAGCGAATCAGTGATATAAAAGAAAAAAATTATGGAAAATAATGAAGCTGAAAAGAAGGGGGAAAGAAAGGCAATGGATCACAAAGGTAGACTTAGGGAACTCAGTGACTTATTAAAATGTAGTAACATGTGTATCATAGAAGTCCCAGAAGATAAAGAGAAAGAAAAAGGGGCAGAAAATTTATTCAAACAAATTATCACTGAAAACTTCCCTAATCTGGGAAAGGACACAGACATCAAAATTCAAGAAGCACAGAGAACTCCCATTAAATTCAACAAAGCAAGCAGTGGCTAAGGCATATCATAGTCAAATTCCCAAAATTCACAGACAAGGAAATGATCCTGAAAGCAACAAGAGAAAAAAAAAAGCCCTTAATGTACAAGGAAAGACAGATTAGGTTTTCAGCAGATCTGTCCACAGAAACTTGACAGTCCAGAAGAAAGTGGCAAGATATATTCAATGTGCAGAATAGGAAAAATATACAGCCAAGAATTCTTTATCCAGGAAGGCTGCCATTCAGAATACAAGGAGAGATAAAGAGTTTCCCAGACAACCAAAAACTAAAGGAGTTCATTACCATTAAGCCAGCCCTGCAAGAGATTTTAAGGGGAACGCGAGAGGAGGAAAAAGACCAAAAGCAACAAAGACTAGAAAGGATCATAGAACATTACCAAAAAGACTAACTCTATAATTAACACAATGGCATTAAATTGATATCTTTCAATAAACACTCTGAATGTAAATGGACTAACTGCAATCAAAAGACATAAGGTATCCAAATGGGTAAAAAAAGCCAAATCCATCTATATGCTACCTACAAGAGAAACATTTTAGACCTAAAGATACCTGAAAATTGAAAGTGAGAGGATAGAGAACCATGAACTATCATGCTAATCAACATCAAAGAAGAGCTGGAGTAGCACACTTGTATCAGACAAACTAGATTTTTAAAACAAAGACTGTAACAAGAGATGAAGAAGGGCATTATATCATAATTAAGGGGTCTATCCATCAAGAAGATCTAACAATTGTAAATACTTATGTCCCCTACTTGGGAGCACTCAAATATATAAATCAATTAATAATAAACATGAAGAAACTCATTGATAATAATACAGTAATAGTAGGGAATTTTAACATCCCATTTACAGCAATGGACAGATCACCTAGGCAGAAAATCAATGGGGAAATAATGATACACTGAACTGGATGGACTTAACAGATATATGCAGAATATTCCATCCTAAAGCAGCAGAATACATATTCTTTTCCAGTGCACATGGAACATTCTCCAGAATGGATCACATACTGGGTCACAAATCAGGTCTCAACAAGTACAAAAAGATCAAGATCATACCGTGCATATTTTCTGACCACATAGCTATGAAACTTTAAAGTCAATCACAGGAAAATTTTTGTGAAGACCTCAAATACATGGAAGTTAAAAAACATCCTACTAAAGAATGAATGGGTCAACCAGGAAATTAAAGAAGAAATTAAAAATACATGGAAGCAAATGAAAATGAAAAAATGACTATCAAAAATCTTTGTATATGAACTATATGGGCTACAGAAGATCAACTAATGTGAAAAACAGAGAAGAATGACCAATATGAAAGAAATGTCAAAGTAGGAAAGAACAGAAATATTTCCTTCTGCCACTGTTGGTTGAGAAACTTCTGCGTTTCCTAGTGAGGAGAATTTAGCCACTAACACCAGAATTGATTATTTGTTGGCTTTGGTTGCTAGATAATAAGCTATATATAGTTTTCATTCTATAATCCTAAACCTATCATGCTAAATCTATCTTGTCATGATTTTATAAAGTTCTGACAGCATGGTACAGTAGGAAAAGGACAGAACTTTGGGTTTGAAAAACAAGTGTTCTTTTCTGAGCTCTGTATCTCATTCAGTATGCCCTTGAGTGGTTTACTTAATCTTCTCATCTGTAAAATGAGGACAATAGTATCTTTGGTGGTCACTACAGATTATCTTTCTAGGAAAGGCTTAGGGATGGCAATCTTATTGGTAAGGAGTGAAGGGATTTGCTTTAAAGATGAATTTGGAGAGTAAGCACACTGTCTACCTAAATTTATTAGAAGTGATGGAAATTATAGAGAAGTTAAAGATGGCTCCCATGCTCAAGACACTTATTGGTACCACCAAGGGATGTGAGGTAAGTGGGAAAGTTTGGAGGGGGGTGACCTAAGTACCAACCTCATTTAGGTACTAAGCAAATAGTTCTCTTCATCCGTATTCTCTTGTAACTTCAGATTTTACATAGGTAGGTATTAGAGTGAAAATTCTGATACCTGGAGAAAAAACATGAGGTAAGCTGCACATCTGAGAGGCTAGTGATCCTCGAAGACTTCCTTCTATCTTGGTGTACAAAATCAACAGTAAGTAAAAGCATATTGAATTACAAAAGAGAACGAAAAGGTTCCCAATATCAGAATATCTGTTTCCTTTCCCCTTTCTGGCTACTGACTGTGAGTTTATGGAAAATAACAACACAAGTACACAACCATTTGAAAATTTGAAAAGATTAGAGAAAATGTAGAAAAGACTGAAGAACACAAAGAAGGAAATAACACTCATAGATAACCCCATTACATAGATACAACCACCATTAATATTTCATTTATCCAGCAGTTTCTAGGAATGCCTACTGGATGCCATCTGTTCTACAAAAATGGCTGCTACAACCTACCCTCAAGACAGGGGTAGAGAAAAGGAATTTTGCCAGCCTTGCACGTTAAGTGCGTAATGTGCAGATTCAGAATTTATTTTATATTCCCTACTGTCTTAAGTCTTTTGATAAAACTTAGTATTAACATTGTTTATAAGATAAGGGCATGAAGCTGCCCGGTCTCACTGCGGTCCCTGGAAGTACCAGTTGGCAATGTGAAAGCACACTGCCCAACCAGGGTGCTCAGGAAGGGTGGGTCAGAGGGTGAAGGTTACTTATAGAGCCCTTTCTCTGCCCTGCAAACCTAGCATTTCTCATCTGAGTTCATCTTTAAAGATGTCACAGGGCTCTTGCAATGTTTTACAGCATTTTCCATTAAAAGCATGTCATGTAAATCAATCATGGCTTCAATTTTTCTGTCAGACTTCTATAACCTTAAACCAAAGCTTTCAAAATTAATCAAAAAGAGTAAGTCAATTTAATTTTTCATGAGAGAATAACAGTATGAAGTTTGTCTTTGGCTATCTCAATTATAAATATTTATTAATGAATTTTGGTTAATAAATTTTTACATAGGAGCTCAAGAGGTGAATGATATTTTTAAGCATCGAGTCTTCATTTCTGCATAAATAGCCAATTGCTTTTTTAAACACAATTTTCCCTTTTCTGTGAAAAATACAGAAAACCATCACAAAATTTAGAAGTTAACCATCCTGCATTCTTGATATATCTATGAGATTCATTCTTTATTCATCTCCCACCTACCCACACAGTCTACAAATATTTATAGAGCATCTAGGCAATGCTGGGCTGTGGCTGGGCATTAGGGATACACAACCAAATCAGGATCAGTCGGTCTTTGTCTTCAAACAGCTCACATAGTGAAGAAAGACGTAAATAAAATCAGATAGTTAAAATATGATCAATTAGAAAAATGATAACCTCAAATACTGTGGGTGTATAAGGGAGAGGCTAGTACCAACTTGAGAGGCAAGGACAAAGGCTTGTGGGAAGGTTTCCTGGAGGAAATGCACCTAGGCAGAATTTTAAAGGGGAAGAGTGATGGAGCTACAAGTTGGAAGAATTCAGAGGCATTCTAGTCAGAGAAAACCACAGGAGGCAAACAAAGCAAATAGATAAGACAGTGAAATGAAGACAGGGAACACTTGAGAGTTAGCCAAGGCCAGAGAGATGGAATAGGAGCTGGGTTGTCAATTAAATAACACTTGATAACATAAATTTGAATAGCTACATAATATTATGTCAGTGAGCCGTAATCTACATACTTGTCTCCCTAATATTCAGTATCTTGATCGTTTGTATTTTTTCACTGTCATAAAACATTTATGATGAAAATTATTGTGCATAAGTTTTTGTCTACATTGGCTATTTACTTAAAAAATATGTTAACAGAGGGATGCCTGGCTGGTTAAGTCAGTAGAGCATGTGACTCTTGATCCTGGGGTTGTGAGTTTGAGCCCCACCTTAGGTGTAGAGATTACTTAAACATAAAATCTTTTAAAATATACATAAATATATTAACAGAACACCTTCAATAGCAACTAACAGAAAAACAAACTCAAAATGGCTTAAATAATAAGGACAATTTCTTGTATCCTCTGACTAGAAATACAAAGTAGGGGAGGTTTCAGGGTTGGTCCATCCATCAGTTCAGTGAAATCACCAAACACCCAGAATCTCTTTCTTTCTGCCCTGCATCCTCAGCGTCAGCTTCATCTGAAGGCTAGCTCCCCTGGGGTAGTAGAATGGCAGCTGGCAGTAAACAAAGCCGTATGATTTCTCAACTTAGTCCAGTGGGAGAGTCAAACAACTGTCAAACAAGAGGCCAAGCCTGCTCAGCCACCCCGAGCCAGTTCCAAGGCCGCACACAACTCTCTACATTGATCATCAGCTCAGGCTGGGATATATAAACCAGCCTTGGTTTCTGTCCCATCAATTTTCAATGTTCCAAAAGATGCCCAAATACTATAAATAAATAATTTCCAAAAAAGGAAATAAAATGAAATAACAAATATAAATAGGAAAAATTCCTCATAACAAATTGAGGATTTTTCCAGTATGCTTTTGTTTGCAGACAAGCCAAATAGTAAAGGAATTATATTTTCTTTGAAGTTTAGTAGAAATTTTCTGAGATTCCCTGATGCTTGTACCATAAAAATAGTTTAAAAAATACTTATTGGGAGGGGTACCTGAATGGCTCAGCTGGTTGAGCATCTGCCTTTGGCTTGGGTCATGATCCCAGGGTCCTGGGATGGAGCCCCAAGTCAGGCTCCCTGCTCAGTGGGGAGCCTACTTCTCCCTCTCCCTCTGCCTGCTGCACTGCCTGCTTGTGCTCTCTCCTTCTCAGTGTCAAATAAATAAATAAAAATCTTTATAAAAAGGAGAAATATTTATTGTGATAATTAAAATAATACAAAAACTAGTAAATGTTTTCCTCCGCCAGAGAGACATATGCCTATGTAGACTCTTTTCTATGGATTCACAAATATATATATTTGTACTAGAAAAAATGATGCAATACCTTTTTTCTAACTTAAAGCATTTTACAGACAACTAACAATATATTTTATTGTCAATTCATAGAGAACTGCCTCATTCTTAACATCAATTTATACTTTATTTAGCCATTCCCTTTTGATAGACTTTTTGTTTGTCCAAAAATTTAAGTAATTTGAAGAGGCAATTTCAGTTTAGTCCTGGTCTTTATGTAGCTAAAGAAGATAATAAGAATAATAATAACATATATATATATATTTGATATAATAACATGATTTGTTTTCCACCTTGATTAGTTCAGTCTGAAGCAAACATTCTGCTGGATAATATAGCATCCTACAGACTGCCTTGTGGAGAAAAAGAGAGCACCTACTCTTATGAAAAAGAGGTACAATTTTCTAAAAAAGGAATGGAGATATATGTCAGGATTAGGAGAAGAAAATGCTCCCATTGTGGGTTGTAAGCCTGGAGACACAGAAACAGACGTCTTTAGAAAGAGAGGGTGGAGCATAAAATCCTTCTTTCATTCTAAACTTTTTGTGAAGCTGGCTAGCTGCACAAAGGCCTTATGTGAATGATGTTTTCACAGTAATCTCAGAAAGAGAGGGCTGTGTTCCCATGTGGAATAGGAACAGTTTGCATGTGACAAAACTAATTCCATAGAAGCAGGATCTTGGAGGAAAGTAGGAAATATCTCTGCTTTCCTCTCATCCCATCAGAGTTTCCAGAGGTAGTGGAAGAAGTTCGCAACACACTTCTAATATGATTAAAATCTCAAAGGATAGGGTGCTTTGCATATCTGTGTTATGTTTTTGCTTTGTACACTTGTGAAAAATACTCTTTCTAGAGAACTTCCTAGAAATGAGGTTGTTGGGGCAAATCTTACAAAATATGGCAATGGTGGCTTGGATCTAAATTTGGTGTTTGATTCAGGTGCTTGCTTTGAGCACTCTGTGAGAAGCTGACTGACAAAACATGTGCCCTATATGTGCGTGTGTACCTATGTAAATGTCCTCCTTTTGGGAGGATTTAGTTTTTCTTTTTCTGTGACATGCCAGCAATTCATAATCAATGTGTCTAAAATAGATGGAAACATAGTCCATGTTCATGGACTGGAATTAATACTGTTAAAGTGTCCATTCTTCCCAAAGCAGTCCAGATATTCAGTGCAATCACTATCAAAATTCCAATGGCACTCTTCAGAGAGATAGAATAAATAGTCCTAGAATTTGTGTGGAACCATAAGATGTTTATTACAAAAGATGTCAGATGGCTAAAGCAATCTTGAACATGTAGAATAAAGTTGAAGGCATTACAATTTATGATCTCAAACTATATTACCTAGCTATAATTATAAAAATCTTATGGTACTGGCATAAAAACATATACATAAACCAATAGGACAGAATAGTGAGCCCAGAAATAAATCTACACATATACGGTCAACTAATTTTTGATGAAGGCTCCAAGAATAGATAATGGGGAAAGGGTGGTCTCTTTAATATATGGTGGTAGAAAACTGGATATCCACACGCAAAAGAATGAAATTGGACCTCATCTCATACCATATACAAATATCAATTCAAAATAGATGAAAGACATAAATAAAATACTTGAAGCTGTAAAATTACTAGAAAAAAAACATAGGGTACAAGCTCCTTAATATTGGTCTTGGCAATGATTTTTTTTTTTTTTTTTTGCAGTTGACACCAAAAGCACAGGCAACAAAACCAAAAATAAATAAGTGGGACTACATGAAAATAAAAAGTTTCTGCACAGCAAAGGAAACAATCAACAGAATGAAAAGGCAACCCATTGGAATGGGAGAAAATATTTGTATACCAAATATCTGAGAGAAGTTAATATCCAAAATATATCAAGAACTCATACAACTCAATATATTTTTTACAACTCAATAGACATTTTTCCAAAGGAGATATACAATGGCCAATAGGTATATGAAAAAAGGTTCAGTATCACTAATCATCAGGGAAATGCAAATCAAAACCATGATGAGATATTACCTCACATCTGTTAAGATGGCTATTATCAAAAAGTCAAAAGATAACAAGGGTTGATGAGGATGTGGAGCAAAGGCAACCCTTGTGCACTGCTGGTCAGGATGTAAATTGTTATACCCATTATGGAAAACAACATGGAAGTTCCTTAAAAATTAAAAATAGAACTAGTATATGATCCAGCAATCCCACTACCCACAACTGTATATAAAGGAAATAAAATCACTTTCTCAAATAGATAGCTGCATGAATATGGGAATATTCATAGCATTATTCATGGTAACTCAGATATGGAAACAGCCTAAATGTCTGTTGATAGATGAATGGTAAGAAAATCTGGTGTATATAAACAGTGGTATATTATTCATCTTTAAAAAGAAGGAATTCTTGTTATTTAGACAAAGAAATGAACCTAGGGGTCATTATGTAAGTGAAATAAGCCAGACACAGAGGGATAGATATCACATGATTTCACTTATATGTCAAATCTAAAAAAAAAAAAAAAAAGGTCAACTCATAGGAGTAGAAAGTAGTTAGTGGTTACCAGAGTACCAGAGTTGCTGGGCAGTAGATAAGCTACTGAAGCAGTGGATACAAACTTTCAGTTATAAGATGAATAAATCCAAAGATTTAATTTATATTATGGTAACAACGATTAATAATAATGTACTGTATACCTGAAATTTGCTAACAGAATAGAGGTTAAGTGTTCTTAACACACACACACACACACACACACACACGAAGGTAACTATGGGAGGAGAGGTGATAGATATGTTATTTAGTTTGAGTTTGGTAATCATTTCACAATGTATATATATATATATATCAAAACATCACATCATATACCTTAAATACATATCATTTTTGTCAGAAAAAAACATAACATATCTAA
Source organism: Canis lupus baileyi (assembly GCF_048164855.1). Lineage (NCBI taxonomy): Eukaryota > Metazoa > Chordata > Mammalia > Carnivora > Canidae > Canis > Canis lupus. The sequence goes on from NC_132848.1 coordinate 61,550,737, forward strand.
CACCAAAATTCTCAAATTCCCCATCTCTTGCAACCACTGCTTTAAGTAAACGTATCAAACAAAATAAATGTCATGATCAAAGACGATCTCTGAATTGGCCAACTATTGCTTGGTTTATAGATTTGTTCTGAAATTAATAGATTTGCCTATATTTTAGACTAATAACTGTTACCTTAGAGGTTTCTAATTTCACTTTAAAACAATGTTTATTAAAAAAATAAAATAAAATAAATAAAATAAAATAAAACAATGTTTATTATACCTGGAAAAATGATAAAACTTGTGTTGTTATTTTATTTTCCCTGTCTAGAAATCACTTGTTTAGTTTATACATCATATTCCTCTTGAAAGGGGTTGAAATGAAAAATATAAAGATGGACTGTCTTTTGGATTATTGTCCTTGTTGCAGATTGGAGCTGTTGCAGTTGGCTCTTATCTGTTTTAGTTTATACAAATGAAGATATTTTTTAGGTATTTCAGCTGATGTTCTTATATCTCAGTGTTGGATCTTTTCTGTTTGTTTTTTAAATTTTTGCTTTACTTTTAACTTAGGTATCCCCCCCAGAGAGTGTAGGAAAGAGAAAAAGAACACTTTGAACTTTAAAGGGAAGTAGAAAAACCAGGTCTATAAGAAACTCTTTCCAAACTTATAGACTAAGGACATAGATTTTTGCTTCATCACTTGGATAGCTCTGTGCTATAATTGGAATAGCTCATGAATATTAAAAATTCTCACTAAATAGTTTTCAGGATATATTATGTGAAAGGCAACCAGAAGTAACTAAACAGAAATCTGAAATAGCTCTGGATACATGCTGCCAAATGGATGGTACAGAAAACAGAAAAAGATTCAACAAAAGAAGGAACTTTGGAGCGGCTGGCTACAGAAGAGGGAGGGAAATTAAATAGCCTCATAGGAAAGATTTGGTTCAGATATGTAGACAGGAAGTTGGGGCTGGGTGGTGGTGGTTGCATGTATTGGGGATTCATGGAAGTCCAAGGAGCTGGGCTGGAGGTCCACATAAAGGGCTGGAGTCATAAGTTTGTCCAAGGAGGTCAAGGTCAGATATCAGAAAGCCCTAAATGAAGGTCTAAGAATGACTGTTCATTTGGCAAATTAAAATATCCCAGCATGAGAAAACATTTCTGTTATTCACTAAAAATAATAAATTAATAAAGAGACCACATCTTGAATGATATTTTAGTGTTACCGATATGCGTACAATTTAAGTAAATTTTTAGCAACCCATTTATTTGTGCTCAAGTTTCTAACGACTTTGTTTTATGAATCATGTCAAAAATTACTCACTTCCCTTCCTCAAGAAAGGAACCAACATATTCTTATATTTAACTGCTCTGCATTATTCTTGCATTTAGGAAAACAATTACCCTCCTAAAATTGCTGAAACCTGCCTTTTTTTATTTCCCAAAGAATTAGTCTACTATCTCTTATCTCTTTCAAACATTGTTTCAGAAGCTCAAACTGGTACCGACATCGATTAACCAGAAATTTATCAAATTTCTCTTATCTGCTACCCCACCAGTGGTGGTGACAATATGTACAGGTTGACTTACTTCTGATATCTATATGTATATACCGAAACCTGAAAATGAGTGCCTGTATTGCATTTGGAGAGGTGATAGTACATGGTGTAAAGATTTATAGAGTTATTTTATATATCCTAGTTGTTATGTTTTCCAATAGCGTGGTAATATAATTGAATAGATACCCAATGAATATGAATATGCTGATTTTTACAGTATACCTTATCAAACAAAGTATTAAGACCCAAGTTTTATTGAGACATTTGGCACATTGTCCTAATTTTAAAATTTGCTTATTCTTTGCAAAAATAGATCTAGATGAAGGGTACCAGTATAAACAAAATGCTAATAAACTGCTCACAATTTCTTTGAAAGACTCCAGGTGTATTGAATATTCTGCTTCCTCCTTTAACCCCATGGCACCACATCCTCCCCAATTCATATTTCTGTTTGTGCTTCAAAGACTTGTTTAGGTCATTCTTGTCACTATGTTTATATTGTAGACTTGCTTATTCTATGACAGCATTATGAGTTGTTATCACATTCTAAAATGCCAGATACTGTTTAATTGTAATGGTGTCTACTTTTTTATCGAAACTATTCATACTTTATTACTGTAAACAATTTTGATCATAATGATGCCATTCAAAAGAGCTGATCAAGCTGAGAAAAATGACACTACAGTCGTAAAGTCACTCTATATGTAGCTATTAACATTTTATAGTGCATATAAGGAAAAGTGTTTTAAGTTGCAACCATAGACAAATAAGAAAATTAATTTTAAACAGAAAACTATCCCTTTGAAGATTAGAAATACACCACTTAAATAATTATTGCCAACAGATACTTTTAGATTCTAGCAGATGACCTTCAATACAAAGAACAGCATATACAATTTCGCATTAGAAAGATTCAAATCATCTTGCTTTGCCAGGGTAGAAAACAAGAGCTTTCATTCCTAGAAACAAGTGGGAAAGAAACCTACTGTAACCTCACTTCAAAGCTATTCTCTGGTTACATACCAGAAGGGACAAGGTTATAGATGAGGGGTTTTAAGAGACACATTCTTTTGGCACTTCTAGTATCTAACACTCTCTTCAAATGAAATCAAAGACACTTACTGGGCGCCTACTATGTGTGGTGTATTGCGAAGTACAGCAGAGAAGTGGCGTCTGACATAAGGAAGCCCATAATCCAGTTGAGAGATGAGATAAACACGTAAACAATTAGAGACTTAGATTCTGAATTCCACTAATATTTAAATAACAAGTGACAACAAGAGAAGGAATACGAGGTCATGTGTACACATAATGACCAAGAAAACTAGAGAGAAATAACCACTACTGAAACTCAGGAGAGTTAGGTTGGAATGTCAGAGAAGGCTTTATGAAAGTGTTCTTTAGCTTGGTCTAAAAGACTGGTAATAATAACATCTCACATTTGTTTGGTGTTTTGTAGGGTATATAAAACTGTAGGACAAACATGACCCACTTCCTGTGGTGTCAATTTTACTTAATAGAAAGTAAAATATTTTTATATAAAAATAAATAGACTTTTATTGCTATTATTTAAAGCATTAAGAATCATGCTAAAATTATGAACTGTGTTTGTCTTGGTATGTCTAAATGCTTCACATAAATTATTGTTTATAATGAAATCGATTGTTCATAATGGAATTCAAGTTTTGTTTAGTTTTCACAGGTAGATCAGGGCTTGGGAGAGGTTTTGTTCCTTTTTCAGACTTCTATGAGCTAAAAGCTCTCCTACTCTGCACCTCCTAATTAAGAAAGTATGACTTGCCATGGAGTTTTACTAATGTTATTTGCATTTATTCTCACAGCAATCTTATGTTGGGAGCATAGGTTCTAGAAATGAGCAAAATAAAGCTCAATGTGCTTAGTGGTCAGCGAGATTTGAGAGGTGATCATCTGATTCCAAGTGCAGTGCTTTTTTTCTCAAATCCACTAACTTCAGCGGCCAGGTAGATAGCAACAGGATTATAGTGGTTTTGGGTGTGACAAAGTACCTGGAGACTATGACGAACTAGAGAGTATCCCTCTAAGAGCATTCAAACAAAAAACTTGGTGTCAAACAATGGACAGTGGTTTGGGAGAAGGTCAAGGAGAGCTTTGAGTATTATTTGAATTGTTTGTTAAAAGTTCACTGGTATATAGTATGCTGCTTCGATAACTTTCAGTTAAAAAGAAATCCTAAAAATAAACAGATCCTAAAAATAAACAGACAAAATCCCAGGGTGGCAAAAAACCAAAACCAAAACCAAAAAAACCTATGGCTTTTAGGCCACTAGTTGGTACTCTCTGCCACTTGCTACCTGTCTGTGATCGGATGTAGATAGGATCAGAGGAAAAGCATAGAACCTGCAGGTAGAACCACATAAATAAAGCTGTGAGGCATTGACCTACAATGTGTGTTATGGCACCTGACTAGCTGCTTCCCGTTCTTTGTACAATCCCCCAAACCTCCCTCAATTGGATTGCTCTCTGCTCTCAGAGACATCTGCTTTGATCATTTAATATCATTTACAACCTGCCCTTCTTTTTTCAACGCCTTCCTGGACATTATTCTCACTGGCTATATTAAATAATGGGATTTTTAAAATATTGTCTTGCAAGGTTTGCTGTTATTTCACATGATGGTCATGTTTCCTCCAATCATTCATTTTTCTACTAATCCATTCATTCAACAAGCTCCTATTGGGTGTCTCTTTTATGTCAGGCAATGTAGTAGGTACTGAAACTCTGAAGATGGAAGATGATAAGTGTACTGTAGCTCAGTGTGTGCATACACAGAAGGAGCTCACTAAATACTTCATTGAAAAATACAGGGTTTCTTGACCTTGACACTATGACATGTGGGGCTGGATACTTCTTTGTTGTGAGAGATGTTTTGTATATTGGAGGATGTTTAGCATCATCTCTGGTCTCTCTACTCACTAAATGCCAGTAGCAGACACCCCCCCACACACACTCGTCCCAATTGTGACATGTAAAAATGTCCCCAGACATGGCCAGCTGTCCCCTGGGCAGGAGGTGTGGCATAAAAAGCCAGTTGAGAACCACTGCATTAACTTTTTAAAGACTAAGTAAAAATAGTGCAGTGTTAAACACTTCTCAACGGCAAGTTATATTATAACAAAATTCAGATGTGGGAAATACAACCACAAAAAGAGGTCTTTGTATCAAGAAATACACTTTTATCTAAAAAGGTTGTTTCAAATGAATTTGGGGAAATAATTTTGGAGATGTAGAATTTTTTTGAGCATACTTTAAAAAAAAAGAAAATTTCTCAGGAAAGAAATCCTATTTAACCTATGACCCTAAATGTGTTTGCCTAAGAAATTTCTTTTAAAAAATTAGTACTTATCAATAGCCTATAAATCACTGAGCCATTAAACACACTTTGAGAAATTCCATGCTCTATTTTTAGTATTAAACTATTACCAGTTGATGTAATATAGGCATTGCTATCCCATTATCTACTCCTGATAAGATAATTGCCTTAAGAATATCATTGATGTTAGTCAGGACCCCTGGTAACTAGGAAGGAGGAACAAGGGTTGAGGTCAGTGGTCTCAAGATTTAGCATGTATCAAAATCACCCAGAGGGGCTTGTGAAAACACAGATATCTGATTTAGTAGATCAGATGGGCCTTGGTTCTTGGGTAATGCTGATGTTGTTCTTCCAGAGATTCCACATTGAGAACCACCACATAGTATAATGAGAGCATCAGACCAAGTTACAGTTTCTATTTAGAGGAAAATCCTTTCTTGGTCTTTTGATGTGGCTGTCTATGACTGCTGTCTGTTTCAGAAAGCCAGGGAGTGGGGACCATAGAGAGAGCACAAGCCTTTACATCAGGAATGACATTAAGTAGCCTATAGACAAATGTTGGTGACACTTTTCTATGCCGTTGCCATTGCACACTGAATATCTCTCAGTAATGGGAGGTTCACCTCATTTAGATGTGCAGAGCATTGTATAAAGGGCTAAACGAATTATACGTGTCTCAGACAGCTCCACTGCCCTCAATGAATCTATAAGACAGTTGAAAGCCACCTAAGAGTACAAAGCAGCATATTGAAAAGGCAAAATAGTGGAACAGAAAATTAAGAAAACAGGGGCAAATGAAAGAACATCATTAATACTTCACATAAATTGTTTCATTTGGTTGATAAACACACACAAAAGCAACCCACGAAACAGGTATGCATATTTCTGTTTTCCTGTTAAAAAAAAATTGAGACCCAGAGCCTAAGTGATATGCTCTAGGTGGCTGGCTGTGGTAGGCAGCAGAGCAGGGAGGGACTCAAACCCACGTGTATTTAACCCAAAGCACAATGCTGTTTCCTCCTGTTCACAGGAAGGCTTTCTGCATTCATTTTTCATGGGCTGTTTCCCCTTCCTCAGCTATATATTTTTTTTACCTATTTTATCAACCAGGCTTCTTTGTTTTCACTTAGTAAATAAAAATGTGTAAAAGTCAGTGGGCTAGCATATTGGAACTAAATATATCTATACTAGAACTTGACTGCACCAACTTCAAGATTCAAATAATAAAGTTTGCAAATATAGAGTTAACCCAAAAGAATAAGAAGATAACTCTGGTTTATTCTTTAAAAAATATTTTTTAGTTTAATATACTCTTTCTCTGATACAGTGAATCCAAATGATTTTAGCATACCATATGTTGTCATTCCAAATCATATAGATTCATGGAAACAATAGGAGAAAAAAACCAAATCAGTATAGATAGTACTAAATGACATAGTGAGAAATAATTATAAAAGGAATAGGAATTTTAGAGCTTGAAAAGAAATGAGAGAGAATTAATATTTTGCCCATGTTAAGAGTTTGTGAAGAGTATGGAGATTCCTTTAAAATTAAGAATAGAACTAGCATATGACCAGCGATTCCACTACTAGGTGTTTATCTGAAGAATATGAAAATACTAAATCAAAAACACATATGCACCCTACTTTCATTGCAGCATTATTTATAATAACCAAGATATGGAAGCAACCCAAGTGTCTATCAATAGATGAATAGATAAAAAAGACATAGTATATTTATATAATGGATACTATTTAGCCATAAAAAAGAATGAATTCTTGCCATCATGACAATGTGGATAAAACTTGTGAGAATTACACTAATTGAAATAAGTCAGATGGAGAAAGACAAATATTATATGATTTCAGTCATTTGTGGAATCTTTTTTTAAAAAAAAGCATAACAAATGAATAAAACAGAACAAAAACAGACTCATAGATGCAGAAAACAGAAGAATGGTTACCAGAGGGGAGGGAAGGGGATTGGGAAATGGGCAAAATGGGTGAAGGGGCTCCCCTGAATGGTGATGGATGGTACCTACACTAGTGATAATCACTTGTTAGCGTATGAAGATGTCAAACTATAAAGTTGTACACCTGAAAATTATGTAATAATGTTTGTGGCTGTTTTATGGCAATAATTAAATAAATTTTCATAGTTAGAAGAGTCAGAATAAAGATGTGCCTAATATGGAAGCCTTTTTCCTAGTCGGAAGATTCTTGTGTCCTGAGAATTCATAAAGACTCTTCCAGCACATTGGTTCTCATATGTTAAGTGCATCACAATTACCTGATAGACTTGTTAAAACTCTTGGTAGAGTTCACCCCCAGAATTTCTGAATCAATAGGTCCAGGTTGGGTCAAGGATTTGCATTTTGAACAAGTTCTGAGGTATGGCCGGTGCTGCTAGTCTGGGGATGTTGAGAACTACAACACTAGCAATGCCAGCTCCTTTTGCCTTGTTCTCCTACATCACTCTCTAATCTCTACACTTTCCAGATCAGAAATCCTGTCAGAGTCTACTCTTCACATAATTCATCCCTTCTAATTTTGCCTTCTGCTCTCTCTCTCCACCAAAGCCAGGCAACCACTTGTATTTTCTAGTTTTCACAGAAGCATGATAAAGTGAAAAGAGAACTAGATTGGGAGTTGGGTGGCTAGTTTTTGCCTTGGATCTGCCACTACTTATCTTGGGCATCAGTTACTTCACACTGAAATTGAGAGATTAAGACTCATTGATCCCTTAGGTATACTTCAGCCCTAAATTCTATATTGGACTTTCTCTTTTGCTCCAATAGAATCTATTCCTCAGTGGGCATGAGAAAATTCTTAAATATTTTCAACAGCATGTGGAGATGTTTGCAGGCATTTGCATTCCTGTCCTATGTCTGAGGAGAGCTCCACCTCACCATGATGCAGAGGCTCCAGCGTTGCTCTGGGAGTCAGAGCCCTTAATTCTGTATTCCATCAACCTTCTCTGAATCTCAACTTCCTCATCTAAAACTGTATGGGTATGTACTTGATAATTTTGCAGTCCCCTTTATCTATACTGCATAGATAAAGATTTATATAATAACTTTAGTCATATCCTCTGCTTCCCCTCCAAATAACACTTGCCTATTATATATCCAGTTGGTAAATGATTTCTATTAAGGTGTGAGAAATGACAAAGTTAAATGTCATACTACTAAGGATATTTCATCAGTGAACAATTTCTTAATCAAGAGAATAAATGTGTCATCTTCTCATTTCAGATATTAATGATTCCTTGGGTTGTGTTGATATTATTTTTGGATAATTCTTTCTCCCATTTCCCGTAAGCAACAGAACATACCACCTTCTCTGCACAGGGATATACCAAGTCCTACTATCTAAATAATGGAGCCTGGATGAAGGCCATCCATGTCCTCTATTCTCCAATCTACTTCTTCTGATCATGGTGAAAAAGGAGTTAAAATAAATCCATTTCAGTTCTTGTTAGGAGCTGCGGGGGAATATCTGTACTACCTTTGTTCTCTTAGTAAGTTAGGGACTTCAGGGTGGACTGAGTAAAAAAGGAAACCTAAAAACTAAAATGTCATTTTTAATATTCATCATTTTAAATATTGGTCCATGACCACTTGAGAAACATGGTTCCTCTTGTCTAGAAAACAAGCCAGAAGGTCCCTACTCTAAGTAGGATAAGTAGGACTAAGTAGGGTCACCCTCATCACAATGATGTGAGTACATTTCTGTTACTATGGACTTGTCTTAGCGAGTGCCAATAAAGGATCACACCTTTATCCTTCAGGGTAGCAGGAGAAGCAGCAGAAGGCCATGGAAAGAGCACTGGCTTGGATGTGAGGAAACCTAGAAACCCAGGGTTTAGATTGGTGCATGCATAAGATGTCTTTTTAAAAAAATATCTTGAGATTGCATTTTATCCTCCAATTAAATAGGAACTAATGGGGGCAGCCTGGGTGGCTCGATGGTTTAGCGCCTCCTTCAGCCCAGGGGCTGATCCTGGGGACCTGGGATTGAGTCCCATGTCGGGCTCCCTGCATGGAGTCTGCTTCTCCTTCTGCCTGTGTTTCTGCCTCTCTCTCTCTCTTTCTCTCTGTATCTCTCATGAATAAATAAATTTTAAAAAATAGGAACTGATAAAATAGAAGTTGAGCTCAGACAAGAGCGTGGCTCTTTGAGCCCATGGAAGTAACCTTGGAGATTTCCACATAAGTTATTACAAGAGAGCAATGAGGCTAAAAACATTCAAGGTGGATATACTGACACTTGTGTATGTGTATGGCGGGGTGGGGGGAGAAGAAATCAGCAAGGCTCATTGACACTGAGAACACAAAGTAAAAAATGAGTCAAAGAGAGTCAAAGACAAGATCTTCAAGTAGTTAAAGAAACTCTTCCACTGATAATGGGAGACAGGGGGAAGTAAAGACAAAAGAACTGGAAACATCCATCTAGTTCCCAGTAGTCACTCACTCCTTTCTTCAAAATGCCCTTCATGTTTGCATTTACAAGCGATCTTTGGTCTTACGGGCATATTGGGTTCCAGAGAACTTACAATCTTCCTTAGAACGGGACAAGAGAAGGGAGAGTGGGAGAAACTTGAATGGACTGAGTTTGAATCTTGAATTTGACTAGGAACCTAGATTTTTATTTTTTTTTATTTTATTTTTTTAATTTTTATTTATTTATGATAGTCACACAGAGAGAGCGAGAGAGGCAGAGACACAGGCAGAGGGAGAAACAGGCTCCATGCACCGGGAGCCCGATATGGGATTCGATCCCGGGTCTCCAGGATCGCGCCCTGGGCCAAAGGCAGGCGCTAAACCGCTGCGCCACCCAGGGATCCCAGGAACCTAGATTTTTAAATTAGAAGTATAGAACGACCATCAAGTGAAAAGATTAAGAATTTTCCCTCAGTAGAACTGATGGGTGTGCACACACATTTATCTGGTGGAAGAATTCCAGAGCTAAACTGATTTTAGATCTAGAGAAAAAGATGAAGAGAGTCCTGCATATTACAATTATGATTTTTACAACTTGACCAAGCAGTACAAATACCTGAGTGCCCTACTTACATACCCTTTTCCTTTATTTTTTCTTTTTATCCATATTACTTCATTTTTTACAATTTTTAACTTTGAGTATAGTTCACGCATAATGTTACATTAGTTTCAGGTATACAATATAGTGATTCAGCTTCTCTATACATTATGCTATGCTCACCACAAGTGTAGCTACCATCTGTCCCCATAAAACACAATTACGATACCATTGACTATATTCCCTATGTTGTGTCTTTTATCCCCATGACTTATTCATTCCATAGCTGGAAGCCTGTATTTCCCACTCCCCTTCATCTATTTTGTCCATCCTCCACCCACTTCCCTCAGTTTGTTTTCTGTAGTTATATGTCTGATTCTGCTTTTTGTCTGTTTATTCATGTGTTTTATTTTTTAGATTACATGTGTGAGTGAAATTTTATGTTATTAATTTTTCTCACTATAATTTATTTCACTTAAAATAATACCCTCCAGATCTGCCCATGTTGTCACCAGTGGCAGATCTTATCCTTTTAATGGCTGCATAATATTCCTGTTTGTGTACCACACCTTCTTTATCCACTCATCTATTGATAGGCCTTTGGGTTGCTTCCATATCTTAGCTATATTACATGAGCCTTTTCATTTTTTTCTGTTAATCAATGAATTCTGGCAAGTGTTCTCCCTCAAAGTCCCAAAATAGTAGAGACTAAAGTTTTGAAAAATGATTTCATTTATAGAATAAGCATGAAGGGCAGTACATAGTTTGCTTTCTTTCTCTGTATTTTTTTTTTTTTTAGCTCAACTGGGTCCAAAATACTCATATGAAATGTACTGCAACCAACACTCTACCATTTTTCTTACGGTTTGGGTTACATCTTCCCGGAAGGGAGTCCCTCGTGCACTCTTTGGACAAAGAAGGATGGCTGCTGCTTAATCCTTTTATTCAAATTCCAGAGAAGACTTAGCACAGTAAATTCTAAACTCAATTTGGCTGATTAAGAATAGACTGGGAGAAAAAGTTCTGCAAAAGTATGTGTCAAGAAAATGTTCTTGAGACATCCTTTTTCTTCCAAATATCTAGAAATTTGGGTTGATTTTTGTCACCTTAATACAAGATTTCTCAACATTAGCATTATTGACATTAGGGGTTGAATAAATTTTTATTCAGATGGGTATGCATTATAGGATGTATCACACCTCCTACCCCAGATGAGATAACCATAAGTGACTCCAGGCATTGGCAAATATCTCCTAGGGGGTAAAACCACTCCCAGTTGAGAGCCACTGATTTAACACCTTCAAACTAATTTCTTTAGACAAGATGACTCATTTGATTGACAACAATACCACCCATAGATAGATATCTGCATGCAATATTATATTTTGTAACTTTACGGAAACATTATGCATATGTGTAATATAAGCATGATGAATATTTTCCTTTTCACATGGCTCCTGCCATCCAACCAACAAAATGTAATATTGTCTCGATTGTGGATTATTGAGCAATTGAGAGCAAAACAACGATAAAGATAAAAATTATTAGATGACCCATAAACCTATATTAGAATAAATAAGAACTGAAATAACCAGTAATTCTGTTTCTACAGCCAGACCATTTTTGTATTTTATCTCCCTTTTAAGGAGCTATTTTTCATTCATAGCACTGTTGTAAATTATGCACAGCAGACTTCTTCATTTAATAGGTTCAGGTCAGAGAGTGATTGTATTTCAGCAGTTGGTATTCAGGGATTTTGTAATTTATGAGGTTTATTAATTTAGCAGATTATTTGCTTAAGATGCCACTATCCCTTCATAAAGCATTCACTGTGAGAATTTCTGGTCAGCTTAGCATTTTCAAGAGAAGCTTCAGTATTGAGAACATTCTCATATTCCTGAAAATTATATAAATTCTATAAAATTTAGCCCACAGTACGTGACTAGAAAGGATGTAAAAGAACTGTTTGCTTCTTTTGTGATAGTGCAAGGAGGTGGGAGGCTGTAAGTTAAGGGCTGAGAGGCAGTGCCTTGTTCCCATGGAAGATTCAACAGAAAAGGAAAATATGAAACCCAACTAAATGCCCACATAGGAAGTGCTTACAGAATTAGGGCCCCTAAAGAGGGCACTCCCTGGCATTTCCAGGAGGATGCTGAATTGGTCTACTGCTTCCTCAATCACATTACAGAACAGGCAAGAACAGAAAAAGCAGGGAGGTCCTTTTGCTGATGCTCAAAGGGATAAGAAGTACTCAGATCATTGGCAGGGGCCTACTTGTCCTCCAGACTCCAAAGCTGACTGTGGGCTCCGCTCAGTGTCCAAATGGATGTCTAGTGGATGTCTTAGGTGCAATCATCTCCTGGGTTGGTGGCGGGAGGAGTGGCACTTCTCAGAGGATAGACATGTTAGAGAATGTTCTGCTATGGAGAAGGAACCTTGCCTAGATAATTAGAAGTCAATCAATTGGACTAAAATGAATCAGATATTTTTCCTTCAAAACAGGCTCCCCATACTCTACATGGAAACAAGCCCATGCCTTCATTTCAGTCGTTTCCTCACTCACGAGATTCTTTTCAAGAATCTTCCTCCTGGTGTCAGTGGTGGTCTCCCTGCAGTGCTTGAAATGCTCCCAGCATTTCCTCACCTCCATATGGTGCTCATATCTTTTCCCTCACATAGAATTTCTTCCCATTCATCTCGATCTGCATGTTACCATCCTTGAAGCTCTGGCTCAAGACTCAGCTAGTACTGAATCCTTATATGAACTCCATCCTCCACACCTACCTTGAAATAGTATCATTAATCTCCAAACATTTATCGTCCTTGGTGCCAGAACCAGTCATTTGTCATTGCCATTCACTGTTTGTATATTTTAATATTTTAGATGTGTATGTTTTATGTTCTGAGTCATAGAAGATAGTCTCTTAAGTAGAGAGACTTTTAAACTTCATATATCTTTTACATGTGGTTGGTATTTTGAAAATACTTAAGTAATATTCATTGGGAAAGAGGTGGTTCCTTTTTGTTGCTTATATAATCTGACATTCATGCATTCCTCCCCTTTTTTGGTGAAACCTCCTCCCAATTCCAAGCATCTTGCTACCTGTATACCATGATCCTAGCTGGCTCTATATTTCCAATTTCCCCCACAACATCAAAAATCTAATTGTTCCCTGGTAGTTTAGTGGGTTAGAGAGATTAATTCCTGCCTGTGAGTGAGCCAGAGTATTAAAGCCAAGTTAACATGGATTTTTTTGTGCAGAGCATGTGTAGGGGTCTGTGTGTGTGTGTGTGTGTGTGTGTGTGTGTATGTGTGTGTTGGAGGAAGGGATAAAGAGGCTCTTTCAACATTCTCAGATGATGCCCCCAGTTGCTGCCTATTATATGGAGAGGAGTTGCTTACAGCTCTAGTCCTCAGGTAAATGAGGAGATGATACAAGCTAATAAGTACAATGCAAATGATTCAAATCCACATATATAGAGCATCTAGAAGAATAGATGATATGTAATTATCCTCAATGAGACTTAAAACATCCAGTTTTAAAGTTCACTTTGCTATCCCAGTCCTTGCATGTCAATGCACTGTTTCTCTTCTATATGCATTGAATTGGGGTCAAAATCCCTTGCAGACGAGGCCTGGAAATCTACAAGGAGATCCTTTGTTCTTATAAAATTAAGCTAAATTCACTATTTCAGTGTGATAACATTGAAATTTAATATTAATTCCATACCGTGTAGGGCTTTCATTTCCAACTTTACATAACAGAGAATGATTATACGTACCTTCCCTAGTCACTTTTTTCTCTTTCTGTATAGTTATTTTAAATGTTCACTGGTTTTCTTGAAACTTAGCAATCAGATAAAACTGTCTTGATTGATGTTACAGAATCATGGATTTCCCACCAAACCAAAGGAAGCCTTCCTCATTATCTCTGGTCTCTTCAGCTCGGCCATGCTCATCTTCAGGTAAATGTACTTATTCCCTTATCTTCTCAAATCAGCTATCCACTTTTCTCCAGCCAAGCTTGGCTGTAAATTGACAAGATCTCCAGTTGTCTTTGTGATTTCCCTGCAGAGTGCAGCTGGGTCCCTTTCAGTTTAAAAGAAACAGGTGTGGGGGTAACTCTGCTCAACCTTTAAAAAATTGCTGTCATAAAAGACAGAGATGGAGTGGTGACTTAAATCTGTGTGTGTGTGTGTGTGTGTGTGTGTGTGTGTGTGTCTTGAATGGCAGAAGCATCGTACTCTTATGGAATAAGAAACATATGGCACATAAAATAGGTTAATAACAAAGCATCAGACATACTGGCTGCTTACATTTTTCCTTCTTTTTTGACCAAAAAGAAACTTTGATATATAAGCTTATAGCTTTCAGAAGCCCTAAATATGATTAGAAAAATTAGAAACAGTGAGGTCGGAAGGGAGTATTGGCTTTGATTCCTTCCAAATTTGGTAAACACCAGAAGAGATCTGACATAATAGAAGGAGTAATGAAGTAGACATTAAACAGCTTGGGGTCTAGTCCCCTCAGACATTAACTGGCTGAGAGATCTTTGACAGGTCATGGGAGCTCCCTAGACCTCAGGATTCTCATCAATAAAAGTAGGAAATTGAATTAGAAAATCTCCAAGTTACATTCTACCTCTAAAATTCAAGAGTTCAAGTTGATATTTGGACCTATTTTATTTTTATTGGTGCATATTTGATGCAGCTTTTTGTTTCTCATCGAGAAATGAGAGAAATTTGGGAATAGAAAGATTAAAAATTTTAGACTTAAGGCCAGGGATCCTAATGAGAAAGTTGTGATATGATGAGAAAGCACCTACTTATCAATGTTCTACTCTTCAACATGAGTGTATATAAAGGTAACTTTGTCTTAAATATCCTCTAATCCTCTTATTATTTTTTTAAAGATTTTATTTATTTATTCATGAGAGACACACACACACAGAGAGAGAGAGAGAGAGAGAAAAGCAAAGACACAGGCAGAGGGAGAAGCAGGCCCCATACAGGGAGCCTGATGTGGGACTCGATCCCGGGACTCCAGGATCACACCCTGGGCTGAAGGCAGGCGCTAAACCGCTGAGCCACCTAGAGATCCTCTAATCCTCTTATTATTACTACTTAACAAATCAATCTTTTTATTATTGCTCATCTTTTGACAGGTTTACTGGTATTTGGCTGGTCTAGCCTGGGCTCTGCTGGTGGCTCTGCTTTAGGTCACTGATATTTGGGTGAGTTAGGGTGACTTTGCTACATATGCTTCTTGTGCTTCTTATGCCAAAGAATCCAGCCAAAGCATGTTCTTCTCATGGTGGTGGTAGAAGCTCAAGAGTAATTCCCTTAATTTATAGATGAGAATTTTGAAAGTCAGAGAGGCTAAGTAATAATAAAACTCATCTCAAAATCAGTAAGGAGAAAAAGGAAGGGGGATTATTCATTAGCTTACATAATTTGAAAATCCAACTGGAGAGTATGGCTTCAAGGCACAGCTGAATTTACTGGTTCAAATGATGTTCTTGTGTCTGTTTCTCTCCATCTTTTGGCCCTGCTTTCCTCCATATTGATTTGTTCTCAAGCAAACTTGTTTCATGTGGCAGCAAGACAGCCGCCAGCATGGGCCTTGAGTGTTCATGGTACAGAAGATAAATATGCTACCCCATTGTCCATATAACATCTGCAACCATTTGAATTAGCTTAGCTATAAACAAGAACTTGCAATGGACACCCATGTGTCCCTGAGGTGAGAGAAGTGAGCCATTTGATGGCAGCGTGGGGAGGGGGATACAATCCCAAAAAGGGAAAATATGCTAACTTGACAAAAGCCTACAGGTGTCTACTGAAGTGTTTACCTGAAAACTTACAACAAAGCAGAGCCAGGACTGAACCATGTATTTCCTCAGTCCTTCACCAATACTCTTCAGTATATCTCATGTGAATTAGTGGTGTCTCTTCTGCACTGTCTCAACAGCATGGGAAGCTGGAATGCCTACTGAGTCAATGCCAATTGCAAGACTTGTAGGCAGAAATGACACCAGGACATAGTCATCTCAAGTCTCTGGATTCTGGAAAGATCTTGTTTAATCTCTGATAATTCATTATATCAAGCCGGATCAGACAGCCTGGCCAGCTGACTCTATGGCCTAATGTCTGATATAAGTGGCTTCTGGTCCTGGTAAAACTGACCTGACTTACATATAATCCCTCTATGCAACTGAGGGGAAAAAAAGTCACAACATTTATTTTTTGTGTGTGACTATAACTTACTCCACTACTATGTTTTATTCATCTGCTTTGGAACAGAAACCATGGTCTCTATTAAAGACTTTCTAGGGACACCTGGGTGGCTCAGCAGTTGAGCGTCTGTCTTTGGCT
Source organism: Canis lupus baileyi (assembly GCF_048164855.1). Taxonomy (NCBI): domain Eukaryota; kingdom Metazoa; phylum Chordata; class Mammalia; order Carnivora; family Canidae; genus Canis; species Canis lupus. The sequence goes on from NC_132848.1 coordinate 61,567,047, forward strand.
CAGGACATGATCCTGGTTCCGGGATCGAGTCCCACTTTGGGCTCCCCACAGGGAGCCTGCTTCTCCTTCTGCCTATATGTCTCTTCCTCTCTCTCTGTGTATCTCATGAATAAATAAATAAAATCTCAAAAAAAAAGAGACTTTCTAATAGAAAGTGATTAGTCATACATGAGTTTCTTGGGGCTGCTCTAACCAAGCATCACAAACTAGGAGGCTTTAAAACAACACACACCTGTTGTCTTGGAGTTCTAGAAGCTAGACGTCTGAAATCAAGGTGTGGGCATAGCCATGCTCCCTCTGAAGCCTGTAGGGGAGAATCCTTCCTTGCCTCTCCATAACTTTGGGGGGTTTATCCACAATCTTCACATTCATTGGCTTGCAGCTGCATCATTCCAACAAGTTTCCATTCTGACCTGGCTTTCTCCCCTAAGTCTCCGTGTCTGCACAGGGCTGTCTTCTCATAAGAACATCAGTCAGATTTCTCCTATAGGACCTCATCTTAACTAATTACATCTGCGGTGACTCTATTTCTAAAGAAGGCCACATTCTGAGAACTAGGGGTAAGGATCTAATATATCTTTTTTTTTTCGGGAAGACACAATTCAACCTCTAACAGTCCTTGATAGAATAAATGGTAGATACTAAAGAAGCTGCTGGCTGTTTGCCACTCCAGTTCATGGGCTCTTACTCTTCTAGACCCTGTCCTGCTCCTTCTCCTATGTCTTCATTCTCTTCCTTCCCTGTTAGAATTTCCAAAGCACTTCCAACCTGAGGAGACAGGTGATGTCTTATATTCAATTTCTGAGAATATTTTTCATACCTATTAATTTATCATACATTACACCAATCCATGAGGTAAATTAGGCAAAATTCATTATTCCTTTTCAGTGAGTGACAAGAGAGGGAGAGAAAGAGAAATATGAAATGATTTGCCTATAGTCACTCAGATAGTGAAGGTAGGATTAGAATTACAATTCCAAGTTTTAATACCTGAAATTCTTTCACTCTTTTACTGCTTCCAAATGTCAGAAAGACCCATGGATTTGGTGACTTTGAAACTGATCTCTTTCTGCAAGTGCCACAGTTTTCCTGGCCTGTTCTCTATCCAGCCATGCATGTTCTTCACCATACAAGGGTGATCCACTCCACTTCACACTAGTCCTGAGAAAACTTCCCTCAGGTACGTGGCCTGTTTCAACTGTGAAGTGGATTGTTCACTTGGAGGTCCCTTAAGTATGGTGAATCATCCTTTCCCACTTCCCCAAATTTCTGCTTGGTCTCAAATATTGCCTTCTCCGTTAATGGCCACACAGGTTCCCCATGGCAGAAACCAAGGGTTTCATTCCACTCCTCCTTCTATGCTCACATCTAACTCATTGCTAGGTCATTAAATTTGCCCCCAAATTCTCTCATATCTGCCTCTTCCTTACCAACCCAGTTACCACTGCTTTACTATAGTCCCTTGTCAGTTCTGCCCTGACTGTGGCTTTCCTTCTAGACTCTCTCTGTTCCAACACAACCTCCACACTCACTACTGCTAGGGGCATCTATCAAAATGACCAATTGAAAGGGGTACCTGGGTGGCTCAGTCAGTTAAGCATCTACCTTCAGCTCAGGTCATTATCCCAGGGTCCTGGGATCAAGCTCCATGTTGAGCTCCCTGTTCATTGGGGAGTCTGCTTCTCCCTCTCCCTTTACTGCTCCCCCGCCTGTGCTCTCTCTCTCAGGTAATTAAATAAAATCTTTAAATAAAAGAAAGCCCAATCCAGAGATCTTCAGTGGCTGTCAGAGCTGAACTATATAAAAAATACTGGTGGACAATGTATGGGAAACATGAGAGAAAATACGGGAGTAAATATGGTTAAGAAGGTAGTCACTTCACAAAACCTATACAAAGAGTCTCAAATTTCTAAGCTGCCTGAGAATATTAAATACTCAAAGAGGAGTTTGGGTAAATAAAAATGGTTGGTGACTTGGAGGAGAGGGGTTATATGGGAAAATCTGTACTAGTTCCTTAATTTTTCTCTAAGCCTAAAACTTTTCTAAAAAATAAAAATCTATTAATAAAAAAATAAAATGTATTGGGAATGGATTGTCATTGTTACAAATATTTATGAAAATAATATAAATAAAATGAGGCATAATTACTTTTACATATTACAGCTGCCCTGCATCCATGTTTAGGGTTAAGAGGACTGAAAGGAAGTCTATTTGCTCAATCATATTAAAACCTAACTTGCTGATATGCTGCCTTGCTCTAAATTGCGAGTTTCATAAGCACTAAAAATTGGCTGACCTACTTCACCATAGTAATTGAAAGGGATTATTACTGACAATTAGCAAGCAAGCAATAGTAATAGATAATTTACTTTCCAAATATTTTGCAAGCAAGCACATTTTTTTTTAAAAAAAAAGGGAAACACATTAGACAGTTGTTTCTTGGCAAATTACAAAGCATCTTTTATTTCTTGACAAATAATTCATACTGCAATATTTTTTACAGCCCGTAATTCTAATGTGGCTGTTACATTCATTATGTCTACAGACACTTCGTCAGGATAAGTATTCAGTACAATGCATGGGGACTTAGACACACAGCCCTTGTTATAGCTGATAGTCCCATGATCATGGCCTTAGCAAAACTCAGAGAAGAGGCCTTTTTATAGCCAGATTTTGCCCTTAGGGGAAAATGGGGTCATTTTCAATGTAAATGTTAAAATTCTTCCAGCCTCAGATGTTCTACCTTATCCCTTCCAAGACGTAAGTTTTTGTTTGTCCGTTTCACCTAGTGATAAATACAGTAAAGTTATGGCATACCTGGCTGTATATCTCTTCCACATAATGGAACAAAAATCACTATATCTTTAGCAAAGGCTAAGTAAAATAAGGAGGAAATGCTCTAATGATTTGGGATGTATTACTGAACAATAACTCAATTTATTTTTAGAAAATATATTTTGAACCTAAACTAATCCACGCTCATTATATGTCTCATCCATATGCCATTGGTTAGCACTAGAGTTTTCTCTAATTGTTAAGTTTGTAATAACAGCTTCCATGACTAGTTTTGTATCACTTTAGGATTAAGTTTAATGCTAGATACATATTAGGTACTCAAAAAGTGCTTGATATAACTTAGTCCTGAGTTTTCCTGCAGATACACCGCATTAATGGGTTCCCCAATGTCAATAAATCATTTTCTTTCCTATCCTCAGGAAAATACACTCCTTTCTGTATAGACAAGATGAAGGGAATTACAGTATTTGCAAATCAAAAACTTTGGAAGCAATATTTTGTCCTTCATTCTGATAATAATAAAAGAGCCTGGACTATTCTAAAGTTATTGATCTGCATGAATATGATTCTTTTTCGTGGAATAATATTCAAGAACTATTTTTTAAAAGATTTTATTTATTTATTCATGAGAGACATACAGAAAGAGGCGGAGACATAGGCAGAGGGAGAAGCAGGCTCCTCGGAGGGAGCCTGATGTGGGACTTGATCCCAGGACTCTGGGATCATGCTTTGAGACAAAGGCAAAGGCTCAACCATTGAGCCAATCAGGTGCCCCTACTCAAGAACTATTTTTCTCATGACTGAATGAAATAATTTCTGTCTAAATTCTCCTCTCAGAATCCAATGTGTTTTTTAGCTCACCCTTACTGCAGTGACTTAGGTCATAAGCCACCACATATGGTACTGTAGTTATAATTTGTGCATATTTCCCACCCACTAGATTCAACTTTCTATTTAGTAAGTGTTCAGTAGATATTTAATGAACTAATGACCTAGCTGACAGCAATTTACTTGCTCTCTCAACAGCATTTGGCACTATTGACATTCCGCCCTTCTTCAAATCAAACTATTGTCTTGGCTGATTTTTCTCTCACCGTCTAGCATAGCATTCCTTCATAGACTCCTTTAGGGATTTGTCCTGAATTCTCCTCTCTTTCTATTTCCTTGGTTAATATCATCCACTATTTTAGGCTTAAACACTATCCAAATGTTGAAAACTCCCCAAATTATATTTCTTTCCCACACCAACATTTAATCTTCTGAGCTCTGGGATTCATTCACTAAAAAAACAATTTTTGCATCTTCTCCATTTCAGGGATGACATAATAAAATATCACAGATGAGGCAGCTTAAGCAACAGGAATTTATATTTTGCAGGTCTGGAGGCCAAGGTGAGAAGTCTAACCAAGATCAAGGTGGTGGCTGAATTTCCTGATGAGGTCTATCTTTCTGACTTGCAAGATGGCTACCTTCTCACTGTATCCTTGTGTGGCAGAGAGAAAGAGAGGAAGCAAGCTCTCTGGGGTCTCTTCTTATAAAGCATTAATCTTAACATGAGGGCCCTACCCTCATGACACCTAATTACTTCCCCAAACCTTCATCTCCAAATACCATCACAACTGAGAATTAAGGCCTCAACATATATTTTTGGAGGGAAACCATTCAGACTACAGCAGCAGTACTAAGTAACCATATCACACATATAGTAGTCAACAAAACTGATAAGGAATTCTTTCTTATGGAATTTATATTCTAGTTGTGGAAATCAGTGGGGAAAAAGTAATAATAGTAATTTCATATTTTCGTAAATGCTTGAGGAAAAGAGGCAAATAATGTGACTAATTGGGGCCAGGGGTTTGAAGGGAATTAGAAGCAGTGTCTTTCCAGGGAGGTAAACATCTGAATCTTAGATATGAATAATAGGAAGGAATAAGCTAAAGTCTAGAGCAATAGTTTTCTGAGTACAATAATCCTATGTTGGCTAATTTAAGAAACAGAAATAATTTTATAACTAAGACTATAACTGGTGCCTTTAGTTGGCCACCTCAAACACATCTCATGAGTATAATCTTTAAAACAGATTCTAGATCACCCCCAAAAAATAAGCCTCTTTTCTGATCTTCCCTATCTCAATAAATGATTCTCCATGCATCTAGTTGATTAAACAAGGCACCCAGAAGTTATTTCTGTTACCTCTCTCTCTCATTCCCAAGATGCAATCCTTCTCTAAGACCTGTCTCTGAAACACACCTGTTCACTTTTACCCCTCCTACAATGACATCAGTACATGTCACCATGAGTTTTCCATGGGAACTGTTGCAATGACCTACTAACCATTCTCATTGTTTCCATTCTTGGCCTTCTTCAAGCCCATTTCATACAACACTGAGGGGGTGATCACATTAAAGTATAAAATGTTTGGTGATGCTATTGTAATCAAAACAGACATCAGCATAAGGATAGACATATAGATAAATGGAATTAAATTGAAAGTCCAGAAATAAACCCATAAGTTTGTGCTCAATTGATGTTTGACAACAGTTCCAAGAAAATTCAATGAAAAAGAAAAACATTTTCAACAAATGATGCTGAGACAAATGAATATTCACGTGTGAAAGAATGAAAGTCTGGACCAATTCCTTATGCCATACACAAAATTTAACTTAAACTTTGTTAGGTGAGAGCTAAGTGTAAGCACTAAAATTATAGAACTCTTAGAAGAAAACAGAGGAAAAAATCTTCATGATCTGAGGGTAAGCAATGATTTCTTAGCTATGATAATAATAAGCATAAATGACAAAAGATAAAACAGATAAATTGAACTTTATGGAAATTAAAAGCTTTCACGTTGCAAATAATACCATCAAGAAAGTAAGAAGACAACCACAACTGGGAGAAAATAACTGCAAATTATATACATGATGATTAACTTGTCTTTAGAATACATAAAGTCTTCTCACACATAGTTATAAAAAGATGACCATATTTTAAAATGGGCAAAGGATTTGAACTGGTATTTCTCTAAAGAAGATGTACAAATGGATGATAGGCGCATGAAAAGATGTCAACATACTTAGTTATTAGAAAAATGCAAATCAAAACCACATGAGATATCATTTCATAATCGCTAGGATGTCTACAATAAAAAGATAATAGGGAAACCTGGGGGGCTCAGTGGTTGAGTGTCTGCCTTCCGCTCAGGGCATGATCCCCAGGATTGAGTCCCACATTGGGCTCTTTGCAGGGAGACTGCTTCTCCCTCTGCCTATGTCTCTCATGGAAAAAAAAAAAAAAAAAAAAAAAAAAACCTTTTAAAAATAAAAAAAAATAAAAAAGATAACAATATATGGGCAAGGGTGTGAAGAAACTAGGGCGCTCATACATGGCTGGTAGAAATGTAAAACTGGCTAGCCATTTTATAAAACAATTTGGCAGCTCCTCAAATTGTTAAATAGAGAGTTACCATATGACACAGCGATTTCACTCCTAGGTATATAGCCAGTAGAAATAAAAACATGTCTATATAAAAACTTGTACTTGAATGTTCATAGCAGTATTATTAATAATGTCTAAGAAGTAAACACAATTCAAAAGTCCATTTCTTTCTTTCTTTCTTTCTTTCTTTCTTTCTTTCTTTCTTTCTTTCTTTCAGAGGAGAGACAGAAGGAGGGGAGGGGCAGACAGAGAGAGAGAATCTTAAGCGAGCTCCACCTTCAATGTGGAGCCCAACAGGGGCTCAATTTCATAACCCCAAGATCATAACCTGAGCTGAAATCAAGAGTCAGAGGCTTAACCGACCGAACCATCCAGGGGTCCCAAAAGTCGACTAGTTTTTGAATAGATTATTAAAATGCACATTCATACAATAGATTAATACTTGCCAATTTGTCAATAAAAAGAATGAAGTAGCGATACTTGGATACATGGACGAACCTTGAGAACATTATGTTAAGTACAAGAAGCCTGTCACACAAGATCACAAAGTGAGTGATTCCACTTTGACAAGGACAATGGGAGTGACTGCTAATGCATATATGGAATCTTTCTGGGGAGACAAACATACTCTCAAAATAGATAGTGATGATGATTGTGCAATGTTGTGAATTTACCAAAAACTACTGACTTGTACACTTTAATTGTGTGAATTGGTATGTTTTGTGAATTCTATCTCAACAAAGCTGTTTAAGATTTTTCATTTGAAATTTGGCGGGGGGGAGGGGGGTGATAGACGCCCTATGTCTTGATAGGAACCTAGGTTGCATGGGTGAACCCATTTGTCAAAATTGTATAGTTAACATTTGTGCATTTCAGAATATACAAATTTTACCTAAAAGGTAAATAAAGTGATAATGAGGCAGGGATAGGGAATGGGTGAAAGTATAGGTAAAACAAAAATGACAGAATGTTTATAATTACTGAAGACAGATAATTTTACTATTTTGTTTTCTTTGTATATGTTAAATATTTTCCATAATAAATCATCTAAAAGTATATATCTATATATGTAAATATATACTTTTAGCCTAGAACTTTTTAAAGTCTTTCCTAACGGGGCCCTACATAAATTACCCCCCACCTAGCTCTGCTACGGTATCTCTTGCCCCCTCTCACAGCCTTGCTCTGCCTTCATCACCCGCCTTCTTTTACTTCCTCTCTGCTGACTTGGGAATACTCATCCTCGCTTTCTTTTCCTGGTTTCTCTCTTCATATTTTGGGCCTCAGTCTAAAAATTACTTCCTTGGAAGCATTCTACTACAAACTCTCTCTTATGTCTCCCCCCTCTTTTTCTTTTTTGTTTTTTGTTTCTTTTTTTCATAGAACATTATAATATGCAATTGTATATTTGTTTATGTTTTGTTTTCTCTCACTAGGCTTTAAATTCCATGGGGGCTGGGAGGTTTTTCTATTTTGATCTATACTGAATATGTTCTGCTGAGATTTCTGTCTGCCACATATTAGGAAACAATAAATATTTGTACATAGAAGTAAAGAATGAATAAATGAATACATTTGCAGACTGTTCACATTGTGTAGATTTTCTAGAAGCAGATTAGACTACGGATGAACTGAAATTTCAGACTGTATTTCCTTATTGTCTAATGTTTCAGTAAAACTTTCTCCATCAGCAACTTTCTACATTAAGACTCATTTCTCAGTTGTTGTGTTTCTTTTTTACAGTAATTTGAAACATTTTAGAGAGAACTTGAAGTTTCACGAAAATCCTCAGCTGTATTAAACAAGAATCATTTTTTTTCTGATGCTAGAGGGAAGTTGTAAAAAATATAACATGGCTATTGTTTTGTAGCTTAAATAACTCAAGTGAAGAAATATGAACACAGCTGCTGGCATTTAAAATCTATCAATAGGTAAATAAGACAAGAAAATAAGTAATGAATCTTGCTTTCATTTTTGATTGCCAAGAGTAAAATTAGGACTATTAAAAAAAAAGTTTGAACAAAATGCTGGAGTTTTGCTAATAAAAACCAATCTAGCACATAGATTTAAAATATGTTTAAAACAATGAATATAGTAAAAGATACCTGTTAAATACCTAGTTGCTACATTTTTTAACAGCCTATGAAAGTTCTGAACATTTGTCTTGGATGCACTCAATTTTTAGAAACATGGAATTAAATGGTTTACACTTTGGTAAACTATAATCTTTAATTTTCTTAACTAACATATATGTAATTTTATATAAGACATTTTAATACTTTAAAATATATATTGACTATATTGAGATGTTTTTATACAATGTTATATATTGTATATATATGGTATTTATATATAAAACATTTTAGTATTTTAAGTATATGTGTACACATATATAATATTAAAAGTGAAAGTTTTATTTATTTGTTTATTCATGAGAGACACATACACAGAGAGAGAGAGAGAGACAGAGACAGGGAGAGGGAGAAGCAGGTTTCATGCAGGGAGCCTGATGCAGGACTCGATCCTGGGTCTCCAGGATCACGCCCTGGGCCGAAGGCAGGCACTAAACTGCTGAGCCATCCAGGGATCCCTAAAAAGTATATATACATATACATACACATACACGCATACTTTAGATGAAGTAGCTACACTATACTATTTCAGGTCTTAAACTTTAATGTGTATACAACTCACCAGGGCATCTTATAAAATGCAGATTTAAAAAAAAATTTTTTTTGGGTTTCAGGAGTAGAATTTAGTCACTTACATATAACCCCCGGTGCTCATCACAACAAGTTCCTTCCTTAATTAATAACCATCACCCATTTAGCCTATGCCCCAACTCAGCTCCCCTCCAGCAACCCTCACTGTATTCCCTAGGGTTAAGAGTCTCTTTTATGGTTTGCCTCTCTCTTTTTTTGCTTTCCCCAAGCTCATCTATTTTGTTTCTAAAAATCCACATATGAGTGAAATTGTATGGTAGTTGTCTTTCTCTAATTTATGTCGCTTAGTATAATACACTCTAGCTCCATCCATGTCATTCCAAATGGCAAGATTTCATTCTTTTTATGGCTGAGTAATATATATATTATATATATATTATATATATATAATATCAGCCGATGGACATTTGGATGCCTTCCATAATTTGCTATTGTTGATAATGCTGCTATAAACATCAGGATGCATGTGTCCCTTCAAATTGGTATTTTTTAATCCTTTGGGTAAATATCTAGTAGTCTAATTTCTGGGTCATAGGATAGTTCCATTTTTAACTTTTGAGGAAACTTCATACTGTTTTCCAGAGTGGCTGTACCAGTTTACAACCCCACCAATAGTGCAAGAGGGTTCCCCTTTCTCTGCATCCTGTCTTGTTAATTTTAGCCATTCTGACAGGTGTGAGATAGTATTTCAATGTAGTTTTGATTTTTTCCAAAATCTTCAACAAAGTATGAAAGAATAAAATGCAGATTCTGGTTTAGTAGATCTTGAATAGGGTCTGAAATTCTGTATTTTCTAGTTAAGTTCCCAGGTAATGCCAATGCTGCCTGTCTTAAGCAGTAGTGCTCTATACATTGCTGAACTTTGTTAGCAGCAGAAAGAAGTTCCATTACTAAAATAGGTACATAGAAGATACTTTGGGGATCATTTAACACTGTCTTGCCTTTAGAAGATGAACATCTATGTTGTAGGATGGTTCTTCTCTTAAAGAGAAGACATTCTCTAAGGACATTCCAAACTGCATATTTTGTATTCCATTGTAATGTTTAATCTCTCTGGACCTGGAGGAGCAAATATTTTGGTATAGGCACATACACACGTTTAAGGAAATATAAGGCATAGACGACCAAAAGCCAACTGGGTCTTCATTAAAATATATCTTTTCTTTATGACATTTTTTAAACTTGGTTTTATCTTTATTTTAACAATTCTGTTCATATGATTATGTATAATCATATGCTATGTCAAATAATATTTTGTTATAAAAATATGAGTTAAGAAATCTTCATGAGGGCAGCCCCGGTGGCGCAGCAGTTGGTGCCACCTGCAGCCCAGGGCGTGATCCTGGAGACCCTGGATTGAGTCCCACGTGGGGCTCCCTGCATGGAGCCTGCTTCTCTCTCTGCCTCTCTCTCTCTGTATAAATAAATAAAATCTTAAAAAAAAAAAAAGAAATCTTCATGAGTATTTTACATAATAAGTCCGATAGAGAATCAGAGAAAGGGAAAAACCTATCAATTACTGGACATTATCCTAAAAGTCTTCTTTCAGGAGGTAGTTTTAGGCTAGGTTAGCAGCAACCAGGAGTAAAGCATAGGAAGGTGGGATGAATAAGACATGTCAGGTGAAGAATGAGTGGGATAACTTGGCTACAGTAAAGGGTTTGATAGAAGATTTTAAGAAAAAAGAAAGAAAATTATAGGGCACTTGGGTAGCTCAGTTGGTTAAGCATCTGCCTTGTGCTCAGGTCATGATCCCAGGGTCCTGGGATTAAGCTCCCCATAGGGCTCCCTGCTCAGTGGGGAGTCTGCTTCTCTCTCTCCCTCTGCCTCTCCTCCCTTCATGCTCTCTCTCTCTCTCAATAAATAAATAAATAATCTAAAAAAGAAAGAAGATCATAAAAATGAAATATAGTAAAATTAAAAAGGTAAAATTGATGTTCAGGAGTGGGGAGCTTGAAAGACTCAGAGTCATGGATTTTCCTCTTCTTTCAAAGGAAGTCACTGACGCTGTTTTATAAGTGAATGACTAGTGAAAGAAGAGCTGGTTAGGCTGGTAGAAGCAAGAGGGAGCTGCAGATGGAGAGCCCATGAGCCTGCCCTACAAGCTGAGAAGGTGCTGGCACAGACATGGGAGCGCTGAGAGAAGTGGAATTAGAGGAGGTGCATTTGGACAAAAAATTTAAACTTAGTCCAATAGACATGTTTCCAGCATCAAGTTCAATTAACTGCTTTTGTTTGAGTCTGTGAAAATGGGAGATAACTAAACCGAAATCTCAAAAACTTTACACACTAGAAAATAATGGGTATGCTGCCCTTGACTAGTCTTTTTTTTTTTTAAATTTTCAAAATGTTTAATGTTCTTTGTTAACCCAAAACACACAAACACAAACATACATACACAAATGCACACACAACACATGCACACACTATCTTCTCTCAATTTGTTCTTCTACTCTACTTCTCTTTAACTGTCCCGGGTATGGAAGGATCTGCACTTATTGCCTACTCTTCTTCTTGTCAATTTGCTCTTTAGATATATTTCAGACCAGTGTTTGCACTACCAGCCAGTTGGAATTTCTCTGAAAAATCATCTCTTAATTTTCAATGCAACAGCCTAAGAATTTTTTATTATGAAAAATTTCAGCCATACAGGCAACTAACAATATGATGCATTCTCTATCACTAATATTCAATAATTATCAAGATTTTGCCACATTTACTTCACTTATCCTTTCTTTTTTCTTTGCTGAGTTATATAAAAACAAATTGCAAACACCATGTCGTTTCACTGCTACACATTTCGGTACATTTTTCTAAATAAGTGTGGACATTTTTTTCTATCATTAGAATGTCATTATCACGTCTAATAGAATTAATAATTACTCTTTAATGTAACCTAATACTCAGTACTCTAATCAAACTCCACCCCCCATTATCTCAAAAATATCCTCTTATAATTGTTTTGTTTGAATCGAGATCCAAACAAGGTCCATACATTTCCTTGATATGTCCCTGAAGCCTCTGGTGGTCAAAAGCATTTCCCTTTTCTTCTGTTTTTTTCTTTTCCCCCTTCTCTGCCTATGATTTGTTAAAGAAACTGGATCAATTGATTTGAAGAATATCTCACAGTCTGGGTTTGTCCTTTTTCTTGTGATGTCATTTAATTTATTCTGTTTCCTTTTATATTTACTGAGCCTAGAGGTTACCCCTAGATGCTTGTTTAAATTCAAGTTCTGCATTTCACAATAAAGATAATTTATAGGTGGTGCTATGTGGTTCATATCAGGTGGCACCTAGAGTCTTAAGTCCCACTTTTAGTGTTGCTAAAATTGATCAATGAGTTCAAGTGCTGACCCCCTGATCTCTTCACCAACTTTACACCTAATGGTTCATCCATTAAAGGGTTTTGCCTGAATCACTTACTTTATTTGGAAAATAGCGATTTTTTCCAATTCTATAATCCTTTACAAACTTATGGAATTTGCTTATAAAAAGGAACTTTTCTGCCTTCATCAGTAGAACAATTGGACTAGCCTGCAAAGCAGTTTATACAAGAAAAGCAGAATAAATGCCTCTTTCCTTTCAATCGTCAGTCTTTAGAGTAAGGTATTGGTGCTTAGTTATTTTCAGTGGTATTCAAAAAGAGGTTGCCCCCATCCCTTCCCTTGGAGTTCTCTTTTTCCCCCCCACTTCTAAATATTTTATTTATTCACTTGAGAGACAGAGAGAGAACTAGCAGGGAGAGTGGCAGAGGGAGAAGCAGACTCTCTGCTGAGCACGAGCCTGAGGCAGGACTTGATCCCAGGACCTGGAGATAGAAGACCTGAGCCACCCAGGCATCTTGACCTCTCTCTCTTTTAAAAGATCATTTTAAATTCATAAGAAAGCATTTAAAGGTTTCAATGAATTGCAATAATTATTCTTTTTGATCCTCAAATCGTCTCATCTTTGGCCCATTGGAGGTCCCTCCTGTTGACCATTGGGTTCATTGACACATCATGGGATTTGATGAAGACTTTGGTTCCAATATGTAAGTTATCCCAGCCCATATTGTATAATTGCTCCCTCTGATCTGGAATTAGTTTTTTTCTATGAAGTGCTGGTCTCTTTCAGTGGAGACTCGTATTTAAATGCCACAAACTCATTGTTACTAGGGTTTTATCAATGGACAAAGTTAAGATGAACTTATTTTGGGGAAAATAATAATTAGGTTAAATTGCTCTTCCAATTCAAATGTAAATACAAATAAGAAAATAAAATATGATAGGATTTTAACTTAACTTCTTTGATTTTATATTTCTCTCTCTTTTCTTTTATACTGAAAATCTTGGGTCCTAACAGTAGTAACATAATTACTTATCTGCATTATCCTATCACATACATAAAATTATTTCAAAATAACAATGCTAATATTATCACTAATAGATTACTAAATTAAGATTAGCATTTCTGGGGATCCCTGGGTGGCTCAGCGGTTTAGCGCCTGCCGTTGGCCCAGGGCGTGATCCTGGAGTCCTGGGATCGAGTCCCACAGCAGGCTCCCTGCATGGAGCCTGCTTCTCCCTCTGCCTGTGTCTCTGCCTCTGTGTGTGTGTGTGTGTGTGTGTGTGTCTCTCGTGAATAAATAAATAAAATCTTAAAAAAAAAGATTAGCATTTCTTTGCATCTCTAATTGTCACAGGATATATTTCACAAAGAACATGCATTCTTCTAAAGTGACTTGAAATAACTATTTTGTGTGTGTGTGTGGTTTTGTCATCAATTGATATATTTAGTATAAATAATTTTGTTTTCTATTATCTCAGGATTTTTAAATTAATTTTTTGAGATGGCAAAACATTTGTTCCCCATATCAAAATTACATAACATAAAATATTTAGAAAGTCTTACCTTCATTTCTACTTCCTCTACCATATTTTCCCACTCCTTTCCAGATAAACATTTTTTTAAATTAACATTTGATTTTCCCTTCCTGGATTTACTTTTGCTAGAGTAGCAGGATAGTTTTAACAATGACAATCTCAGCACTACATCTTTTTTTTGTTGTTTGTACATATTATATTTCTGTACCTTATTACATTTTATCTTTATGTTCTATATATTGTTACATTCCTCCTGATTTTGTTGAAATTTTTTCTTACTACCGAGATCACTTTTTAAAAGATTTATTTTATTTTAGAGAGAGAAAGATGGAGAATGAGCACAAGTGAGAGGAGTAGAGGGAGAAGGAGAAAGAATCCCAAGCAGATCCCACATGGAACCTGATGCAGGGCTCAATCCAAGGACCCCTGAGATCATGACCTAAGCCAAAACCAAGGGAGGTGCTTAACTGACTGCACCACCTAAGCACCCTCTGCCCCAGGTCATTTTTAATATTATTTATCTTCCAAAGTGTAAGCAAACTTTAAAATTATAGCAATGTAGTGAGTACTGTCCCTAACTGAATGGAACAGAATCTAATACCTGTTCTTTGAGCTTTTACTGGTTATAATAGACCAATCACTTTTTTAGATAAGGCAATGCAGCAATGAAAAACAAACAAACAAACAAACAAAAACCAAAATCCTTGTAATTAAGGAGCTCACATTTTAGTTGGTAGGAATGAATAAGTTTGTAAATAAATATACAAAAATAAATACATAATATGACAGGCATAGCAGTTTCCCAGGGCTGTCATAACGTAGTGTCACAAATTAAATGACTTAAAACAACATATATTCTCTCCCAGTTCTAAGGACTAAAAGCCCCAGTTCAAGGTATGAACAAGGTCATGCTTTTTCTAAAGTCTCTAGGGAAGGATCCTTCCTCAACTCTTCTGGCTTCCCCTAGCCCCAGATATCCCTTGGCTGGTAACAATTTAACTCCAAGTTCTGGCTCCGTTTTTACAGGGCTTTCTCCCTGTGTGTCTAGGTCTTCCCATAGCCATCTTCATATAAGGACACCAGTTGTAATGGATCAGGAGCCCACTATACTCCAATATGACCTCACCTTAACTAATTACATCAGCAGCAAGACTATTTCCAATTAAGGTCACATTCTGAGGTACTGGAAATTAGACTTCAAAATGTCTTTTGGGGGGAGCAATTAAATCCGTAACACCAGGTTGATAAGTATTCCAAAGAAAAATAAGGAATATCAAGGGAGACTGAGTCAGATATCTTGTACTAACTACAATGGCTATACTGGAGGACGATGAGATATGATTAGATCCTGGATATATTTCTTAAGGTACATTTTTCATAGATAGGATGTGTTATCAAGATTATTCCATGTTTCTTGGTCTCAGCAAGTGGAATAATAGAGGTAGCATTTGCTGAGGCAAGAATAAAGAAGCACAAGTTTTCAGAGTAATCAAAATTTGGGTTTTGATTAATCTGAACGTAGCTGTTGGGCAACAAAGGGGGATGATGAATAATCAGCTCAATAATATAAATCTGCAGCCCAGAGAAGGGGCCTGGACTAGAAATACAAATTTGGAAGTTATCAGTGATAGATGATACTAAAAGCCATGAGGCGTATGGTGTAGAGAATGAGTACCGATTATGACTTGGCTCTGAGTAATACCAAAGTTTCACTATTGGAAAAATAAAGAGGCCCAACAAAGGGAACCTAGTCGTGGCTCTTGAGGTAGGAAAAGTTCCAAATCACCATTCTTCTGAGTCTCAAGTGACTAAGTATTTCAAGAAAAATTCTCTATGTCTGTGATGCTGGTAGATCAAATAAAAATGAGGATAGAAATGAACCATCAGATACAACAATGTGAAAGTCATTTATGATCTTGACAGGATTGGTAGATCAAAAACCTGACTATAGTAGGTTCACAAGGGAATGGAAAAATAAAATAATTGGACAGTGGATAGATGAGTCTCATGAGAAGAAATTCTGCTAAAAAATGAGGCAGTGAAAGAGAGAGGTAGACGGAATGACAGTTGGATTCAAATAAATCGCTTGTTTGATTACCTGTAAAGAGGAAAAAATTGATGACACAGGAGGCAGAGGGGACAATTGCAGGTGCAACTGAGGAGGCCTGAGGGGCCAGGATCTATTGAGGTATTGGCCTTAGTTGAATAGGAGCTATGACTCACATTACAGTTCCTCCCTAGTAATAGTAGGGAAACCAGAATATAAATGTAGATTTAGATGTAGGTAAATTTGCTGTTTGGGTGGTGGACACACATTCTGAGGTACTGGAACACACAATATGAATTGCTTCTATATTCTCAGAAAAATAAGAAGCAGAGTCATCAACTAAAAGTAAGTCTTCCAAATTAAGGCCAAGATGAAGACTTCAAAATACACAATTACTCACTTTATAATAGCACAATGAAGATTTATTTTCATCACTTATCACTTATTTTCTATACTCATTATGCACAAATCTATATTACAATATTTTTAAAGACTCTTTGGGATTTTTCACTATGAAAGTTTATTCTAAATTTCTTTAAGGAAACAAGGAAGGCATTGTAATGGGGATGATTTACTTTATCATATAAAATTTAAATGTCGCTTTTTGGGATTTAAAAAGGAAAATGCTCATTATAGATATGACGGGCTATAAGCCAAACTTTTATAAAACTTTGATAATGTCTGTAACCATAAAAGTGATCTATTTCAAAATAAAAGAGCCTCACTCATTTCTACTCATTTGGATAGAAATTACTAAAGTAACTGAATAAAGCAGGAGAAAAAAAGGAAGGAACAATGGGAAATATTGTTTCACTTGCTAAATTATTTAATAGAAATAAACAATTAAAATTATTTTTTTAAATCTCCTTTAAGGTAATATCTGTAGGAGATCCTGTTGGTGGATTAAGAGAGCAACTCACATTATATCCAAAAGAGATGATATTGGTTTTATTATTTTCTGTGACAAGAGTACAATCTAAACTATCAAAACAAAACTCTTGGCAGAAGCATATAAGCTTCAATGTTCTTATATAAAGCATTTGCTAAAAAATTTTTTTTCAAAGGAAAGTCTATGTTTAAAATTAATTTTTTGAAATTTGCATCCCTGTCTTTATTGACATTTGTAGGTCAAATTTTTGTTGATGACCTCTGTGTCCATACTAAGTGTGTGTTTGTATATGTGTGTGTGTGTGTATTTAAAATGAAGTAGGAGAATAGAAAGTAAAAATTTATTATTTGGAAAAAAATGTGATTTAACTTTGTCTGTTTGAAGAGAAAAAAAATAATGCCCAGATGTTATATAAATGAATATGACTTAAAACATATATAAGAGCAAGTCAGCCTAGAAAAGTCAACTCAGAAGTACCTGCCACAGGATAAGGGCTGTTGAATATCAATAGAGGAGGGTACGTAGAAATTAGCTGAAATAAAATCTTGGGTATGGCTTTCTCAACAACGTTTAAAATGTCTGACCATTCCTTTTTACTTAGATTTCATAGTACTCTTAATTCCTAAAGTTCATGCTTCCTCTCTTTCAATTTTTTTCCTTTGGCTTCTTTCACCTGCTCTCCTCCCTCTCCGGAAACAACCAGACTCAGTTACTGATTCTCTTCTTTGGCGAAAACAATTGGTCACTGGCACTGCTATATCAATCGTGGTGCTAAATACATATTGTTTAATCCTCACAATACCCCAAGAGGTAGCAACTATTATTATTGTCATCTGACCATGAGGAAACTGAAATCAAATTATTTGTCCAAGTAATTTAGCCAAACCTCTCTCAATGTTTCTCTATTTTTTTTGTTTTTAAAATATAACATTTTTTAAGTACAGAAGTAATTCACAAGTGTCCTATATTAGTCAAGGTGTTAAGGTTCTCCAGAGAAACAGAATCAATAGGATATATAAACATATACACACGTGTGTATGTATAATATATGTGTGTAATACATAAATATGCTTTATGTAAATATATGTGTGTGTATATGTTTGTTATAAAAATTGTTTTATGCTGCTGTGGAGGCTAAGCTCCCAATCAGCAGTCAATAAGCTAGAGAACCAGGAGAGCTGTTGTATAGTTCAAGTCCAAGGCTGAAAGCCTAAGAAACAGGAGGCCGATGGTGTAAGTTCAAGTCTGAGTCTGACTTTGGAGGCAGAAGACTGATGTCCCAGCTCTACGACAGTCAGGCAGAAAGACCACGTGCTCTTTTACTCAGGCTTTTTGCTCTATCAGGCCTTCCATGGATTGGACGAGGCCCACTTGCTGTAGGAAGGCAATCTGCCTGACTCAGTCTACTGATTCAAATGTGAAGGTCATACAGAAACACCCTCACAGTATACCCAGAATAATTTTTAGCCAAATATCTCAGTACCCCTTGGCCCAGTCAACTTGATGCATAAAATGAACCATCTCATGTTATTAAGTATTTAAAAACAATACAAAATATGAATTGGTAATTCCTCTTCTCCTATCATTTTTGCCATCATTTACTTGCTCCTATTACACTGGTCTGCATCCTGCATTTCAAATTTCTAAAGTCTGACCCAAATTGGAAGCTTTGCCCAGGTTCTCTCTGCCCAGAACAATTATTCTTTCTTTGCATTGCTTAAATTTTAACTCAAAAATCTCCTCCCACAAGTGACATACTTTCATCACCTTATTTATCTAAAGTAAGACTCAACCTGACCTACTGTTCTTAATCTGAGAAACTCCCAGTCACTCTTTATTTTGTTATCCTGTTCTAGTTTTTTTAATGAAACTTAATATCTGAAATTAGCTTATTTAGTATCTTATTTTATTTTTTATTTATCTTTCTCTTCAACTAGGATGTAAATACCACAAAAGGACTGAATCTAACTTGTCCATTACTTTATCTCCGAACCCAGACAAGTCCTTTGCACAGAGTAAATGTTTACTATATATTGAATGAATGAATGAATGAATGAATGGTAACTACCAGCATCTTCAGGTTCACACCCTCCAATTTCACATTTCAAGGAAAGAGAGCTTCTTTTTCCCCAACAATTCAGAATAAAACAATGGAGAGTAAGTCTGGTGGCTGCATTTGGGTCATTCAACCATCCTGTACCAATTGTTGTGTAGGAGGATAATTTTCCTAAAACAGCACTAATCACACTTTCCCACTCAACAGGCTTTAATAGCTTCCCTTTGCTTTCTGAATAGCTTACAGATTCAGGTTGATATTCAAGGCCCTAGATTATCAACAATTGATATTTTATTATCTCTAACCATGTCCCCCAAATACTCTAAACTCCCGCCAACTACATCAGTCACAATGATCTAAACCTCCTAGCTTTCCTATTCTTTTACATTTGTTATTTCTGCTTCCTAAAATAGAGACACTCTACTTCCCATCTCTGTTTCATTATAGATTAAGTTTCACTGCTACCACTTCCACTAAGGCTTCCCTGAACAACCTGAGCCAATAGAGCTTATGTTTCTCATCCAGATTCTAATGGTCTTTGCTTTATGCTCCTTTATTAGAATCTGGACATGCACTTTTGTGTTAAAAGGTTTTAACATGTGCATTCCTTTTCATTAGAAGAGTGTAAGCAAATTGAGAGAGTGAGGCAGACTGGTGTACTTGAAATAACACAGACTTTGACATAGCAGGAACAGTTTAATCATTCTGAAAAAATCCAAAGCATCCCAAAAATGGGAAGTTACAAAACATAATATTTCTCACAAGTTGCCTGTCTTGTGTTAGAATGCCTGACAAATGTTTTTTCTTCCTTTATTCTATTTTTAGCTTCATACTTTTATGTTTATTGACACAGATGCATGGCAAATATTTGCAGAAAAAAAATCAAATTAAAAGATAGCTTTGTGATTCCAATCTTTCACATAGGGTTCATTTCTACATTTTAATTTCAATGCAGGTGACCTCTCATTATCTCAGACTTCCCACATCCCATCCAGGATGCCATCTTGTCCTCTCTTCCCCTTTCTTTTGCCTTAGTTCTGTCCTTGCCTAGACTACTCTCCTTTTCTTAATACCTGTGAGTCCCTTTATCTGTCATCATCTCTATCTTCTTTATCTGCTAAATCTTTTCCTTTTATTTTTTAAAATATCTTTACCATCTCTCTCCTTATTTTTAATCCAGGACTACCATTCTAGTCCAGTCCTTAGCAGAATTGTGTGAAATCACTAGAGGAACTGCAGGAAACATTAGTATCGGCTCAAGCATTAGTACTACTTAAAGGACGGATGGATGGGTGCTGAATGGATGGTTGAATAAACAATAGATCCAAACTCTGATCTTGTGCATTAATTTCCAAAACTGAATTTGATATAGGGTGTTTCTAGCTATTTCAAAAAATGCAAGGACTATTTCAAAACAAAATTAATTTACTTAAATATGGAAGTATGTATCATTAAGCTCTTTTAAGATTAAGTTTGCCAGTGAGTGTGGTTTGAAATGTGAGTAGTTTAAAGTAAACCAACAGTGTTAGAATATTTCCTTCCAACTAAATTAGGAATTGCCTCTTGAAGAAGCTCATTATCAGCTGCTGGCAATCTGTTAAGGGATATGAAGATGGACCTCAACCGTGAGTCCAAACTCTCAAAGGGGATAAGAACATACACTTCATATTAAGAAATCAGTATGGAAAAAAAAATCAGTATGGAGTACACCTGAATCAGTATTCAGCACCTGAATCCAAATTTTTTTGAAAAATCATTCACTCCAAATGACTTAACTCCAAACTGTTCCCATAGTCTCTGCATTTTAAAACTTACTCAGCTGCAGTTTGGAGATCTCTCACATCTCATATTCCAATAAACAACTCTAGGCCACATTCCCTAAATTTGCTTTCTTCTTGTTCGGCAGCCAGCCTCCAAGATGGCCCTCAATGATCCCTGCCTGCCAGTCTCCACACTCTGGAGTGGTCCTCTCCCATATTAATCCAGGTTTGTGTGACTGATAGACTTCTCTGGAAGTGATAGTGTGCCACTTCCAAGATTAATTTACAAAAGACTGTTGCTTCTCTCTTGGGCTCTCTTTCATTCTCAACCCATACCTATGACCTCATAAAGTCTTACATAACCAGTTGACTAAGGAAGAAAAAAACTCAGGCTGATTTACATCCCACAAATTCTGCATGATATGCAGATAGTACACAGAAATGAATGGCTGCAGCACGCTCGCCTCACTCTGGGATGGCCCTCAAGCAGAGTGGTAAAGGGAAATCCTTTAAGGGGGAGAGAATTATACCTTATTGTACATTTTGCCTGGAAAGAGATGGCCAGGGGTATGGATATACATTGACTCATGGGCTGTGGCTAATGGTTTGGCTGGATGGCCAGGGACTTGGATGGAACATGATTAGAAAATTGGTGAGGAGGAGGTGGTCTGGGAAAGAGATAATGTGAATCGACTTCTCCAAATGGGCATAGAGTGTGAAGATATTTACATCCCGTGTGGACGCTCATCAAAAGGTGACTTCAGCAGAGAGGGATTTAATAATCAGGTAGATAAGATGCCCACAAAATATGGATGTCAAATAGCCTCCTTCTCCAGCCATCTGCCATTGTTCAATGGATTTGTGAACAAAGCAGCAAGGATGAAGGTTTTATGTGAGCTCAGCAAGGCCTTTCATTCATCAAGTCCAATTTGACTACAAGTATTCCTCAGTACCTGGTCAACCAATAGCAAATACCAACAAGAAACGCTGATGTGGCACTTCCTGGGGTTCAGGTAGTCAGCTACGTGGCATACAGTTGATCATTTTAAATTGCTTCCATAATGGAAGCGGCAACACTTATTCAGAAGGGCAGAACAGACAGTTACTCGGGATGTGGACTTACCTCCCCCACCTGCACATCTTTAGGCAAAACTACCAGAATGCCTTACTTACAATCATGGGATTCCACATAGTGTCTCCTCTGACCAAAGAAGTGATTTCACAGCAAATTAAATGTAGGAATGAAGCCATGCTGATGGAATTCACTGGTTGAGCACCTGATTTGATAGAATGGTGGAATAGCATGTTGAAACTCAGTTATGGTGTCGTTGGGTGGTAAGACCTTGTGGATTTGAAGGAATATTCTCTAGGATGTGGTTAAGCATCCAAGATATGGTCCTATGTGTCTCCTAGAGAGAATTCACAGGTCTAGGAATCAAGAGATGAAAATGAGAGTGTCTCCTCTCACTCCTACCCCTGGTGATCCTGTAGCAAGTTGTGCTTCCTGTTTCTACAGGTTCAGGTTTTGCTGCTCTAGAAGTCGTATTTTCAGAGAGAGGATAGTTTCAGCTGGGGACCTATGATGACTTCATTGAATGGGAAGTTGGGGCTGCTGCTTAGCCACTTTGAGTTTGCATGCTTGTGAATCAACAGGCAAAGGTGACAGGCTGGGGTCATAGATCCTATCGGTGGAAATAGGGATGTCACTACACACTGGAAATAGGGAAGAATATTTCTGGAACACAGATCTGCACAAATCCTTATGTCCTATGATTAGAATAAATGGAACAATATCACAATCCAATTCAGGCAGGACTCTTAAGAGACAACATCCTTCAGGAATAAAGGTTTGGCTTCATTCCACCAGATAGGGAACCATGTTCAGCTGACTGTGTGCTGAGAGCAAAGGATTATGGACTAGATTGAGAAAGAAGATGGCTATAAACACTAGCTACAATCAGGTGACCAGTTGCAGAAATCAGAATCATAACAATTATGAGTGTTTCTTGCATATTTTGATATGATACATATAAAAGTATGTGACAAATGTTTATATGTATATTGACCAAATATTTTTTACTTTCCCTCTTTTATTCCCTTACCATCTATATAAGGTGTGTTAATGGTAGTTAACTTGATATCTCAATATTTAAGTTACAGCATAGTAAAAGATGAGTACAAATGAACTAGAATAGCTACATTTTTTTTTTAGCAAAGGACCAGATTGTAAATAATTTAGACTTTTCTGGGCTTTGTAGGCCATATACAGTCTCTTCTGTATCATTTTTTAAACAACTATTTATTTAAAAATATAAAATATATAAATGATGTTATTTTATATTTTCTGTATGTTATTTAAATGCTATAAGATTATTATAAAACATTTTTTAAAAGTTCTTAGCTCACAGGCGGTAGAAAAAAATCAGGTTGAGAGATCAATTTAGCCTATACACCATAGACTAGATTAGAAAAAAGAATGAACATTTTCCATAGACAAAAACAGAAATTTTGTATTACCTTCTGGGGAAAGAGTAGCCATGTATATGCAGAATAGGTGTATCATGTTAGGCACAACCTTGTTATTGTTTTTATTTGAAAATTAAGCATAGTTTGAGCACCAAGGTGACAAGTGGTAGACTGTGGTGGCTTTGTAGTATGTCAACTTAGCTGAAATGAACTACATTTCCCAGAGTTCCTTTCCCATCGTGTTGTCAGTTGGAATGGCTACAAGTTCTTGGGCAAGATTTGGAGGCAAAAGCCAAGCCACAGCCATTGTTGTAGAGGTTCACATATGTTGTTAGTCTCCAGGCTTACAATGGCATGGAGCAGTAGCCAGGCCTGCAACTGCTCTACCTTCTCTTGGATTCTCCTTTAGCTTCTCCAACTCTTGAGCCAGGTGATGAAAAATGCCAGCTTCTCCTACAGACACTCATATCATCAATATCAGAGGAACAGGAACTGCCGGCTTGTGCTTGTGGGTTCCAGCTTATTCTTGTAGTCTTCTACTTCACATCCTCTCTTCCTGACTCTGCCTTCCCAGCAGACTTTAAATTTCAGCAGCAGTTGCAAAGGCAAAAGCCTTAAATACTATCCAATTAGCTTCCACAATTGTGTAAAGTCAAATTCCTTTAAAAATTATGGGGATGCCTGGGTGGCTCAGCGGTTGGGTGCCTGCCTTTGGCTCAGGGCGCGATCCTGGAGTCCTGGGATCGAGTCCCACGTCGGGCTCCCTGCATGGAGCCTGCTTCTCCCTCTGCCTATGTCTCTGCCTCTCTATCTCTCTGTGTCTCTCATGAATAAATAAAATATTTGTTTAAAGTATGTACATACATATGCACATATATGTGTGTAATTATGTGTACATATATGTATGTGTGTATATAAATATATAATCTCCAAATGACATTGCTTCTCAGACTGGCACACCCTATTACTTAGTGGTAGTCTATCTTTAAGAGCTATTATACCATTCCCATCCCAGACTAAATGAACTAGCAAGTAGTAAGCCTTTGTAACTCAGAATCCTGAGTTTGGTATGTTGTCTTTACCCTGAGTGCTCAGTGAAAATCTGTGTCTACTGTTAAGGAAATTCCATTGTCTCAAACTCAACAAAGACTTTTGAGGAAACAAATTTTGCATAGTGTTAGTTTATTGTACCAAATTACTTCCTTATTATCTTTCTCACATTCAGAGAGATTCCAATTATAGAATGCATAGATTTCTATATACTGCTTTATTAACATAACCATAACACAAATTTATTTCAATACAAACAATTATATATAATCTGTAATCTTATTTGGCTCTGTTCTTTTATTTGTTTCTATCCTTACAATCCCATACTTTCACTAAACAGTTCCCATCAAGCTTACTTTGCGTCTTGCAGTCAGTTTATTACAGTGCAAAGCCAATTACTTTCAGACCATAGACTTACAGCCTGCTTTGTAGTCCTATGTCTTCCTATGGAACATACTTGATGAAACTTCCCTGCAATCCAAATTCCTTCATCTCAGGATTCCTGGTCCTTAGATGTTACTGGTTCCCATCAGAAGAGTAGGAGAATAAAATACTAAGTGGTGGCAGGAATGAGGGAGAACACAGCCAAAGGAAAGAAGATGAGTCAGAGGCAAAAATGAAGACTTAAAGAAGATGCAACAGCAACAAAAATAAATCCCTAACACTTGGTTCACATGTATTGTATGCTAGGCAGTGTGCTATGCTTTTTTTTTTTTTAATATTCAGTTTACCAGAAAATATTGATTTTCTGAATCAATATTCAGAATCAATAAAGAACTGAATAAGTTCTTCCTTATTCATCTTTTATTATAAATTATTTTATACAAATAAATACAATCAAGAAACTTCAAAGAAAAATAAAAAATATGAACACTCATGTTATCACCACCCAGTTTAAGACACAGAACTTTTTTTTTAAGTCTCTAGTATATTTATTTGTATAAAGAGTAAACAAAGTGCATATAGAGTAGTCACAGGTTTGACCCATGGTGATGTAGGGTTATTGAATAAATTTAAGTGGCAAGTTTATTGTTGCCATTACATCAATCCAGAGCTCTTTTTCAGGCTCAAAATGTGAAAAGTAATGATATCAAACAAATGCTAGACAGCATTAACAGAAAGTTTTTTCAGACTCTTGGTCATAAAGTTCTTATGGTTCACACTGAATCAGAGAGTAGACATTTTTGATTACCCAGCTACCTCCAAGCAAACTGAACACTGTCTAATAGAACACTGACTGGTTGCATACAGCATCCAAAACCAATGCTGGAACAAGTGGTAGAGTTATAAAAGGATATACATGAACATTTCTTAAAAGCACATACGATAGTCTCCTCTTTTCCCTTCTTGATACATCATCCTGATTTCCATTATGCCCAGAGGTAGCTAACAGATCTGCATTTTGTTTGTCTCATTTCTTAGCCCTCCTCAGAATTTGGCCTCATATATCCTAAAACAATATACTTAGTTTTGTTTGTGTACTTCATATAAGTAAAATCAAATAGCATAGAATCAAATTGCATTAAATCAAATTGCATATGATTTCTTTTTGCACTCAACCTTATGTTTGTGAAATGAATCCATGCTCTGTATGTGTGTGTGTGTATAGTTATGGTTAATTCATTTTCACTGTTGTAGGTTCTATGGCTGTACCCCACCTTATCCATTCACCTCTCCATAGACCTGTGCATTATTTACCATTCTGGTACAGTAACTAATTTTATTTTGAACATGGTTGAACATATCCTGATCAACATGTGAGTGATTTTCTTTTGCCTGTGAATATTATTGCCGGATTTGGTTATCCTCTACAAAGTAATTCTATATATTTCCCAAAGCAGTTGCACCAATATATATACCCATCAGTATCATTTAAAAAGTTCCCTTTAAAAAATAAAAATTTAAAAATAAAATAAAAAGTTCCCTTTTCTCTACATCATTGCCAGTTGTTAGCATTGTCAGGCTTTTAAATTTTTGCCAATATGGTGGGTGTGAAATTAAACCACATTGAGCTTTAGTTTGCATTTTCCTGATAAATAAAAGGATTGAATATTTTTCATATGTTTATTTGTTTTTCATCTTAAAATCATATTTGTTGTTGTTTTTCTACTACTGGATTTTTTTCCTTTCCTATTTTAAAGAGTTTTTAGTACTTGTTTATATATTCTGGAAACTAAACCCTGTCTCTTCTGTGCAGCAAATACTTTTTCCATTTTGTGGCTAATCATTTAGATTTCTTTATGCTAAGTAACAAAAGTTCTTAATTTTAATATGCTTAAAATGTATCAATCTTTCCTTTATGGCTTGTGCTTCTCTGTCTTATTTAAGATAATATTACCTACTTTGAGCTCTTAAAAAATTCTATTTATTTCAATAAGTTTTAGCATTGCCTTTCACATTGAGTTATTTAATTCACTTATGTAATAGAGACACATTTCATTTTTCTATTTGACATTAAAAAAGACTACATTTCCAGCCAGCCTTATAGTTTGGTGGAGCCATGGGGAATATATCTTGGGCCCTAAAAATTTCCTGTATAATTCTCAGTGCTCACTGTCATTCCCTCTCCGCCCACAGATACAGAAGAAGCAGAGAACTAAACCAAAGAGAGGACAGAGCCACTAATTAGAAAGATGCTGGGTCTGTGAATGATAATGAGCATCAGGGCATCAACACATCTCTCCTCTAAACAGGCATTGGAATGTGGCACAAATAAGTAAACCTCTTTAGGGTTAATCCATTATAATCTGGAAAGTTAAGGAAAATAGCATATCCAACTAATAAAAACCGGGAATTCATTTTTTTGTGTGGTAAGAAGGAAGGGTCCAATTCATCGCCTTCATTTGAATAAACAATAGTCCAAGCTTTATGTAATAGAGTAAGTCCACCATTTCCTCATTCACCTGCATTGCCACATCTGTCATATGTCAAATTTCCAAATATGTGTGGAAATGTGCCTGAGGGGTTCAATTTTATTCCTGCATTAGTACTGCATGGCTTTAATCTCTATAGCATTAGGATAAATCTCATGATGTGGTAAGACAAGAATTCTCACTTTATTCTACTTTGTGGAGAATTTCTATGCTTTTCTTGGACCTTAACTGTTCCATATATAGCTCAGAATCAGCCTCATAAATTTATGGAAAAACTTTATGAGATTTTTACTGGAATTTCTTTGAAGCAGTAGATAAACTAAAGGAGAACCTAGTTCCTCAGAATATTTAGGCGTCTTATTCATTAGTTTAGTACTTGGTATTTTTCAATATGGTTTTCTAATTCTATCCAGAAAAGCATTAACTCCAAATATTAGATACTATTTGTGATAGGCAGAAGAATACCCCCTTTCTCAAAGGTCAACGTCCTAATTCCAAAAATCTACAAATATGTTAACCTATATGATAAAATGGACTTTGTAGATGTTATTAGGGCTAAGAATTTTAAAATGGGGAGATTACCTGGAGATTATCCTGAGTTCAATCTAATCACAGAGATCCTTAAAAGCAAAGAACCCTTTTCCTGGCTGTAGTCAGAAGGAGTTTGTCTATGGATAGAGTATGCTCAGAAAAACGCTTTGAAAATGAAGAGGGACAAAAGCCAAGGAACATGGGTGCCCTCTAAAGATGGACATGGTTGGGGATCCCTGGGTGGCTCAGTGGTTTAGCACAGCCTTCAGCCCAGGGCATGATCCTGGAGTCCCGGGATCGAGTCCCACGTTGGGCTCCCTGCATGGAGACTGCTTCTTCCTATGCCTGTGTCTCTGCCTCTCTCTCTGTCTCTCTCATGAATAAATAAAATCTTTTTAAAAAATTTAAAAAGCAAAGATGGGCATGGCAAGGAAACAAATTCTCCCCTTAGAGCCTCTGGAAAGGAATTCAGGCCTGCTGACACCAGGTTTTAGCCCAGTAAGACGGCATCAGACTTCTAACTCACAGAACCCTGAGATAATTAGGGTGTGTTTTTTAAAACCATTAGATTTGTGGAAGTTTCCTATGGTGGAAATAGAAAACTAATACAATATTATTATTGTTCTATATAATTAGAGTTTGTTCAACTTTATCTGTATATTAATAATTTTTGTTGCTAATGATTCTTTCTGAATGACAGACCATCTTCCTGGCATTGTTTTCGTTCTTTCTGAAGTAAGTTTCAGAGAGTAGTTCACTGAAAGTCTGTTTACGGAATTCTCAGGTTTTTGCTTCCCTTTATTTTGTCTTTGTTTTTGAAAAAGTTCTACTGACTATGTAAGTCAAGGTTGACAGTTATTTTCTCTCAGGCCTTTGAAGATACTCCACTGTCTTATTAAAAAAATCAGGTATCTGACTATTTGATTGTCTTTCATTAGGTAGCCTGTCCTTCCTCTCTGGCTACATTTAAACTTTCTGACTGAGGTTTTCTTCAGCTTCACTGTAATACATCTAAATGTATTTTTTTAAAGATTTTATTTTATTTATTCATGAGAGACACAGAGAGAAAGAGAGGCAGAGACACAGGCAGAGGGAGAAGCAGGCTCCATGCAGGGAGCCTGACGTGGGACTCGATCCTGGGTCTTCAGGATCATGCCCTGGGCCAAAGGCAGCACTAAACCACTGAGCCACCCGGGCTGCCCTAAATGTATTTTTTTTTAATTAAACCTTTTCTGGGTGTTTGCTTTGTTTCTTGAGTATGAGGATCCATGTCTTTCACATTCCTCATCTTTTCCAATGTTTTGTCTTCCCAATTGTCTCTGTTATCTTCTTTTGCAACTCTATATGTTAAACTTTCTCACTCTATCTCCTAACCTGATTTTGATATTTTCTGTTTCCATGTCTTTCTGAACTTCATTCTGGATAATTCATTATTGGTGGTTGTTTGAAAGTGGATACAGTTGAACAGAGACAACCACCTGTGTCATCAAGGTTAGAGGCCATAATGCGAAGATTGAGCATTGGAAATCCTAGGATTCTAGATCAAGTAGAAGAGGAGATGCAGTGTGGAAAATATTAACAAAGTATGGAGAACAGGAAGGTAAGGTATGTAGAAACTTTCAAGATAACGTTTAGAAAATTATTTCTGAAAGGAAAATAATGGGAAGCCTATGTTAAAGAATTGATTTCAATCTCCCACCCTGGCATGTGAATAGAGAGAATGTACCTTATATGCATTTTTCTCTGCTTAAAGTCAGAGAATATATGGCATTAAAAAAAAAATCAGAGGGAATGTCCTGATCTATGTATGAACTAGGCCACAAAATTCAAGGGCTAAATATGTTAAACAGGAAAGGAGTGACAAACTTAAAATATGTAGGATGGAGAAGAGTCACTACAAAAGGCTGAAGTGCAGAGACACTGTTGTGATTGTAAGCACAAGCATTTTCTGTGTATTCTTATTGATAGTACCAAGTAGTGTAAGGTACATTTCTTTGTAAAAAATCAAAATATCACATCTAAAGCTAAAACCCCTTTGATTATACCAATTTCAGAACATTCTTCTTCTAGAGCACCCACTATCTAGACCTCCTATTTATATAAAAAGATGCCCCAATAAAACACATAGACCAGTTGTGTGTGTGGTGAGTGTGTCATTTATGTATGTATCTCAAATAAGGTTGGAAAACTTATAGGTAGATGTGGGATACTAGAAAGCCAGAATGAAACTGACAATATTCTAATCAGGAACTAGCCAGGCCCTAACAAGGGACTGACAGAGCAAAGGAAGTTGATAAATGAGTATATGTGAAAGAAGAAAGATTTGAAAGTAAAGATAATGCCAGAGATTTGGGCTTAAGTACCAGGATAGCAGCTGGTGATTCCCTTGGTATTTAGGAAGTAGGGCAGTTGGGAAAATTTTAAATGAAACAAAGACATTTGTCTGAGGCACACTGATTTGAAGTGGAAGTGACCTCAAATCTGATTAAAATCTTTAATCAAATGACAATTTTCTATGACTTGAAATGTACTTATTTGACTATCTATTTAATAACTGGTCTACCCTATGGAATATTGATGGATATTTACCTCTATTCCAGTAATTTTTATTTTCTGAATCCTATATTCTTTTAAAAGATTTTTTCTTAAAAATATTTTTCTTTTAAAGAATATTCTTTAAAAAATAATTCTTAAATAAAATAATAATAAAATAATAAATTCTTCATTGGGCAGAACTATGTGACCTCAGTCATCACTTACCTTCTTTTGACTTGAAAATGCCTATGTTTAAATAAGGGGACATGGATTTCCTTTTCTATCATTATTGCAGACTAGGTACTGTAACTTACCCTTCTGCTGAAAACAACTATGAATGTTGAAAATTTTTATCTACCTCCTTAAATGCATTGATAGGATAACTACAAGGCAAATAAAAAACTCAGTGAAGTCAGGATCCCAGAAGTGTTCTTATATAAGAGGATAGGGGTAAGTTAGAAACAAATCCAAATTATCCTTTCTTAAATGCTCCATCCAATACCCAACACCACACAGAATTCCAGGAAATTTTCCTACCTTAAACTATGGTGCTTAATGTAAAAGTAAAAAAAAAAAAAAAAAAAAATCCCTCTTGAAAATTGTGAAACAAATGCATACCCTCAGGGTTTATACTTCAATTTACATTGACTAGATTCTCTGAAAAATCCTTAAATCAATAATACTGTGGTTTCAAGTAGTTCTGGCCTGGTTGTGTCCCTCCAAAATGTGACAGAAGCAAATGCAGATGCTTTTTGGAGGACCTTACCTCCATCACACTTTTTAAAGAATTCTGATAGATAATGTTCTACATAAGATAACAAACAGCAGAAAAAGACTGTAAAGGACAAAGGGGTATGAATTATCAAATATAGTTTACAAAAGAACCATATTTAATATGTTTCAGAAATACAAGAAAAATGAGCAGGAAAAAAATAAGATACAAGAAGGGAACAAGCATTTTTGGCAAAAAAAAAATATAGAACCTCTAGAAATGAATTTTATAATAATTAAATTAAAAATTCTGTGGATCACATAAACCTCCCAGTAGAAAATTAGAGGAATAATAGGTGAACTGGAAGGTGATCTGAGAAACTACTTGGATGTAGATTGAGAGACAAAGAGATGGAAAAATATACAAAAGTAATAGTAGAGATATGGAGCAAAGAGTGAGACAATTTCTCCTTTAAAGAGGAGAAAAGAGGGAGAAGGTAGTAGGGCAAGATTTGAAAATTTTCTCATGATAATCACTGGGTGCTATAAGGAATTATTGAATTGTACTATATTATACAATTGTACTATATTGTATACCTGAAGCCACTATAACATGGTATGCTAACTATAAAAAATAAATAAATAAAACCTATGTGTAGAAAAAATAAAAAGCAAAATATAAATTAAAAACATTTTGAAAATTTTCCAGAATCAGTAACAATAATGCATACATACTCTCAAGAATCCCCAAATATTGCAAACATAAAAGAGTCCAGATCTAGACAAATCATATTGAAATTGTACAGCAGTAAACTGCAAAGATATCATCTTAAAAGACTCTTTGTATTAACAGATGCAATAATAGACTGGGGATCAATGAACTCTTTCTGTAAAGGAACAGATGGTAATTACTTTAGGGTTTGAGGGCTGTACGGTCTATGTTGCAAATACTCAGTTCTGTCATTATAGTAAAAGCAGCTACAAACTTTGTAAATGAATAAGAATGGATATGTTTTAATAAAACTTTATTTACAAAAAACCAGGTGGTGATTCAGATTTGGCAGACAGGCTATACATAGATTGTTGACCTTTGGTTAGACTGACATCTGACTCTTTAACAGCAAAAATGGAAGAGAGAAGGCATCTTTCTTTTTTTTTTAAGAGTTTATTCATTTATTTAACACAGGGAAAGAAAGAGAGCCTGCCTGTGCAAGTACAAGCAGGGGGAGGGGCCAGAGGAGGGAGAGAGAGAAGTAGGCTCTCCACTGAGCAGGGAACCTGGGATCATGACCCAAGCCAAAGGTAGATGCTAAACTAACTGAGCCACCCAAGTGCCCCAGGAAAATATCTTTAATAGAGTTAAATAAAAACAGTTGCCAACCTACATTCCCATAGCCAGCAAAATAGCATTCAAGAATGACGTAAAATGAAGACATTTCCCAGAAAAAAAAAAAAAAAAAACAGAACAAGACAAAACCTTGGTAGATTTTTACCACCAGTTCATCTTCACCAATATTCTAAGGATATACCCTTAGATGAAAAAAAAGTGATCTCAGATTTAAAAAAGCAATAAAAATAATAAATATGAGAGTAAATAAAAAATCAAAATCAACTGTATAAAACAAAATAACAACAATGTAAAAAAAAAAAAAAAAGAAACAAAAACAAGGTAGAGTTAAAATTCCCCAAAATAATAGCATTTACTATGGAGGGGTGACTAGAATCAAGCACTCTAAGTCCTTGAATTGTAGGAGGAGGATAGAAATATTGACTAATTTTAGACAATGAAACTTTATGTATATAAATTAAATATATGTAAATGTATGTAAATTTAACTTTCTAAAGTAAGAACTACAAAATGGAAATAGAAAATGAAAATCCAAACTAGTAAAGGGGAAATAAAATGAGAAAAAAAATCTGTCTAAAGAAAACCAAAAAAGAAGAGACATTATCTATATAGATATTGCTTATCTATAAGATCATATAAATAAGTCTACATATATAAGCAATTGAAACTAATATAAATATACTGAATGCTTCGAAAAAAATTTTGAATGTTGATGCTGGTTTAAAAAAAAGTCCTCCATCTACTACTTTAGAAAAAAATAGCAATTTAAGCCTAAAGCAAGCAGAAGAAATAGTAAAAAATTAGAATGAAATCAATGAGATTAAAAAGAGTAAAACAATAGAAACCAAAAGCTGGTGCTTTGAAAAGATCAATAAGCCAGCCTAATGAGGAAAAAAAAGAAGACACAAATTATCAATATCAATGAAAGAGGGGTCATCATACTGATCCTTTGGGCATTAAAAGGATAATAAAGGAACATTACAAACAACTCTATCTCCACAAATTTGATGACTTAAATGAAATAGACCAATTCCTTCAAAGACACAAACTACCAAAATTAATACACACACAAAAATAAATCATCTGAATGGGCCTATACCTATTCAAAAAACTTGAATCATTAGTTCATAACCTCCCCCTCCAAAAAAAAAAAAAAAAAAAAGAGAGAGAGAGAGAGAGAGAAGCAAACAAATAAAACAAAACCCAAACCAAAAATGAACGCGGTCCAGATGGTTGCATTGGTGAATCCTATTAAATATTTAAAGATGAAATTGTACCAATTCTCCACAATCTCTTCCAGAAACAGAAGCACATAAAACACTTCTAAGCTCACTTTAGAAAACTCTTAGCTTAGAAAACACTCCTAAACTCCGAGGCCAGAATTAATCTAATTTCAAAGCCAAACAATGACAGTACAAGAAAGGGAAGCTATGAACCAATATCTCTCATGAACATACAAAAATCATCAATAAAATGTTAGCAAATCCATTTCAACTATGTATAGAAAGGAATCATACACCATGACCAAGTGGGATTTGTTCCAGATTCAAAATGTGGAAATTAATCAAAGTACTTCACTACATCAACAGCCTAAAGACCAAAAACAAAACAAAACAAAAAACACATGGTAATATCAATTGAATCAGAAAAAGCATTTAAGAAATCCAATACCTAGCATAATAATATCACTCAGTAAACTAGAAATAAAGGAGAATTTTCTAAACTTGATAAAGAACATCTATAAAAAAAACATGACAACTAATATTCTATTTACTGGTGATAAACTAGATGCTTTAACCGTAATATTGGGAATAGGTCAAGGGCATCCCCTCTCTCATCACTCTTATTTAACATTTTAATGGGGACCTAGCTGGTTTAATTACATGAAGAAAAGGAAATAAAAGTATACAAATTGGAAAGGAAGAAATAAAATGACTTTATTTGCAGAATGATTATATGCATAGAAAATCCCACAAATTTGCCAAAAAAAGACAAAAACCAACAAAACAACAGACTTATGGACCCCATAAGTAAATATACAAATGTTGCAGGGTATAGATTAATATACAAAAGTCAATGCTTTCCTATATACTAGCAATGAACAATTGGAATTTGAAATGTTTACGAAAACCATTTACAATAGCACCCCAAAAGAAAATGCTTAGGCATAAATCTAACAAAATATGCAAAGGATCTACCTATGGAAAGTTACAAAACTCTAATGAAAGAAACTATAGAAGATCTAAATAAATAGATATTCTGTGTTCATGGTTTGGAAGATTCAGTATTGTTGTCTTCCCAACTTGATTTTCAACACACTTCAAATCAAAATCCCAGCAAGCTATTTCATAGATAATAACAAATTTATTTTGAAGTTTATGTGGAGAGGCAAAAGATCTAAAATAGCCAACAGAGAACAAAAAGAACACAATTCAATTTCAATACTTACTAACAAGCTACAGTAATGAAGACAGCCATGGTATTGTTGAAATAAAAGGCACACAGATCAACTGAAAAGACCAGAGTCCAGAAATAGACCCATAGAAATATAGGTGCTGATCTTTGACAAAAGAGCAAAGACAATTATATGTATTGGTTTACTGTTGCTATTGTAACAAAATACCATAAATTTCATGGCTTACATGGCATAAATTTATTATGTTATGATTCTGGAGGTGAGATGTTTCACATGGATCTCACTAAACTAAGATCAAGTTGCCTGCAAGACAGTTCTTTCAGGAGTTATAGGGAAGAACCCAGTTCCTTACCTGTTTCAGCTTCCAGAGGCACTACATTCTTTGGCTCATGGATCAATTCCATCTTCAAGGCCAACCAAGTCTTTCTCATATTGTGCCAGTCTGATGCTGTTTCTATCAACACATCTCCTTCTCTGACTCTGATTCCTTCACCTCCTGTTTTCACACTTGAGGACCCTTGTGATTATTGTGGGTCCGCCTCTATAATCTTAGATAATCTTCCCATCTCAAAATAATCTGGATAGCAATCTTGATTCCATCTGTAACTTTAATTCCCCCTTGCCATGGGGCCTAACAATTTCTGGGTAATTAGACATGAGCATCTTCGGTGGGGGTGGGGCATTATTCTACCTATCACTGCAACTCAGTGGAGAAAGAATGGTCTCAACAAATGGTGCTGAAACAATGCATGTCCATATGCAAAACTGTGAATCTAGCACAGATTTTTTTACAGCCTTCACAAGAATAAATCTGAATGGATTATGGGCCTAAATGTGAAATACAAAACTATAAAACTTCTTAAAGAACATGTAAAAGAAAGTCTATGTGACCTTGGGTTTGGTGATGAGGTTTAGGTAAAATGCCAATAGCATGAATCACAAGAGAAAACATGGATATGCTGAGATTTATTAAAATGAAAAACTTCTGCACTGCATAAACACTGTCAAAAAAATTAAAAATAAGCCATAATCTGAGGGAAAATATTTTAAAACATCTATATGATAAAGAACTTGTATCCAAAACACACAAAGAGCTCTTAAACTCAACAAAAAGAAAATGACCCAATTTAAAAATGGGCAAAAGATCTGAGCAGAACTTCAACCAAAGGAGATATATAGACAGCAAATAAGCAAAGAAAATATGCTCAACATTATTTATCATTCAAGAATTACAGATTAAAACTGAAGGGAGATATTCCTACACATTTATTAAAAGAGCAAAACAAATAAACAAAATAACCCAAACCTGACAATATCAACTGCTGTTGAGGATGAGCAACAGGAACTCTCATTCTTTCTTGGTAGGAAACCAAAATAATATAGATTCTTTGGAAGATTGCTTGACAGTTCCTTACAAAGCTAAACATAATCTTACCATACAGTTTAGTAATTGTACTTCTATTTATTTACCAAACTGATCTGAAAACATGTCTACACAAAAACCTGCTTGTAAATGATTGTAACAGCTTTATTAATAATTGTCAAAACTAGAAGCAAACCAGATGTCCTTTGATAGGTGAAATGATATACAAACTATGGTATATCCATATATGGATTATTATTCTATGATGAAAAGAAATGAGTCATCAAGCCATGAGAAGACATGGATGAATTTTAAATGCACATTGCTCCATAAAAGAAGCCAATCTGAAAATGGTAGGCACTGTTATTCTAATTAAATGCATCCTGGAAAAGGGAAAACTAGGATGATTTTTAAAAGATCAGTGTTTGCTAAGAGTTTGGGGGATGGAGTAGATGAAGTGCAGGGCAATGATATTTTAGGGCAGTGCAACTATTCTGTATGATATTATAATGGTAAAACCATGACAATGTGCTTTTGTCAAACCTGTAGAACTTGACTATATCAAAATAAAATAGCTTTTGCACAGCCAAGGAAACCAGTAACAAGACAAAATGCAACCTACCGAATGGGAGAAGATATTTGCAAATGATATAAATGATAAGGAATTAATATCCAAAATATCCAATATCCAAGGAACTCATACAACTCAACACCAAAAAAAACCCCAAACAGTCTAATTAAAAGATGGACAGAGGAACTGAAAAGACATTTTTCCAAAGAAGACATACAAATGGCCAACAGACACATGAAAAGATGCTCAACATCACAAATCATCAGGGAAATGCAAGTCAAAGCCACAATGAGATGTCCCCTTACAACTGTCAGAAAGTCTAGAATCAAAAAGATAAGAAATCACAATGTTGGCGACGATGTAGAGAAGAGATCCCTTGTGCACTGTTGGTGGGAAATGTAAATTGGTGCAGCCACTACAGTAAACAGTATGGCGATTGCTCAAAAAATTAAAAATAGAAACACCACATGATCCAGTAATTCTACTACTGGGTATTTATCTAAAGAAAATGAAAACACTAATTCAAAAAGACATATGCACCCCTATGTTAATTGAAGAATTATTTACAATAGCTAAGATATGGAAGCAACCCAAGTGTCCTTCTATAGATGAATGAATAAAAAAGAAGTGGTAAATATATACAATGGAATATTACTCTCCCATGATAAAGAATGAGATCTTGACATTTGCAACAACATGGATGGACCTAGAGGGTATTATGCTAAGTGAAATAAATCAGCCAAAGAAAGACAAATACCATATGGTTTCACTCATATGTAGAATTTTAAAAACAAAACAAACAAAAACCCGACTCTTAAATACAGACACCTGGTGGTTGCCAGAACCAACACGGAGGGGTGAAATAGATAAAGGGGATCAAAAGTACATTTATCTTGATGAGCACTGAGTAATATAAAGAATTGCTGAATCATTATATTGCACACCTGAAACTAATATAATACTGTATGTTAATTATATTTCAATTTAAGGAGAAGAAAAAAAAAACCCTGTAGAACTTCATAGCACAGAAAATAAATTTTAAGATATGCAAATTAAAAAAAAATCTTTTAGGGGGTGCCTGGGTGACTCAGTCAGTTGAGTACTGGATTCTTGGTTTCAGCTCAGATCGTGATCCTACAGTTGTGGGATTGAGCCCCATGCGGGGCTCTGCACTCAGCACGGAGTTGCCTTCAAATTTCCTCTCCGTTTCCTTCCCTCCTGTCCTCTCTCTCTCTCTAAAATAAAAAAAATTAATTAAATATTTAAAAAAAATTGAGAACGTTATGGAGTCCCAGTGTGGAATGCAGAGTGCAACAAAACAATTTATCTTTATTATAAATATTAAAAACAGCTTCACTGACGGAAGTATGGGAAAGAGTTGTTGACCTAAATAACTTTGGAAATAAATGGAGTCTGTAAACAAAAGGCAAAAGAATCTGTAAATAAGTGTTATATTCCAGTTGATAAAGTTGTTTCCCTTGGAGGTGTGTGTAAAATTTTTGATACTACTCTACACAAATACTGGAACTCAAAAATTAAGTAACTGGATGGCAGAGGGTGGGAGCCAAGTTTCTCACTCTTGGAGTAGGAGGTTACGCATTGCAAGAAAAGGGTATAGTGATCTACATAATAATTGATTAGAACTGGGGACAGCAATACAAACTCATGTTTAGTGTGTGTGTGTGTGTGTGTGTGTGTGTGTGTGTGTGTGTAGAAATAGTATAAATATGTGTTTATATACTTGGGTTAGAATACACATATATTTCCTTGATGTATCAGCTGAGAGGATCTAGAAGCAATGATACCTCAGTAGCAGTTGAGTATACCTAATACCCAGATCTCGGTTTCTAATACCACTCTCTGATTTAAAAAAAAAAAAAAAAAAAAATAGGGCTTCTTAGGAAAATGGCTGATATTAGGTCAGGGAAAGGAAATAAATAAGATGAATCTGGAGTATCTTCTTTTGCCAGAGAGTAAAGGAATGCTACAAGCAAACAATAAAACCCCCTACAAGGGATCCGTGGGTGGCCCAGAGGTTTAGCGCCTGCTTTCAGCCCAGGGCATGATCCTGGAGTCCAGGGATCAAGTTCCACATCGGGCTCCCTGCATGGAGCCTGCTTCTCCCTCTGCTTGTGTCTCCGCCTTTCTCTCTCTGTCTCTCATGAATAAATAATAAAATCTTTTTTAAAAAATGAAATAAATAAAAATAAAACCTTCCACAATGATGGGGTATGTCAAATGGAAACAGGAGTCATCTGGAAGAGCTCCTAATGGCCAAAACTGGAACAATTTGAGCAATATAATAAAGTATTGAATTATAATCTGAGGTAAAAAATAATTATCTGTGAGTTCATAACCATATAAATGATTGAATAAGTGGGAGGGAAGAAAAAATCCAAATCATTTGTGTAGACTGCCTGCCTGCATGGAGATGGAGCATAAACTCTTACCTCCTTAACAGTGAGCTGCATATGTTGACTTTCTTCCGAAGAGTACAGTGTGAAAAAAGTAGAGAGAAACTTTATGGTGGGGAAAACTGACAAACATTGCTTCGGCCAGGTTATCAAGGTCAACATCAACAGTGATAAGTCATGTTGAAACTATGTACCTTTGATACATGTAATGAAAAAATACCTTCCCCCTATCATCTTCCTTCCAAAATATATATAACACATCTAATCGTGTGTAACCATGTATAAAGCCTTAGATGAATCCCGATTGGGGAACATTCTACAGAATACCTGATTCCTTTAATCTGCCAAGGTCATGCCAAAAAGTGTAAGTCTAAGAAACTGTCACAGTCATGAGGAGCTTATGGAGACATGATGACTAAATGTAATGCGGTATCCGAGACGGATTCGGGGAGCAGAAAAGGGACGTTATTCCTAAATACTAGGAAATCTGAATAAAGTGTGGATTTGATAACATATCAGTATTGGTTCATTAATAATAAATGTGCTATACTAATGTTACATGCTCATAATAAAAAAAAATTGGTGTGAGATACCTACAATCTCTCTGAATTATCTTCACAATTTTTTTCTAAGTCTAAAACTGTCCTAAAATAAAAACGTTCACTTAAAAAATTATTTTTTTAAACCAGAAGAAGGTGAAAGGAAGAACAAAATACTTGGAAAAAGTGAAATGGACAAATGGCACAAAAATAACATAATTACATTGTTTATAGGACGAACTCTAGTTAAGAGGCAGAGATTGTCAGACTAGATCAAAGAGTAGGATTCAACTTAGGTTCTCTAAAATTGGTACATTTTAACCATATGGATACCAATAGATTGAAAGTAAAAAGATGGGAAAAGATATATCATGAAACCTGTAAGCACGAGAAAGCTAGAGTGTTTATATCAATATGAAATAAAGCATGCCCCAAAGCAGGGAATATTACCAAAGGGAAAGAAGAACATTTTGGAGTGACAAAACAGCCTATCTTAAATATACGCTACATTCTACAGTCCTTTTTTTTCTAAAGGGAGGGCTGGGCTACATGATTTCTAAAATCCTTCCTGTTCTAAGTATTGTGATTCTAGGGCTGGCCAGTGGCAAGTCTGATTTCTAAGAGTGAGCACATCTTGCTCTGCGTCTACAAGTCCATAAAGGGCTATTGGATTCACATGGATAAATTCTGATGGGCTCTTTCTGAACAGATTTGTCTATGTAGAAAATAATGCAGAATATTTTGCTTGAATTCAAATGAAATTTGCATTAACCTTTGTAAGTGGGGAAGCATAAAGAAATAGCACAAGAGGTTTGTAGATATACCAGACCATAAGATTGTTTGCTTACGAAAGCTGTTGAACTATTTATTTGATCCACACCACACACATTTTGGAAGCATTGAACTGAAAGCATAATAGACCCTAGGGTGTGTATGTATTCTAGAGAAAGAGAGAGACTTGCATTCAAATGAATGCATTTTGTTTAATGCATGTTTTAGAACCATACTTGAAAAGTACTCTATGAAATTTCAATTTGATTTTGCTGGGTCATTTTCATTTAGAACTTAGTAAAAGCTAAACTGCCTAATGAATATTTAGTATACCTTAGACAGTTCAGCATTTTCAACCCTGCATTAAATTGACACATCAAAACAAAAATATATTATTTTTCAAATTCTTCTTGGTTTTTCCTTTTGTGCCTCCTAAATAAAGACAGTCTGATAGCTGGAAATACTGGTATAAAATGAAGAGGGTAATGAGTAGGAAAAGAGAGGTTAGGAAGGTATAATCAATTGTGAGCTTCAATGCAATCATAAACCATGAGAGCTAAATAACTCCTATCTCTACCTTTGCCCTTTCGTTGTAATAATGCACACGGAGATTTTTAAGTAATATAAGCTTGAGATAAAAACTGAAAAGTTCAATTATCTTAGCAATGAAACATTAGGAAGGAAAAATGGATATGTTTGAATAAGTGATAAGAGTGGAAATATAACATAATGATATTTCAGTTACAAAATTAATTTACCTCAGATATAAGAGGGTACATTTTCCTATACTGATTGTTAATAATTTTTTTGGCTTAGTTTAGCAAATTGTAAATCTTCCCTGTTGATGTCTAGTAATTATGTATTCATTTGAATTACAAAAATTATTATCATAATATTTTAGCCTCTTGGGAGCTACAGATTTTTTTCCATATTTCAACCATTTCTGCATTTTCTGGAACTCAGAATGACATATTCATTTTTCAATTTTTATAGAAATATACTTGAGTTTAAATTTGATGTGATTCTAATTTGCCTTGTTGAAAAAAAGAACTCATTTCAAAGTGTGTGCATGCATACACATGCATGTGGTTATGTGTGCACTTGTGTGTATAAAATAACCAGGTTACCTCACTGGAATAAAAAGACACTGAAGAACTGGGTTTATATTAAGTTAAGAGAGAATAGAAACAGAGGAATGAGAAGACCACAAACTGAGGGCAGGGTCATTCTTAGTTTAAACCTAATGAAGGCAGATGGGGTAGAGGGGGGCAGGAAAGCGGGAAACCAAATACAGTCTTACTCCGTATGCATATAATAAAAAAAGTCAGCAAATTATGAAAAACAAAAATGTTACACAGATTGTTTTATAGTGAAAAGCTTAGGTATAAGAGAAAAAACAATTTGAAAGAAAATGGAATAGTGCCATTTCCTCTTTCATTTGCCATTGGTTCCCTAAATAGGTATTGAGTCTCTTTGAAGTGCCCGGACACTGTGCTGACTGGAGATGACACAATGTCTAACCTTCTCAAGACCTTCCATTCCCTGACTGGAAGGCAGTGCGGCGTGGGAGCTTGCCCATTGTTGTATGGCGGCCAAGAATGGAGGTTTGGATGGAAATATGGAGAGTGAATACTTCTAGGATTTCCCAAGGCCAGTATTTCCGTGACCTTCATTTCCACTTCTCCCAACTTCATCTTTTTGGGGGGAGTCTGAGCACGAGTTCCATGTATGTAACCTTAAGATTATTTCTACCTGCAAGTTGTTTGAGCCACCTCCTTCCTCCTACCAGCTTCTCTCCTTGTGTCCAACATTAGTACAAGACCATGTTTCTAAATATACTTCCTAAAAGACCCCAGTTTCAATGAAAGTGAATCATTCACATATTCCAAAATGGGCAGAAAATCTGGGGAAGGGGGATGCGAGCAGTTCAGCTGTTGTCTACTCTTCTCTTATGCTTTCCCTGATGATGTGTGCATTCACGATTTCTGCATTTTTCTGACTTTCCCTCTTGAAGTGACCCTCCTTGTAGACTGGAGTCCTTCAAGTCTAAGAACATATTCTAATCCTCATTGATATTATCCCCTTGTCCCACCCAGAGTTCAGCAGCTCGTGGAAATCATTAGATTACATTAGAATGTACGCTCACATTTTGCTGGTGAACATTTGACACCCCCTTCCTGCCTCCCTAAAAAACAACAGCAAACCTGGTCACACAGGACCTAGCACCTGGCAAGGATCTTCTGCGAAGTATTTCTGGAAGTCCTCAGAGGGTGTCTCATGGGTACACAAACAAGTCTGTGCCTGTTGGCTGCTGCACAACCCCGCCTCCTACCTCTGGCTGACAGCCAGCAGTGACGCAGGTGCTCTGCCCCTGCATTTCCAGGATGTCCCCTTGGTGCTTGTTGCAGAAATTTAGGCTTGTAAAATGTTATTATTTTGCTTACAGTTGTTCAATTTTCAACTGCAGACAGTGGCAGCATATATTTCTGAGGTGCTAAGTTAGTGTCGTCTACCTTTAGGAACTACTAGATTTGCAAATATCTTAGCCCCAGCTATTGATGGGTATAAATAATTATATGTAACATCTTTAACTTAATTGCCCTCCACTATTGTAGGGCTACTTTAATTGCCAAGCGATTTTTCTTAATGCCGATGCAAAAAAAAAAAAAAAAAAAACCAAAAAAAAAAACCCACAAAAATCAAAACCAGCACCAGCACCACCCAAGCTGTATTATGACTCATGAAAAAAAGTTAAAATCTACAATATTTATTGATATTTTACTTCCTATTTGAATAGCCATAGATATCATGAATTTTGCCTGAAATATCCATCCATTGTTCTTTGAAACATAATATGGAATCTGTTTTGTCATCTTTTCTGAGGGTATAACAGTGGGCTTAATTTCTCTTCAGAAAAAGGTCAGAGTTGTTTTGTTTGTTAATTACCATTGAAGATGAATTTTGTTTTTTTGTTTTGTTTTGTTTTTTAAAGATTTTATTTATTTATTCATGAGAGAGAGAGGCAGAGAGAAAAGCAGAGAGAGGGAGAAGCAGGCTCCATGCAGGGAGCCCACCATGGGACTTGATCCTGGGTCTCTTGGATCATGCCCTGGGCTGAAGGTGGCGCTAAACTGCTGAGCCACCCGGGCTGCCCTGAAGATGAATTTTGATTGCCAGTGGCCACAGTTAGGGAGGGCCCAATGTTTCCAAATAGAATAATGCAGAATTATTCTAATGTAGCTTTAATTTGGCAAAAGTAAAAAAAGTTGTGCATCATAAGTAACTACCAAACACAAATTGCTTGGCTGTGCCTCTTTTTAGCTCCATGTACAGTTGCTGGTAAAAGCAGAGTACCTGAGTCTAAGTTTATACTTATCAAAGGTATAAGAAAAGGCAACATAAAAAAAAGCGCAGTGTTGTCATTTTTGTAAGAGGGTCAAAAATTTTCTGTTGCTTACATCCTAATGTTTTTTGCCTCCAGTTAGTGGAGAATCTGATCCTTTCCAGATGGTCTCAAGGCCAGAGCCAAATCTAATGTCCCACTTCATTATTTCCAAAATTGTTAGAGTTGGCCGTCTTAGTTCATTTCTGTAAAGAGCACAGGAAAATGTGCATAATTCAGGGAACCTGTAGAATTGGGCAAACAGCAACCCATGACTGCAACATAAACACATTATATGCAACTTTTTCCTAGAGGAGTGATTGAGTGAGATGCCCCCATCTGGTGACTAGAATCCAAAACTACGGAGTCACACAGACACTCCA
This sequence comes from Canis lupus baileyi, assembly GCF_048164855.1. NCBI lineage: Eukaryota > Metazoa > Chordata > Mammalia > Carnivora > Canidae > Canis > Canis lupus. Next base: position 61,610,968 of record NC_132848.1, read on the forward strand.
ATCATTTCATTATGATGCCGACCAGTGCCTACCTCAGTTTTTAAAAGCTAGAGATTTTCTATTTTAAAAAGTTGTATTGTTTATTTGAAAGAAGGAACAAGCATTTCACTATTGTAGGGCTACTATTATTCTACTTTTTCATTGAGATAAATTAAATGTTGATTTTGTGAAGAGCTGACTCATTTTATTGCAGACGCTCTTCCGGGCATGGGCACCCTCCGTCACTCATTTGTGCCTCCCACCCCACTCCCCAGGGTTGGCTTTTCACATCTGCTCTCCAGGCTCAGTGCAGACCTTGCTTGTTCTCTGAATCCTGTCTTACATAAAGCTGTAGAACAACAGAACTGGGAGATCACTCTAGCTCCTACTGCCGATGAGGAAACTGGGACACACAGCTGTGGAGCGGCTTGCCTGCGGTCTTGCAGCTGGTTAGGGGGTCAAATCTTTCACAGTGCAAGGCATTGCATTTCCCTCCACACTCTGGCTTCGTCTTTCTCTGGATTCCTGCAGTCTATTACATTATTTTTAAAAATATTTTATTTATTTATTCATGAAAGACACACAGAGACAGAGACGTAGGTAGAGGGAGAAGCAGGCTCCCTGCGAGGAGCCTGATGTGGGACTTGATCCCAAGACCCTGGGATTGCTACCTGAGCCAAAGGCAGATACTAACCACTGAGCCACCCAGGTGCCCCAGTTTAACACTTAAATATGTATTGCCTGGTGGTACTCCCTGAGTCCTTTTTTGTGTCTGAACCTTGTGCCAAATGCTGACTGCACGGTACATGTTCTAGAAAGATGTGTTAATTGATTGGCATCAATGTGCACTGATGTGCATCATGCCTCCTGACCGAGCCTTCTCACAAGACCAGAATGTAGAATCCCACAAAAATTTTCTATCCTCACCATCAGATTCTTGAAAATATCCCACACACTAGTGGCAAGCATGCCTATTTTTAAAAATCAATTTATTTAATATCAGAATTGCCAACTTCTAACACGCAAAATCATTGAAAGAAAAGTAAAGGAGTGGAGCCATATGATATTCTACTGGCACAAAAATATCATCTTTCACCACTGGAAAAGGTAAAGAATGAGACACTGGCTCACTGTGTCCTCCCAAACTCCATGTGAAGCTATTGGCATGAAAACTGAAAAATTCAGCCAATTATCTGGATATTTTAGTTTGTCTTTTTAAAATATGGTGTGTAGAGGTGTCCAGAATTCTATCATTGCTTAGTTGTCAGTCAAAAAGTCATTGTTATACATAAATGTGATGTCATATCAATGCATAATAAACCTTCCTGTCAATCAAAAGTATTGTTATGTATAGACTTTGTGTCAGACATTTTAGACTTTGCATTAAGATATGAAGTGCATGCAAATTAAGGAAAATTTAAAGGTGGCATGGCCACAGGCAAATATATTTTAATAGAGTTGGACTTTACAGGGAAATTGACACTTGAGCAAAAACACAAAATGCAAGTTAGTAAATACAGTTTTATTGACAAAGAAGTCTGCTTTTGAAGGTGGAAAGAGATATATAATTTTGTTATTATACAGACATATTTTCCATTTGGACAAATCTACTCATTAGGATTCTATAATTGGGAAAGGGAAAAATAATAAAAGTTACAAGATATTAAGACAAACATCTCATTTTTCACATTTTCTAATATTTTAAAAGAAATTTAATACAACTCATTTTCAAAGGAATTATCTACCAAGTTAATTTAAAAATACTTCCATCTGAAAATTTAAAATTTGGGGCTCAATTTTCCTTTCTCATCACTAACAAATTTTCTTTTAATGTGAAACTCTGCCAGATGGAACAGGACCCCTGTACAATAAGGATTTGGTACCGGATTATTTCTTGTCTTTCAACACCTGTGTCATGGTGTGCTACTATTCCTGCTGTGACTACAACCAAAATCAAAAAAAAGAATCAAGGAAGAGTGAACCATAATGTAAACTATGGACTTCGGGTGATAATGATGTGTCAATGCGGTTCGTCAGTTTTAACAAACTGTACCACTCTGGTTGGGAATGTTGATAATTGGGGAGGTTATTCATGTGTGTATTGGGGGGCTGTGTATGGGAAATCTCTGTACCTTCCTCTCTTTTCCTGTGAACATAAAACTTTAAAAAATAGTGGAGTTTGTTTTGTTTTTTAATGAATCAAGGTAGAAGGCATAGGACGAATGGTGAAGTCCCATTCTGTCTAACCCAAGTAGCACTGAAACCGTCCGTGTAGGTCCTGGCCTAATTCTGGTGCTTATGAAATTTGATGTGACTTTAGGCAAGTTACTTAACTTCGCTAACTCAAGCTCTTCATCATTATTCACACCATAAATATATATTGAATACTTTCTCTGTTCTAAATACTAGGATAGAGCAATAAGCTAGATTAGGGTTCAATCTTGAGGGGAAAGCAGACCATGATAAATTCCCTGGTTCATTATTTAATTAGAGGTGGGGGTAAATGCACTGGAGAAATGCAGTTGGGAATGTACAGCAGGGGAATCTAATATAATCAAAGAGAATGTTCAAGGTGGGTGAATGGACAATCCAGGTAATAAAATCTAGTAATCACAAATGGTTCTAGAGAGGCTCACATGTGATAATATGAAAGTGCCATGAAAAGTATAAAGAACCGGATATGATCTCATATTATTATTTTGGGGATATTTGATTATGATTCTTGAGTATCAACATCTAGTTCAGAGATGCTAAAAAAATTATGTGTTAAATTGACTCCTTTTAAGACCCTTTCCCAGCCTGAATTTTTTTCCAAAAATGAAGTCATGTGATGTTTCCAAACATGAAGTCATGTAAGTTGCAAAGTCCCAAGGACTTTCACCCCTGGCACAGGACCTGGCATATAGCAGAGTAGAACCATATGATGTTCTATTGGCACAATTAAAAGTAGCACAATTAAATTTTGAACACTGGATTTCCAGCTCTTTAAAAAAAATTTAAATTTGGGTATACTTGATATACAATGTTACATTAATTTCAGGTATATAACATAGTGATTCAAGTGTAGCTACCATCTATCACCATACAACACTGTTACAGTACCACAGACTATATTCCTCTGCTGTGCTTTTAGTTCCCATGATTTATTCATTCTATTACTAGAAGCCTGTGTTCCCCAACCCCCCTCACCCATTTTGCCCAGTTCCCTTACCTTCTTCCCTCTGACAACCCTCAGTTTGTTCTCTGTATTTATAGGTCTGATCCTGTGTTTTTGTTTGCTCATTTTTATTGTTTTTAGATTACACATATGAGTGCAATCATATAGTATCTGTCTTTCTCATGTATGACTTATTTCACTTAGCATAATACCCTCTAGGTCCATCCGTGTTGTTGCAAATGTCAAGATCTCATCCCTTCTATGGCTATGTAATATTCCATTGTGTATATATATACCACATCTTCCTTATCCATTTGTCTATCAGTGGGTACTTGAGTTGTTTCATATTCTTGACTATTGTAAATAATGCTGCAATTAACATAGGGGTGCACATGTCTTTTTGAATTAGTGTTTCCATTTTCCTTAGGTAAATACCCAATAGCGGAATTACTGGATCATATGGTGTTTCTATTTTTAATTTTTTAAGCAACCTCTATGCTATTTTCCATAGTGGCTGCACCAATTTACATTTCCCACCAACAGTGCACAAGGGATCTCTTTTCTCCATATCCTCACCAACATTGCAATTTCTTATCTTTTTGATTCTAGGTTTTCTGACAGTTGTAAGGGGACATCTCATTGTGGTTTTGACTTGCATTTCCCTGATGATTTGTGATGTTGAGCATCTTATCATGTGTCTGTTGGCCATTTGTAAGTCTTCTTTGGAAAAATGTCTTTTCAGTTCCTCTGTCCATCTTTTAATTAGACTGTTTGGGGTTTTTTTTTTTTTTTTTTTTGGTGTTGAGTTGTATGAGTTCCTTATATATTTTGGATATTAACTCCTTATCTGTTACATAATTTGCAAATATCTTCCATTCATATGCAAAACATGTACTAATACAGAAGGCTTCTATTCTTAGCTGCAACTGTTTTATTTTGAAAGTATCTACATTAAAACAAAAATGGAACAAACAAAAAAAAACCACTATGTGAATGAACTTTCTACCCAAACCTTTTCTGCTTTACCTGAGAAAATGATATTCCTCCTATTACCCTGCTTTTGACTATTACAAAAACTTTAACGTCCATTGACAGTAATTGGTACCCATGCCCCACACTTTTCTTGGTTACTAAGTTTTACTCTAACCTCTATGAAGGATGAGGAGGTAATTGATGTGGAAGAAATTTAATCTCAGCCTGCTGCAAAGGAAAAATAATACATACAATATATTACTGCAAAGTTGATTTTTTTTCCTCCTGAGAAAAAATAGTAATCTCTAGAGATTATTTTTGGTCTCATCCACAATGTCATTGATCAATGGGTATTATATATCTTACATTATCTATAAAAATTTTGCTATTATTAATAGATAAAGAGCTGGGAATCCTGTACCTTAGGTCTCATATCTAGAAGAGTTGCTATAGTTGATGTCAAAGAAACTACTGCCTGTGTTTCAGGATTTTGATAGATTCAGGTCTCATATTTAGGTCTTTAATCCATTTTAAATTTATTTTTGTGCATGTTGTAAAAAAGTGGTCAAGTTTCATTCTTTTGCATGTAGCTGTCCAGTTTTCCCAGCACCATTTATTGAGGAGACTGTCTTTTTCCCATGGTATACTCTTGACTCCTTTGCAACAGATCAATTGGCCATATAAGGGTGGGTTTATTTCTGGGCTCTCTATTTTGTTCCATTGATCTATTTTTGCACCAGCACTGTACTGTTTTCATTACTACAGCTTTGTAGTATATCTTGAAATCTGGAATTGTAATATCTCTGGCTTTGTTTTGTCTCAGATTGCTTTGGCTTTACAGGATCTTTTGTGGTTCTATAAATATTTTAGTATTATTTGTTCTTAGATGTTATTCAGTGAGGAAAGGGATTATGCAAAGGCATAAATACTAGGAGACAAGACTCAGAGGGAACCATATTGGAACCTAGCCACAAAATAACCCTGAATCACATGCTGTTTGAGGAAAACAAGTAGACATTAAGATCAGAGTGCAAGGAAAGTCCCTATATTACCCAATTTATAAATTAAAACCTAATTTATAGTAGCTCTCCATATGAATAAAACCCTGGTTTGTTTATACTTTTGTAAAGAAAAAAAAAAGCTGTTAAAATTTCTCAACTTAGGTTTGAGCAAACAAGCAAGCAAAACCATGCACAATAAGAAAACATAAAATGCAGAAAAACATTCTCTTCTAGTATTAGGGGACTTATATTATGTTTGAGGTTTGAAGTAATTGGTACCCAGAAGGGACTACATATGCTGGCTGAATTGTTCTGAAAATATCTCCATCCTGCTGACCAATTCACAGAGAGATGCTGATAACACAGTCAGAGGAGGTCACAAAGTTTCACTGCTGGATAGAGAAGAGAAGTTCCATGAAGGAGGCAGAAGGACAGAGAAATGCAGGAATTTTGTAAAAGGGCAGAAAGGTATTTGGGACCAAAAGGTAGATGATAACTCACCCAGAGATCCCTGAAGCTACTTACCACCAAACCAAACAATAAGAACAACCTCATCACAGAAGGCAAGGGATTTAGACTATTTGAGTCCAATTCACCATTGAGTGCCTCTGTGGGAAATTTGATTTAATCCCAAAGATGGGCATTTCTTACTGTCCTGAGGAAGTGTACATTCTCACAGCTCCCAGCCAAAAATGAAATGTGCTTCAAAGTAGGTCAGAGCCAAATGACAGCTCTCAGGAGCTTTGCAGTGCACCATGCATAGAAAAGAAGAAAAACAAAGCTGCTTACAGAAGAGTTTCAATACCCAGGTTTTAGAATGAGTTCTCTAGCTGTAATGAAGTACAGAATAATCCTTTTACACTTATTGAATTATTGAGTTAAGAACTTTGGCCATGCACTTTATCCTCTAGCTTGATTGTCCTCCTTCATCCATCCATTTTTGAGAACTTGCATGCATGATACAACCCTAGACGTTGTTATTAACAAGTATTTTATAGATTTTGTTACAATAATCTCCCTGAAGATTAATCTGAACATACTCAATTCATTTTTCCAATTGTTACCCATTACTTGACGTAACAATTCTTAACTATAGAATAACTCGAGGCATCTGTATACTTCATGCTGAAAACCATTAAGATATAAAAAAAGAAATAGATGAGCTCTCTTGAATAGCAAAAAAGAGAGAGGAGAGAGAGAGAGCATGTGCCATATGTAATCTTGAGTTAGCTCAGGTGAGTGACACACCACTTTCTGTAATTTTGTGTCATTTTTATCTATTAAGAGTATCGTGTTGAAATAGAGATTAAGAGTCCTTGGCCTACAGTAGGAAGTAGATCTTTCTACATGCCTTCCACAATTTAGTTCCTACCTACCTTTTTGAATCATGTCTACTCAAACTCTGTACATGCCTCCATTCTTTCCCTCTTCCAGGTCTTAGTTTATATTGTCCCTCAGCTTTTCTAATTAGCTGAATGTCCGATCCTAGCCAATTTTTAAAAGCTTAGATGCCACCTCATCTATGAATGTCAAGTCCAGTAGACTAATCCGTCTTTTTTCTACACTCTTAAAAATATCTTTCCTTTGGCACTCATCATTTTATGATTCGTGACACTGGGGAGGTTTAGATAAAGTGATTAATTAATTAAGCAAACACTTATTGAGCATCTATTATGTTCTTTGTGTTGGGAATACAAAGATGATTAATCATGAACTCCCTAGCAAGAGCTCATGTTCTACCAGAAGTGACAGATGTGCAGATTACAGCTCAATATAATGAATTTCTATAATGAATATGGATGGAGGGCTGTGGAAGCACAGAAAGAGGAGTATTCATATATTCAGTTTAATGGACACAGATAAAGAAATCACTGTTTGCCAGGAACTATTCCAAATACTATAAAATATTAATTTATCCATCTAACAATCTTGCAGTGCAAGGTACTACAAAATACTTATTATGTTATTATATATTATTATTGTATTAATATTATTATATATTATTTTTATTATTATTCCCAGTTTACAGATGAAGAAACTGAGGCATGCTCACACAGCTAGTAGGTGGCAGAGCCAGGATTTGACCCAGGTTGTCTGGGTCCTGAATCCTTGCTCAGAACTACCAGACTATGCTTACTCAATGTACATTTAATGATCAGAAAAGTTTAAGAAATAGACTTCTATCCAAAAGAAATGGATTGTTCTGTTGTGTTCTGATGAACCAGCACTCAGTACATTGCATGTGACAGGAACTCCCTGTTTGTGAAATCAATGTCTTGGCTCTTGAAGGAAAAACAGGTGTTTGATTAGGCAAAGAAAAGAAAGAAGGGCATTCCTGGTAAGATGGATGGAGACATGCCAAGATGTGGAGCTAGGAAGAGGGACTATTTAGGGACTGTGGGAGTTCTGTGGCAGGTAATATGCCTATTTGCCTTGTTTCCATTCTCACCCTTTGCCCTGCTCTACTCTGTATTTTCCCTGGAGCTGCTTCTGTGGGCTATGTTGTCCAGACATCTGCAGGAGGCTGGGTTTGCCCAATGAAAGTCCTGGCCAGACACTGCAGACCAGAAAGCAGGCAGCACAGAGCATTTCTTCCAGACTCTTGTCTGTGGCAGTGCCCCTGGTAGTGGCTAGGTCTTCTGGTCAATTTCTGCCAGACAACTCTGTCCCTGGTCCCCCTCTTCTCCCACGGATCCCTTAACCCAGGTATGCTAGGTGTCCTGCACTTGCTAACCTCTGAGTTCTTCACCAGCCCTTGCCAAGTTCCTCAGCTCTACTATTTCCTGTGTAAGCAACCCCTAGTACTAAATTCCCTTTCTAAAAAAAAAAAAAAAAAGTCTTAGCTAGGCTCCCGGTTTGTGCTTAAACATTGACAGGTATACTCAGAATATTAGGGAAAAGTATAGTATATTCACCATATGAGAGAGGAAAGGTTGAACTTATCATTGATGAATAAAGCAAAGTAAAACATGTTAATAATATTATTTCCTCTTTATTAAAAAATTACTTTATGTTTTGCAAATGTATACTGTATTAGTGCAGTGGCATGTGAATCAATATAGGGTATTATATATATATCGTTGAAATCTATTTAATGTATTTGTACTTATGTAGCATTTGTAAGTATGTAAGATATGTATTTATGTACTGTATACATTTATATGTACCATGTATAAATACATAATATATACAAATTATACAAAATATGTATTCATATCTAAAGAAATAAAATATTTTTTAAAAAAAGGGGATCCCTGGGTGGCTCAGTGGTTTAGCGCCTGCCTTTGGCCCAGAGCATGATCCTGAAGTCCCGGGATCGAGTCCCGCGACGGGCTCCCTGCATGGAGCCTACTTCTCCCTCTGCCTGTGTCTCTGCCTCTCTCTCTCTCCCTCTCTCTCTGTGTCTATCATGAATAAATAAATAAAATCTTTTAAAAAATGTGTTCATATCTTGAAATATATATTTTAAGACATTCATTCTCAAAGACTCTACTGATGGGGCATTCATTTGAGAAGTTTGGAGTCTATAAAAATACATAGAGTTGGTGTCATAATACGAACAAAACTCATGATCCATTAGCATCTCCACAACAGGCAATGTCCTGTGAGAATTTGTGATAGAAGCATGTTAATATAGTGTCACAGAAGGACTTATGTGACTTACGCGGGCAGGTTTCATTTTTCCTTAGACATGGTTCAAATAGATTAAGCTAAGATTGGAGGGGGAAACAAATGAGAGGAATGAAAGAGTGAGAAAGAGCTAGAGGAAAGGAAGTAAAGAAGGAAGGAAATCTATTCAGATGGTACATGAACAAAAATAAAGAGGACGTGGCTCCTCCTGAAGGTGACTTAGCACCCTATGTTCTCATCTTTTCCTAGTTCAAATCAATGAAAGAATAGGGCTAATCCATGGTATCAGTTAGTTAAAAGAGTTGCAATGTCCGTAGAAACAATGTCTGTCTGTGTACACATTTCTTCCATGAGGATTTATGGGCACTGTTCTGGACAGGTGACTACAGGTCACACAGATCATTGAGAACACCGGTGTGCATACATTTCTTAGAGGTCAAGCATTATTTATTATTTATTGTTATTTTAAGGTGAAAATAGTAAAAAGTAATGATAAAGTAGTAACATGTGCCTATCGGTAGAAGTCCCAATAACTGTTTCTTGTACTTTACTTTGGAGAGTGTTGTTTGTGTTGTGAAGCTGAGGCTGGTGCATTAAGATTAAGCGGACTTTGACCTGCTGGATGAGGAGGGATAAGCCACCCACAGGGGGTTGGCAGGTAGCTCCTTCACTTTCAGAACTCCCACTCTGGGGAAGCACAAACCATGTGGTTCGTTTTTGTAAAGGCACAGTTCAATACACCCACACAAAAGAATTAAAGTCACAAGACCTGTTACAGATCCTGGCAAAGGGGAGGAGGGGGGTGGGTGCAATGAGCTGGGGAAGGACAGTCTTCTGCCTCAGGAGATAGAGAGCAAAGCAGCAAGCACCTATTACTTAGGAAGTGATTGGGGCAGAGGTCACTAACTTTTTACCAATTCATGCCTAAGTGGTTATTTTAAATGGTAGCCCAGAAAAAGCAAAGTGGGAACTCAGGGGAGTGCGGGGGTGTGGGAAATCCTAAACTCAGGTCTTAATCCAAATGGCCAGACTCTGGGTGTGAGCAGGCTGTCAGACTGTAACTAAGCAGCAACTCAAAATAGTTGTTTTTCTCAGCACCCTGTTTTATATAATTTTCTACTTTATTTGGCATTTTTAAATGCTAGTCATTTTTATTTGTGTTTTCAAGTGACCCTAGGGGAGGAACAGAAGGAGGGGAAGCGAGAAACAACTAAAATAGCTCAACACCTGAGCTTGCTCATACTGTTCTTTCTCAAGTTCATGCTTCTGCACCAGTTGGTTCGATCTGGACAGAACCTTGGGAAATGAGCAAACCCATAGAATTATTTTTCTGTGCTGTGCTTCATGTTTCAGAGTAGCTATTTTCAACTAGTATCACAGAGAGCTGCTACTAGCAACTGTTAAATTACATAGGAATTTGACTTCACACGGTTTATTGAAGAAATGCTAGAGCATATTAAGTGAAGTTTTACTGTGCTTGTATATTTCTCAGATGCAGCTACAATGCTAAGTGCCTTTATTACAGTGAAAAAGTTGACATAGCATTTATAATCTACAAACATTTAAATTATATTTTATGTTTTCAAATAATCTATGAAAACAAGATAAAGTAACAGTTTACTTTGATGTTTGGGAAAAGAAACTAGAAATAAAATTAAAAGTCTTGCTATAGAGAATGCTATCATCTACGCTGCAGATTCGGGAAGATTACAAGAGTATACATATGTCATAAAGTATATGCTTTTCAGGGTAATTTTAAGAAATAAGAAAATCTAATCTCCGTATTTGAGAAAACCAGCACTTAATTTCCTTTGGGTTCTTCCCTTTCTATCCTGGAGAATTACAAATCTCTAAGCATTATCCATTGTATATCTTCCCTGGTGCTTAGTTCCTGGATTTATGTTCTATTCAAGTCCTGATTGCATTAAATAATAATGTTAATTCTCAGTAGTTATTAGTCAAAATTAGCTAGATTATTTGAAATCTCCCTATCATAATAAAAATACAATTTAAAATACCTTTGTTACTTTTTTTTTTTTTGTCAAGGGAGCATCATTATTATAATTACCATCTTCTCAAGATAGTATTTATTACTTCTGTATGAAGTGGAGAACATTACTAGATCCACCTTTAAGGACCATCCAACGTAAGGATAGAAAGGTGGCAATCACTTTCACCTCCCCCCTACAGGTTACTACCACTAAGACAAGCTACGGTAAGATTTGCTTTACGATGGAGTGTATGCATCACTGAACAGACAACAGCTTGCTAGAATCTTTTTAAAAATGTGAAAGAGTGAGCTGTGGATTTCTCTCCTTTTCCTACTAAGCTTTGTGCTGTAGTAAAATATGCTTTCTGATCATATTTTTAATATACGTATGTGTGTTTGTATTCCAGATATTGGTTTATTTAAAGGAAAAATAACAGTTTTCCAAAGCATGGATTCCAAAGGGCATAATTAAATTTTAAAAACACTTTGGGCTAATTTTAATATTTCAAGCTAAAAAAAAGTGAATGAGGTGGTAGTGGTTGGGAAGATACTCATTTGGCTGCTCAAAGAGCTGTGTCTGGGTACTGGGACCCCTCAAGTATAGCAGCAGCTGCGCCCATAGATGATCCTGCACCCATTCCAAGAAGTGCCTGGCTAGAAGTGGGAAATTCATGTTTCCCGACTACCTGCGCCAAGTGCAGGGAGAAGCATTGTCAAGACTCTACAATTCTTCTCTTTGGGTTTGCCATGGAGGCTATGGTTATAGGCTTCCAAAAAACAAAGGATAATGAAACTGTTAGGAGAATTTGATCTTTTCATAACTTTGCTGCATATTAGAACCTTACACTCATTCCAAAAACTACAGCATGTGTGAGTTTTCCAACTTTTATTCTCCTTGGGTTTGAAAAATAATTTTTTCAAGCCAAAACTTTTTCTGAGACTAGGAAATAGAAAATAAATTTCCTGAAAACCTAATGACCATTTAGGAGCCATAATAGAAGAGCTGTTTTATCTCTAGTGGACATATTTTGGAAGTAAACAGTTTAAGGAAACCATGAAAGTACTACTAAATGCCTACATTTTTAGGAAAAAATATTTAATAGAATTAAAATGAGAGGAGGGAAACATTAAACCAAAGACAGAGAGGTGAGGATCAGGAGGTATTAGAAGGTAGACGTTGCAGGAGAGATACTGCAGAGCCACTCTGCCACAAAAAGTATCCTTATCTCTGCCACATTGTTGATTCCACCATAAAAATCTATTACTTTATGATTTCTACCAAAAGTCCCTTTGTTGCTCTCAGATCTTTTCTCTTTTCAATTGAAATGTCTAAGAGTCCTAGTCAAGTTACACTGTGATTAAGTGTCAAAGACAGAATTTGAACCCAAGATCTCTGCTGTGTCACCCAAGTGCTATTTACCTCATAGTGATCTTCCTCAAAATGAGATTTTTAATCTAATGTTCACCCTAAAAATAAGCATTTCCTTGAGTATTTTAATGTCCATATTTGTTTTGTGTCTAGGGCTGGTGCTAAGAAGTTCAGCTTTAATTATCTTGGACTGAAACAGATAAGAACTTAATACATCCCAAGTGATAGCCAAATGAGATGAGGGAGCACCATGCGAAGGAGAGTGTCACAGAACTTTGAATTCCCCGAATGGTGGGCTCATGGCTCAACCACCTGACCATCGTACTATAGAAATGCCAGTAATCACCAGTACCATTTTTAGGAGGCTAGAGGAAAGTCAGTTTAGGCAAAACATTATCACACAAAATTAATAGGTCAATTTAGATCTTATTGACATTATAGATTTGATTAATTTATAAGTGCACATTATTTCATGGTTATATACAATTTTGAGCATCTAGAAGTTTGAGAAAATTCATCTTTTGATGACAAAGCATTGCTCCAAATTCTCAAGCTTAGCAAACTTGGTCATTTGCCATGCTGAGACATCGTTATTCTCTTGTTCAATCCCATCTGCATTTGTAATCCAGATAACGGGCATGTGTGGATTTGCATCAGCAGCAAACACAGAAAACCAACTCAAAGATGATAGGACCCAGATCTTTAGGTGCCTAATTCACAACCAAGGACTCTCGTATATGGGGAGATAATTTGACACGTAGGTCAAAAACTTGCATGTATTTGGTTTGTGTCTCAGTCCAAAATTTCCAAACGTTACTCATTATCTCTTCTCATTCCTGGTCTCATCTGAATAATTTCCTGGTGGAAAAAAACGTATATTTTTATTTTTTCATTGACCCTGTTTTGTCACTTGGGCAGAGCTGGGATTTGAATGCAGGAGAGTTGTGCCTTTTGACCTCTTAGCTTCAATGCCTCAAAGATCTTAATTCTAAAGTGAGAACATGAAGATAGTCACCAGTTGGCTATTACATCATTGTGGTGTCATAGAGTTCCAGGAGGTGACAAATGAAGTTCTAGTTCTGTAAAACTCTACCAGTTGTTCAGAGCCTCTGTCCCTCCACCCTACATTCTTTTGACAAATTCTTGCTCCAGCAGTAACATGACCACGACTGTAGTCTTTGAAGCTGGTAAGAGCTGAATCAGTTATCAACTGCTGCGTAACAGACCACTCCAAAACTTAGTCACTTGAAAAGAAAATTATTTATCATCATGATTCCAAGAATTGACTGGACAATTATTCTGCTCCATGTACTGTTGGCTGAGATCACTCCTGTCACTGAATTTAGCTAGTAACTGGGCTGGGGTGTCTCGGTTCTCTTCCATGTGGCCTCTCTCTTTAGCAGAATATGTTTCTTTCAAGGTTTAAAAATTCCACAATGGAACATTCCAAAAGGATAAGCCCCAACATGCAAGGGCTTATTGAGATTCTACTTATATCACACTTTCCAGTGACCAAAGCAATTCACATGGCTAAAGCCATAGTTAGGCAGGACTATACAAGGGTGTGGATACGGGAGGATGTGATTAATTGGAGGCCAGCAATGTAACAGACTACCATAAAAAACGAAAGAGTCCAGCTATGTATCAGTTTTCAATAATTTCATCATTTTTAACAAGTGTCTGGTATACCATTGTTTATTAGGCATGAAGACTTAAAGAATGCTATTAACTAATAACGGAGTGAAGACACACATGTGCAAATCTATAATGTGACCTTACCTGGGATGAAATATTAAGAAATATAAATATTGGTCTCTGACTCTTGTTCCCAACCCAGGGCACCTAAACTCCTTAAGCGAAAAGAGCACTAGGAAAAATCTCTTTTTTTAAAATATTTGGTCTTTGACTTTGTCCCTGACCTGTATATTCCTAAGTGACAAGAGGATTAGGAGCAACTTCTCTCCTACTGAGGAGGTGATTCTGGGTGGGCTCCTGGATACACATAGGGGCTACTCTTTGGAAGGATGAAGCCATGATTACATACTTGCAACATTCAGTGCTGCCCTCATTCTCTCGAGAAGGGATGAAAATGGAGTTCATCGGGACTCCTGGGTGGCTCAGTGGTTGAGCGTCTGCCTTCGGAGCATGATCCAGGGATGCAGGATCGAGTCCCACGTCGAGCTCCCTGCATGGAGCCTGCTTCTCCCTCTGCCTATATCTCTGCCACTTTCTGTGTGTCTCTCATGAATAAATAAATCTTTTTAAAAAAATGGAGTTCATGATCCGCCTCGCCTCTGTGATGAAGCTTCCATTAAAATCTCAAAAGTACAGGGTTCAGAGAACTTCTAGGTTCGCAAACACAACTACACTGGGAAAATGGCACATCCCAACTCCACAAGGACAGAAACTACTACAATTAGGACTTTGCCATATGTATTTCTTCATCTAGCCATTCATGTAGATCCTTTAATAAACTGCTAAAAGTAAGAGAACATTTTTCTGAGTTCTGTGAGCTGCTCTAGTAAATGAATTGAATCCAAAGGGGAAGGAGGTCACAGGAACCTCCGATTTGTAGCCAAATCAGAGAGAAATTGTGAGTAACCAGGGAACCTACTACTTGCAATGGGCATCTGAAATGGGATAGAGGCAGCCTCATGGGACTGAGCCCTCAATCTGTGGGGGAACCTGATGCTATCTCCAGGTAGACAGTATGAGAGTTGACTGAAATTTTAGAACACCCAGCTGATGTCACGGAAGCATTGCTTGGTATGGGAAAACCCCATACATATCTGGTGACCAGAAGTGTCAGAAGTGAAGTGTTGTGAGTGTGGTAGCCTTGTGAGAGTGAAGTGGAAGTGGAAGGCTGAGTTTTTCTAATACATCTGGTTAAGGAGAGAGCTGAGAATTTGGAACAGACTCAAGAACAGCTCCCCTTGACCCTCTCCCTCCAACTTCCCAGGCAAATCTCACTTCATGGCAAGCAGCCCATGAAATGAATCTGAGGAGACAGGAAAATAGTGCAAATATACAAAATTCAACTGTATTAGGAAAAATTAATGTCAATAAGGATCAACGATTCTACCTAAGCAGGCCAGGTCTTTAAATTAATGCAAAACAGGGCACCTGAGTGACTTAGTCGGTTAAGCACCCAACTCTTGATCTCAGCTCAGGTCATGATCTCAGGGTTGTGAGGCTCTGTGCTCAGCAGGGGGTCTGCGTGACATTCTCTGTCTCCCTCTCCCTCTGCCCCTCATTCTGCTCATGGGGCTGCTGCTCTCTAATCAATCAATACTTCTTTAAAAATTATTAAATTAATTAACGCAAAGCATATTTGTTTTTTCCATCTGACCTGTTAAAAGTGAAACTATGGCTCCTTAAGTCTAATTTTTGTACATCAATTAAAAAAAGATTTTTTCATATACTTAGTATCAGAGTCCCCTATTCAAAGGCCTCGATCACACAGTCCCGAAGCTCAGGAGTTTGATATCTGATGCCAAGAGAAGGTACAATCATTGGGAGAGGGTAAATATCAAGGTGGGTTTCATAAGATCAAGTTTAACTTAGAATTGGGGGAAATCTGTAAAATTCAGCATGGCAGAGAGAGTAACACATGTATGAAAAAAATGACTATAACTTCTGTTGAACTTTCCAGAGGAAATAAGACTAAAGCCATGTGTAAATAGGGAGTCTGATGGGGGTCATTTCCATTGCTTGGCAATACAATTCCTTTCTTTTTTCTCTTTCTATATGATCAGGATGCTTGAACTCCTATTTATTCATTGACCTAGTGGTTAAAACCACCACAGTGACTGGCCTATAGTTCACTTCTCTTAGGGTTGGATCAGGTGGTCCTTTTCCACGTATAATCGATATAGTATGTGACCTGTAAACAGTTGGCCCCAACCTCTGAGGGTGACGTTACTTTATTCAATAGCGCTCTCCCCACGCGGGATAAGCGCAGGTGAGGCAAGAACTTCTTTTAATGAGCTTAATTCTGACGATAACTTAGGAGACAGTTTCACTGCAAGATGCAGATGCCTTTCGATCCTCTTTATGAATTAAAATATCGAATCATCTTTGGTGCCGGCGATATGGTGGTGATAAATAGGAATGAAGGAGTAGGTTTTTGGTGTTTTTGTTTTTTTTAATAAGTGAAGCCATAACCCTAGAATTTCTCTGTCTTGGATTACCCCCGAGTCTCAACATCCATCCACCTTGAGAACAGACCTTAAAGGATGCCTGCCCCTACTATGATGCAACCTGGCGACGGAACGCAGCTGCACCCACAGAAACACGCAGGAGCGGGGTGCCGAGCCTTCCCGCCCGCCGGGACCCAACTACTTGGAGGAGTCCCAGTTTCGAGCCCGTCTAACCCCCGCCCCCCAAGAGGGACCACAGGCTCCCGCAGAGGCCAGGCCGCAGAGCCGCAGCCTCCCGGGAGCTGTCCGCCGTGTTGGTGCTAGTTCGGAGCGTGTGCGTGTGCGTGTGCGCGTGTCACACAGGTGTCTCCCTAGGGGAGCTGAGGCGGCCCCGGGTCCCCCCGGGTGGCGGCGGCCCCGCTCCCTGGAGGCGCGCGCCCCGGTCGGGCTGCAGGTGTCCGAGTCCGCCCGCGAACTTGGGGACCCGACGGCCCGGCGGCGAGGACGGTCACCGGCAGGTCGCCCGCGTTTGTCCGGCGCCTTCCACGGAGGAGAGCCCAACGGGGGGGACGGGGGGGACGGGGGGACCGAGGCACCCCCAGGCGGCGCCGCAGCCCGGGCGTCGGGAGGGCGCCCCCCGGTGCTCCTAAAGCCCAGCACGCACTCCGCGCCCACGGCCCGCGCCTCGACCTCCCCCAAGGCCGCTTCGGGGACCGGAGAAAGAGGGAAAGACTGGGGGGGGGGGGGCGACGAGTAAGCCAACGCCGGAGAGCGCGGGGGGAAGGGGGGGAGGGAGACGCGGAGCGCCGGGACCGCAGGCGGCGGCAGGTTCAATTAGCGAAACAAAGAGATCATGGCGGACTGTTTACGTTGGCAGCGCCGCCCGCCGCCCCCGCCCCGCCCGCCCCGCCCCGCCCCGCCCCGCCCGCCGCGGCCCGAGGAGTCGGCGAGCTGCCCCCGCGCCCCGGCCGGTAAGTGACGCCCGCCTGCCCGCCTTCCCGCCGCGCGCCGCCCCCCGCCCCCGCCCCCGCCCCCGCCCCTCCCCCCGCGGCCCCCGCCCCGCCCCGCCCCTGCCCCCGCACCTCCGCCGCGGGCCCCGCCGCACCTCCGCCGCGCCGCCCGGAGGGGAGGGGAGGGGAGGGGTGGGGAGGGGTGGGGAGGGGTGGGGCGGGCGGGAGGGCGGCCCCGGGGCGCTCCGCAGGGGCAGGGGCGGGGGCCGGGGCGGGGGCCTCCTGCGCAGCCTCCGCGGGCGCCCTCGCTCTCCCGCCCCGGCCCCCGGCCCTCGCGCTCCCCCTCGACCTCCCTCTCGATCTCTCTCGATCTCTCTCGATCTCTCTCGCTCTCTCTCGCTCTCTCTCTCGCTCTCTCCTGATCTCTCGATCTCTCCCGATCTCTCTCGACCTCTCTCTTTCGATCGCTCTCGATCTCTCTCGACCTCTCTCTCGATCTCTCTTGATCTCTCTCGATCTCTCCTGATCTCTCGATCTCTCTCGATCTCTCTCTTGACCTCGCGATCTCTCTCGCTCTCTCTCGCTCTCTCGCTCTCTCCTGATCTCTCGATCTCTCTCGATCTCTCTTGACCTCTCTCTCGATCTCTCGATCTCTCCTGATCTCTCGATCTCGATCTCTCTCTTGACCTCGCGATCTCTCTCGATCTCTCCCTCCCTCTCTCGATCTCTCTCTCCCTGCGTCTCTCTGACTGGCCGGCCTTGAGGTCGGGACCCCGAGCCAGAGGTCACCTCCGCAGGCTGAAGTGGCCGGAGCCTCCCGCGCCGGGGAAGAGCCCCCCCAGGGGCTCCAAGCGGCCCCAGCTCCTCGGCCCCGGGCCCGGGGCGCACTTCCCTTTCCCCCGTCGGGGAGAACTGTCTTTTCCCTACAGAGGCTTTTAGAGTGTCTTTGTGCTAAGGTTGGCACCGCGGTACGGGGAGGTTGGCTAATGACAGGGGAGGAAAACAAAGGCAACAAATGGGGAGGGGGGAGGGGGCAATGTCACCAACTACGGAGGAGGCTCCCTCTTCTCCCAGGAAACATGGTTTCCCTTTGCGGGAATCCCTGGAGCATCACCGGCTTGCAGCCATGCAGCGGACGCATTTTCCTTTGCAGAGCGAAAAGCCAGTCTTTAGGTCGCCAAGTTCATCTCACTTTTCCTTTCAATAAAACTTTTTTTTTTTCAATGTTTAGTGCATTTCAGTTTTTTCTTTTTTTTTTTTTTTTTTTCTTGCTTCCCCTTTCCAGAACCTCAGTGAATATCTCATGTTTTATGTTTGTGTCCTACTGGGGGCGGGGGGTGGGGGGGGGCGGAGTTCACAGCCAAGGACTGACTGCCAGAGCAGGACTGGGGTTGGTCGCATTTAAGCAGCCGGGGCACAGGCTTGGCTGGGGACCAGGGCATCAGAACCTAGCCCAGTTGCATCTCTTGCACACATCCATTTGAGTCTCTGACATCACAGGGCTGGCAGGTTGCTAATGGACATTGTAATGCGTAGTAAAATAAATTACTTTATCACCTGAGAAAGAAAATGCTGATGTTTAAAAGAAGCCAAAAAAAAACCCTTCTTGTATTATAGCAGTCATTCTATCTTTTCTGTACAGATACAATTCAAGTGAATGAATTTGTTGATTCATAATTATTGTTACACCCTCTGCAAGGTCCAATTAGAAGAAGGTGTTCTACTTTTTATCTCCTTCCCCTTGAAAGTAGCACACTGGAGCATGGATTCTCATATATTAGAATCAGCCAAATCATACCTATCTTTTGCTTGTTGATCACTAAAGCAACTTTCAATACAACACACTACATCTTTAATAAAGCAGTACTTATTTTTGCAGTTATTATTGGGCAGGCATAGCCTGATACCATGCCATCTCGCTACTCAGTTCTTTTTAACCTGTTGACATTTCAAAAAAACTGAAATTTACTCACACAGCAATACAGCAAGGAGAGTGGGTGGAAAGACTTAGCTTACTGAAGAACCTAGAACTTACTGGAGTCAGAAGTTCTCAAGAGTGTACATGTTTATTTTCACCCTTGTGTGGACATTAGAAAAACAAAGTTGGTGCTTCCATAAAGAGCTTCTACCCGGACACTGAACTCACTAGTTAGCTTGAGATTCCATTACTCAGTAACCCTAGGCACATTCTCATAAATGGATTTTATGTTGACTTCCTGCCCAAACCAGGTCAGAGATCATAATCATGGAAAGAAGTGGATTGGCCTCCAAAGCGACTTTAACAGAAGCAGAAAGATCAGTCTTTGGGTTATAGATCTTGCTGACCCATTAAGGGTCAGTAAATTAGTAGATTGCACTTGAGTTGACACTCCTGATCCCAACTTAATGGGTTGATTAACTGATGGCTGCTATCTTCATTATGGGCTATTAGCACATTGTTAAACCTGAACTTTAGAGTACGGAATTGTTTTTATGTTTACTCTTTGGTTCCCAAGGTTAATCAATATTCATCATGGCCTTAAATTATTTTTAACTAAAGAGGTTAAATAAACCCTTTTGTAGAGAAAAGAAAATTCAATACCATAACTGTATATGATTTTGGGATGCAAAACGTTATCTGATTAAAGATTTTGCAACTTACACAAAAATATCCAATTAGAAGCACTATTGCCAAGTGGAAAAGTACATATAAATCTACACATTACAGACTTAAAATCAACATCCTTCTCGTTAGTAGCTAGGACCGTGACCCTCTTATTCTTCTTTGTGCATTTGAGTGACGGTCAAATTTAACACATGATATTTAGACTTCCAGTGATGATTTTCATAACTTGCAGGCTAGGAATAGCTCTCTCTGTAGGCAATGCCTAAGCCTAGACTTTACCTACTGGAAAGTGTGAATATTAGGCCCCCCAGGAGGCACGCATCCGTAATTGGTATATGTTAGAAATCAGTCTAAAATTTGCATTTTTAAATCCCTGCTGTTTCTTTTTCCTTGACCTTCCTGAAATTTCTAGAATATTCCAATGTAGCTGGAATCCTGATAGAATGGGGTATCATCAGTGAATCAGTGATTACTCTTTAATCTATTTGGTAATCAGTGTGTCAGTAATGCTGGGAAAACTGCTTAAAACGCTTGCAAAATTGATACTCCCAATCCCATGCCAGATTAGGAGTTGTATAGATTGTTTCTTTCATGTGGTACTTTATTCAAAACTCAGTGTCCTGTCAGCTGTCGCAAAAGGAGCAGTACTTTCTGGTAGAGGTTTTTGAATTGAATACTTGGTAAACATTTATTGAAATGAAATAAAAAACCAAAAGACTTAAACCCAAGAGTTATTCTATAGATAAAATAGGAGAATTAGGAGATATATATAGAGATATCTATCTATCTCTCTAATCTCTAAAATCAATGCTAAGAAGGCTCAAGGAAGCCTGATAGTTTCAAAATCAAAGCATTGGTCCCCTGAATCGAGAGGCCACTGAATTTGGAAAAGAGGAGATCACTGATGACCTTAGGTGGGTAGCATTGATCAGGGGTTAGGAATGAAAGGCAAGCTTGTAGGAGGGTGAAGAAGGAAGAAGAGGGTGTCGCAGATAATTTTAAAGAAGAATGTCTCAGAAATGACATTCTTGAAAGGCACCATGGTTGGCATATCTTTGGTTTGCAAGACCAAGTCCCTGAGAAAATAGGATCCTAGTAGAAATGGAATTAAAGTAGCATTAACTACCTTAGAAACTCCATTGCAAATAAAAGCCGTGGAGGGCACCTGCCTCCAAAATGAGCCACATTTGTCAGCATTAAAAGCCTGCACCAATAGGTAATCCTCTTGAATCATCTTTTTTAGTCGTCTGGGGACACATGGCTATAGGATTGTGATCTGCCGAGGCAGACGGTCCCCAAGCTCCAGGGTACACAGATTATTTTTGGCTTTAAAGTGTTTGCGCCCATTCTTACTTGAAATTCAATGTCTTTTGCACTTGCTTTCTCCCTTATTTCATTTTCTTAAGCCCTGCCAAAATGCTTTTGTAACCATATAGCCCTTCTACAAATTATCTTGGTATTTAGAGGATTTTTTTTTTTCTTTTTTTGGAGGGGGGCTGTGCATCTGGTGTCATATCTGTAGTTAGAGGATGTGCTCGAAAGCAGATTCCTCTCTGAAACACTGGACTACATTGCCCACCAGAGAGAGCAGCAACATTTATTGTCCTATCCTGTCACTGAAGTGATTGAACTGAATCTGTAATAGGTAAAAATATGATTGGCTTTGCCCTTGTAACATATACATATAAAGTGAGTTATTTAAAATTTGTTTGGCAAGAGCTTATTTTTATTATGAATGGTATATTGTGAGCAAGGGAGAAGTAAAAGCAAAACATTTGGCATTGACAATCTGTAGATAGATAAGGTTTTAAAAAAAGAAACTAAGAATTTAATTTAATTAAGGTGGATTGGAGGTATGCTCTGTGCTTGGAGCTGGAGTGGGGGGGGGCTGCTGTGATGAGTCAGAGGCTGTGGAAAGCAAAGTAGGGCAGCAGAAAAGATCCTTTCCCCATTTTCACACCCACTCACCTCCGAAGCAGCAGCAATGTAAGCAACCAAGGCCACAGAGCAAGCCTAACCCTGCATCAAGGGAAGGCAGGGTTTCAAAGCAGCAGCAGGGCTCATCATCTCTGGACTTCCAGATGCACATACCAGAAAGCTCTGTGCCAGTTAGTAGAAGAGCTAGTGGAAGCAGAATCTTGTCAGGGGAAGAGGCTGGAGGAACTCTTCGGAGCAACCCAGGCTCCAGCCTGGGTCACCACTGGGCTCCATTAGTACCAGCCTTCAGCCAGAAGATGAATCAGAAAGTAGGTAGGTTTTATGTGAAGGACACCAGGTGAAGGTGTGGACATTACCCCAGAACTCTGTGTAGAGGCAGACCCAACCCCCTTGCCAAATCCAGTTCACCAGTGGCTTAAGAGTTTTTAACAATCAATCGTGTCCCTGTTATGCACGTCTTGTGGGGAGGGCTAAGGATTGGATGCGGCTGCAAAGACTGGATGGGACAGAGTGGGAAAAGGCAAGGGCTGTTAAAACATGGAGTGACCCAAAGAAACTACAGGATTAGAATGTAATAAAACATCCATAATATTCCAAAGGTGTAGCATTTGAAAGCAAGAACTATATGCTCAAATAAAACTGTGTGTCCGGGGTTATGCATTTTGAACAATGCACTGGAAGCTACTTTAAGTGGCTCTGAATTAATGTGTCAAAATTCATAATTCAAGCCCTTGTGTGTGTTGCCACAACTCAATGAAATTTTTAAATTCAAAGAATGTACTCATATAACACATTTGTCACGGAAATCATCCTTTCCAAATGAAAGCTTCTAAATTTAGCCCAGGTGAAACTGAGCCCTGGAAAGTGAGGTTGACAATGATATTTTATTATCAATTGCCAGCATTTCTCCTATTACCAACACATTTTGAAAATTATATCTTCTTGAAGGCATCACATACAATTTAATAGAACTGATTAAATGACAACTTCCTGGCTAAAAAAAACCCCACAACAAATATCAAACATCTTTCCCCTCTCATAATTAGTGGAAGAGTGATACTACATATATACAAGAGTCTCTGTGAATATCTAAGAATATCATAGTATCAAGAACACACAGAGAACTCAACATATTGAACATTCAAACAAGCATCTCTTAAAAAATATCAATGTCTTCTGTTTTATTTCACTTTTTAGGACTACTTCAAAATTTCAGTAGCCGGTAATTTAAAATTAATTTTCTATTGCTATTCCTAAAAATGACTACAAACTTCATTGCTTAGGATGACCCAAATTTATTATCTTACAGTTCCTTTTTAAATTTTATTTATTTATTCACGAGGGACACAGAGAGGCAGAGACATAGGCAGAGGGAGAAGCAGGCTCCCTGCGGGGAGCCTGGTATGGAACTTGAATCCAGGACCTTGGGATGACGACCTGAGCCAAAGGCAGATGCTCAACCCAGGCGTCCCTTTTTTCTCAAAGTTCTATAGGTCAGAATTCTGACATGGGTCTCACTGGACCACGGTCAAAGGGGTCAGTAGGGTTACATTCCTTTCTCAGGGCTCTAGGGGAACATCTATTTCCTTGCCTTTTCCAGCTTCTACAGGCACCCGCATTCATTGGCTCCTGGCTTCCTTTTACCATCTTCAAAGCCAGCAATGTTGCATCATTCTGACTGTTCTTCCAAAGTCACATCTCCCTCTAACCCCAGCTGGGAAAAGTTCTCTGCTTGTAAGGATCCAGGTGATTGGATTGGGCATGCCTGGCTAGTCTCCATTTCATAGACATTTGCAAAGTTCCCTTTGCCACAAAAAGGATCACATTCACAGATTCTTAGGATTAGGGTGTGAACATCTTTGCGGGGTGGGGGGCATCAATCTGCCAGTTTTTAATTCTATTTCTTCTTAACTGTTAATTTAGGGACCTCTGCAACAGAAACCAAGGCAAGGCTGTCAGTGCCACAAGTTTATCCGGGAGTGACACCAAGAAATGCCCAGGAGGGAGTGGGGAAAGGGGATAAGGAATGAAAGAAAGGCAAGAAATGGTACCTTCTCAAGCAAGTTGCTACTGGGGAATTGAAGTTTAATCCCATTGGGGCTACTCTGAAGGATAGTGTAGACCTAGGAATTATTCCAGTGGAGGGGTGAGGAATCTGTAGCACTCATCCACCACATCCGTCATATTCTCTCTTTGCTCCTGGCACGTCCATCACATGGGGGACCCATGTTCTCCCAGCCAGGCTGAAGACCTCAAGCAGGATCACAGGTGTTCACAGCAAGCAGGCTTCAGAGTGAAGTGAATGTTGGGAGTTTATGTATGGAACACCAAGGGGCACCTGTCAGATTTATTCGTCAGCAAGTTCTACTTTTTATCATTTCTCCATAATTTCCCCGGTACCTCCCCCTTTCTATTGCTACAATTCAGATCAGCTTCTCCACATTGCTACTCCTAACCCACTCTTCCACCTCAAGTTCTGTTCCACTCCAGTTTGCGCTGTCTATGGCTTCAAAGTTCATCTTCCGGAAAGCATGGCTTTTGTTGTGTTACTTAAAACAGACAAGTAAGCAAGCAAACAGACAAAAGTCTTTATCAATTTCCCATTACCTATAGGAAAATTTTAAAATAAAAATCCCTACTCTAGCCTTTAGGTGCCTTCATTGTGGCCCCTTATCACCTCACCTTTGTCAACTCATACCAACTTAACCCCGTCCCTTGAGAACAGAAGAACTAATCCAATTTGCTTAACTATGTTTTTGCTTAATTGATAGTCTTTTTAACCCTTTCAGTCTAAGCCTAGATAATGTGGAACTTTTCACCTGATCCAGGTCAAACACTCTTGTCTCATTAATCTCTTTACTGGTCTCATTACTTTTTTTTTTTTTTTTTCATTACTATTTTTAAGCCCATCTTATACTTTCCTTTCTTCATGCTCTTGGTCACAGATTTTCTTTTCCTGGACTAATGATCTAATCTCTGCTCATCCTTCAAGGTTTAGGTAAAATCTTTCCCTTCTCTATTTAGCTTTGCAATAGCCCATCCCTGCTGGAAGTGAGGGAATCTCTCTTCTCTGAACACTTAAAAGCTACTATTTTAGCTTTTCTTATTTTTTTGTCCATAATTTTTGCTATCTTTTTCATAGAATGTAAGTTTAATCCCCTCAGGTTCTCAGGCCTTTGAAGATAATAGGACATCATATATTTTTGCCTCTCAAGTCCAAGAATGTTTTGGATGTAGTATGTACCCCTTAGCTATTTGTTGATAAATTTCTTAAACAAATAATCTTTTTTTTTTAATATGAGCAACATACTTTGACCAAAGCAAAAAACTAATTAAAGGGGGAAAAAAAAAATCAGTATTTTAGTGACAAATGCTACTGCTGTGCTACAAAGCAACTCATTACTTGAGTTGAATAAAAGAATCCAGTTCTTTTTTTCTTTCTTACTTCAACCAATCTAAAAAAAATTAAAGACACCAACAGGTTTGAAACTAAGATATCTTAAAAGTATAGACTACAAGTTTGGATGTTTCTCTCTTAACCTAGCCCAAAGAGATGTGGTGAGAATTATAAAGGATTTTTTTTTTTTGACTAAGTATAGTTTTAAAGTGTTTTTCATTTAAAACTTTCAAATCTAAAAACTAATTTGAAAAGAACCTAGGATAGGACTGCATTAGCAAGGCAAAAATATCCAGTGGCTTCTTGGACACTGGTTTTGCTATTTTCCATTGGAAAAAAATCCTGTTTTCATTTTGATCTCATGGGTCAA
Source organism: Canis lupus baileyi (assembly GCF_048164855.1). Lineage (NCBI taxonomy): Eukaryota > Metazoa > Chordata > Mammalia > Carnivora > Canidae > Canis > Canis lupus. The sequence continues at coordinate 61,636,465 of NC_132848.1, forward strand.
GGGGGTGACTGCAGAGGTTGGGAAGTTTGGCTTCTTTATGGTATTGGCCCAGCTTTTCTTCTATGCACAATTATACACATCAAGGCCTGTGTTCGGTGTTGCCTTTTTAGTGTTGGAAATAGTATTTGTACCAATAATGGCATGGAGTACTGCCAACAGAAAAAGTTATCTGGCAAGGGAGCATCATTTGCTTATCTCTGACCTCATTAACACCAATCAATTGAGTTAATAATCAACATACCGCTAGTAACTAACCTTAGTAGTTCTCAGCCCTGGGAATTTAAAAATACTGATGCCTGGCCCCTGCCTGCCAGATTCTAAGGTGATAGGTTTGGGTGGTGATCTGGGCGTCAGCATTTTGAAATTAGCTCCAGGTGATTTTCAGGAGCAACCCAAACTGAGAACTACTACTTTAGACCGTGTCATCCTCTGCAGGCAGACCAAACTAAGGATATTGTGGAATGCAGAGTTTATTATGACAGGAATCATCTACTCTCTACTCCCAGGCACTTTAAGAGTTGAACAAGCAGATCTGGCAATATTGAGAGTAATGACTCATATCCATACAGTAGGAGTCAGAGTTAAATTTCAGGTCTCCTGACTCCTAGGCCATAATCCATTCCTATTTAAAGTGGGATCCTTAAAAAATAAATAAATAAATAAATAAATAAATAAATAAATAAATAAAGTGGGATCCTTGGACTAGAAGTGCACTTGGGAGCTTGTTAGGAATGCAGAATCTGAGGCCATGCCCCTGACCACCAGAATCAGAGTCTGCTTTTAAAATAACTTCCCCAGCTGCTTGATATTGTCCCCAGGTAAGGGCTTTGAGAAGCCTTCATCTTAACCATTACTTCACTGCCATCTCTGAGAGTCTGCAGTATCACACTTCTGTGGCCTCAACGACTAGTGCATCACCTGGAACTTGAAGGCAACTGTTGCACTTTACATTCATTTTTGCTGTAAAATATGTTAGATGTACATTTTTAAATAACATTCTTTGAATAAATGAACTTGATTATATTTTCTATATACTCTCCAATATTTCATCTTTTATTGAGTACCTGGTTCTGTACTGGGCAGTGTAACTACAAAGGTAAAGGAGATGCTTTTTTTTCACTGTCTAGTTTGGGGAAGGAGAGGGACAATAAGCAGATGTGATAATACTGTGGGGGTAAGAGCCACAGTCAAATATTGTGGCATAAGAGCTCACAGTGTTTGTTATGAGGACATGGTGAAAAAGCAGTGGGTCTGGGTCTCTGAGATAGTCTTGGATGGTTTTTGGTGTGGCCTTGGGATTTTCAGGGCAAGTAAAAGTGAAGTGGACTCCGCACAGCAATCAGGAGTCAGCCAGGTGGTGGAGGTGTGGGGACGCAGGGAGTACTGTTCAGTGGGTATTATGAGGAGAGCTGCCTAGCAAGAGGTTTGGAGTAGAGACACCTCTACCCTGTGTGTCAAAATACAAAGGCAAATAACCACACTCAGGAATGGCAGTTCTGGACAATCTGGCAGATAGATAGCAGAATACTAAGGATGACCAAAGTTGGGGTACAGGGAAGAGAAGAAGGTTCCTTTATTTCTTGTCTACTTGGCTTCAGATATAAAGGAAAGTATTTAGAAAAACTAGGGGATAGCCCAAACATTTTACAACTTGGCAATGTTAATTCCAAGTTAACCGAGGTCTGCATTAGAGCCCAGAGTTCAGGGGTCCTGTAATTGTGCTCTCTTGGTCTATAGCCTCCAGCAGTCTAACATTCAGAGTCAGCAATAAACAAACCACTGTCCAATTCAGACCGAATCACCCAATACCACTATCTTCCCTTTTCAGGTGAGACTGTGGATTCAGACCCACGCAGTTCAATACAGTAACTGTACAGCCACATGTGGCTACTGAGTGCTTGAAATGTAGTTAGTCCAAATTGAGTGGTGCTATAAGTGTAAAATACTGGATTTCTGAAGACTTACTGCAAAACATGTAAAATAGCTCACTAATATTTTACATTGATTATAAGGTTAAAATGCTAATATTTTGCTTACATTGGGGGTTAACATTTCACCTGTTCTTTACTTTTTGAAATGTAGCTAGAAAATTCAAAAATATATATGTGGCTCACATTATATTTCTGTGAGCAGAACTGGCCTAGACCCTTTCAACCTGAAAAATACTACCAAATAGTTATTTTTCTCTTCCCCTTACCCCTGGAAACACACCCCCAATTCCACCTGTGGCTCCAGAAGACTTGGAATTGGTTTTATCCTTAAAGTTGTAGAGACATACCTTTTCAATGGTTGTGACAAATTGGGGTGAAGTCAAATGAATAACAGGCAAAATTTTACCTTTATCAGTATTCATGTGTCTTTTAAACATCATTGCAATTATTTTTATTGCATGGTTATGCAGATTTGTCACTTGTCCAACTCTTTCCCTCTCAAGCCCGAATAAAATGCCATTGTCAAACACACCTTCTCTAATCTGTGCTGTTTGACATACATGAGGTAGGACAGAGCTTTAGGTTCTATTTTCACTTCAGTGCAGATGTGAAAGTTCCAGTTAATGAGAGAGTTGTGTAGTGTTTGTGTTTCAGGAAGAAAAGGCTCCCTGAATCTGCCTTAAAGCTTTAGATATTCTGTACAGGGAATAAAGTGACATGCTCAAATTAACTGTGGCCAGACAGATCCACATGATATGAATATAAATGTTTGAGTCTTGCTCAAATTAAGGTTCTTGGTATCAAGGAAAATGCTTTCTCACTAGGCAAGTCAAAAATCACCATATCTCACTCTACTATTGGGACCTATAGTACAGGATTTGCATTGAACTCAACTATGAGATTTGATTTAATATACTTATTATAATACTTTTCAAGAGAACTTCTTCAGTGATGTAAAATTTTCAGTCCACATTTCTTTTCTTTGGCTTTAAGGAACTTCAAAAATCTTTCCACTTTATATCCAATTATGTGGTTAATTGGAAAGGCTATGGAGGTTAGAATGTTAGTTTTGGAGTCAAAACTCCATTTCCATGATTTACCATCCAGTGATCAGAAGCATATCAGTGTGTCCCCCCAAAACACCACATTTTAAAGGACTAATTCCTTGAATTGCTATTTCCCCCCAAACCATTTCTTCACCACAATCCAATTCCCCTATCAAATAGTTCACAGAATGACCAATTTATAAAATCACAGATTTATCAACACTTTCCTTCAATGAAGTTTCTCTAAAGTTTATCACAGATCTCATGGAGTGAGATGACCACAGCAGCTTGAGAGGCCATTTCATAGTTTTAGTTCCAGTCTGAACTCTTCATTTTTGTTTTCACCAGGGCCATTTCATTGTATTCTTTGATAGGCTCTGAAAATTCAATGTACTCCATGTTTTCTTTCATATGGTCCCTGACTTTGGGGAATTATCATTCATTTATTTCATATCAGAGTGTTGTGCTTATTCTAAATTCAAGAATTTTTATAAATCATGAGGATAAGTTTCTATCACCCAACTTACTTAATTGGATCCATTGCTTTTTGCCCTTTTTGATTCACAAATTTGCTACCTAGATAAATTAAATGGATTACTTGCCATGTAGTTTAAATATTTTTAAAGTCCTTGAGATGTGCAACAAACAGGAAGATATTTGGCAGGTCTGGCTGATGAATGAGCTGCAGGACTGCAGGGACATAAATGATATAGCAAACTAGTAAACCCAAGCTAAAACTAAACAAATGAAATCTTGGAGGCATCGTCACAGACTGTTGAACCATTTCATGCAACTCAGTTTGCTAGAAATTTCATCGAATGCAGAAAGTTATGTTGACTCAATACTAGTTTGCAGGAAGATTCAGGATGAAAGCAGAGATCATAAGCAGTAGAAAGGAGTACAAATTCCCAGAAGGGATTTTATAAGGAATTGGGTAGTTAGGATCTCGAATTTGATCTATATCAGTTACAAATATAAACTTAAATTTAAAAAAATGTCATGAAGACAAAGTAAAAACAAACAGTTGACTAAAACTTTAACTACTACAGATAATATTAATTACTGTAAAAATAATAAAGGAAATAAGTTCTTGGTAAATTCAGAAAACTGGCCATTCTTCAAATTCATCATTTGGTAAATTGGCCATTTTGATGACTGGATTTTTCAGCAAACTGCCCTAAAGATATGGGATGTGGGGCAAGGTAGTCAACTGTTTTAAATCTCACTTGTGTTACTCTGAATGGGGATGATAAACTCCTCTTGGGGGTTTTGTGAGGATGAAATGAGGTAACGTGTACAGCACCTAACATTTAGCTTAACTGTGTTATTTACTTTCTCTTGGAATGAAGATCCACCGATAGCTGGGCCACTGGCCAGCGGTCTGTCAAATCAGTTTTCTGGGCCTTAGCTTTCTTAACCTTCATGTGAAGGGATTTGGCTTATCTCTAAGATCTCCTTCTACCTAAAGAATTCTATGGTGTTAAAAACAAAAACAAACTCTGGTCTACTGAATCAAGACCCACTTAATTCCAAAATTTCAGAATCTGGATTCCACATAAGAACAGAATTCAGTGAGGTAGCTGGGTCATTGGTACAAATTATGAAGAGCCTCTGAGTTGTTTGCTAAGACCCTGGAAATTCTATGGTCCCAGGAATCCCAAGGTGCTGTGTCTTTCAACAATCTTGAAGAAAAACAAATTTGGTCCTGTCTAAGCTATGGACTGGGGAGGTGTGAAGGGAGTGAGACCTCTGAGCCATGTATACCCTCTGAGTAGCCTTTGGCTTCATGCAGATGTCCTCACATAGTTTAGGTCCAGTCAGATCCTCCTCACTGATGGACCTAAGGTATATGGGCTTCCAGCGTCGCCTGGAAGCTGACTGGGCACCTAGTGGCAGGTACGCCAAATGTGCCTCACCTGTTGGTTTGTGTTCCTTTCCACTCTACCCTGGGCTTTTTGTTATTAGCAATATTGTGCATTTGCTATCCTCAATAGTCTCTCTTTTATCGAAAGAAGATAAGCATATGCTTGACTGTATTACAGCATCTGAGCATTTCTGTGCAAAGCAAGTCTTTATTCTGGCTATAGCACACCACACTTGTGAATTCAAATTAGTTAGAATAATAAATAAAAACTTTTTTAGAGCAGACCAACAAGCTTCTGTTGAAAATAGCTATGCCTAATTTAAAATGCTATAGAAAAACTCAACTCTTTCTTCTTGATATTTTATAATGTTAGAGGTTTTCCCCAAACACAGCAAAGTTTACAAATCCACTGATTGTGCATCCAGTCAATATTACATCCTTAGACCAACTGCATTTCCCTACATGATTTTAAGTCTATCTTCAGGACTTCTAAACAAAGTAAAAAGCACACACTTTCTTTACATTTCCATCCATAAAATGCTGCACAAATCTCACTACATTTACTCAGGGGAAAAAGAAAGAGACATCTCCATGCTCTAGGAACCATTGACAGAACATATTGCAATCTTTTCATTAAGTTCACACAAAATGAGGATTTAACGCATGGGCAAAACAGCCCATCCCTAGAGGTTCCATTGCCCATAATCCCACCTTGAAAATAGCTCCATATTAATTGTCGCAGCCAAGTGGACACAGAGTTTTACTGCTCGGCACTCCCACTTCACAGATAACTAACTGCAATTCCAGAAACCTTTGTTTTTCATTTTCTAACACAGCCTTATTCAAGCAAATATTTTATATGTTCCTTTAAACCCAGAAAATCCATACGGATCAAGCTAAACATTAGTGTCTTTGCTCTACTTTGATTTTAACTGTGTGACTTTTAGAATATTTCTAAGGACATATAGTTGTAAGTATATATACCCGCATGTAACTATGTGTATGTATGTACTCTGCTTTCAAATTTGACATCTGAAAATTCATATTTCATAAACTGATAAATTGCAAATCGGTCATCCACATTCCTAAAGAACCAGATGAAGCCTCTTTTAAGTAACCGTATCCCTAGTTAATTTAAAATATGATTCAATTTATAAGTACTTTATTTTCACTTCACTCCTGGGATGCATTTATTGTTTAAAGTGAGGTGCACCTGGATGAAATGAACATTTATAAGCTCTGGCTTACCTTTGCCATTCCTGTGTCTCAGATTAACTGTTGCAAGTCTTACTTTAGGTAAAATTATGTAGTTCAGCCTTTTAATAAACCCAGAATAAGTGATTTCCCTAACTAGCCATTAGGACATATATTACACTGATTTCCTTAAAACAAAGAAAACAGAATTTCCTATATAGTAAATCCCTCACTACCCATAATTCCACCTTACACATAAGAAGAGCTCAGTTGTTTCAGGGTACTGTACACAGTTTGCAGCTCTGGCGTGGTAAAAAAAAAAAAAAAAAAAAAAAATCCTGGCACATAAACAGCCAGTAGGACTAACGTGCCAATTTTGAATTGTTCACTGTTTTTATTATAGGTTCTAGGTTTCAGATGAACAGGAGCCTCCTATTGCTTTTATAGCAGGATATTAAATTGCAGCCTCTGGCAGGTAGCACCTGCCCTCTTCCGGGCATGCTCTAGTCAGTTGTTGGCCATGTGATACTCTAATGTAATGTATATTTTGTGTTTTGCTCTACGTGGGGATTTAAACATTTGGGAACACAATCTCTCCCTGAAGGTACGCAACCCATGGTGTCAAGTCTTGATAAAGGCTCCACACAACTAAAATTTAATGTGTATTCCGCAGGGTGTCGCAAGTGGTAAAATGAAACAAAATCTTATGAGCATTCTTAGACAAATGTATATAAGAACTTATTCCCTTTGGATGGAATTACTTGAAATCTCTCTCACTGCGGCAGTCTATTAAACTGACCACACAATATGATTACCCATTGTGTAGAGAATTTATCATATGTATGTGTACCGATCCCCTGTCTGTGTTCTATAAGGACACCAGTATATTCTCCCTAAATTTGAAATTAGGGATATTTAAAATAATTAATAACCACTGGATATACTACTGCTCATCTTTACAATTTATCTGTAGATATTCATCAGATTTTTAAAAAAAACTGGAACAAATAAGGCAAATGGAAATTTCAATTTAGGGGGCACTGAAGTGGCTCAGTGAGTTAGGCTGCCGACCCTTGATTTCTGTTCAGGTCATGACCTCAAGATCTTGGGATCAAGTCCCACTTCTGGCTCCAAGATCAGCAGAGAGTCTGCTCGAGGATTCTTTCCCCCATCCCCTGCTCTCCCTCTTCCCCTCCCCCTACTTGTGAGCACTCTGTCTCTCAAATAATTTTTTTAATTAATAAATTTCAATTCAGAACAATGTTTAAGTCTCTTGCTAAAAGACACAACTCAAAGATAAAGACATACTGTAGCATCCCTAGTTTTGTTATTTTCAGTACCTGACATTCATTTTTATAGCATTTCTCTGAAGGTTCAGTCTTCCAGAGTTGTCCAGCTGAGCTTACAACTTATTACTCAGTTAAAAATGGCAATTAAATCTGATAGTAACAACTGTGGAACTATGGATGGCTTCTTGAAATGTGATATATTTAACCTTTACTTATTTATTATATCACAAAGCACAGCATCATAGAATTAGAACAGATATTAAAGTTCTCCAGCCCAATCACCTTTCTGATACTTTTTTTTTTTTTTTTTTTTTTTTACCTTTCTGATACTTTAATCACTTCTAGAACATTATTGCTAAACCGATTTTCATAGGTGCACCTCAATTGTAATGAGTCACCCCAAGATTGGTTTCCTATTCAAAATACCAAACAATGCCTTCTCATCCTCAAATTGCTGTGTAATACACTCATGATTGCAGCATTTTCTGGCCCAGGGATAGGTCTCTATGGGGTCACTTAGTGACTCATTGTTTTAAACACTTGACGTGTGCCTTTAGCAATTGGCTTTTTTTTCTGACTTGTTTGGAATCTACCTCACATAAGATTCAGATACCACAATCAGCAATTGAAATTTGAAATGACCTAAAAGGCAGTGCAGTGGTATGCTGAAACAGGTTCCTATCTGCAATTATGGTTTGGTAATTAAGTGACAGTCCAAGTTAAGTGATATCCCTCTGGTAGCTTGAAATCAGTTTTGGTGGGTGTATTTACACCACAGAAATTGGCAAGTGGTTTAAATTGTCCTCCTGAGGAGTTATGCATAATTGAATGTGAAAGAAGACAACAGGTAAAATGCATGCCAGATATGCTGCTTTAAAGAAACCAGGTATGTTAAGAAGTTCTGGCATTTTACAATAGATACCATGGTAATGTTGATAACTATGGAAAAAATGAAATCTAGAACCTTAAGCTAGAGGCTGCTTTAAAAGCATCCTTTCTCTCAAAATGACTTGTTATTTTTGGGATCAGTTCTTTAACTTCTTTAGGAAACTTGAAAATTTACTTGGGTGACTTGAAGAAAACCACTATACTCTGCAAACCTCCTACGTGACGGAATCACTGCATCGTTTTCCATAACTGAACCACAAACCGAAAATCTCTGAGTTGACTTGTGGAAGCATTATACAAAGTAATGATAACCATTTTTTTTGAATCTGTGATTACGTATGGATGTGATAATCTGTAGCAGCACTATCAGATAAATAATACATATTTAAAAAATTTCTGTAATTACATGTTTACCCGATAGGCCAGAACGACTCTGTCCCAAGGAGCTGTTACAGACTGAGTAAATAATACATGTTTTAAAGTCCATAATTACATATGTAAACGATAGACTATCGAGTAAATAATGCACATTTTAAAAAGTCCATAATTACATATTTACATGATAGTCTGTAAATTCTGTAATTACTTATTTACACAATAGACCATAACAGCTGTTACAGTCTATTATGTTAACTCTCATAGAATTATATTATGGATTTTTAAAAACACCATAAAGAACCTAAGGAATGGAATGATAGAAATGAAATAAAATATAAACTCACAGTTACTATAGCTGTCTCAAAAGAGGACTATTTCAAGTTCAAGTAAACTCATGACTGATACTTTTATTGAAACTACGGTCTTAAAATATATTTGCCAAAATATAAGTTAGGCATCACGGGGTGAGGAATAACTAAGTAGTGTGATATTAGATCTAATTTTTCCACTATTTCCTTGGATAGAAGTTAATCCTGGTGGCATAAATAAAGCACTGTATGTAACTTTTATGTTAGTTAGGCTTCTTATAAAATCCTAGTGAAGCCCAGTCATTAGTTCTGTATTTATGTCTCTCATTTATTCTTTAAATTTAGAATATCTTTTAGTTTGTACATACTAATATGATGTTTGGGAGTGTGTACATAGGTTATACATAATGATAACATACACATTTGTAGGTTTTCAATTTCTTATCTTTTAAGTCCTTTCGTGGATTAAGGACTCATACAGTGCATTTTATCTCTCAACTTCTGATTTTATTCTTAAGTTAAATACAAGATCAATGCAACTAAATGAGACTTCTGTCCATAATTACTACTAAATAACAAGGCTAAATCAATCAAGTGAGAATCTGTCATTTAGTGATGTTGTACCATATATTCTTAGTAACAAAACACAGTATGGGAGAAACCTTTGATCCTATTTGTTAGGTATTATTCTGTAAGATATTTGACAGCTTGAAATAAGTGAGTGCTCGATAGAGAGCTGTTGTACAAAAATAAATCTTCACATTTCATAAAATTTATTTTCACTTCATATTTGAGCTACAAACTCCTGACATTTCTCAACAACATCCACCGATGAGGTTAAACTACTGGCTTTCAAATTTCTTTGAATGCAACTCTTGTAAGAAATAATTTACATTAGGACCTAGTATACACACACATACAAAACCTTCACAAAGCCACACATACCCTTAGCAAATGTAATGCACTCTGATATTATGTACTCCACTGTTTTCTATTTTATTTTGTAAAAATACTGATTGTGACTCACCAAATTGATTTCATGATCCACAGATGGGTCATGACCTGCAATTTGAAAAACATGGATTCAGACAATGCTTTTTATTGCTAGGGTACACAGGGCTTTCTTACTTTATAGAAGATAGATAAAATCTGGTTATATTTGGAATGGAAGCATTCTACTGGTGGATTATAGTGAAATGTTGACTCATTATTTATGAGCATAGAAATACATAATAAAGATATAAAGTTTTCTCACTTGCGTCTCTAGGTTAAAGATCTTGAAATAGAGCATCCTAGAGTACATTAGTCAAGAGCTTTGGTTATTGGTGAAACTAAAAAAATTATTTAATGCAAGCTCTGCAGGGAGATACAACAGATTTGTCTCAGAAGGTCTTGTTTTAGAAGGGATTCATTTTGTAGATATTGTTTTCATCTTTTAAATATTTTATTTTAGAATGAGAGTGAGAAAGAATGAGAGCAAGCACATGCACAAGTGGGGGAGAGGCAGAGAGAGAGAGAGAGAGAGAGAGAGAGAGAGAGAAAGAGAATCTCAAACAGACTCCCTGCTGAGCATGGAACCCAACATGGGGCTCAGGGGTCGATCTCACAACCCCAAGCTCATGACCTGAGCCAAAACCATGAGTTAACCAGCTGAGCCACCCAAGCACCCCTTCTGGGCATTGTTGATGGTCCCAGTGACGATTTGGAAGCAGAAAGGGATATACCACTGCAAATGTGACAAAGGATCAGAAAGAGTTTCATCTTCTTTTTATGGAAAGGAAGCCCTTGAAAAATGAAATTTCCTAGGGTATTGAAATGTATTGGAATTCTAATTAGTGAATTACTTTGAAATTAGGATCCCAAATGAAAAAGTCACCACTATTAATTTGTAAATAAACTTAAGTATTTAGAAAATTGTTCTTTAATTCTCCTTTTGTGTCAATGTTCACTAAAATACAGTATGCTAAGATTTTGTTGTGGAATATAGGGAAGAAAGAAGTGCTCAGGAGAAGCCATGCTTTTAACTATGTAATGGAAGGTCTAACATGGGTAAATATTCACCAGACACAAATATCCAAAACTGATACTTTGGATACAAGTTTCTACCTTGTTGATACTTGACATTAGAGAAGGGAGAATGAAGGAAATTTGTGTAAGTATTCCTCAATGATCTCTCTGATTTTCAGGACTTTGGATAAGCTCAATAGGTAATGACCTCCAGACCACCAGTATAGATCTGTAACTTTAGTCATAATTTCAAATATGCACCATGTCAGATAGCTAATTCTGATTTTTTAAAAAGATTTTATTTATTTATTATTTATTTATTTATTTATTTATGAGAGACACAGAAAGAGAGAGAGAGGCAGAGACACAGGCAGAGAGAAAGAGAAGCAGGCTCTCCATGGGGCGAGCCTGATGCGGGACTCGATCCCTGGTCTCCAGGATCAGGCCCTGGGCTGAAGGGGGCGTTAAACTGCTGAGCCACCCAGGCTGCCCACTATTTCTCATTTTTAAGAACAATTCCCTATGCCTTATTTGCTTTTTCTCTTGCATTCTTTAGAGCACAGCCCTCCATCCCCCAAGCCTCTCAGACTGGAGAGCTAGCAGTTGTCCTTAGCCTCTCGCTCTCCTTCATTCTCCCTGGTCAGTCAAGACCATGTTTTTTATGGCCTCTTTCCTATATAGATTTCAATTTTTCCCTTCCTTTCCATCCTCACTGCCATTTCTATGCTCAGACCCTCATTATTTACTATATTAGTTCCTTTAAGTCTCTGGAATAATCTTCCTACCTCCAGACCACCTCTATCACTTCGTCTTTGACACTGCTGCTGGACCTGTTGTTCTAAACATCAGACTATGATCACGCCTGCCCTCTGCTGAAGATTCCCCCTCCCTTTGCTTTCTCTGGCCAGCTTTGCCCATCCTTCCCCGCACCGTAGTATGGCTGCCCAGCTCCGCTGGCGTGGTCAGGGCATCTTCGCCTTAGGCCCAGCTCTATCTGAGCATGGTCAAACTGTTTTACTGCATGTTTGCCTCTCTTCCTCGTAAAATTTTAATTTCTCAGAACATAATTACTAAACTTTTTGCCAGGAAGTATGAAGTGCTCAATCTATACCTGTGATGTGATTCGATGGAAGAACCACTGTCTCAAATAGTAATGTCCAATTCAGGCTGGTGTTTTTCAATTAGATTCTAAGCTGAGTTTAATCTTCTCAATGGCAACTAAAGAAAGTGGAAGTAGGGGACACAGGAAATAGGAGTCACTTCTTAGAGATGGAATGTCCCCTTCAGATTACAGATCCAATTAGGAACTGTATCAGCCTAGAACCCAGACTGACATTGTATTTTTGAGAGATTGAAATCTGCTCCCTTCCTGGATTTTTTATATGCACACAAATTATTTCCACATTGCATGTAGCAGCTTTCTTGAACTCTTTACCCGCATTGGATGTTGCATTTTAAAAACCTGAATCCATTTAAGAAGAGGTCTTTAGCTGTATTCCATAGCTGGGAATGGACATCATTGTGGGTACTTTCTTCCTGAAGGAATTTCCCTCTTGCTATATTGAAGTTTCGGAAATTTGTAATTGACTAGCAAAAGATTGCATCGCTTGGCTATTATAATGTCAAATATGTATGTATTAGAGAAGTTATTTATTTTATATGCATTTTTTTTATTATAATGGAATTTGAAGACAGAGAGAGATTTCTTCCCTGCAGGGTTAACTATAGTAAGGGTTAGCATTATAGAATGTGATTCAACTGGCTGTTATAATAAATATTTCCGTGACAAAACCTACTATGAACCTGAATTCTCTAGAAATTTCTCTCTCCCTTAGCTACTATTTTACATCAAGGAGAAAGCAGAGAAAATTGAGAAGCAGTAGATTACTTCTAGAAACCTGTAAGCAATTAAATAAAACCCATATATAGGAAGGACATCTTTCTCTTCACATTATTCTGCCCAGTTAAGCAGTATGTAGATATTTTTCTCTTCTTATTCAAAGTTGATGCTCTTGGTGGTGCTATTGTCCATTCATAAATATGCCTTGAAATACAGGGTATGTTCCAGAGATATCGATAAGCTAGATTCTTTGTCTAGTAACCATGTAGTCATTAAGAATACTACTGAGCACCCCTTGTTGGAAACCTAAACACGAACGCAAATCCTGGCTTCAAGGAGTGTATAGTCTAGAAAAGGTGGTAAGAGGTGTACATAAATAGAACAAAAATTTTAAAGTCCTATGTTAAAGGAATCCAACTACTTCTTACTAGCTCCACCATCTGCATGGAGCCTGAGTCACCCTCATCTCTTGCTCAAGTAACTGCCTGGGTCTGCTAATTGCTCTCCCCACTCACATCTAACCCCCTCTGAGCTAGATTCTCAGCAGCCAGAAGATCCTTTTAAACAGGAAGTCAGATCATGTCACTCCTCAGCTCAAAGCTCTGAAATGGCCCCCCATTTCACAGTCATAATCTGCCCCTCAAGCTCCACACTATGAACTTGGGACCTGTCTCCTACTGATCTTCCTCTCCCTCACTTCCCTCAAGCCACTCTGACTTCTTTCCTAATCCTTAAAAGAGTCAGGTGTGTATCTTCTAGCTCTTTCTATTGGCTCCTCCTGTTGCCTGGAATGCTCTCACCCACTAACCATTTTGCTAATTCCCTCCCCTCCAAGTCCTCAGATTTGCATAGATTTTGCCTTCTTAGGAAGCCCTACCTTAACCTCTATTTTTAGTAACTGGAATCCCCTCCCCCCCCTTCTCTGCTCTGCATTTCATTTTACCAAGGAATCAATCACCTTCTAAACACTAGGTGATTGTTTATGAGGTCTATGGTTTGGGCTCTGTTCCACATTAGAATCTCAGCTCCAGGAGGCCGGGATCTTTGTTTTGTTCACTAATGCATCTGAAGCACCTAGAAGGGTGCCAGCCCATTATAAACGCTCAGTGAATATTCATTAAATAATTTTTTAAAAATGAATAAGATTTACAGATGGAATATTACATTTGTAGGTGAAAGATTTTTTTCTAAGAGGACAAGCTTGGAAAAGTCATTGAAGGTTTATTGGAGCTGGTTCTTACATTGGAGTAAGATTTGGATACATCAAATACATTTAGATAAAACTCTTACTCATTGTTTTAATATTGTCTTATAACTCTTATTCATAATACTGTTGTTAAAGGTGTGAAGAGTCACATTAAAGAAAGAAAGTGCATAGAGAAATAGGGAAACTGCTGTGAAGTTATTTTTGGTAGGAGAGTATACTTTTCACCTGGGTAATGGCTCATTTCGTTTTGTGATCTATTCTCTCCAGACCAAAAGGAAAAATAAAGGAAAAATCATTGCAGCAATCACACGAAGTCTATCGTTTCCCTCTCTCCCTTTCAAAATGATCTCGGAGACCTGATGTCCTCAAAGCCTACTTCTATTTAACTAAACATTCATTAAATCCAACATAGGCTTTAAAAAAAAAAAAATCTGTCATTTGGATGTTTTGCCGTTTAACTTCTCTTTGACAGATTTAGAGGGAAAAAAGCTACATAGATATTAACATCAGATGATTAACTAGTGTAATATAGTGCTAACAACATAGTTTAGTTTAGAGAAGAATCCTAAATTGAAATGTCTGCATGGTTTCTGCCTCCTTTTATTTCTTACTTAAACTGCTCAAAATGAAGCTTTACTGCAACACCAAACACTGAACTCAGAAGTTCAATACTAAAATGACTGGAGGCCATGACGAAAATTAAACCACAAAGAACTAAGGAAGAACATGAACTACAATTCCAAGTGGTGCTTTGCTCATTTGGCAAGAGCCTGTTGCTACGGCGCTAGTTTTCTCTGCACGCTCACCTCTTGTTCTTTCTTGACCACACTCCAGCCGGGCTTTTACAGTTGTCATTTCATTGAAATTTCCCGTGCTCCTCTTTGACATATTAATAGTGTTTGATACACTTGAAACACTTTCTTGGCTAGTGTTCCTGGACATCACACCTCTGGTGCCCTCCTACCTCACTGCATTTCCAGAGTTTTCTTTGCTGGATCTCCCTTCTCATTTCTACCTCAAAATACCGATATGTCCTGGGGCTCAGTCTTCATTCGTGTCTCATTGTCTGGATTATCACTTACTCATGAAGCAATTGCTTTAATGCCGGCGGCTCAGATCCCATTTATGTACCAATGACCCCAAATGTTTATCTCTAGCACCTGCTTCTCCTCTCAGCTCCAACTGCGCATCATCACCTAATAGGCAACCCCAAATTAACATGTTTAAGACAGAACACTTGGTTTCCATTTAGGCTCACGTCTGCAGGCCTCCTCTAGTGTTCCTCATCTCAGTTAATGCCAGCACCTCACCACTTGTGGGTTCCTCAGGCCCCCAAATCCTTCCTTCATCCTTGACTCCTGTCTTTCTTTCAGAGTGCACGTCCAAACCTATCAACTCTCTGCCTTCTGTTCTAGTCCCAGTCACCACCATCTCTTGGCTATCTACCTGCATTAGCCCCCTATCAGGTATTTCTGCTTCCAACATGTCCCCTTACAGGGTATTCTAACCCATCAAACCAGTGACATGGTAAGAGGGTGATGCAAATAATGGCACATTTTCCAATGAGCTCCCATCACGTATAGAATAAACCCAAAGACCTGTCATGGCCCACATATGATATGGTCTTTGATTCTTTCTCCAACCTCACTGCTTATTTCTCCTCCTGTCAACACCCCTGCCCCATCCAACTGGTTTCTCTGCAGCTCCTCAGGCCCCTTGCAGGCTTTATACTTGCTGCTCCCTCTTCGTGGAATTGCTCCCCTCTCACCCTGGCCCATGACTTGCTCCCTCCCTTTATCCCCTCCTCTACTTTCAGGTCACTGCCTCAGAGACAACATCCCTGCCTGCCCTGTTGAAACCAGCACCCCACACTGCTCTCTTCACCAGCTTCGTTTTTCACCATACCAGTTACCACCACTTTTTTTTTTTTTTTTTGGTCTATTTTCTCTCTTGCTACTATCATATGAAGGCAGGGATTTATTTGTTTACTTCCCTGTTCCCAGCACATGGTAAGCACTCAGTATTGAGCAAGCGAATATTATAACAAATATAAATTATTTGTTAAGCCTGATATTATTTATTTATAAAGAATTATTTATCAGAGAGAGAGTGAGAGGGAGTGGGACAGAGGGAGAGGGAGAGAATCTCAAGCAGACTGTATGCTGAGTGCAGAGTCCGACATGGGGCTGGATCTCATGACCCCGAGATCACGACCCTAGCCAAAACCAAGAGTGAGCTGCTTAACTGACTCAGCCACCCAGGCAACCTGACACCTGATCTTACTTAATTTCTTATGTCCCTTGTTTTCTCTATTTCTGGTTTCCTCATATTGTCATATTTCAACCACACTACATGCCCTATTGAAGGTGACTTTTTAAAAAGTTACATTAACCAGAAAGCAATATAGATGATCTAGAGAAACTTTGAAGATATTCACTGGAAATTATAAATCTCATCCCATTCATACTCGCTGCCTGGCATATGATCATTAGCTCAAGATAATTTAGATACTGGCAGCAATTTAAAAAAAAAAAAAAAGATTTCCTTAGAGACTCAAATTCCCATCAAACCAAATACAAAAAGACCACAAAGGAGAGAAATACAGACAGAAAGACAGAATATGAATATTTATATCCTTCAGTGCCTTCTGAATAATTTCCATTTGGTCCATGAACCTTGTGGAAACTAGATCAGTTATTTCATATTTTCCATGACCCAATTCAACCTATTGCCCTTAGGCTGGTCAGAACTGGAGCTAGGTCTCTACAGGATGTTAATAGAAAGTTAACAGAAAATCATGGAGATAAAAAAAATCAAGTGAGAAAGGAAAGCAAGATGGTAGGACAGGGGTGAGCTGCCCAAGTATTAGTGTTCCAACAACCACAGACGAGATTCCTGGCTCCCAGCTGGTCTCCCCCTATCCCCACTTCACCTGCTGTCGTCTCACTTTCTTCCTGTGCTGGGTTCTGAACTGATGGACAAGTCATTGTAGTACATTCTTTTGGTTTTGTCCCCCAGGGTACAAGTAAATTGCAACAACTAAAATAATCATATCTTTAGGGTCAATTTTTTCCTGATGTTTTGCTTATGCTTTGTGTTTATTTGCTATTAGGACTTTCTCTAAAGAGAGTTGTAAATATTATCAAGTGGACCTTGATAAGTTCTAGAGAAACTGTTCCTTCCTTGGGGAGCACCAGTGAACTTGATTTCAAGCAGCCTGCTCAGGTATTTGCTATTTGATGAAGTAACTGTCTACATTTTAAAAACCAATCTTTATTTAATTCAAACTAATGTGAGGGGTTGGTGGAGAGGCCATTCCGAGTTCATGAAAATGAACTGTGAACATTTTCTTTAAAAATGGAATTAAAAAAAATAATAATAAAAATGAAATTTATTTTCACTCACGAAAACTTGAAGCTAATAATATTTTTCAAGGAAAGAGTCCGCCAGATACAAGAGATATGAATTGGTTATTGTTATAACAAGAATAATTTATTATATTAAAGATAACAATTTGTATATTTTTTCTATACAAATGATGATGCCAAAGGACTAAAAAAAGAAGCTGTGTTTAATTAAGGAGGTTAATATATATGTTTTCCCTAAAATCTTATTTTGGGGATTGATACATGTTAATCCAAGCTATTTCTTAATTTTTACAAGTTTAGAATTACAGTAGGCAAAGAGAATTTTTAAACTACATACTGGAACATCCCATTGGTTCCTATAAAAAATGGGGAGAAAATATTTGAAATTGAAACTGTTTTAGAAAATCTGGGCCATGCCACTACACTGACTATAAAGCTTGAGGTTGGTTATAGCCGGGGCTGACTTCTTCATGTCCTCAGGCATAGAAACTGAGGCCAGGGACATGATGTAGTTCAATTATGATAAATTTTCTGTTAGAGTCAAAAGTAAGTTTGAATACAATCTACTCCCAACAGTGGAAAATGTTTTATTTATTCAATCTCCCTATTTTGTAGAATTATGTTTCACTTTGATATATTTGCTAACTTTTTCAAAGTCTTCCTTAGATATATCTATGGGCTTATATAATATTTACATAACAATTATACATGTTTTTAAAAATTATTCCACCTAGTTATTTATTTAGTTATTACAAATCAATCATGATACATTCACAATACTCTTAATTTTTATTATTTTGTGTTGGGGACTTTTATGTTTCTTTTCAAAATCAGTGTTTTAGCCTCATTATATTTGTGGTCATTCTTTGTTGTTGTTGGAATGAACATATGACATTTAAAATTAATTAAGCCCTCTTTTTTTAGAAATTTTTTGCATTGTAATCAGATTAAACTGAGGAGGATAAAATGAGATTCAGTTTGAAACAACTGCAACCTATGACAATGAGGTTTTAATTCACATTTCATCAGTATTTTTATAGTTTCATACATTATTCCTTTATTTAACATACTTTTAATGAATTAAGCCTAGTAAGCATGTGCTTGAAACCTAACTGAAGTCAATGCAGAGATGTTGAGGGATCTCACATCCATTTTCCAATACTTGGTTCTCGGGTACTTCCTAAACTTGGGAGAATTTTGCGTTGTACAAGCCGTGAAGAAATTTAAATGTTAAAACAATTGTTCTTTTTCTTTTATTTCCCTTACTTCTGTGGAAATTAAGCAGATGAAAAAACTTTAATTCAATACTGTATTATGCCTGAGGTTTTAAATACACAAAAGTCAGTAAAATAAAAGTGATGGTTCCTAGAGCAAGTATAATTCAGACATATTGCACATATATATTAAAGCATAAAAGTTAACACCATATGTACAAAATACTACACGGGCTCATTTGTGTCACCACTGATAAATGCACAACTCCTATAGGAGCTGTGAGCTCTTATAAGAGCCAGGATTTGAGTCCCAGATATGAGAGAGGTTTAGGTACAGTTGTGGGAATACTGCTACATTTCTTCTGTAAATTTTAAATTTTAACCAGGAAACTGTAGAAGCAAAAATTTCATTAGAGAAACAATTCTAAAACTTCTAATTTTTATAACCATAGATTTGCTCCTCTATTATAAATTCATTAAGATCTTGACATTTAGGGTCTTTATTGGCTGTTTGTTAATTTTTTCAACAAGTATGTGTTACGAATTTACTAGGAGCCAGACTACCCAAAATATCTGGTTCATCAGCAAGCCAGATGATAATCCTTGCCATCATGATGTTTACATTCTGTAGGGAAGGGCAGACAGCAAATATAACACATTAGTAAATTATAAAGTAGATTGAGAGGTGGAAAGTGCAATAAAAAATAAAAAAAGAAGAATAGGGTAAGAGTGTAGGAGGTTGGTGGATAATTTGCAATATATTAAATAGGGGAAGATGACAGAAAAGACTGGAAAGTAGTAAGGGAGTCAGCCAGGTTCATAGGTAGGAGAAGATGGTTCCAGGCAAAGCAAACAGTTGGAGCTAATGCCTGAAGGCAGAGCCATGTCTAGGATATTCAAGATGCAGCCTCAGTGTGGCTGGAAGAGGATGAGGGATCATCTAGGAGATGGGATCATAAAGTCAATGGGAGGGTGGTTCATAAAGGGCCTATAGGTCATTATCTGGGGTTTGACTATTATTCTGAGCAAACTATGGTACAGTGCTATTGTTTTGAACAGAGAAGTGACATGATCTGACTTTATTTGTAAAAGGGTCATTCTGGCTTTTGTTTTTGATTTTGAGAATAATTTTGAGAATAAACAATATGGAGAAGATGATGGTAACAGTACAGTACAGGTCCTTATTGGAGTCTCTTAGAATAATCCAGACTATACACTTGAACCAGGCTAGCAGCAGTGCAATAGGGTGAGAAACGTCATGTTTTGGAACTAGTTTGAAGGTAGAACCAACAGGATTTCCTAATGGATTGGGTGTCTAGTGTGAGACTGAGACGGTTATCAAAGATGGCTCCAAGGTTTTTTGCTTGAGCAACTCAAAAAGTGATGTTGCCATCATCTTAGATGTACGAGTGCTGGTGAGCCAGGTTTGAGAAGAAAGATCGGAAGTTTGGTTTTGAACTTGTTGAGTTTGAAATATCTTTTCAATATCCAAGTGGGGATGTAGTCAGTTGGATCTAAGACTGTGGAATTCAGTAGACAAGTCGGCCAGCAACATAGAGCCTTTAGGTAGTCTTTGAAGCCATGAGTCTAGTTCTCTGGGAAAAAAAACAGTTCTGATTTGTAGCTTTTGCCAATTTCAGTAGTGTAAATACTCCCATCATGGATGATTTCACTGAGATGGAAGGAGATGGCTGTTGAAAGCTGGCATGAGCCAACCCTAGCACACCACTGGGTCAACAGAAATGTTGCTTTAAGATGAAAAATGGCAGCTACTTTGTATACTCTGAAGGGTCTAATCCAGTGAATAGCTGAAAATTGCTGATGTAGTCAAGAAAGGAGTGAGTTGCTGCATTAAATATTCCAGAGTAGGTGAGAAGGAATGTAATCCGGTGCACAAGTAGGGGGATTGGCTTTAGATAAAAATATATACAGTTCATCTATATTAATAGTGGAAAAAGCCAGGGCATATAGTGAAGACTGTAGATAGTTGTGGTTGAATAGTCTCTATGCTCAGTTGCATGAAACAGAAACCTACTTAAAGTTAAAAAAAAAAATAGCAAAATTTTGGAAGAATATAGTAGTATCTCAGAAAACCCAGTGAAGCTAATTGCAGTTGAGCTTCATGACAGGAACTTGTCTCTTCTTTCTTGAATTTTAGAAATCCTCTTTTCTACCTCTGAGGACTGACTTTCTTTCCTCTATTTTCACATGGCTCAAATTCAACTTCCCTGTTCAAGTGTCCAACAGAGAGAAGCTAATTACAAAGGAATCTATTAGCTTATGTCACTCTCCACTGCTGGTCCAATCAACTTAGATCAGAGGAAGGAGCCACTAACTAGCCAGTTAGCAGGGAAGATTTACTCTAAGGGGCTAGGGCAGGTTCTCTAAGCAGGGTGGAGCTAAGAATGAAAAGGTGGACATCTCCAACACCAATTATGGAGATGGGCAAGTATTGAATGGACGTACTTCTGTGTCATCAATTAGTTTCATTTTTTCATTTGTGTATCTACTCGACAATTAATTATTGAAGATCTGTCATGTGTCAGGCATTGTAGTACACAAGGGAGATATGAAGATGAATACGAATGATTGTGTTCCCTAATCCTAAAAATGGCTCCATTGTTTCTAAGATGTTTACAGTCTTCATCATGATGGTGATAGTGTTGGTTGATTATGTCTTAAGGACCAAATGTTGAGAACATTTTGTACTATTTACTATGTAAATGTTAGTAATTAGCCCAAAGGTATCATGTACTACAAGGCATTGTTAAAAAAATCATTTATTGTCATTTTAATCTCCTATTAAAAATGAATTATTTTTGGTAATTTTTTTATACTTTAAGTTTCATAGAGCATTTAGTCTGTGAGAAAAGGAGCATGGATTAATTACTTTCATATACTGAAAAAGATGTATTACCTCCTGCTGATGTTTGAGATAATTCGTTTGTCTTCCAAATTATTTTTTGAATCATATAATAATATATGACATTGTTAAAGACTTAAACATTACAGAAGGGAATAAAATGAAAGTTAAAATCTCACTGCTGAGCTCTTCCTCCACTTAAAACTCCCAGTCTCACTTCCCAGAAAGAAATACTACCAATCATTTCATATGTAGACTTTGGGAAATTTTTAATGTATATTTAATATATTCATACACACATAGACATGGTCTTATCTTATGCACCAAAAATACTCGATGCTTGTTCTTTGAAATTCCCTGCATATATTTCTACTTTAAGAATATTTATGGCATTGGGCTAAGAAATAACTTGAATCCCAAGGACTAACTTTCTCCCCTGAACAGATCTGAGATGGAAACTCTAGGTAACTATATCTTTGCCTGTAAAATTAATCCCATTTTACTGAATTGTGTTTCAGAGAAGTTGTATGACTTGATCATGGTCACATAATTAGCAAATGGTGAGAGTCAAACCCACACCTTGATTGTACTGGACTCTACTGTCCTCTAAATGATCTTGACTCTTGATCATATATAACTATGTTCCTTTTTCATGACTTTCAAAAAGAATTTCTTTTTCCATGCTTTTAAAAACCTTGCTATGATACTTGTTGGTAATGGAGCTGTCATGTCTGAAATGTTATGCTCTCCATGGTAATAAAATAACCACAAGTTTACTTCTTTGAATTTAGAAATTTTCATGTTTCCAAGAATTCAGAACATTTTGCAGTTTTGATTCTTGGAGCTGATTAACTTTTTAAAAATGTTCAGGGGCTACTATCCTGAAGGATAATTTTTCCTTGATTTTTGGTTGCTAAACTAGGTTGACAGATTCACTCTCTTATCTTCCTATAATAACAACAGGTAATGGCCTTGGAAAGAAGGAATGCATATTTTTAAAGATTTTTAAAGCCAGATATTCTGGTGAATAATTTCTTTGTTGGCTGAATACTTGAGCCTCAGCGTTGATGTGTGTGTTCCATCTAAAAAAACAGTATTCCCTATTTTTAAGGCTGGAAAATATATCCTTAATTTTTTCAACGAGAATTCTATAATTCTAATTGCAGGTAGAATAAAGAATGATGGGCAGATTTCTTTTGGGTATTTTAAGAATTGGATGTTTTCTGTTTCAGTTTGTAGACTTTAGGAATCTTTAAAGTCCGTTTTCAGTAAATGATCATTTGTTTTTATGCCATTATCATCATACATCACATTTTTGTACCGTCTGTTTGTATTATAGTTTTGTTTGGTTTTTGTTTGTTTTTGGATAGGATCCTGAGAAAGTTTCCTTTTCGAAACTTAAGTCACCGACATGTTAAAGAAAATGCACCTCTCTCAATCATTGAGATATTAATTCAGGGCTATAAAAAAGTGAAACCAATGTCATCAATGATATGGGAAGAGAAAATATCCATTAGACAATGTGGAGAATGAACAGTGTCAGCTTTGCAAATTGCCCGCACATCATTTCCTCTGTCCTTAGCCAATATTCTTACTGCTCTAGTTTTCCACCAAGTCAATGACATTTACTGAGAGCCCCCTATATATTAAACAGCAATGTGAGTGTTGAGAATAGATACAAAAGAACTAGAAAATAAGGAACATTCTCTGGAGGAATGTGTAATCTAGTTCTAGTTTCCATTTTTCTCCTTGCTTTTCACACTCAATCTCTTTATCTGTTCAACTGCTTTTAGTTTTTCATTCTACAGGGTCTTCAAACATCTCTCTTATGGCTACCATGTTCTTTTCTTCCTTTGTGCATTCTCTGTTCCACTCAGGAATACAATTCAGGAATTTTTGCTTCTAACTTTTTTTACATAGGCAATATGATATATGACTATGAAATGTAAGATAATAAATATTGTAAAGACAATTTCATAGGTGCTACCAACAACCCAGATATACACATATGTGTGTTTGTGTGTGTGTGTGTGTGTGTGTGTGTGTTTATATATATGTAGTAAAATCCTGTAGGCCTAGGGATAGCTATGTGTTTCAACAATTGTATTTGACAATACACATTTATATATAATCTATTAAAATGATCAAATTGAGTGGTGTTACTGATTAAACACATAGTTGTTAATATATATTTATTCTTAGTCATTTTAATTATAGTTAATTTTAGGGACTAATTGTAGTAACATTTGACAACTTTAATTAGACTTTTCCCAAAAGTGCTGGGTCAACACAGGTGAATAATCCTGAAAATACCCTAAAGGCACTTAGAGACCTAGAGGAATCACTGCTAAGTCTCTGTCTGCATTTAGTGTTTTCAGCATCCTAGTTCCATTTTTACCATTGATGGGCTGCCCGGGTGGCTCAGCAGTTTAGCATCGCCTTCAGCCCAGGGTGTGATCCTGGAGACCCAGGATCAAGTCCCACGTTGGACTCCCTGCATGGAGCCTGCATGGAGTCTCTCTCTCTCTCTCTCTCTCTCTTTGTCTCTCATAAATAAATAAATAAAATCGTAAAAAAAAAAAAAAGAGGTCTCTGGGTGATTCTAAGGCACAGTCCATTTTTACCATTGAAATTCCATAAATCTGTTTTTGGTGACTGAGGGAAAGGCTAATGTTAAATAAAATAATATATACTTTTGCAAATGTTCTGAGCAGCTTGATAATGTCCTAGATGAAGAGAATATATATACCCAAAACAAAGAATATAAAAATGTCTCTCTCTGCTTCTCATTTTCTCAGTGGGGAAGAAACAGAAAGGATTGAAGGGGTGGGATGATGACTATACAAACTGAAAGATTTGCAACACCACATTAAATGCCTCCCCTTGTGTGTTTGTATATCTGCCTATTCGATTTAGTTATATGACACCGTACTAGCTAGTGGTGCAAGAGAGGCAGTAGTCAGAAAATAAATATAATTAATTATAATTTAATCAATCTGCAAATTTACTGTGGTTAAAAGAGGAACAGAACCACTATAAATCTACTCAAAACAAACACCCTAGATATTAGAAGATATCTACTGTTTAGAAATATGTATTAATAAATGCCATGCAGTGTTTCCTGCTACACGCAAAAGATCTATGTTACCTACCTTTTGGGGGAGTAGTCATGTACTTCCCGTTGTCAACCTAATGTAAAAAGGATAATGCTTAATATTCAAGAAAAAAATCTCGAAATTGTAAAACAGAAAGAAGGGGGAAGTATTAAACAATTCACATTACAATTTAAATAGAGGAAGAAGGATTTTTTTTAAATTTTAAATTTAAAGCCGTGAGAAGACATTCCTTCACAGTGACCTTGGCAAAGCGGTGCTAGGCTCTCTTCAGCCAGGATGGGGCACGAGGAATGTCTGAATTAGTGTTAATCTGGGATGATAAGGCAAAATCTTTGATGGTTTCAGAATGGAAGGTAACTTTGATGAATGTTCTAGTTGACTAGCCTGATTCATGTTTAAGAAGTTGATAAAATAAAAATAAGGTGATGCATTAGAGCCATAGCTTGTGATGTTGAAGTGAGAATGTTTTGAGAGGAGGAGGTAAGGGCCATGAGATGCAGCAGGGACTGGCTAGCAAAAACAAGACCAAATTAGACTATCTGCATATTGGACATATCTTTTGGGCAATCACTTCATTTTGGTGTCCATCATTTCAGATGTTAAAACAGACCCATAAAGTCGGAATGTTATAAACACACACACACCCGGTTTTCATGTGAATAACAATGTATTTCTGTTTCTACATTTTGGTATATGTATATATTTATATGTAAACATATTAATCTATCAACCTCATTTTTTAGAAAAAATAATTGCATGTATTCCATTGTCTAAATGCATCACAATTAAATTAGCCAGTTGGATGTCATTTTAACTAAGTTTACATTGACTCCCTTTAAAACATGTTTTTATTAGTTTTATCTTAATCATGCTTCTGGTTATCTATGACCTCCATCTCTCCATTACCCTAATTAACTGGAAACTGACTACATATTATTAGGAAACTTCATGGAAAAGCCGCATTTAAAATTAACTTCAAAGGTAAACCAAAAATCAAAAGACTTGGATTCTATTTTAGCTTCAGGACTTGGATATCATGTGAAGTAACAATTTTACACCCACAGTAGTAAATATATGATGATATGTGGTTATAGATTTATTCTATAGGTTTGTTATAAATTTTTAGAGGAATACAGAGACAAGTTGGTTGATAGGAACTCTAACAAAATATTTCTAGGAAATAGAATCAGGACTCCAACCAGACTGACCATCAGTTTAAACCTGGGAAACATTTTTAGTGGCTACATACTTTTTATTAATGGAAAGGAAGGCAATATTCTTATGAGATGATTAGTAATTTTCATTTTTGTTCTCCTGTCTGACATCTTTTCCTTGTAGGGCAATGTACCAGACTGTCACTTAGCCTTCTTATGAGTTCCCTGGTACAGCCTAGAGCTGTACAGCAACTTCCAAAACTTACTTCCCTTTGAAAGTTCCTTCATGATCCTTGATTCCTTTAGATCTCTTCTCCTGTGATTGTATTTTTGTTGCCATTGAGCTTTCTTATACTAATTTCCTTTCCACAGTTCAATGAATCCTGAAACATCGATTACTTCTAGATACCCTGTCCACTGTTTACAGTTTTGCGTGCAATTTTTTTTCTTTAGATGACATTGAAGGATAGGAGACTCAGCAAGCTTTTCCCATTCTGTCATTGTTTTCACTCGAGAGACTGCATTTAGTTAAATTTAGTTAATTTGAAAATTGTAATAGTCTTTATCACCTGGTATCTCCTTCTCTAGCTTTTGTTTGATAGCATGAAAGGCATTGAATGTCTGTCTGTCTGACCACTGGTCTCCATGAAGACACACATATACATTCTGTCTGCGTGCACAGAAATGGTTATGATTCAGGTTCTTTTCCTTTGCTTTGGATGACATCTGTTGTGTGCTCTCCTATGGCAATATTCAAGCTCTACTTTCATTTAGAGGATTAAGGTTTATTTTTTTCTCCCTGGTGTATGTTTATTTAGGCCCTTTCCCCATTAGGAAATTATATTCAAACCCAACTTCTGTAAGCAAACCAGTTGCAAGAAACCAGGGATTTAAAAATATATATATATTAAATTACATGTTTGGAGCTTTGAAAATGAGACATCATATTTCTCAAAGCATCCCGTTTTGGTGTGCTTTAGTAAGTATCACAATATAGTAGTGGATATGATATACATTTTAAAGCTCTGATTTATAATGTAGATTGTAATTTAATAGGACACTTAATTGTGTTAGAAGATACACTAAATATTTGATAGACATTCTGAAGACAAATGTGTGCTTAAAAGAGAATCATAGTTTAGTAAAGATGAAGACAGAGCTGAATCCCCTGCCTATTAGCTGTGAGCTGAGCGGATTACAGAGGTGTATCCATTTCTTCAGGGAAGTCTAACTGGTACGATGTAATTTACTTTGGATTTTCAATATCTTTTGGTTACTTCATCTCCTAAAAGGATAACTTTGAAAGTAAATTGCAAAAGCAACCATATTAGACCCTTCTGATGAAGAATTAGAAAAACAGATCGATATAAACTGAAGTGTGTATTTTTCTAAATCAGTATTAGCATGGAAACCAATAAGTGATTTATATGCTTAAAATACAAATTAATCATCGACAAAATTTTTACATCATACTTTGCAGTGAAAATATTCATGAGTTGTAATTCAGAAAAAGGTAGTCTCAGGTTCCCATGACCTAATGATCACAGTATTTGGCTACCAGCATTGCTCCTGCAAACTGGTGTTCTGGGTGTAAAAGTCTATGCACATACAAACAATTCAGGCTTTACCAATTGTAATAAATCCAGTAATTTTGAGAGATACTTAGTCAACTCCTGTGAACTGAAAGGCATTTTATCAAGCACCTTAGATGTCCCGCTGTATGTAGGTGAGAGGGTGCCTCTCCACCATAATCTTTCAGCTCTTTTCTTTTCTCCTGGGTGACAATTCTATAATGTAAGTATCTATCTACTAAGAGCTGAACTGAAACCTCCTATCCATTTTGCATAGAACACTGGACAGCCATTAAAATGGAAACAATATTTCCTCCTTTCTGATGTGCAGGGGATTTAAATTGGTACCCTGGAGGTAAAAGGGCATAACTCATCACCCAACGCCCAGGCTGTCGGAGATTTTTTTCTTAGCAGGTACAAGAACATGATTTTTCTTTCCCAATTTTTGGGAACACAGTCATTTAAAAAATATTTTATTAGCATAATTATTTATATAAATCATGATCTTTAAAACATTCTAATTTTCATGGATCCATGTTAAATATTATTTAAGTTTGGAGCAATATGTGTATAGGTGAGTGTGTGTGTGTGTGTATGCATATTTCTGGATTTATTGTTATATAATAGTGACTATATAAGCAAAGGGAAGTAAAGAATTAGGGCATTCAAGCCAAAATCTTTATGATTTAGGTAAAACGGCATTTATTGTGCATATGTTTTTCAGGTTGATATATTGTGGTTATGGCTACAAGTGTCTATTTCACTTTTCTGTAGCCTCCATTTTCATTACAGCATTTTTCATCTCGTGAATAAAAACATTCAGCATTCCTCCAGTGTATGCACACTTGGCAGATTATTTTACAGAATCAGTCTGTAGCTATAGTTTCTGTATCTATAGATGGGCAGATTGAACCAGACAGTCACCAAATTCTATACTATCTTTAAAGTTCCATTGTTCTATGAAATTTGAGACTAAAACTTCTGCTTTTTTAATGATCTTCATGAGATGAAGCTGTATTGAAATAACTTTTTGAAGCTCATATTGCAGCTTCACAAATATTTCAAAATCTTACAACCCCAAATCCTCCACTTTATAATCTCGTGACATGTAGCAGCCACTACTACCAGCTGGAGATGTGGTCCTCCTGAACCTGGCCACCCAGGCCTGAGACCAGTACTTAAATACTTTACAAATTGAATTGCACTTGTGTTAGAAACTGATTGATAAAATAAATTACTGTATCTTGTAGGTTAGGATTTGAGTTCTGCAATTGTAGCTGTTACAAATTACCTGAAAACCTTTTTATATTACATTTCTTATGGCTGTATTTTACAATGGCTCTAATAAAAAATTCTATACAAAAATTGTTTGATATTAATAGCAATCATTAACAACTTGATAGATTCTTGTTAAGTATATTTGCAATACATTTAATCCTATTAAACTCAGCCTTGAGTTGTTTCTTCCAAATATTATAGGTCTTTATGAAGCTAGCAATATAAAGAAGAGATTTCAACCATTTTCGGCCAAAAATTAGGTTTAGCTTAATGGATCAATTTTTTTCTTATTAAACTGCGTCTGACCAGTGCCAAGTAATACATTCAGCATTGATCTTTGTCTCACCCTGCTGTAGCTTGCGTTCTCTTTATGTACATGAAAAATAAGGTGCCAGGAATGAAAACAATGCCTGTATAATACAAATATAGAATTTTTTCTCAGACTTCCATTCGGTTTATCATTTCACTTTGTTATTAATGCCTTGCCTGCTGCTTTTCAGAAATGTGTTTTTAAAAAGCACATTTATTTCCATAAAGAATGCTTTCTTCTGGTGTAATTATAAAAAACATACACCATATACTGGAGTACATCAATTGTTTCAGGAGCATGGACAAAACGTGTGAGCCCTGTTCACATGTGCAAACAGTCTATTCTAAATGTGGAGCCCACCAGGGACTTGACCCATTAACACCAGTGATCTGAGATGTACTGGTTAGAACCGGGGCTCAATTTGAACTTATATTTTTCTTTTAGTAAAAATAGAAAGATAAATGAAAATGAAACCAGATTTTTAATAGATACAGCGCGGGCATGTGCCAAATTTAAAGTGATGTCAGTGCTTCTTTGAAGCGCTCAGTCTCTGAGACAGTTATAGTCATAACAGGAGCCCCCAAACCTCTTCTACCACTGCAGCTCCTGTCTTTCCCCCCCAACAGTTCCCCTAATACGTTCTGCACACTTCTCAGGAGAATCTTATTGCCATTGCTTGGAGCTTCCCCTCTGCTTAAAGTTTTCTCTGGTTCTTCACTGCCCTAAAGGGCAGAACTGACCCCTTACTCCTAAGCATTGAAAACTGGGGAACTGGCTTTCAACCTGGCTTTTCTCTCTTGTCTGACACTCCCCCAGGACAAATCTTCAGCGTCGTTTCCAAGTACACCTTGCGCGCCTCCTTGCTCACACTGTTCCCCAGGTTAAGATTCCCTTCCACCCTTCCTCCTTTCCACCCCCTGCCCCACTGGAGCCCCAGTTTCCCAATCGTCATTGCTTCAAATGGTAAGCTGCTCACCCTGCACAAAATGGGCTCCAAAGACAGACTTAGGAGTCAAACAAATTTTGTTGGAATATACCACGGGCTGGTCGCATGACTTGGGACAATGGGGTGAATCTTAATTTAGGAATCTCTATTTATTTATTTTATTTTATTTATTTATTTGTTTGTTTAGATATAATTATTCATGAGAGACACAGAAAGAGGCAGAGACACAGGCAGAGGGAGAAGCAGGCTCCCTGCGGGGAGCCCAAGGTGGGACTGGATCCCAGGATCCTGGGGTCATGACCTGGGCCAAAGACAGCCGCCCAGCCACCGGCCCACCCAGGTGCCCCTCGCCCTGACTTTAAAGTGAGGACCATAAGAGCAGTTTTCTTTTATTGTGGAACAACATCTTTCCTCTGTTAACTCCTCTGTTCCACAGGTCCTTCTCGGTGCCTTTCTTTGGCACCTGCACCACGCTGGTCCCCCACGCGGGTCTGCCCCCAGCCCGGGGTTCCCCCCAGGCCTCCCCACGGGGGGAAGCGAGTGCTTGCCAGGCTTGTGTGCAGGGGGCGCGGGTGCAGGTGTGGCTTGTGTGCTGAGGGCAGGGGCTCAGAGGCCTCCCACGACTGGGGGAGGAGGAGGCCGCCTTCGGGCCTGAAGCACTCCCATCACTGTCTTCTCCTTCGTGGCTGGTGGGGAAGGTGAGGTATTGCATCCGGCTCTGCTCTCTTTCCCTCCTGGGGGATCTCTCTCGCTGGGCTCACTTTCCAGC
This sequence comes from Canis lupus baileyi, assembly GCF_048164855.1. Classification (NCBI taxonomy): domain Eukaryota; kingdom Metazoa; phylum Chordata; class Mammalia; order Carnivora; family Canidae; genus Canis; species Canis lupus. Next base: position 61,667,006 of record NC_132848.1, read on the forward strand.
TCCATCACCCACTTTCTTTAGAAAGACAACTTTGTTTTTTTTTTGTTTTTTTGTTTTTTGTTTTTGTTTTTGTTTTTTTTCTGGGGGAAAAACTATGCTTTGCTAATGCTCGTGTTACACACTGGAGAAGGGGAGAGAGGTGGGGTTCTCGAGTGCAGCTGGGCAACATAGACTCTTCCAGTCGCTCCCCCGCTTAATCCACTCCCCTCTGTGAACTTGTGGATGCAACTTGGGCTGATCTCTCCTCTGACCTTTTGGGCTGCGGTTTTCCTTCTGGTCTTCTGTCCTTTCACTGACTTCCATTTTTCTTTGGGTTGGTTTCCTCCAACTTAATTGGGTTGCTTTCTTATTTAGCAGAACTCTTAGGGTCTTTATTTTCCGGAAAACAAAACAAATCCTCTTCTGCCTTTTCAGCAGCACTTGGAAAGGAAGGGGAGGTGATCGTGAGGGCTTGGTTTGCTTTCTCATGCTGGAATCAAGATCAAGCGCTGCCCTAACAGACCTGGTCTTTGGAAGGATGGCAGTGCCAGCGGATGGCGGGTAGAAGGGGGACAAGCAGAAGCTGGGAGGCTGGTTAGCAGGATGGCACACGGGTTTGGGTGCAAGATGGTCGGGCTGTTGCAGCAATAGAAAAAGATGAAAGCCTATTGGATATTTTCAAAATTATTCTTTAATTTTAGGAGCCCTAAGAAAATAACGCTATGTGCTAAAATGAAGAGTTCCAGGGATAGATGCCCTGGGAACAGTACATATCTTAAACTTTTATGTGTACAGTCCTGGACACTGAGAAATGATGTTTAAAGTGGTGATACTGAGGTAGTGCGAAATCCTTAATTATGAAAGTAAGAATTCATTATGCACACCAGGCTGCATTTTCTAGGACAAATCTAAAAACCACTTTCAACTAGAGCTAAAAGAATAAGGTTTTAAAATAATATTGTTTTCTAGTTGTGCAGAAACTTCAATTAACCAGGCTTTAAGGATCCAGAGGCCTTCACATCTATTGTTTGTTTGTTTGTTTCATTTCAGTCAGGAAGGAGGGAGGTATGATGGAAATTCCACTTAATTCAGTTATGTGAATGTGTGTTTCGCCTTGTCTTGGGATTTAAAAGAATTCAAACAAATGCTTAGAACAATTTTTCTAGTTTTTTTGGTGGTGTTGGCGCAGGCTTCATATTTTAATGTATTACATAAACTTTGAGCATTAGAGGAGCAGTGTGAAGAGATGGAATTTAGATCACATTTAGTATGATGATCATTGTACTCATCCAGTAAGAAGAAAAATAGAACAACACTACATATTATGGGTCTATTAAAAATGCAACTTTGTCAAGGAAATTTTTCGTTTCCATAATAGTTCAGTAGTTACTCCATTACAATGTAAAATGGTATGGGCAGAGTTATTAACTGTATTCCCAGTGAAGTACACATCTATTTCCTTTGCAGATGTGCACTTTATAATTTCTTCTGTTCATAATTTACGTATTGCCACACAATTCCCTTTTCTCCTAATAACAAAATAAGTGCAAAATGATTTATGAAACTTTTGAGTCTTTTCCCTTTTTTATTTGATCATTAAGAATATTCTAATAGATTCTTTTCTTCAGAGAAAATCTATTTCCATAGATTTCTGCATGTTGTTGGAGAATGTTTTCTTTCATTTACTCATCTCTTTCTGTTTTTCCTGCCTCTTTGTGTTTATTTTAGTCAATAAATAGATGAAAAGAAAATGCCTGCCTAACAAAATGCAAAGTGTATTTTTGTTTGCTAGTTGATAAATTATTTAGAAAAGATGTGGGGAATGATAAAAATATAACCTGCATTAGCAAGGCACTTTTTAAAACTTTCTAAAGCAGCATATGTATGTTCTGTCCCACTCTGGCTCCTTAATGGTCCTATGAGTTAGTGGGGCCAGGCATTAACTTTCCTAAGATGAAGATTGAAATGCTCATTTGCAGAGAGTACCCCCATAGACTGTGGGTACAATCTACATACGTAAATTGTGGTACAGACAACTCTTGATTCACAACTCGTAGCTCTCATTTTGAGAACTACCCTCTACTATGAGTAGAGAACAAAAGCAAAGTCCAGAGTTGGCAATGAATGAACAAATTAAAAATAAAGTATGTATTATTTTTGGCCATCTTCCTAATTGATGTGAAGCCCCCAGTATCTTTATATTGATTGTGCAGATATGTTGATTCGCAATCTTCACTGATTATTTAAATAGCTCAAGTAAACAGATTAATGATGTGCTGTCCTTCATAACATGTGCAAACACATGGCCAATGCTACAGAATCTAGGAACCAGAGGGAAGCCTCTACAAGGGCATTGTCCAGCATTCCGATTTTTGTTGTTGTTGTTTTTTTTTTTTTTGCCAGCATTCCAATTTTAAACATGAAGAGGCCAAGGCTTTGAAAGACCCCATGACTTGTCCAGGATCACACTGTTACTAACCTAAGATCCACCAATGAAAGTTCAGTCTTTCTTACTTCCAGCCTAGGCATCAAATCTTCTCCTTAGCCATCTCATCCCATTCACATACTAGTTATTTTTCAAATCGCTGAAAACTAGAGCTCTCAACAAGGAAATTTCTAGCTCTTCTAAGTCATTAATGAGATGGGAATGTCATAGGATTTGTGATCTGTGTTTCATAAATAAATAAATAGTAAGTTGGAGAGAATGGAAGAAAGAATGAAGATTTCTACTAGACTCTTGCTGCACTGTGTAGTCCAAGGGCCAGCAACATCAGGACCACCAGATAGCATACGAGAAAGGCAGGTTCTCCAGCTCCAGGCAAGGCCAGTCTGAATCTGCAAGACCCCTATGTGATTTGTATGCACATTATTGTTGAGAAGCACCAGATCTAAAGCAAGGAGAGTGAGATTTTGTTTGCTCTTCTTCCATCAATCAATCAATTAATTAATTCTTTCCTTCTGTATCTTTTGAGGAAGAGAGCATGAGTGAGGGGGTGGGCAACAGGAGGAGCAGAGAGAGGGAGAGGGAGAGAGAATCTTAAGCAGGCTCCACTCTGAGCACAGAGCCCAACAAAGGGCTCAATCTCACGAACCCGAGACCATGTCCTGAGCCAAAATCAAGAGTTGGACCCTTAACCAACTGAGCCACCCAGGTGCCCCCATCAATTCTTTTTTCTAATGTAAAAAATGTCTTTAAGTGACAAACTGTCAAGATTTGGCTTTCTGAAAGGGTGCAAGTGGTTATTTAGCTTCTATAAGTTATTCTCTGACACATTAGATACCTTTATAAGAAATATCTCCCCCAGAGTTGTAAAATGCTGTCTCTTAAGAAATTGTTCTCTGGGCAGCCCAGGTGGCTCAGCGGTTTAGCACTGCCTGCAGCCCAGGGCATGATCCTGGAGACCCGGGATCGAGTCCCACATCGGACTCCCTGCATGGAGCCTGCTTCTCCCTCTGCCTCTCTCTCTCATTCTCTCTCTCTCTGTCTCTCATGAATAAATAGATAAAATACTTAAAAAAAAGAAATTGTTCTCTATATGCCAGATACTAGAAGTATATAAAGTTCTGTTTTATGAAAAAATAAATGAAGTAATATATTGTATTATAGACACACTATTCATGATGTTACGAATCCTTCTTTGTTTGGAATGCAGAGGTTTTCAGATTTGTCTTTATTTTGTAAAAGACTTAGTCCTATAGATTCCATCTAAGTTTTTAAGCTTTTAAAAGCTCTAAATGAAAAAAAAAATAAAAGCTCTAAATGGAATTAATTTTGTATCTATAATTTTAGAGATAAATGAAAGCAATATGAAATCAATAATGTATTTGTATGTAAACAAATGACCCCCATTGAAAAAACATTTACCTCAATGAAACACTGACCAGTGATACTAGACTTTAAAATAAACATTAAGCAAGCCCAGCATTTATGTAAGATTTTCAAAAGATGCAATTTGAAATGGTTATTATTGTCATGTCTTATTGTATTCAGAGGAGACCAAGGTGAATGAAAGAGCAGTCTGATATTTTTACAGTCCAGACTTGCTCCCCTATTTTCCTTATTTTGTAACAAAGCTTTCAGGGTACACATCAGTGAGGTGAGGAAAACAGAGCCTGACCAGCGTTTTAGGAGATGATCAGGGACTTGAATAAGTGGAGAGAGGATAAGACAGGCCTAGGAAAGATCCAGGTTTGTGAAACCTGAAGTGTGTGCACTGTTGAGTCCCTTCTTAAGGTAAATAGTGCAAATTATAAGTACAAAATTGGGTACAGTATTGTAAGTGGCCCATGCAGATGCTTCCTGGTATCTGCATCTGGAAAGGTATTCTGAATAGATGGAACAGCGTGAACAAAGGAACGGGGCTTGAAATGCTTGCATGGACACAGAGCTATCCATACATAAGACCAGAGAAGACCGTTGAATCCACTGTCACTATGCCAGACAGAGGAATTGTGTAGAGGTGAAGAAGGTATAAAATATGGAGACCATCCCACCATCATCACTACAATGAGAATCCAAACCCATCACCACAAGCTTCAACCTACTGCTGCTGCTTTCTTCCTGCCATATGGGCCTAGGATTTAGGAACTGATGAGTTGTCTGTTTTTTTTCCAAATGTTACTAACTTTTTGGTGGAAAAAGCAGCTTAAAAATAAACCCTGGCTCCAAAAGGGAGGTGACAGATTTCCCGTGAGCATGGTGGTGACTATGTTTATTTTACCTAAGTTGTAAAAGTATTGGAAATTAGAGAAATATTTTCAGTGGAAATAGAGGACAATCTATGTGTTTAAAGGAGTCCATGCTTCTATCATAAACTTTTTATGGGAATGGATTGGTTTTCCCTTATGGGTATGCAGCAACATCATTTGTGGGTTACTAGATTCTAATGTAATGAAAGGAATTCCAGTTGCCTTCCTCTCCACCCCCCACCACCGCTGCCAACACTTCATAATATTCCTCAATTAATTTGTAATCTCAAATATTATTTTTATTCATTTAAAAGTTATATAGGACTTAGAAGAATTGCCAAGTAATTAAATTTAAGTAAAAATAGTGATCGTAGAAATGTTTGGGGATCTGTAGATGAAAGAAATAAATTAATGAATGTGTTTAGGATGTGCCAGGATAATAAGGTTCCTCGCAATTCCTGGCTGAGAAAATTCTGTACTTCCGAATCCCTGTCTCCTTCATTCATCACAGTCTTGGGAGCTCCTAATTTTAAACTAGTGTGTAGGTGTCTCTCTGCTCACAATAGAACAAGTGAATCAATAAGGGATGAATAGTTTGGGAAGATTTCAATGGCTCCTGCACCTACTTTCATTGCACGCAGGGTACAGATGCATCAAGGTCAAGAGTTACTTATAGACACTGTGATTTCGGTCCAAGAGAAGCATTCTCTTGAGTGGCATTCTCTTGAAATGTATTTGCAAACACACGCAGCAATTTAGACTAACAAAGGCAATCCACGTTGCTAATATATTTGCAGTAGCAGAAGAGATGCTCAAATTCAGGATTCAAATGCAAAGCCAAAAAAGAGACACTTGAATTTAAAAATCAAAACAAAACAAAACCTCACTCGCCAACTTGTATGGTTCCTCCAGTCTTTGCTCTACTTGGATTTTCCTCATTCTAATACATTTACTTCTCTATCTGGTTAAATCCCAAATTGCCACTTCAATTTATCAGCCTGGCACGGTCTCATAGAACAGATCCTAATCCCAATGTCAGCGCCACTCTACAAGGGCTCCTCCTGCTTTAACTTGGTGCTGAGTTGCCCTGGATACAGCTCCCTGCTTAACTCGGTGGCCCTCACAGGGGGCGCTTCCAGCCCGCAGGCAATGCAAATGAGTACAGGAAATATTACATTAATTTCTAGGCACTTCAAATAAGAGTTAGAATGAATCCCTAACTAAATTGGTAGGGAGCAGTTAGGTGACTGCCTTTCCACTCCTGAGTAAGGTGTCTCCCTGCTGATTGACAGGTGGCCCGCTTTGGAGCAGGGGGAAAGGCTGGGAGTTTAAACTTCGCTCCCACCAACGTGGCTTTGACATAAGCAGGGGAGAGCGTCATCATCGTGGCTCAGATATATTTTCTCTTAAAATCCTGCTCTGTTTTACACACGTATATAAAAATAGAAGTACTTCCAGGTTTGTATTTGTGTGTGTGTGTACATGGTATATAGTTTATATATCCATAGGAATTTTAATATGCTGGGGTTTGGGGTGGGCTTGGTGGACAGCTTGTTAGCAATGCCCTCTGCTCATCCAAATCCTATCATCCCACAGTCCCATCCCTCTGCCTCCATGAAACACATTTGTGTTCACTGGAACTACCATGATGCTCATTGAGAAGCTGGAGAGTATGTCTTCCAGGCTAAGACTTCCTAGGTTAAAAATTTGCCACTCATGGTCTGTGTGTTTCCGAACAAGTTTCTGAACCCTTCTGTGCCTCGGTATCCTCATCTGGAAAAGTGGGATAACAAACTGATTAGGATAGATGCGATGATGAAATCAGATAGAGCAGTGCACGTTATACTGTGTATGATAAATACACAACGAATGTTGGTTATTATTTCCTTACGAGATTAGCAAGAAACAATAGAATACGGTACATCATTAATGACAAAACTCAAGCAGCCTCTTGGGTGCTCTCTTTCTACCAGCTCCTTACATGACCATTTCTCAGGGCTCCCTCTTGGCTCTGCTTTTCCTCTGACCCTAAAATGCTGCCAGTTCCTCTTATTTGTCTCCATGACCGTCCCTACCACATACCAGCTTGAACTCCACGTCTCTTTTGAGCATCAGACCTGCGTACTGAACTGACTGTCACACAATTCTCTGGTCGCTCTTACCAAAAATACCACAAAATCATCATGTCCAGAGCCGAACTAATTTCCACAAAATTCCCCGAATCCACATCCCCTTCTGTATTTGGTATCTAAGTGGATAACACTGCCATTCGCCTTTCACAAAATAAACTTGAGTGTGGATTGAACGTCTTCCTTCAAACACCACACCTTATACATTTTACACCCTAACTATCTGTTGAGTTGACCTTCTCTTCTCCATGTTCGGTACCACTATTCGTTTCCTTCATTACTATTTCTTGCCTGTGTTACTATAAGAGACCCCAAGCGGTCCTCTTGTCTCCATTTCCACCTTTGTGTTTATCCAGAAGACCCTTCTAATGATAGATCAGATTTCACGTCCTCCATGGTAAATATTCTCCAGTGGCATGCATTCTATACTGTCAGGGCAAAGCCAAGCACCAAGCGTCAGGCACACCATAGCCTGCCAAGAATGCAGATTAAGACCTGATTCCTGTCCATTCCGCTAGCCTCTATGTATTACACTTCTTCATGCATATTCCGTCTTTGTGTAATTTAGACAACCGGCCTGTGCTTGAACAAGCACCGTTGTATTCTCACCCAGTTTGAGTGGTGGGATGTGGGGAGGTTATTAAGCATCCTAGGACTACCTAAGTTGAAATTTAGGCTCTGGGTAACATTGGGTGGATTACTTCACCCCTCTGGTCCTTGCTTTTCTCAACAATAAAGGGAAATATAACAGTATCTGCTATGTACAATAGTGGAGATCAGTGAAGCAGAGAGAACAGCAAGTGCTCAATATAAAATAGCTCTTATTATTCTTATCGCACATTCTTTCGTCCCTCTACTGCCATTCTCCTACAGCCTGGTTTGGCTAATATTTTCTCTTTCTTTAAAACTTAGCTCTTGTTGCCTATTCCAAAAAAAAAAAAAAAGGTTCTGTGGTGGCCCTCTTCTCTGGGCTTTCACTGCATCCCATGAATACCTCTATCACCGTGCTGCCCTTAACTTTGTGTAGGCATTTACCTGGTGTGTGCTGTTTTATCTCTGTCTTCCCTCAACCGAGCGCTTCATACTGCCCCGATAATTGTTGAGCAGTTTGCTTAAGAATGTAAGTCAGTGTTTAAAGAAGACTTGAGCTTGAGCCTGGGAGTTAACTACTTACTTGCTCTGTGACTTTGGGCAAGAGAAAGTTAGTTTTCTCATAGGGTTGTTGGAATTATTAAATGTATGTGATTATGCTTTAAGCACTCTAAAAATATTAATTATCTGAAGAGCTGAAGATGGAAGTAGTATTTCTACCAGATTTTGCCTTGATGTATAAAAGCCATTTACCTTTGTTGTTCAGCTGTGTGCCTAGTTATTCATTAATTACTTTTCCTCTGAGATATCACAGCATAGACACTCTGGCTGAGAGATGTCATGAGATAGAAAAAAGAAAGAGGGATCCCTGGGTGGCGCAGGGGTTTGGCGCCTGCCTTTGGCCCAGGGCACGATCCTGAAGACCCAGGATCGAATCCCACGTCAGGCTCCCGGTGCATGGAGCCTGCTTCTCCCTCTGCCTGTGTCTCTGCCTCTCTCTCTCTGTGTGACTATCATAAATAAATAAAAAAATTAAAAAAAAAAAAAAAGAAAAAGAAAAAAGAAAGAATGCTGGCCCAGAGGCATGAAACCCGGTGCTATTCTGTATTTATTCCTGAATGCTTTGGGTAAGGCGGTGGCCTATCTGAAACTCAGTGTCCTCATCTCTCATAGAAGGCTTCGGTTCCTCCTAGCGATGGTGTGATTTGTACCCTCTGAATGAACACTGTAGTGATGGTTAAATTCTTAGGTACTTTAGGATACTTAGTCACCTCATCTTTCCTCCTTTTCTCCATTTCTACCAAAAACCAAACATCACCGGCTAATGTTTTCTATGTGGTTTTTAAAGCACTTGTCTATGTGGTATGGGATTGATTGGTAATCTTTCTTTTTAAAGATAGATCTATCTATCTATCTATCTATCTATCTATCTATCTATCTAATCTATCTATCTATCTATCTATCTATCTATCTATCTATCTATCTATCTATTTAAGAGAGGGAGAGAATTCATACCTGTGCATGTGCAAGCAGGGGGAAGGGCATAGAGAGAGGGAGAGAGAATCTCCAGCAGATTCCCTGCTGAGCATGGAGCCTAATGCGGGGCTGGATCTCACTATCCTGAGATCATGACTCTGAGATCACGACCTGAGCTGAAATCAAGACTCATATTTAGCTGACTGAGCCACCCAGGTGTCCTGGTGAAAGAGCTTTAGAACTTAATGTGGGATCATACTGCCAGAGAAGGAGGGGTGGTGGGAATGGGATGATGATGACTGAGAAGCCTCTGTTCTTTCGAAGTCAGAAAACAAATGATATTTTAATGGGCGAGCCACCAAAAAATGTTTTAGGTTTTATATCATGAAAGGAAAATACATTGTAAGGTCTGCTTTAAATAGCAAGTGACTAGACAAAAAATGCAACAAGATAGATAATACTTAGTATCCGGTCCTAACCAGGCACATGGCTTGGAGAAGGGCAGGAGAAACTTGATTAAAGTTTCATTTGTCAGATGGAGAAACTGAGGCACAGTTGTACAAATTCACCTAGCTAATAAAAAGGGCATGTGAGATTTGAATTCAGGCAGTCTACCTCCAGAATCTGAATCATACCTACTATATTATAAGCCAGGAAGTATAATTTTAACATTTGTGTTGGAAGGTTTTCCTGGGGTGGGAGTGGATGCAGAAAAAAAGATAGCAAGTTTTAAAGGAAAAAAGGTAAAAGTGGAATGTCCAAAATTCTAGGGTGTGGCCAAAATAGTTACTTATCTTTTTGCATCTTCAAAATATGTAGGACTTAATTATCCCATATCCTGTATGTTTAATCATATAGGATCGGCTCTGAGAAATGAGTTAGTGCCAGATGATATGGGCAAATATGAATTACCATTTGTCATGTGTCACAATAACACTGACATGAAGGGCCATGTTTCTTCTCATTCGTAGGTTCTTCAATATACTGGAACATTTAGTGTGAATGGGTTTTTTTTTTTTTCCTGTCAAAATAAGTGAAGAAGTATAAAAGAATATTTAACCCCTATTTTCCGTGGAGCACTATAAATTTGGAAAATTATCAAAATTGTCAGTTACATTTTTCTTCAATTTTTAAAATGTTTTAATTTCAAATTATATCACACGATTAGTAAAAGCATATAAAACATAAAGCACAGCTTTAATGATTATTTCCAAGTGAACATCCATGCAGCTCTCATTCTGGCCAATAAAGGAACATTCCCAACAACCTAAAAATGCCCTTTCCCTATCTAGCACCCCATCACAATTCATTCTTTTCCATAAGGTAGCCACTATTGTAATGTCAGTTTTATTTTTAACTCTCTTTTTTAAATAATCAAATATCCATCAAACCACAAAGCCTAAAAATTATCTTACTCTCTACCATCGATCCACTGAGTTACTAATTTAACAATTGCATCGTCATACCGTGCAATGCCGAGTTTATAAATGTAATTCACGAAAAGTCACCAGTGTTTGAGGAAAAAGTTATACTATTTATTTCTAAAGAATCATTGCTGTTCACTAAGGGAGAGTGTCCTATGTTTTCATGTAATAAGAGCTAGGATGATAGCTATTAAATGCTGTTTCTGTAGAATAGAGTCAGTTTGATGACAACTATATATTCTGTTTGTATTTTACAAAGAACTTTTGAAATTGTTTTCTCAATGCTGTGATAAAATGGAGGTAAACATTATTATTACCACCTTTTATAGGTGATAGATGAGCTAATATCATTAGTACTCCTCTCGCAGAGAGGTTGGGTGAAGTGCCCAGGAGCACACAACCAGGAAGTGGCACTGTGGAGACTCAAAGCCAGGTCTCTGCGTCTCACCCTTTCCACTTGATCCTTCTGCTTCTTTTAAAATGAAATGTTTAATAGCCATCTTTTAACTTTTCAAAGTAACAAATAGTTCACTAGGTTCTTTTAATTCAGAAGACTTCTTAGCAGCCCGGGAAGGTAGGTAGAACAGGAGTTTTGAGTCTCATTTGGTGAAAAAGCTGAGGTTCAAAGATGCAAGGTGATGACATTCAGTCACATATCCAGCAGGTAGTAGAGTCTGGTTTGAAGTCCTTTATGTGGATTCCAGAGTGAGGTGGAGGATGAGAGGAAAGCGGGACCCCCGAGGGGTCCCATCGTTTTTTCCGTCCTTCGCCTCTGACCACTGTGGCCACAGATGCTGTCCTTGACCGCCAGGGAAGACTCAGGAAGTGGCTGAGACTAAAGTTTGGGGAAGTGGCCCCCTCATTGTGGAAAGACTATGGTAGGAGGAGGGAGGAAGATGGAGGAGAAATTAAAAGAATAGAAGAGAATACAAAAGTGGTCCTGAACTTTCAAGTAAGAGATTTATCATGAAAAGGCGAATATGCCAGCCAGGGACTACCTTACTATCTATGACATACCCTGAAGAGCAATGATGACTGAAGAGAATGACACATCAGGAAAATGAATCATTAGATTGGTTTTGAAGTCAATTGGATAAAAGTATAGTTTCATTCCTCTTAATAAACTTTCACATTTTTTTCTCTAGCCCTATTATTCCCAATTTGGGGGTGTTTAGAGATAACTTTTAGCTCTATTTCATCTACAATAACATGTGAAGATGAAAAGTATCTATACCTCATCTGTTTTTCAAGCATCTTTTCTTGGTTTTTCTGCCTGGTGTGCCTCAAAGAGGCATGTAAAACTCTTTCCAGGGGCACCTTTGTGGCTCAGTCAGTTAGGTATCTGACTCTTGATTTCAGCTCAGCTCTTGATCTCAGAACCGTGGGATCCAGGCCTGCATTGGGCTCTGCACTCAATGCAGAGTCTGCTTGTCTTTCTCCCTCTACTCCTCCCCCTGCCCTCTCTCACTCTCTCTTTCTCTCTCTCAAATAAATAAATAGATAAAATCTTTTAAAAAAACAATAAAATTCTTTCCACAAGCATTTAAGACATATCCTAATTTAATAGAATAATAAGCACATGCCTTATAGCACTCTTAGGAGGGAAAGAAAGGGAGATCCCAAACCAAACCATTATAGGGCATTGCAGCCCTATAAAGGTAAAGAGACTTCATCAAAGTAGATCCAGGAGGACCAAGTCTTATTTACTACAGAGCTGGAACAGGTAGCTAATTTTATAAAGTCATTTCCTGACCACAAACATCAAAGTGATGATGATATCAGTGCATTGCCATTCCTCCCTCAAATATTTACTCACATGTAAAACCAGAATTAGAGAAGCAACATCAAGCAGGGTTTCACAGTCCAGTCTTTGTCTCAGAAAGAATCTTATTTGTTGTTGTTGTTGTTTTTTCTCATTCAAACTATTTTGAGATTTCATATGCTTAAACTCAATCATAAAATTGAATTCAGATATAACCTTTTGCAGTATGTGGAGCTAATGAAATCACCCCAAAGGTCATTTGCTTAAGCAATAAGCACTTCAAATTGATCATGATCAGTTAAGCTATCAACTCCATGTAATGATTTTTTTCTCTCCTCTTTTTCCTTTTAGTACTTACTCAAGTACCAGAATTAGAAGATCAGTTTGTCCCTAGTGTTTAACATCCAATTTTCTACCAATCAGAACACCAGACATGCTCTGTTAGATTTATGATGCTCTTAAAATGAGTTTTACTTTACAAGTCAAGGTACAATCACCAATTTTGTTGACATATTATTACAAACTATGTAAAACCTTAGATAAAAGCCAAAAAGGAAATAAATCTGTGTACCACGCATCTAATAATTAGATATTGTGGGAAATTTTGAAATATGTGAGGATGTGGTTGTAGACATATCTATGAAAATAAAGGACACTAATTCAAATTCAATATTTTTAGCTCAGTGTTCAAGATCAATTTTTATTTCTTTCTCTTTAATAGCAGTTTGGTAAGTCAGACTGTATATAATAACATTATGTATCAACTTTATGTCAATCAAGTAAAAATAATTGTCAGTAAACTTAAAAAAACAAATTCACATACTGTTATCATGGGTTATGTATCACAGTTCCTTTAAAAATTTCTAGGAATATGGGACACGTGGGTGGCTTAGTGGTTGAGTGTCTGCCTTTGGCTCAGGGCGTGATCCTGGTCCCGGGATCGAGTCCCACATCGGGCTCTCTGCGAGGAGCCTGCCTCTCCCTCTTGTCTGCATCTCTGCCTCTCTCTCTGTGTCTCTCATGAATAAATAAATAAAATCTTAAAAAAAATTCTAGGAATCATGTGACAAAACTTTGGCCTTATAGTTAGGAGACTGACTTCAATTGTTCTAAAAAATATAATTATTTATCATATGAATATATGCCAACAGTTCCTCTTTGTTTTTTATTTGGATGCTCAATATTGGGCCAGTTCATAACACATAACCTCTCCTCTGGAAAATGAACAGGGAAAGAGGAGTGGGAATTTAAATAATCAATTGCATTACCTAGTCAACAACCCCAGCAAGGCAGCTGATGGTTCCTGAGGTTGAAAAGAAATTAAAATGAGGTTTGGAGACTGTGGGTTTAATTTTTTCTTCCTAGTATGTATTCCAACCTAGTGTATCAAGTAACCTCTACTGTTGGAGACAGAGATCAGAGGAGGGGACAAGTTAAATGGATAATGGTGCTTCCCCCAGAACCATAAAGTCATTGTTTACCTACCTCTCAGATTCTGAATATATGATTTATAGAATAATCTACCACTGTTCTTTCATCAGTGAAAGAACTATTTCTTCTATTTCTCATAAAGCCTTTATTTATTTTGTATTCTATCCAAGATTTTCATTTTGGCTAAAATATTGTAAATGCGATGATATTAATTTGGTTATTCTTTTCTTGCATCATTCAGATCATTTGTTTTGGATCCCATGTACAACATATAAGCAAATCCTGTTGGCTCTACCTTCAAAATGTGTCCTGAATCCAATCATTTATCTTTATCTCCAAGTCACTACACCTCTCACCTAGACCACAGAAAAAGTTCCTGACAGGTCTCCTTGCTTTTACTCTAGCCTCGGCTAGTCTACTTCTCACAAAACAGTAATTCTTTCCAAATTTAAATTACATCATGTCATTCCCCTGCTCCATCACACTTCGAACAACACACTAAGTTCTCACCATAACTTATGGGGCCCTGCAAGATCTGACATCAGGCTTCCCCATTTTCACCCCTCTTCTGTGTTCCAACTACGCTGGCTGGCCCCCTTTGCAGCTATTGGACACACAAGCAAGCTCTCTCTTTAGGGCCTTTGCTTTTACAGTCACCTCCACCTGACGGGTTCTATCCCCAAATACACATGATTCATGCCTTCACTCCATTTAGGTCTTCACTCAAATATCAGCTCCTCAGAAAAGCCCTCTCCGACCATCCCATCTCAAGTGGGTCTAAGTCTCCCTGTTCCTCTATGTTAGTTTTCCTCAGAGCACTTATTGCTATCTAAAATAATATTATTGGTTAATGGCTCTGTTGGTTACTTGTTCGGCTTTATCCAAAATATCTGCCCCAGAATATGAACTCACAGAAGTCAAAGACTTCCCTCTTCCACACCTCCTCCTCCTTCCTCTTTTTCTTTTTCTTCTTCTTTAGCAATTTTATACCTGGGAAGTGGAACTAGTGCTTAGAATGTAGAAGGACTTGAAAAATTTGTTGAAAGGTTATTTGAGGAATGAATTTTCTTATTAGTATAATGTGACATAAGTATCACACATTTTTTCCCCAGATAGTTTACCAATGGTCACAGGACCCTGCTCCTTTCTCCACTGATAGACATGCTCATCATTGTGACAGTAAACTAATACACATTTGCTTGTGTTTGTGGGGATTCCTCGTCTATCTCGCTCTTTTGGAACCAGTATCATGCTGCTTTAACCATTGTAGTTTTGTGATGTATTTTGATAACTGACAGTGTCAGTTCCTTCCCCAATACTCTTTCCAAATTCTTATCTATTCTTGCTCATTCTTCTTACTTAGTTTTGACAGTTGGTCATTAGAATGACCCCTTCAAAAAAGTTAGATTTTAGCTGGAATTACGTATGGCTATGAGTTATGTATAGCTGAATTTATTAACTATGAATATTTTGCATCTTTTACAATGATGGGTCTTTCCAATTCAAAATAAATATGTTCTCTCCATTTATTCAAGTCTTTTTTAAATGGCTCAATAAAACTTAGTTGTTTTCTTTATTTCTGCACATTTCTCATTAGGTTTATTCTCAAGGATTTTGTATTTCAGATATTATGTATAAGTGGTTTCCAATTGAGATTTAGCTATATTTTAAGTGATATTTTCCAGTAAGTCCCACCTGGTAGTTAGCTTTCTCTCTGTGCTGTGCAACTGAAGATTTGAGTTCAAGTATTTTCAAAGAGTGAGTTCATTTTTTCATCTCATGGTTTTGTTGTTTATGGATTTAATAAAATCATATATTTCTAAAAATTCCACATTATGGTCATCTGTCCTGATCCCACCTCTCCCTATTCCCTTTATCAAAATAATTAATAGAATTTGTCATTTGCATTTATACAAAAGTTGCTTGTCTGTTGAACATTTTATCAATCATCCACCCAGAAATACACCATGACAATTAGTTTCACACCATTCAAATATTACAAGTCAGTTGAAATTAATTTTTGAAGAAAAAAAGGAACTGTTTTCCTTTTCAAGCATATAGATAAAAAGAATTTTCTATATTGTGTCTGGCAAGGAAATAACTCATTCCTTTTTTAAAGAAATAGTCTAAACAATGAAAGGTAAAGCCAAAAGAAAAATCACAAGATCTTAAATTAGAAAATACAATAATGTAAGTAGAAAATATCATAGGTACAAAAATAATTCAGATCTGTACAATATACTTCTTCTTGTATCATATGTATATTTTATAGATTTGGTTTATATAATTGCCAGAAATACGTTACATAAGTCAGAAATAACCCTGCAAATCCTAGGGGTTTTTTTCTGTTTATTTGCAAAATTTCAGGATTTAACAAATGTTTCTTTTACTACATGTATTGCCATTGCTTTTCATGTGCACATAGTATACTCTTCTCAGCTCCAGTGCAAGACACCCACACCAGATACTGTCTTGGAGAAGGTCCAGGGCTCGGAAATATAATTTATCCTCATTAATCACTGTACGTAGGGTGTTCTGGGATGAAATCATTTAGAGTGTACTATATGTTATAATATGAATAATCTAAAATTACCACTGTGACTTCCATTTGAAAAACTGTAACACCTTCTTGGTGAGGATTTTGCCCCCCAAATAAGAATTATTGATAAAATTATGTCACATTAGCTGTACAGGTCCAATAATCCCATGGTGTTTTCTAAAAGAAGAGAGTCAAAAAATAAAAATAAAAGAAGCTGGTCAGTTAGACCTGTATGCTTTTTTATGTCTCACATGGCAAAAATAAAATCCCTCTCTTACTTGATTTGTTTAGTATGTATCCTTCTGCTTCTCTTGATGATGTTAATGAGTAATACAAATAGCATGCTGATAGTTGGTTTCAGAAGACCCGTTTAAAAAGATGTCCACTTCTGAAGTGGGATGCTGATATTTTCTCCCTTCTTTTCTGCCATAGGAAAACAAGCTAAAAACAAATCCAGGGAAAATGTTCCTCATATTATATTAGGGAGGTGGCAATATTTCCATACTGAAGTGGGCTGGGGTAGGGACAAGAGTAAGGAGCAGTGTAGCTCCAGCCAATGCAAAGGAGACTCCCGTGGAGTCAACGACACACTTGTCTTTGAGAACTTGAGGGTAGGTGGCTTTAAATTAAATATTAACATTTAAAAAAATGAGGTCTTGGCTGGCTGTCACTACACAGAGGAGACCTAAATTGGGCTGTGGCCCTGAGGTCCCAGCTCCACTGGCAGACACTGCACTGAGAGAGGACGAAGCAGTCTGCCTGTAGTGGGAGGTGGGCTTGCAACTTCATTTTCCTCTGACATGTTTTGTTGGCTGATTAATAGGCTGACACTAATTTAAGTCTCAGCAGACTAGAATGTTCTGTAACAGTATAGAGAAGGAGGGGGTTAGGGGGTTGGGAGGGGGATAACAGAATGTGAGATGTCTCAGATTTGGGCCCAGGGAAACCCAGGGCATATTTTAAAGACCTTACCCGCTGGCAAATTGAGAATGAAAAAGCCAGTGCCTTAAACAATTAATTTTGCTAATCATGCAATCTAAATTGTCACACTTAAGTATCTCAGTGTTGACCTGTTTAGACAATACGCCTTAATCCACAGGGGAGTAGTTTCAGTAGATCATGTTTAAGTTAGCTAATTAATATCAAAAGCAGTGTGGAATTGACTAACAGGTAATTTAATCAAAAGATAATTAAAACTATTGAAATTTATAAATTATTATTTAATTAATATTAGTTAATATTATAATTTTCAAAGTCTGAATTATGCTGATTAAAGGGTTCTCTCATAAATACCACTGAAAATTAATTACAAATGAATATAATCTGCTGAACATCCTCTTAATGGACTTCCAGCTATTCTTGACTTTTGCAATAAATAAACATTAGACCCCATACTGCATCCCATCTTCCTGAATGTATTAAGTATTCTGAAAATATTAAGGCCATTAACTCCTTGGATTTCTAAGGGAATTGACACAGACAGTAGCACCTTTAATAGCAGAGAGGTTGATTCTTTTGTTGCATTATTAGGTGTCAGGATATATAAGGTTCTGAGAGTGGAGCTCAACTAGCCATTGACTATTTGGCGCCTCTGTCCGTGCGGCTCAATCAAATTCCTTCCTACTCCACTTTAGAGAAGTTTCCAGAAGATAGGTGGGCAGGAAATTGCAGCGGAGGGACAGTTCTGATCTGGAAGGTTGCCCTAGGGCCTTTGCTTTCCTCTGTACTCTGCTACAATCCCTACCCCATGGGTGACTTCGTTAGGAATGAATTGAATCCAGGAGGGTATGATTGGAGAACTGTGAAAATCAGACCTTGTCAAAGGAACCCAACAGCTTAAGATAGAGTTGTGTTGTATTTGCCAAGAATAGAGAGAGATAAAGGGGAAGCGGGGGGTGGAGGGGGTGGTAGGTAGGACTAGATATTTTCTCCCCTCTTATCTACCATAGGAAAATAAGCTAACAACAAATCTAGAGAAAATGTTGTTCATATTATATTAGGGAGTTGGCAATATATCCATACTGAAGTGGGCATATACCCTCAAGAGCACTGTGGAGACAACTCTTTATTGCTGTTTCTCCCAGTATTTAATTTTTTGACTGTTAAGGGATCTAGAAAGAGGAAATGGAAACCAGAAAGCTGAGCCAAAGGGAACTCTCTTTGGTCATTGAGGATTTGTGCTATTAACCTTTCCTAATAAACTGGAAATGGAGGGCCCTCCGCCTGCCCCCACCTCCAGCGTATAGTATCTAGCACTTTGGGGGTGCCCTGTAAATATAAAATGACCTCTCTGCCTATATTTATGAGGTAGTTAGATGCTGAATGGGATGTCGCATAACCTAATACTACATATAGAAGCCCCTGGCTGAAATGTATATGCAGTAAAGACAGATTTACAGCTGCCTTGAGTTTCCCTTTGAATTTCCAAGATTTATCGGAGCTTAAGGTCTCAACATTAGTTTACGCTGCCAGAGCATTCTTCAGAATTCATGCTAGAGCAGGATCTTGGGACTAGTGCTGAATTTCCTTTGATGAACATATGCTTTTGGTCTCCCGTTTTCTCTGGAGACTGTGATTGAAATTGAGGGTTATGGGCTTCATTTTGTTTTAGTCATTGACTCTGGACCACTATCAAAAATCTCTTTCTTAATTGGAGCATTTTGGGGAAGCTAATGAAGGAAAAATCTTGTCCCTTAAAAATTGAATCACAGCTGCAGATAAGACTGACATATTCAGTTCTTAGAAAGAGGCAATCAATGTTGCATGCGTCAGGTGAGTTCATTTCTCGAGCTCAGCTTTAATAGCTTATAAAGAAGATTGATTAAGTTCTTGTCTGATAGATCAATAGTAGAATGAAACTGAGCTTCCCTCCTTCCCTTCTAAAATGTGGATTCCTGATTTGCTTAAAGGCAGAGAAAAGGCAAACATTATTTGTGTGTTGCTTTTCTCCTCCAACTTATTAACAGCAGCTGCTATAAACAGGCAGATTTTTTTTTTATTAAGTTACCTATATTCAACATTTGAGAAAGCTCATTAATTTACTCAATAAATAGTCTGTTTCTTTCTGCTTCTCTGAATGGTTCTGGTCTAGATAAAGATGAAAGTGGTAACACTGAGAACTTAAGGAAACTTCACATGAGTTTAAACCTTGAGATTCCAAATCTGCTGTCTGTTCTGGGTAGTGAGTATTAGCAAATAAGTGTATGAACTTTTGAGTTTTATACATTTCTGTTCTATTTTTAATGTGGAATATTATGTTTTTTCTAAAGTAATAATTTTCTTTAATTATATTATCAATATAAAATGCATATGCAGACTGTACTTATGTACCTATTCCCCAATTTAGTTCATTCAGTTTACATACTCATTTTCAGATTTTTTTGTTCTTTCTTTTTTTATCTCTTTAGTCTGTGGAATCATGGCAGTTGACATTAAACTATAAAGCGTGATGATTAGGCAGATAATTATCAAATGTTTTCCAACAAAGATTAACTTTATCAATAGAATTATTTTTAAATGCCATAATTTCTAGTTACTATAATATATTGGGCAGATTTTTTCTGCTTCCTAAAGTAAAAATTACATGAGAAAGAATATATTATATGAACAGATATACGTTACTGGACAGTATTGCAACCATGATTTATTCGAAGGTTAAACGTGGTTTGTTAAGAATTCAAAAAGCTTTCTGGGTGGGTGAAATTCTTTTTCTACTAATTTTGCATCATCTCTTGTTATACAGTTTTTCATCTCCCATGTATAGTTTTTGTTTGGCTTTATTTTGAAGGACCAGGGCAACCTTCT
This sequence comes from Canis lupus baileyi, assembly GCF_048164855.1. Lineage (NCBI taxonomy): Eukaryota > Metazoa > Chordata > Mammalia > Carnivora > Canidae > Canis > Canis lupus. The sequence continues at coordinate 61,686,830 of NC_132848.1, forward strand.
TGGCCTAACTGCAATAAATATTTCAAACTTCATAGGATCTTAAAGGAAAGAAATACTTTAAATTTTCAGAAATAATTACTTAAAATAACAGTATAAATGTTGTTTAAAATTACATTTAAATGATTTTTATGTTTTAACTGAAATTGATAGCACAGAAAAAATGTTTTATGTTACAACAAAGGCCTTTTTATGGTACTATAAGAGCAAGCATGCAACTTTTTTTTTTATGATTTATTTGAGAGAGAGAGTGCAGGGTGAGGGGCAGAAAAAGAGAGAATCTCAAGCAGACTCCCCTTTGAGCATGGAGCCTGATGCGAAGTTCAGCCCAGGACCTTGAGATCATGACCTGGACTGAAATCAAGAGTCAGACACTTAATGGACTGAGCCATCCAGGGGTCCCAAGCATGCAACTTTTAGTTATATATTGTTCTTACTGATTTTTAATTAGTAGCATAAGTATGGTAATATGATAGGGAAATATTTAGGATTCAGATCCTTTCAAGGTCTTAGTAACTACAGGTGGTGTTTACATTTTACATTTCCTTCCGTACTGTCTTATCAGATAATTTTTTGGATAAAAGTCCTCAGCCTGATGGCACAGAGTAAGGTTTATGTTACTAATGTCTTTTAGTAAACATTTTATCTATTACACATTTTAATTAAAAAAGGCTTGGGGGCCCTGGTTGTCTCAGTCGTTAGAGCATGTGACTCTTGATCTTGGGGGCATGAGTTTGAGCCTCATGTTAGACATAGAGATTACTTAAAAGAATGTAAATTAAAAAGGCTCAAGAAATTAAACATTGACTCTATAGGGAAATACCTTTGCCTCTTCCCTTAGAATATGTGGACAGAAGAGAAATATGACAAAGGAAATTATGTTATAATTTTTAGATGCTTTTATTTCTGTTTAATTTGAGCAGCTTATTGTCATGTTTTAATTAACATGAATTAGAATACAGATGGTGATTGTGAGTATATTTTAGGGCTCCAGTATTTTATGATTATAGCTTTATATTTTCTCTGCTTAGAAAGTTTTATTTAAATGATGCTAAGAGGGTAGATCTTTTGTTAAGTGTTGTTATCACTAAAAAATAGTATTAAAGAGTGAGTGCAGTAGGAAACTTTTGGAGGTGATGCCTATGTTTACAGCATGGATCGTGGTGATAGATACTTATCTCCAAACTCATCGAGTTGTATACATTAAATATGTACAGCTTTATGATTGTTAAACAAAGATATAAATTAACTCCTTTTCAACTGAAAAAATATTCTGTGTGGATATTTCTCAACCTTATCTGAATCTCTGAATCATTAAGCTTTTTACTATAAATATTGTAACTCCCCTTAATATTTTGAGATGAAATTCATATTTAATATAACTTGCTATACACATAATTTGTTTTAAAAATCAACAAAATTCACTAATTGTAATGAAGGAAAAGGAAAAGGAGTTTGAATTTATAATAAGGTAATATGTATATCTGGAGTGAAAGATTGGGAGAACTACACCAACAGATGGAACAAAGTTGACCAAGACTTGTCATAATGGCTATGATGGCGATGACTCACCACTGCTGGTAGTGCTGTGATATGTTGGCTATTCAGACACAGGAGTGGCTTTGCCATCAGGGATGTGCTTTACCAAATGATGAATAGCTCTTGGTAAGGTTATGGACAAAATAATGTGTAATCTTCCCTTGATTATGTGGTCACTGCATTCCCAGAAAATTCAGTTCATGCTAAATTTGTAGCAGAAATGCTTTGTGTGGTTGTGTCAAATGGAGTTATAGCCTAGGCTCAAATCATTATAAATGGGTTTTTCTACTACATGAATGTGTTGCAAGACAATAAAAAAATATTCAGGATGTAGATTGGTTTTTTGTTTTGTATTAGATTGACTCACTTATTACAAGATACGTAGCATCCTGGCTTCCACCCACTGACTGCTGAAAGGATCCTCTCCATCACTGTAACTACCATAACTGTCCCCATGTTTTCCAAAGTGACTCCTAGGGCTTTCCATTAATAAGCACATGATTACCAGTGAGTACTACTATCCTATATGAAGGAGAGAGATAAGTGGCCCTACTCTAAGCTGAGTATCATTGAGTCTTTACTATTTGGGTTCAATTACAGTAAGTAAATAGGCTAAATTCACACAAATATAAAATATGATCTCTGTCAAAAGCTTTATTTTGGACTTTAAGGTACTTGAAATTATAACAGACCTTCTAATTAGAATGTGACCTTTTCTAGATTTGTAATTTTTAGGAGAAAAATTGTTATTTGGAAATTGTGCTAAAAAATCCCCCCAAATATTGCTAAGAAACTGTCATAATCTCAACCAAAGACATGCCTTGAAGGCACGTGACTTCAGCTGGGAGCTAAAGTGAAAAGGACAGTAAGACAAAATATACAGAGCTAGTAACCTGGTCATAGTGGAATATAAGCTGGGTTCCTCAGGATGCAGATTCTGAGACAGTGTTTGGTGGATGGAATGTTTATAACAGAATGTCCTGGGGCTCAACACCAATGTAACGAGGACTAAGCAGAAGGGGAGTTCTAGCTCTGATACATACCTGATGTCTACTTAGGATGACCTAATAGAGAGCTCTAAAGGTAGGATGACCTTTCAGTGTTGGACCAGGATGTCTCCCAGTGATCAGTCATTGTGTATGCAGCTCTAAGAAAGGAAGGGGACTTAAGGCCACTGTTTGGGAGTTAGGAGATCCCTGTAAGTACTGAAAATTGAAGACAGCTGACAGCATACCTGGCAGCTATGACAATTTGCCTTTTAGTGAAGGATATCTGGATGGCATATCACAGTATTTACCATATAGGTCCGGTCATCTGTCCAACTGGAATCCCCAAATCCAGGTTAGCAGGATACCTATGGGATCCAATCCATTGTTTGAGAGGCCATGACATCAAGAATCTCTGGGGTGAGTCATATTAATAGCAAATTATCCAATTAACATCATTCCAGAATAATAGTAACTATACTGAAAGAGGGACTGTGAGTATAGAAGAGTCCAGGCACAGAGAACCAAGTCCAGGGCCCAAGCAGATAAGCTGAAGTTTGGGATGAAGCTTCAGCCCCAGTAAAGAAACCAAGCAACCAAGGAGCTGGAATACCTGGAAACTGAAGCAGAAGGCTAGTCATATAACCTGGACAAAGATCACAAGTTCTGGGGAAATAGGCTGCAGTCATCAGGAACATCTTAAGGCCCCTGATTTCGGCCGGGGGATGAGGGGGTGGGTGGGAGTGGCGGGGCGTGGCGAGAGTTAGGCTCCAAATCCCTATGGCTGTGTCAGGATTGGCTCAAATATTGCAGTCTTAGGGCCACTGAAGATTTGTATTACTGTTGATTGTGTGAGGCGAAATGGGCAGCAGCTAAGAGAAAAGAAATACCCATCATAATGTGCACAAATACAAACAGTGGAACTCCCTGCACTTTGAAGAAACAAGTTTTGGTTGTAGCAATATGCTTAGCAAAGTGGCCTTTCTGGGCACTTTTCAGAGGACTTGGAAAAGCCAAATAGCTTTCATCTCAAACTGAAGAAATCTGAGATTTGTGCCTTATTAAAGAGAAGTGACTATGGAGCAGGAAGGCAAAGGATTAAATTCCAACCTTAACATTTCTCCTTTTGGTTGGCGTACAACCCAAATTCCTCCATCTGGATTTTCAGGTCCTGCACCATTTCACTTCGCTGACTTGTGCTGCCTTATTCCCTGGGCAGCCCTGTATGTGTGCTCTGCAAACTGCCTTCTCCAAGACCTCTTTGTGGCTCCCTCAGCCCTCTGCCTCTCCTGTCCCACCCATCTCTTTAAGATGAAATCAGAACTCACCTTTTTGGAGGTGACATCTGCTCTCCTGTCATTGTATTGGCAAAATGGAATTGCTCTCAACTTATTTCCTGGATGCCAGTTTTATCTTTCCAGCTAGCCTCTTAAAGGAAAGGATCATGTCATAAGTTTCTTTTGTGCCTTTCGCAGAACTCAGGAAAGGGCTGGGCATCGGGTGGCCTCTGGGTGAACACTTAGAAATTAATCCACTGGGTTGGCCTGAGAAAGCCTATTTCAAATGATATCTCTTCAATTTATAGACATAGATTTGCTTTTAAAGATGTCCTCATAAGATCTCATGTTTTCTTAAATCTGATGGTAATGGAAATATCTCCTTTTAAACCTTTGAAAAAATGAATTCCTATCAGTATAAACCTCCTTCCTTTTTAAATGAATATGTGCTTATTGCAGTCAAGATTTTAGGTCTCTTTGGGAATTGACTTCTGTCTTATTCCAGTGGGGCAATGTCATCTGACATCTGAATCTCTCTTAGAGAAGCCTGCCTTGCCATGTCTCCTAGGGTTATGACCCAAAGGTCACTAAGTGGTAGTATAGGGCAACATTAGTTATTCTCAGAATGTGTTTCTACAGTAAAATCTGAAGTTCAGGCTTAAGAAGGCATCTTTTGCTCATGACATCTTGTTTTATTTGTGTTATTTAATTGGAGATAGCCTTGTATTATTAAGGACTCCTTCTCTTGGACCAGATGCTATTTCTTTTCTTAAAGTTCAATTCCCCAAAACACCTATATTCTAATAATATCAACTCCCTTTTGTGAGACCTCAACAATACGAAGACTCATGTAGTAAAGCAAAAAAGGAGGATATGAAATGCCAGAGTTTTTTAGTTTTGTTTTGTTGAAATTTTAGATCGTAAATTTAGGGAATAAGAGGGTGACTTTGAAACAAAGGCTCGGAAGAAGTGGAATAAGAAGCCACATGAACATTTGGGGAAGAGCATTACAGGCAGAAGCAGAGGCAAGTGCGAATACCATGGGGCTAATGGCCAGATACGTTTGCCTACCACTTCTATTTGGTTGATTTTTAATTAAGAAAATCTCTTCAAATTCCAGTAATGGAAGACAAGCATAGGTAGTGAGGGAAGTATTGGATTGGAGTTTTCTATAGTTTTGGGTTCTTGTCTCACTTCTATTAGTTACCATTTGCTAAAAGCTCAGAGTGCCAGGCATTGTGATAAGACTTTTCTATGCATTGTCTCACTAAATACTCACCAGAGCCCTATTGCTTAGGTGCCGTTATTCTAAATGTGTATAAGTCTACATGAAACTTTAGGTTAAATAATTAAATAACTTGCCCAAAGTCCTACTGTCAGAAAGGAGAAGATCCGCTGTTCAATTGTATCAGATATACTGTGGCTTTTGATATCAATCTTATAGTCTTCCTTCTAAGACTAGTTAAAACCCTTAAATCCTTGGGACCTCCTGGGTGGCTCAGAAGGTCAAGTATTCTACTCTTGATTTTGTCTCAGGTCATGATCTCAGGGTTGTGAGATTGAGCCCCGTGTTGGGCTCTGTGCTGAGCAAGGAGTCTGTTTCGGATTCTCTCTCTCCTTCTCCCTCTGGCCCTCTCCCACAACCCATGCACATGTTTGTGCTCATGTGTTCTCTCAATCTCTCTCTATCTCTATCTCTCAAACAAAATAAAACACCTTACATCCTTAATCACTGTGGCCAAGGGAGGACTTTTGATAAAGCACAGGAGCCTTCCATGGGGGGGTCTCCTTGTTTCAAGGCCTCTACTGCTTTTTTCCTACTTGCTTAAAGTGAGACTCGAAATATTAGGATTTTTGTTGTTGTTCTTCTTCTTCCCTTTATATTTCTTCTCCCCTTTCTCCTCCTCAGACCATCTGCATCTCCCCCTGCCCTATTGTGTCACTAACACTAATATCCTATGTGGACGCTTCCATGACTTTCTCCATGTTCATATAATCATATATAAACATATCTATTCCCTTTGCTTTACAAAATAGAATTGCAGTATGTGGACTCCTCTGTATGTTGTCACATGACATTGGGGAAAAAGATCCCTCCTATTCAGTTGATCTTCAGCCATTTCCCTGTTGAGGGCACTTTTGTTTGTTTCTAATTCTTTATGGTCTCAGTAAACACTTTGTCTTTTTTTTTTTTTAATTTTTATTTATTTATGATAGTCACAGAGAGAGAGAGAGGCAGAGACACAGGCAGAGGGAGAAGCAGGCTCCATACAGGGAGCCCGACATGGGATTCGATCCCAGGTCTCCAGGATCGCGCCCTGGGCCAAAGGCAGGCGCTAAACCGCTGCGCCACCCAGGGATCCCAGTAAACACTTTGGTTACCTACTGATGTTTTTATTTCTAAGATTCATTCCCAGAAATAGGATTCCTAGAACTAGGGTATGTAGTTTTAATTTTTATAGATCTGTCTGAATTATTGAAAAAGTTCTGGAACAATTCCCATTTACAGCTTTCACTGTTAAATGAAACCATTTTTCTGAATCCTCACCAGAAGTAGGTTTTACTTCTCTATGTACGATTTTCAAATCTGGTGGACATGAACTGTCTCGTGGAATTCACATTTTCCTGTCTGCCATGGGGGTTGGATGTATTTTATAAACTTAAGTTTTACTCTTTGGTGAAATGTCTGTTCAGATGCTTTGTACATCAGTTGGGTAGTATGCCTTTTTTTTTTTTAATTGAGGTGAAACTCATATAACCTAAAACTAACCATTTTTAAGTGAACAACTCGGTGGCATTTAGTACATTCCTAATGTTGTACAGGCCAACTTCTATCTAGTTCCAAAACATCTCTATTGCCCTCTCCAGACCCTATATCTATTAAGTGGTTATTCCTCATTTCTCCTTCTCCCTAGTCTCTGGCAGCCACCCATCTCATTTCTGTCAATATGGATTTACCTGTTCTGGATATTTCATGTGAATGGAATCACACAATATGTGACCTCTTGTGTCTGGCTTCCTTCTCATGGCATAATGTTTTCAAGGTTCATCAGTGTGGATGGTAGATCCCTTCGTTATCAATATGAAAAGCCATTTGTGGATTTAAGTCTTTTTTTAAAAATTTTTATTTATTTATGATAGTCACAGAGAGAGAGAGAGAGAGGCAGAGACATAGGCAGAGGGAGAAGCAGGGTCCATGCACCAGGGGCCCGACATGGGATTCGATCCTGGGTCTCCAGGATTGCTCCCTGGGCCAAAGGCAGGCGCTAAACCGCTGTGCCACCCAGGGATCCCTGGATTTAAGATTTTAAAACTTTTATGTCACCTGGATAGCAAAATCTTAACATATTATCTGCCAATGGATTTTGTTATAGAATCATTGGTCATTCAAAAATTGTAAGTGTTACACACTTGGATATATCCAGCTTTTCTTTAATCTCTGGGTTGGAAATTCAGTCTCTAAAGTTTCTTCTAATATTTTTACTGGTTTAGGTTTACATTTAAATTTTTAATCAAACTGGAATTTTAGCATATGATTTTTTTAACTCAGAGGGATAGCTATTTGCCTTACTATTTTTTTAAATTATCCTTTCTTCACTAGATTGAAATTGTATCTTCCTGTATATTCAATTCCCACTATTAATTTTTTGTGCGTTTCTCTAGTATGTTCCACTGATCTCTCTGACTATTCCTATCTTGACACCATACTTTAAAAAAAAAAATTGTTTATTTAATAGAGAGCAACAGAGAGGGAGTGAGGGGTGCTGGGAGGGGCAGAGGGAGAGGGGGAATCTTAAGCAGACTCCCCACTGAGCACGGAGCCCCACTCGGGGCTTGATTTCATGATCCTGATATGACCTGAGCTGAAATCAAGAGTCAGACACTTATGACCCACTGAGCCACCCAGGTGTCTCTGATACCATACTGTTTTGATTACAATAGTTTGTGTTTGTAATTTTCTTTCTCTGCCACATTTCCCCCCCTGGGTTTATATTAACATACCTAATTTTTTTATCATAGACAAGAAAAATTGTTTTTTATCAATTTTGAAACTTAAAAGCAATACATTTAGGAATTCATTCTGAAATAGATGATTAGATAATTTTCTCGTATTTCTGTTGCTGAATCTGTAAATTTTTAAATTTTATTTAAATTCAACTTGCCAACATATAGTATAACACCCAGTGCTTATCACATCACATGCTTTCCTTAATAAATCTGTAAATTTTAATCCTGATTAGCAAGAAAAGATTGCTACTTGACTGGGCTTCTTCTTAGGGAAAATACAGAGATAAGCCCCTCCCCATTAAGTCTCACATAAATCACTAGTGTTTCGTACTCGGATCCAGCACCACTGCATTTATCTGTGAGTGTGTCTGAAAGCGAGTACAGAGCGATGCATGAGCTTCCCTGGGAAAATCTATGTGTAATCTGCTTATTGGTTGCAGATTCCTTGCAGAGCCTGTCATTATGCATGACTTTTTGCTCCTTGATTACTAAAGACCACTGAACTCTTCATTCACAAAGCATTTGTGGGCAACCATTGTGTACCCATTACTGGGTAAGACCTAGAAAAGAAGACATTACTTGTTTCAGCTTTGAAAAACAAACATAATTTTTACTTCACTAAAAGAAGACACAATCTTTATCCTTGAAAAAAATCACAGCACAGTTGGGAAAATATAAATATTTATAATTATATCTAAATACATCTTCAAATCAACATTTATACACACATATACACACATATCCCAGTAATAACTTACATTTGTATAGCATAGCTCTTTATAGTTTGGAAAGTGTGTTCATGAAAATTGTTTTATTAGAATATCCCTACAATTATGAACAATATCCAGTATCTATTTGTATCCCTGATTTTACAGATGCTCAAAATAAGGTGTTTAGTCATGAGCAAGGGCTAGTTCCTTTCAGAGAAAATGGTTTCATTCCTGCTGTTCTTTATCCAGGTTTATCCTTTGGTGGAGCCATCCTTAACTCCCAGCACCAAAGCTATGGAATATTTTTTTCTCCCAGGCATAGAGCTATTCAACAGTTTGGTGGGTATTTATATTATGTAGTATAAACTGCTCTTAGAGCTGGAGATTCAGGAGAGAACAAAACCTCCATGGTACTTGCCTAACAAAGTTTATGTATATAATGTTTTGGGAGTGAGAGACATGTAGAGTAGGGGTGGCAGGGATAATAGACATATATAAATAAATAATTAGAATCGTGACCATCATACAGCAGACTGATATATGATGATACATATATTTTACGTGACCTAGGTGGATGCCAAAGCGAACTTTTGTAAGCAAGTGATTGTTAAGCTGAGTATTGGGGAAAAGCATTGAAAAAGAGGAAAAGTTGAGATGCCTGGGTGGCTCAGTGGTTGACTGTCTACCTTCCGCTCAGGGCATGATCTCAGAGTACCAGGACTGAGTCTCACATCAGGCTCCTTGCATAGAGCCTGCTTCTCCCTCTACCTGAGTCGCTGCCTCTCTCTGTGTCTCTCATGAATAAATAAATAAAATCTTAAAAAAGAAAAAGAGGGAAAGCCTGAAGGCAGGAGGGAGAATAGAACAGTGAAGGATCTGAAAAAAAGGTGAGAAAGGCTGGAATATGAATAGCAAAGTTGGATAGAAATAAACCCAGAGAGTGAGTTGAAGCAAGATTCTGCAAGACTTGTAGGTCCAAGTAAAGATTTTAGAAGTTATCCCCATAGCAGTGAGGACAGCTCCAGAGACACATGGTTAAACTGGAATACTCTGACTGGTTCAGAGTAGGGCATAAGAAGAGAGAGCAGTTAAAGGCTATTGATAAAAGCAAGGTGAGAAGTGGGGATCACTTGGACTGGGATATTGGTGGAGATGGAGAGAAGGGTACATATTGGAGAAGCATTAGGAAATAGGATTCACAGGTCTTGGTAAGTGATTCATGGTTGTAAGGATGTCAAGAGCATCTCCCAAACTTTAACTTCGGCTCAGGAGAAAGATTATGTGAACTTAAAATAACAGCTGAATCGAAGAGCCTTGAAAATTGCTTTGGTTCTTTCTTCACTGGTTCTTTCTTTTTTTCCTTTCCACAAAAGGAAAAAAAAAAAAAAAGCAAACGTGCCTTTGTAGGAGTTAGCGCACATTGACACACCAAACATTTGCTTTAAATAAAGAAGGCTACATACAGTTGTACAGAGCTGAAGTGAATATGATACACTAGTGATAATAAAACTGAGGTCTTGCCCTCCATAAAAGTTAAACTAATTATTATACACTTGCATGTTCACTTGTGTTATTTATTATTTTCTATTTAAAACCATTATTTTTATTGCAAAAGAGGCATAATTTTACTCTCAGCCTATAAAACTTACTATAACTTATCTGTATCTTCTAAGTACAGAGCCATTTTTGTGCCTCTAATAAGTGTAGTAATTTACATTGGTTAATGGTATAACTATGATAATTAGCATAATGTAGTTGTATTCTTAACCACTGCCTTATTACAACAATTTTAAATCTTGTTATTTTTTCCTGGTGGAATGGAGTTTATGATTACCCATGTTTTTTTTTTTTTTTTTTTTTTTTTTTTTTTTTTTTTAGCTATGTATAGAAAAACTTTTGCTTTCTTTATTTCACTTCTGGCTGAATCCAGTCAGCAGAATTTTACATGTGGTTTGGAGATTTTAATCACTGTTGAGTGAAATTGGATACCTTGTGCTTTTTTGCTCAATTCTAGATTTATTTAGGTTTTCTTCCTAGATCTTTTGCTTCCAGGCTAGTGTATGCAGTTTTTCATGGCCAAAAGGAAATTTAGTCATTTTTTCAAGTACATCATCATGATAGATGGTTGCAGAGAGGAAAGTTTGGTATTAATGATTACAATTCTGAATAAGAATTAAAGTGCACTCTATTATTTGGAATTATTGTAAAATTGAATGCTTTGTCTAAATAAATATTCATATACATATTCCATATAAAATTTATAGATAATTAATTTTCTGATAATCAGAGCAAACTTGCCTAAAACTGAAACCAAGTCCTTTTTTTTTTCAAGATGTATATTATTTATTCATGAGAAACACAGAGACAGAGGCAGAGACACAGACAGAGGGAGAAGCAGGCTCCCTGTGGGGAGCCCAATACAGGACTTGATCCCAGGACCCTGGGATCATGCCCTAGCCAAAGGCAGACACTCAACCACTGAGCCACCCAAGATCCCCGAAACCAAGTTTAATCATATGTTGGCCTTTGAGGAGTCAAAGGTGCCTCAGGATTTTCCAAGGCATGACTGGCACACATGAGCAGTTGCTTGCCATCAGTTCCATTATGCTTACTCCAGAAAGCTGCAAAAGTTCTGAGTAATAGAACAGTCTGGGTATTCCAAACGATCTTCACTATCTAATTTACAAGGTCTGGGAAACTTCTCAACTTTTCAATTTATATTTATTTATTTATTTATTTATTTATTTATTTATTTATTTATTTTTAAAGATTTTATTCACTTATGGGGGGAGGGGCAGAGAGGAAGATGGACAAGCAGACTCTGCACTCAGTGTGGATCCTGTTGCAGGATCATGAGATCATGATCTGAGCCAAAACCAAGAGTCAGACACTTAATTAACTGAGCCACCCAACTGCCCTTCAACTTTTTTAGTAAAGCATATTCTAAAGGCATAAAATAAAGTGTTAGGACTTGAGGGGCCAGGCCTAAGAGGTAAAATAGATAGTTAAAATAATTAAAATGCAAAATTTTACATTTTAATTTTATTTAAAATTTGAATAATCTGGATCCTAACTCTTAAGAACCATTAAGTAAGTGGATTTGTTTTTCAGCACTGGCCTCTCCCTCCTTACTGTTGAGGTTGTTCAACTCAATCTCATCATCTGCCTGCTACCCTAGGCCACTAATGATTAGAAGACCTTTCAAGGTTGCAAATTTTTAAAAAAATATTAAATTTTGCTTACTTTACTATACCCAAGTTAACCCAAAAACGTATTAATTGAGTATCTTGAATATATCCCAATATTTCTAATAAAATACCTGGAGTATTTCCATATAATGTCATAATAATATGTCCTTTATTTAATTTGGGGAAGTTGGTAAAAGAAACAAACCAGAGCAAAACACATTGTTTCAACAACCTATGAAATTCAGAAAATAAGGATACATGTGTTTTTTTCTTTTTAACCCAGAAGCAATTATGTTCCTCTTCTTTTGACTCATGAAACTCAACCTACAATGTGTATTACAGAGGACAATAGTAAGGATACTTGCAGTATTACTCTATTGGTGCAAAGTGTGTCAATCTGTGTCACTTCTTAAAGACCTTTTTTAATGGAATGAGATTTTACATAGATCAAATAATTGCAGCCATTTTCTTCCTTGTTTATCTCCCTGAAGTTGCTTAATGAAAGGTCAATACAAGTACTATTAACAGCAAGAAATGAGGACACGTGTATGAAACACCTTTGTAAACTGTAAACTGCTCACAGATACGTAATGATAAGAGAATGATAACAGTGGGTATTTGGAATAAGGCTGACACTTGAATAGTCCCTAAGCAATGACTGGGAACCAGGGAGCAGCTTTCCTGGAGGAAACTTAGTACCTTAGCTTCTGCATTAATTTGAATCTGCTCATCTGCTCTGCTGAGATCTTGCACGTTGTTTGGCCCATTTCACTCTCTAATGACAGGTATGGTGCATTTTGATGGAGAACTTGCCAAACATGTCAGATTTCAGGCCAACAAGTAGCCAGCCAATGCTGTCTCTGAGACATCCTTTCTACACGTTGATTGTGTTTGTTTTGCCTACAAGGGCCAACTCCAGGCTGATTTCTTTCAGTAAATCTATTCCTCACTATTCTGACACGAAGAGCCATTGCTTTTAACTACTTAATATTTGAATTCTTATTCTGACAACAAATTTATTAACAATGATGTGACACCTCTCCTTTTGCCTTCTGGAATCCTTACTTAAAACCACATATTTTCAGGTACATTTGATGTGTGTGTGTGCTTTATATTCCCTTTCATGGCATAAAACTGTAGTAAATAGTATGGTTTTGAGGTCCAAAACCATGATCTTATATCTCTTCAGATGCTTCACATTGCTCAGGACTCATGAAAATACATGATTAGTTCAGTTTTCGTTGATGTGATTTTCATGTCCAAAGAGACATTTATAAAACCGCTTGTGCTTAGAAAATATGTTTGATTTGCTCTGTTTTGTTTTTGCAAAAGAGGCTTACTTTTCATAAAAAGGGCTGCGTGTGCTATGGGTGAAGGAAAGATACAAAAGCGATTTTTCTGTAGTTCTACCTTTAGTTGATTTTCAGTTAGACTGAGGACACTTCACATGGATGGGCTTCATAGGGTCCTTAAACTCCCTGAAATTATGTGAATAATATTGTGTTTGAGGGGGCTTTTTGCCCCTGGGGGGAAGAGTACAGTATTAACATCTATATAAACTACTCAATATTAAAAAAATCACAAATTTATGAATTAGGTGTTCACTTTATAAAATGATTAGGTACGATTTTATTTAATGAGCTCTCTTCCACATTTGAAATTATTCCATTTACCTGTCACTTTTCAGAAACACGTGTTATTTGCTCTACACCAACTACACTGGGAATTCTACACTTTGTAGTGCAATAAATAATCCCATAAATGTACTGCATCTTTCCAGGAGACAGACATAATTTGGAAATGTGAGTCTCACAGCAGTGAAGGTGTTTCTTGATTTGTTTGTTATGTTTTGATTCTGTATGAGACCTGACAACACTGGACTCACAATTGGTGGCTGAATAAAATCTATGTGTGGATTGAATACCCCTGTTCATGTATTAGTCACATGAATGATTTTTCTAAAACCCAAGCCTGCAAGGTCTTTGAACGCCCTCCCACAGCAATCATGTTTTCCACCCCATCTCACCCATGATCACACTCCAGACCAGTGGTTCTCAAACTGTGACCCCAGACCAGGAGATGCAGCATCAGCTGGGACTTACTAGAAATGCAAATTTGGGGGCTAGGCCCCAAACCTATTGAAACAGAAACTCTGAGTTTAAAGTCAATAAATCTTTTATCAAGGCTTCCAGGTGACTCTGAGAGCCGCTGGCCTAGACCTTGCCAATATCAATAGCTCGATCTGTTCTATCATCTCAATTTCAAGCTTCTGACTCTCCAATCTCCATTTTTATCTTTCCAGCTCTCCCCTTCTAGTATCTCAACTTCCCCCTAGGATCTGTCAATCATTTTTACTTTTTTTTCATCATCACCCAGTGTCTTTGTTATCCCTATCCTAATTAGATTCAGTTGTTCATGATTAGACATTGTCGCATGTTTCCTCTCTTGTCATCTTAACCTAGACAAATGCAACCCTTCACTCTCTACCCTCACGGCTGATTGGAGGAAAGCTCACAACATTACTGGCCATCTTTACCACTACCTAAACTGTGCCTTTATTGCAACCTGGAAATCATAGTACATTTCCCCAGTCTAGTCACTTTCATATTCTTTTAGAAGAATATTTTCAGATTCTGCCTTTTATGTGGATCTCACTATGGATAAACTGCCCTTCCCAAGGCCAGCTCCTACACCGCATTTCATCTCCTCTCCCTATTCAAGGAGATTATTCCAGCAATTCTCCTTTCTCTCTCCTGCACCATTTTTTGCTCCTGATGACTCCCATAAGCAAAGTTAACGTGCTATTGTATCATGTGTCATTAAAAATATTCTTTTACCTGCAAATGCCTTTGCTCCCTACTACCCCATTTCTTTATTTTAGTAGGAATAACCCTAGAAAAAATATGTCTCTAATCATTTTCTCCCAGCATTCTCTCTTGAATCTATTCCAATCAGGCTTTGGTTTCCATTGTTTCACCAAAATAATTCTTGTCAAAGTCAGGTAGCAGCTCCGTGTTGCACTTTGGAGGCTGTAGCCATCTTGATTCATCCCACCCACCCCATTCTCTCAGTCTATATCTAATCTATAAACAAGAACTGTCAATTCTAGCTCCAGTTTACACCCTGAATATGACTGCTTCTCCCCACCTTACTTCTGCCTACCTGGCCCAAGCCACTGTCACTTCTTGCCTGGATTGTTGTAAAGACTTCCTCATATGCCTCCCAGCTTCTGCCCTTCTCTCTGCCCTCTTAGATGCTGGTCTCAACCTAATGACCAGGATAAAATGTAAGTTTCATGTTACTTCCCTGCTCAAAGCCCTCCAAAAGCTTTCAATTCTATTAAAGTAAAACAAAATTCCTTATTGTGGCCACATGGCCCTGCATTACCTTACTACCTTCAAGCCCCATCTCTACCTTGCTGATCTCACCATCTTCTACTCTCTCCTGCTTGCCAACCCTGCTCCAGCCACAATGGCGCCCATGCTGGTTCTCAACGACTAAATCCAATTCTGCGTCAGGATTTTGTTTCTGTTGTACCCCATGCTTTGAATGCTCTTTCCAGAGATAACCACATTTTCTTGTTCCCTTGCTTCCTTAAGGTCCTTTCCTTCTCCATCTACCCTATTTAAAAGAATAATATCTCACATCAACTTGGTTTCTCCTTGAACCTGGCTTCATTGTCCTTCCTGTGACACCATCATTTGACTTATAATTTGCCTGAGATATGGCCACTTGTGTCCTACAAAAACTGCCAGTGCATAGAGTTCAGGCTAACTCATACTTCTTATTTGTAAGCTCTATGATAGAAGAGACTTTTTCTGTTTTGTTCACTCTTATTGACCAGCTCATACATCTTGGATATGCTTGATCCATAATAAATTCTCAATAAATACTTATAGGATAAAATTCATGAAGGCATCAGCAATACTTATGAGGTAGCTATTCATGTTTTAATCCACGTATCCAATCTTTTCTGTTTTATCTCCCTGTATAAAAATGAGTCACCATCTTTTTCAACCAGTAACTAAATTAATATGCAATTAGATGAGTCAGAAGAACAGAGTAACTATTTGAAAGAGGTATGTAATATTAATTCAAATCTAATATATTAATTTAATCCATATAATCTAATATAAATATTTGCAAACATGTATTTTATATAATGTTTATTTCACTAAATATATTTTATTTTTACTAAGACCACTAATATAAATTCTGATTTTTATGTCCTGAGCAGACTTCATCTGAAAGTGGATGAGAGGCCTATGGAAGGCCAAAGAAAGCTAGGATAAGATTAAACTGTTGCTTCAAATTGACAAAGTGATATTTCTCCCCAAATAAATATTGACTAAATTTGACAGGAAAGGTTTGGGATCATGAAAATTATGAGTATGGGGGGGAAACACTTTCTCCTAATTTTGCAGTTAAGTATATGCTTTGAAAACTGAGGCTGGTTGGAAAGAACCTAAAAAGCCTTTGGCACTGATGTTCAGCCACAAAACTGAAGTCTTAGACTATGCACGGAGGCATATTCTCACAGGTTATAATTGTAGGAAGGTATATAAAGATGTGATGAAGAATACTCAAATGTAATCTGAGGAAAAATAATTGGGAATCACATCTTTTTAAACTATAAAAATTGTGACATCTTGTAAGGTAGTTAAAATTGCTACATCCATTCTTTGAACAAGTTAACTGAGGCTAAGGAGAAATCAGTACATTTCCAGAGCACAGCACACATTGGGCGAAAGATCCGGGATGAACGCCCAAAAGTCCCATCTTCCTGTCTCATACTTTTGTATTCAAAATATTGCAATCTGTTACCTAGAGGATGATTAGTGTGTAAAACTGAGTGCTTTAATTTTACTGCAGGAAAAAGTAATGTAGAAAGAGCATAGGCTGTGATGGAGACAAAATTTGTCTAAACAAAGATATCTTTGGTTAATTAGTAAAATGGCAAAGACGTTTATGAAAAACAAGACAGGCACATAAATCTCTTTCATAAGTGTTAAATATTTCAATATTCACTCATATGAAAATCTTTTAATGTAATTCTCATATATTTGTAGAAATGATTAACACTATGTTGGAAACATAATTTTTCCTTGCCGCTGAGCTAACATTACTTTTTATCATTATATCTTTGAATACCATATTACTTATCTGACCTAGAACATTTCACATAAAAGAAAAGCTAAGTTAGCAAGAGAACAGTTCAGCTCATAAAAAGATGTGATATCTATGAAAACAGATATGATTAAAACAGTGTGTGCTGTTTAAGTGAGTTAGGAGCCATCATGGACAGCTCTAGGAAGAAGTCTCCCCATCACACATAGGCAGTTAGGAAAGCAAATAGGACTCTGGGGTGCATTAAAAGAGGGAGAAAATAATATGGAAATATTAAGCTGATGTTATATCAAATAATGATACACTTTCATCTAGAATACCGAGTCTAATTTCAGTCAATGCACCTTAAGATGTGTCAAGCAGAGAATGAAAATATTCGTAGGAATGGAGAAAATTGAGCAAGTTGGGGATGAATTCAAGGAAAGATAATTTATTTCTAAAAAATAAATTTTGTTAAATGAGAAGTCATTTGTTTTCACAAACAGCACAATAAAGGACATTTTTGGTAATTGGATAATTGATGCTTATGTTGAAATAAGTGGCAGCAATAAATAAATCTCAACAATAAAGGAAAATCCAGAGTATTATCTGAAAAGTGGAATGAATGATGCTTAGGGCCAGTAGTCTGGGATTAGAGAAGGATTGCTGATTACAAAGAACTAAAGGGGAACATCAATAGTAGGAACAGAACTTCTATGCTGGGGGCCTTACTGTACATACCTTTGCCCCAGTCAACATGTAACATCAGTTGTAGGTTTGCACCCTTCTGCGGTGACACAAAAACATAAAATGAGGTCTTTTCTCTGTCTTCCTAATTAACAAAATTAGTTGCATGTGCGTTTCCTCAGCCTAGGAAAAGAACATTAAAAAACATGAGTAAATTTGGGAAAACTAGAAAGAAGAAAGAAATTCTTTCTGTGACCAACCAAAACTGATCACAGTTCATATTTTGATGTATTTTCTTCCAATTTTTTTTTATCTACATGCAGTGCTTTATTTTATACAGTTGTAATCAAAGCATGGCTACTAGTATTTTCCATTTAATTTCATCTTGCCAAAACACATCCTCCATTATTATAAGCTCTCAGTGATCATTTGATACCATAATATTGCACCAATAGATGTACCACAATTTATGCAATCATTTCTGTAATACTGATGATCCTGATATTGACAATTTTGTACTCTGAGTACCAGTCAAGTGATTAATGAATAGGAAATGTTTTATAAAATGATGAACTTAATGATCATGCAAGTTGTAAGAAATAATAGCTCTCACTAGTGATTTTTCCATCTACGTTTATTT
Organism: Canis lupus baileyi; assembly: GCF_048164855.1. Taxonomy (NCBI): domain Eukaryota; kingdom Metazoa; phylum Chordata; class Mammalia; order Carnivora; family Canidae; genus Canis; species Canis lupus. Next base: position 61,704,968 of record NC_132848.1, read on the forward strand.
CCAGTTACGTGCATTCACATCACCTTAGCATTTGTCCTCTAGAGTATAAACATCCATTGGGTTTGTATGATATTTCCATTAGTCTGGTTTCATATGCAACTGGGCACTTAGTTCATCATTTCTGAGAGCTACTAACAGGGCTTATCATTCAAATAGTGGTCATGGCCAACTCTAAAGGCAAATACTGGAAGGACAGAGAAATTATGCCAAAGGAATTCTAGGCTTGGAGAATGTAGATTAAATGAAAGGTTTTTTTTCACTACAAAGGATACTTTGTCCCTGTATTACCTAGAACTAAAAATAGCTAGAGCTCACTATTGTGAACCCTGGGGCTTCCTCTAAGAAAAGAGATGGCATCATTTTCTTTTTCCTTTAATATAGTTGGTCATTTTATGACATGTTTGATTTATGGAGTTTAACTTGGTATATAAATTTTATGTCATTTATCCTCATGTGCTTGTTAAGATGATTAACACTGTCTTCATTTCACAGTGAAGAAATAGGGTTTATGGTTGGAAGAATAAGAGGGAACTAGGATTATATTCTAAACCCTTTACTATGAGGCTCATTTATAGTCTTTACAATGGTGTTAATTTTAATAATCCAAGTGACAATAATGAGGTAAACCTAATCTCCATGGGCCACTGGATGGAATCTGAGATGTCCTTAATTTATTTTCTGCTTGTTCAAATAGGAAACAATTCAACCCATAAGTCTATAGCTAATTTTAACTCTCTTCCAAAATATGAAGCGTGCACTGTTACTAGAAATTGGATTTATATATAATCTGGAGGTGTATATATCTGGCCAGATCAGTGCAGATTGTTTTCTTGAATCTCTAACTACTTTCAATTAAGTTATTTATTAACACTCTTCCCTTTAACCATCCATAGTCCTGGTCTTCCCAAAATGCAAATGATTCTCTGCCTTTTCCACAGGTTACTGTTAGGCTCAAAGATTCTTTGTTCTGTTTTTCAAATCCATAAGGAAATTAGCAAAGACCAAAATTTGGGGAATTTGGAAAACCAAGCTTGTTTCAAAGGTGGAGTTAATGTCCTCTGAAAGTATATTATTTCAATACCAAACAGGAATAATCAGGGAAGAAAGAAAGAGAGATGGAAATAGAGGGGAAATACAGTAGCCAAATGATAGAATCTAAACATTTTAGAGCTTTCAGTGGAGCCTTCTTTCTTCTTTCTTCTCTTATGAAATGTCTTTGAAAAGGATTTGGGGCCTTGATTGCATGTTTAGGACGTCAGAGGACTAAGCAGGGGTAGGGGAAATTCAGGGCCCTATTCTGTCTTTGCTGAATACTGTAGCTTTTTTTCCCTACCCCCCACTGCTAATTATAATGTTTGGAAAGATTGGGGTGGGAGGAAAGGGTGTTTTTTTTTTTCTTTTTCCCTTTATTTTTCGTCTTGGAGAATGCTTTTCTTTCAAAGATATTGAGTTTGGAGAAGATCTTTAAACGAAGGGGTACTAGACATAAGAGTCTTTTTAAGTTCTTCTTATCCCAACATTTGAAAAGGCATTTTATTCATAAAGCTTACACTTTTTTTTTTCAAAGGAGCCATTTAATTCATTATGGAGTAGTATGAAGCTGTTGAGAGAGATATAGCAGCTTGATTCATTTGAAATCACAGGACAAATAGACTTTAAAAAGCAAATGCATCCATTTTGACACTAATTATGTGTCTTTTGCACATGCGGTATCTCATGTCACAAATTGCTCTCATTTGCTTCACACTGCAGAATGTCTCTGAAATAAGATGAGTGGAAATGCCTTAACCAGGTGGATGTGGAACAGGTCGGGGGAATTTGGTGGGGGAGGGGTGGGTTGAGGAAGAAAAAATGAAGATGTCTTAGAAGTCATTAGAATTCATGGGGAGGGACCCCCGGGTGGCTCAGCGATTGAGTGTCTGACTTTGGCTCAGGGTGTGATCCTGGAGTCCCGGGATTGAGTCCCACATTGGGCTCCCTGCATGGAGCCTGCTTCTTCCTCTGCCTGTGTCTCTGCCTCTCTCTCTCTCTCTCTCTCTCTCTCTTTCTCTCTCTGTGTGTGTGTGTCTCATGAATAAATAAATAAAATCTTTAAAAAAAAAAGAATTCATTGGGAATTCATTCTACATGATGTTGGCCTGCCATGATGAAGCAAAACATATGGCTTTTCAAGTATTATACATTCTCCTTATAATCATCACAACAACCTAACAGAGCTCACTATATACGAGGCGTTCTGCTAAGATTATTTTATTTATACATATTGTCTTTGAACCTTCAGAATAGCTTATGATTATATTCCCAATTTACAGAGGAGGAAACGGAGGAGGTTGAATCATTTATCGAAGGTATCTCTAATCTGTGTGTGTTTCCCCGACACCACCGAGTCATTAATTCTGACACTAGCTGGTAATAACCTCAGCAGATCCCACTGCTTTAGGGCTCAGTCCTACAAGACTGCCTTCCCTCCCCACTTCAGATGCCTGTCACCTGTGCTTCTGACCTCCTGGCTATGGATCAGGCGTTTCCATGACCATCTCCTTGGGTTTGATTAATTTGCTAGAGCAGCTCACAGAACTCAGAGAAACATTTTACTTACTAGATTATCAGTTCATTATAAAAAGGTATAACTCAGGAACAGATGCACAGGGCAAGATGTGCGAGAAGAGGGCAGAGGCCCCATGCCCTCCCAAGGTGAGCAACTCTCTTGGCACCTCCACCTATCCACAGACCTGAAAGCACTCATCAAATTTTGTTGCTCAAGAGTTTTTATAGAGTTTCTTCTGCAGCCCCTGCTCTTCCCTCCCCTTTCCCAGAGGTCCCTGGATGGTGCTATAGAAGTTCCAACTTCCTAAATACTTGGTCTTTCTGGTGACCAGCCCCATCCTGAGGCTACTCAGCCACGCCCCCTTTCCACACACACACTAAAGCGCACGCGCGCGCGCGCGCGGGCACACACACACACACACACACACATCCACACACTAAAGTTGCCTCAGAAGCATAAGATCAAAAGGGTTTTTTTTGTAAATGATTAAAAAAAAAAAAAAAAGCACCACTCCTATTGCTCTGGAAATTCCAAGAGTATAAGGAGCTTTGTGCCAGGAACTGGGGACAAAGACCAAATATATTACCTGCTATACCACAGTATCATAACTAATGTGTGGGATACTGAAGCCCAGACAGACAGTCTGCTTCTAGAGCCCCCCAAGAGTTCTCTGGCCACCTTTGTATCTGGACCCTTGTCCTGCATTCTGCCCCCCCCACCCCCCACTCTTTGGGTTGCTGTTCCTGAATTCTGTAGAATGCTTTATGACAAACAGAAAGTTTACTGAAGTCTACAGAATTAACCTGAGTTTGGCATCTTGCAATACACTCTTGGATCTATTTAGCACAGGAGGAGAGCTTTATAAATGATGCAAGAGTTTCTTTGAGTTCTTTATAGAACAATTCAGATAGAGCTAAAAACAACCAAGAGGAGAGAGAAGTACACATTCATTTTCCCTGAATATGAACAAAAACAAAAGCATTTGCTACATGGTGTGAATTGGAGGAATCTTATATTATTGAGCTGGTGCTTGTTGCCTGATAATGGAAAAGATTAGCGTCACTTTTCTGTAACTAAGCCTGTAATGGTGTCACAGCCTATTTGATGCCAATTGGTGTTCCTGGGGTCCTTGGTATAAAGCAACCTTTGCAAATGAGTAGTCAAAATGGTTAGAATAAGGAATAAAACCAGAGAGTAAAAAATGAATAGCTAATTCAACACTTAATTTCTTTTAATTTTGAGAGTCTTACATATGTGCTGCAACTATTAATGGGTGGGATGCTGATGATAGGGGAAGAGTTTTAAACTGTAAATTTATTTTCACCTGAGCTGCAGAACTCAAACCTGGCATGCCTTACACGTAGTGTAGTTTGACAGTTCATTTGAAATAAATGTGCCGATAACCCTTAAAAGTGGTAATAAAATACTCTTTGCTCTACTGTACAGATGATTAATACCACTAAAGTAATTAAATTCCATTAGGCTGAGGTTCACATACCCAAGGAATTGGTGCCAGGATTTAGCCGTTCTCTAGTGAGGACAAAAGACTAATGCCTTTTAAAGCCGTGTTTCACCAGGAAAATCCCAGGGAAGTCTATATTAACTTAGGACATCTGCTTGTTGTGATTGTTTGAGGTATTGATGCATTGGATCATTAGCAGGGTAGCGTGAACTAGTGTTTTCCTGTTGACAAGGATCTCTCACCAGGAGCTGCTAGCTTTCTGCAAGGGGAGAGAGAAAGCAAAGCAGGGCAGCCAAGTTGAGTCCTGTGAATGGCTTTGACTTACAGAATTATTGCTAACTGTATAGTCTCTGATGGTAGGAAACAGCATTTTGCCCCCAGCCATTTTTCCCAAGATCAAAGCCAAAGTAACTCTGTCTCCTGCTGTTTTGTAGCTGTAGATTCTTAAAGACTGGCATTATTGTCATCGATGAACAGTTTGCCCCCTTTCAGATGGCGGCAGTAATGACCCACGGGGGAGGCAGTGGTTAGGCAGTGCTGACAATGTGACCAGGTGCTGCAGCATAAGCGTTTCATTAAATATTGAAGCAATGGTTTTCAGTTACAGTGGCAAAAAGGGAATTTGGTCTATGTCCAAATATGTGGCTATTTTTTTTCCTTCAACCTCTTCTAATCACATTATTTTTTGCATGACCTTTCTGCTGGAAATTAGCTGCCGTCCTGAAAAGCATTGTGTGTAATATATCTAAGGTAATTCTGTATTCCACCTAACATGCTAGTAATCATTCTTAATGTATGGATGATTTATTTACCATTTTTTCTTAAAATATGCAAACCATAGACAATAAACCTTATGATTATTTCAGTTTTCAGAGGTACCAAATGGAAGAATCCTGAATTTTCAAGGGGAGGATAGTTTGCAGACACTGAGAACAGGATTCAAGCACAGTTAAGAGTCAGTTTTTTTATGTGCATCATGTGAGAAACGGTTTTAGAGTCTCACCATCCTGTTTCCATTTGGAGACCACGTTAAACTTGTCTGTATAATTTGTGAAATGAATTCACAAGAGAAAAACTCTGGTCATTTTGAGAGGGATGTAGCTGCCACTTTATTAGAGTAGGATCTTTTCCTCCACTTACTGTATGTGTGTGGGGTAACTAACAAGCTGTAACCACGACCCGGCCTTGGGTCTGGGGACAACCTGCCATGTGATTTCCTGATCCTCTGATTCCAGAATCCTCTAAGAGAATGCTCTGATTCTTCACCCAAAGAAACAGGACAGACCTTTCTAGATCATAATCAAACACTACAGAAAACTCACTGCAAACTTCTGGAGGAAAACATAGCTCCTGCCAAAGGCTATGAAAGGTGAATGCAACCCAAATGCACCACAAAACAAAACAAAATAAACTAAACAGAAGCTCCCTCTAGGAAAGAACACATGTTTTAAATATTTTCTACCAATATTATGTATTATCGTTTATTCCTACCTTGGAAATCCCACTTAGTGATAAATAGCTATTTTAGACTTTCACATTTTCTGAAAAATCCAGTAGAGTTTCCGCATGTTAATTGCAGTTTGCTAGATTTCCATATTTAAATCAGCTTCCTCTCCTCACTCAACAAAACTCTGGCACTTCCCTACCAAATATAAATATGGTTTGGTTTAAGATCACCATTCATCTGAGAGACAAAATAAACTTTTATCAAAAGCTACAAAATAAACTTTGTGGCTATTCTGTACTAATGCACTGGATTTGCCCATGAGATCACCAGCTCTATGTAATAATCCTCATAAAATAAGTTTCTACTACTAATTTTAATTCTTTTTTGTTTTGTTTGTATGCACTTAGGAAGAACTGGATTAACATGCCATCATAACCAAACTTTTAAAAAAAATTTTATGTATTTATTTTTTTTAGTTGGTATAGCAATATATTCAACCTCTTAATCTTTCTCTTACTCTCTTGTTTCATCTTTATTCCTTTGCTCTTCTTTCTTAACTTCATCCATGTTAAATGGGTATACCTGTAAGGAAAAAAAAACATATTGGAAAATGACTATTAACCAAACAGGATTTTGTGTTATGACCCAGCATTTGTAAGATAAAACAATTTTTTAAAGAGATACAAGAAAAATTTCAATCATTGAAGTTTATTGTTATCATTTCCTTTTGATTGTGCTGTTTGGAACACTTCAGGAAATGACTGACTTCTTTTTATTGACGAATACTAAAAAATATAGAGGTTTATATAGCATAGAAAAAAATGGAAGGCTCTGTAGATGGAAGCAAATAAAGAAAAGAAAACAGGAGAGAGACTGGTCTTAAGATGGAAATGCTGTAACAAGTTTGTTTAAACCTATCCGTGCTTAGTTGATGATATTATCACCTCGCTGGTACTTTCATGGTGAAAATTGTCTATAGTCCAGAGCCTGTTTTTAGAGATGACAACGGGGCAAAATTCTAGGGTTGTACAGTGAATACAAAAATGAATACAAATGTGTCTCTTGCCAGAACCATTGCTTATAAACACTATAGGTAAAATAGTTTCTAAAAACTGTTCATGATATTCCTCAAAAGAATATATTTATTTTCAAGCACTAGGTATGATATTTTCTCTCCTTTAAGAGTTTGCACAAGCAGTGGTGACATCTTCAAAGTTCAGTCTGGTGGGATAGAAATATTTTTCAAGAAGTCAGTAGGCATTGAAAACTGTTTCTTTCTTTTTTTATTATACCGTGAACATTCTGTTTTGACATAATTCCCTCTTCATTTTTCATGACAATTTGCATGCACCATTTAAATTACTCCCCATTATTCAACTGTATTCTTTGGACTTCTTTGAAACACATACATACTAAGGATAGATTAATGCCAGAAAGCACGTCCAAAATATTACTTGCAAGCTTAACATGTGACCAAAAAGGAACTGTTTTGGTGGCTGGAGGAAAGACTGAGATCCAGTTAGGTGGGAAAGGGTAGGGATTTTTTTCTTGACTAACAACTAAATATTCGTTGTTTAGAATAAGATTTCATTTTAATAATAATAAAGAGTTTTTCTCTTTTTCTTTTTTAAGCTCTCATGATGAAATGAATGTTTTAACTTTCACATTCTTTCATGGGGTTCCTAATTTTATGATATATAGCCTTAAAGTCTCTAAAATGATTAGGAGAAATTCCTCAATTTCAGAATATTCTGCATATGGTGAAGTGATTTAGTACTATAAATCAACAAACATTTATTAAGTACGGGCATGTATTCCAGGAAATACTTTGTTTCAAGCATCTAAGGTCTGATCATATACATATATTTTATATTTTTAAATTTTTTTAAAAATTATTTTAGTAATCTCTGCACCCAACATGGGGCTCCAACCCATGACCCTGAGATCAAGAGTCACATGCTCTTCCGACTGAGCCTGTCAGGTCTCCCTTGGCCTTATGCATTTAATTTATAGAAACAGACTCTTAGGTGGTGCTTTCCTTAAGAATCATTTATGTTCTTTTATTTTTTTTTTAAGATTTTATTTATTCAAGAGAGAGGCAGAGACACAGGCAGAGGGAAAAGCAGGCTCCATGCAGGGAGCCTGACGTGGGACTCGATCCCGGGTCCCCAGGATCACGCCCTGGGCCGAAGGCGGCACTAAACCACTGGGCCACTGGGGTTGCCCCATATATGTTCTTTTAAAGGTAAAGTTATGGCTAAGCCTGTATTTGGCAGAATACAGGCATCCTGTGAAACACAAGACAGGATTTCTATGCTAAAATGGAAAGCTGATACTTTTCCCACTTCATTTACCTTAAATTAATCTTCTAAGAAAAATATTTCCATTTTGACGTTTCTCTCAGGACTACCCCCCTTTTGAGATGCTGACTTACTTTTTAGGCTTTTGAGCAATGTGGCATTGCCAGAGAAAGCCAGAATTTGACCAGCATGGGGACATTGTAAGGCATACTCAGCAAAACTTAGGGTACTAGGTCATTAAAAATGGGGAACTTCAAAGGATCCAGGAGAGTACAAGTAGAAGGTAGGTATTATGGACTACATATTTGTGTCCTCCCCACATTCATAGGTCAAGACCTAACCCCCAGTGGGATGGTATTAGGAAGCAGGATCTTTGAGAGGTAATTCAGTCATGTAGGTGGGAGTGCTCATGGTGGGATAGGGTCCTTATAAGAAGCAACAGGAGAGAGCTTGCCTTCTCCCTTCCTCTCTTTCTCTCTCCCTTTCCCTCTACCTCTTTGTCTGTCTGTCTCTACCATTGAGGACAAATCAAGAAGATGACCATCTGTGGACCCAAAAGAGGGCTCTCAGCAGAACTCAATCTGGCTGGCACTCTCATCCAGAACTGTGAGATGTTCTCTCAGCCTCTAGAACTTTGAGAAAAAAAATTCAGTGGAGACATGAGCATTGAAAGTTCTGGAGCTATATGTAGTGGAGCCCCCATGAGAATACAGTGAAGGAAAGAGGGAGGGAGCAGCAAGAAACATTTGCTAAAGGGAACAATTTTTTCCCTCCAGTTTTGGGGGATAAGTTGTGGGAACGATCTAGCAAAAGCAAAGGAAAAATTCAGAAATGAGTTAATGGAAGCATGTACAGGTTCCCTGAGGAGAGGCTTTTGTTTTTCCTTTCTTTAGAGCTGTCATTTAACTGAATGTTAAGGAGTGATGGACATGCTGATGTCCTGCAACGTGAAGGGTCTAAAATTGGCCTGGAAAGCAATCTAGAGCTTTCTCTTTATGTTTTGTCTTCTTCTGGGGCATCTTTAATCATTACGGTGTCAGAGGAGTCTCAAAGGGGAGGCGCCTGATAGATTTAAGACCTAAGCATTATTCCCAGTATGCCACATCTACCATCATATTTAACACTCAAAATCATGCCAGGTAGCTTACTTCCAGTCAGTGGAACTTTGGATTTGTAAGTGAAACACTCAGTTATGACTCCTCATGAGTCACCAAAATGTCTGCTGCATGTAGGATTTTTTATTACACTGAGAAAAGAGTCTAAATTTCCCTATGAGGCTAATATGCAGGGGTAGATTCTAGACAGTGAATGCACCTGGCTAATCTTATAACATCCCCACCTTCACATGTCTTTGTTTTCTCATCAAGGAAAAGTTTTTGTAATTTAAATGATTTTGTTTACTTTTGTGTGTGTGTGTGTGTGTGTGTGTGTGTGTGAAATTCCTAGAGAAAGTCAGGGGCTGGTTGTAGACACGATGAAGTTTAGTAAAATGATGTCTCTTAGAAGTTCTGGGTACATTTAAGAATAGAATGCTGCATTTGGCTGGAGTTCAAACCTGTAACTGAAGAATCCGCTATATGTATTGAAAAAGCAGAAGAAAAAGTGACTCATGAAGCTGTTTCAAATAGTCAAAAGTTGTTCTTTAAATAAAAGAGGAAACTTGTAAAAATTACAGATGGTAGAACTTTTTTTAATAGCTTCATAAATGACTTAAAACTTGTACTTATAAGATCATTAGGGGTTTTAGGGAGTTGCTAATTTTTTTCACTTACATTATTGCATTTCATAAGGGAAATTATATACTGTTGTGGTATTTGGAAAGCTAAGGATTTGAGAAAAATTCTGGTTGTAGTCCTTATAATTGTCCATATATAATCTATTATTAGCCTCATTTATAAATGGGGTAGCTAAGTCATAAAAATGTTAAAACAAATAAACCAAGGGCACACACATAACAAAGGGGAGTGGAGATAAACCTGAATTTGTCTGAGTCAAATGCCTTTCCCACATCAAAATTTTTAGATAAAAACCTTAATTCATTTGCAGCAGACAGGTTGAATCATGTAACAAGAAGTTGCATATGACTTTTCAGAATTTGCAGTACACTTGGATATTTACTTCGGATAGATCCCACTGGTCTAAGGACAACTTTGGTAAGTCTACACTGATTTGCAAGTCCCTTGTGATCCTTGGCATACTGTCAACTTGACTGCCCTAAATTTAAAAGAAAAGCACCCAGTGGATATTCTGGGGGCTGGTCCTGGCTCCCAAGAGCCAATTTTTAGATTGTCAGGAATTTTGTAAGTCTATTGTTTAACACAGTCATTATTAAAAATTAAATTATAACTTAAAGTCAAATTAGTTATATTTAAAATAAAAATAATAGATACTCAAGATTCATCACCTTTTAATTACTTTATATCATTTTATTATTATCTGTAGTCTTGAAGTCATTTGCATCTGTTGTATCTTTATGGTGAAATAACTATTTAATGGTGTGCTACTGCACAGTTTTTCCCATAATTTTCGTTTAGGATCATCATGTTGGTAACATGAAATCACCCATGGTAGAAGTATTTACACCAGGAAAATTGGCAAAATGCTACAGTCAGAAGCATTTTTTTCCTCCCTGAGAATTAGATGTTAAACTTTACTAACATGCCTCTAGATACAGCTTTGCAAGTGTTTATTCAATTCAGATTCTCTGCTCATTTCTTTGATAAAAGAAACCTCAGCTAAACTTAATCTAAGTAGCCCCAGTCACTTGTTCATCTTGCTCTCACCGGTTGAGAGATTAGGATTGAGGAGAGGTATGAAGAGTGAATGTCTTGCTCAAAACTAGTTTCTAGCTAAAAGGAATGAAATGAGGAAATCTTGGCAAACTCTCTTATTTCTAAGACACAGGTTTTCTTGGAATTTTATCTGAATGTCATATGGAGAGAAATCAAGATTGGATTTCCTTACCTATTGGGGAAATCAGCACATATGTATTAAGAAAGACAGAAGGAAACGGCTCATTTATAATGAATTTAACCATTTGTGGTTCTAAGGGTAAAAACTATTCTCCTCTAAACTACCAATACTTAAAAATAAAAGTAGGAATGAAAAGGGCACAAAACAGGCATGTAATTCTGGACAGCACTCAATAGCATGTTAACAGTTGCTCAAAGGGAAATGTGTGAAGGTCAGGATCCTGTTCCTAGGATCCATGCTGCCTTACCCCGAGTTCTTGGAACTTCCTAGCTCCACTAAAATATGTTTTACCTTTGATGAGTTATGGGTGCAAAAGAGAAAGGATTTTTTTTTTTTTTTTTTTTTGGTCTCAGGATGCACATTTGCTACTTTGAAATTCTTTTGCATTTTCATTCTTCATGCTGATGAGTCAGTGCAGATTTATATTACCAAGTTATTATGGGTTGTAGAAACTGTGTCTCCTTGAAAGTAATGGCATGTGATTGCTTACTCCATTACTTTCAATGGGACTCAGTCGTTGCCATCCTTAGGGACTCAATCCCATTGAAAGTAATAGTCTGAGACTGCCCACATTGTTACCGGGCTTTAAATTGGATTGAATTTATACTGATCGGTAGGGGCCAGCCACAGAAGTCTCACTTTTAAAAGATGTAGACTTGATAAAGTTTTTTGGCCAGTGTTTGGAAAGTTTAACTTCCTGTGTGGGGAATGTATTTTTACTATTTAAAACATTCATTTCTTAATGTTGAAGTGTTTTAATATTTAGCCTCTGAACTATTAAAGAAACTCATAACATTTCAGGAAAATTGTTTTCAAACTTTAATTCTTTCCTAACTATGCTATATTCAGGCATTTCGGGAAAGAAGACATTCTTTTGCTTGGATGTTAATTACTTTCTTGTTCTTAGAATAGTTATATTTTTAGAACTGGCAAGAAACTTCGCAATATCACATCATAGATGAGGAAATTGAGGTTCAAGGTAATTTGCCATGGTCAAGGTCCCAAAGCAAGAGCTTTGTCACAAAGTGAAGATAGAACAGTCTTGTTTAGGATTACCCAATCTTGTTTGAATCTTTGGATTAGACTATTTTTATACTTAGAAATACTAATGAGTTATTTCAGGATATAATATGCATTGCTGTTTACACTTAAATATGTTTTAATTTTTCTTCATAAAACATTTTCAGATCCTGTTAGTATAAAATACCTTTCTGGTGAAAACATTCACTTTTGGGGCTTGGGGGAGGTACCGTATGGGGAGCTGTATAAAATGGTGTTAGAAAACTGCTCCAGGGGCACCCAGGTGGCTCAGTCAGTTGAGCATCCTACTCTTGGTTTCAGCTCAGGTCATGATGTCAGGATCATGGGATCCATGCTTAGTGGGGAGCCTGTGTGAGATTCTCTCCCTCTCCCACTGCCCCCTCCCCTGCTTCTGTGCATGCACTTTCTCTCTCTCAATTAAATAAATGAACCTTTATAAAATGAATCTTTATAGAATGGTTTTCACATTTTTAAGTGGTTGAAACAAAATCAAACTCTCTCTCAATTAAATGAATGAATCTTTATAAAAAAAGAAGAAAAAGGTGCACGTATGTGACTCAGTTGGTTAAGTGTCTGCCTTTGGCTCAAGTCGTAATCTCAGCCCTGCATCAGGCTCCTTGCTCAGCTGAGAGTCCGCTTCTCCCTCTCACTCTGCCCCTCCCATCCACCTGTGTGCTCTCTCATGCCTCTCTCTCTCAAATAAATAAATAAAATCTTTTAAAAATAATTTTTAAAAAAGAAAGAAAACTGCTCCAGATCTTACCTTTTGTCTAACTTTGCTCCTGTATTTGTATCATGGTTTGGAAATGCAGCACATAGTTTTTAGATTTCCGCTCTAAGATTGTTAAAATGCCCAATTTTGGTGTATTCCTATTAAAAAAAGTGTTTGTTCTGGGCACCTGGGTAGCTCAGTCAGTTGAGAGTCTGCCTTTGGTTCATGTCATGATCTCAGTGTCCTGGGATCGAGTCCCACATCGGGCTCCCTGCTCAGGGGGGAGTCTGCTTCTCCCTTTCCCTCTTTCCCTCCCTTTGCTCATTCTCTCTCTCTCTCTCTCTCAAATAAATAAATAAAATCTTAAAAAAAATTTAAAAAGTTTTTGTCTAATTTCAGTAAAATTAGGTGTTATTTTACATTTAGTTAATACTACAGCCAAAACATGAACATATCTTGATATATATAGCAAAAGAAAATAGTTAATAAAATCATTAAATATTATTCAGTTTCACCTTATCGTGAAGGCTAATCATTTGTGAGTTGTTGTAAAGAACTTCATCTTCATTAGCAGTGCCAATAGTTGAAAGTATTGGCTAGTCTTAGATGTTCAGTGTAAAAAAACTCAATGCTTTGTCAATTATGTAATGAAAATGAGGGAGATCTTAGCTTTGACAATAATAGTGTGACCAGAAATTTAATTTATTATTTTACTGTCAATAATATTATTGATGTATAGATTTTGACCACATGCATATGTGCATAATGCTTATCTAACTAATATTTGGATAGACAATTGAATTATAAATATATTAGTTATGTTACTTTGAAATTTTTGTGTAATATGAGGGTGTAAATATGGATGTTTTGTAAAATCTCTTACATTTCTAGAGTCTATGATTATGTGGTCTCAAAATTATACATTTCAGTTACAGCAGCTAATTGTGTTTTTTATTATACAACCATACTTCATCCTACAACATTGTTTTAGTTATTTTTAAAAAGTAAACTACCATATGAAGTGCAAAAAAACCCCCACAAAACCCCACAGCATATTAATTTGGGTATTTAGAAGTCAGAGTAGTGGCTACCCTTGGAATGGGGGTAGTGGTGGTGGCTGACAAGTTAGGAGCATGAGGGGAGTTTCTGGATGCTGATAATGTTTTCTTTCTTGATCTGCATGCTAGTTACATGATTGTGTTTGGCTTGTGAATATTCATCAAGTTGTGTACTTTTCTCTATGTATATACTTGAATAAAAAGCTTAAAAATGACATTCAAATATAAGGAATATGGTTAATTTATTTTTAAAAGTCTGGTATTCCAAGAGACCTCCTTTAAAAAGTTCCTTCTAGAGTTTTTTGTTTATTTGTTTCTGTAATAATAGAAGATAGAGGTCAGCAAACTATGGCCTCTGGGCCAAATCTGGTTCTCCACATGTTTTTCTATAGCCTGTGAGTTAAGAATGGTTTTCACATTTTTAAGTGGTTGAAACAAAATCAAAATAAGAATATTTCATGACACATGGAAATGATATGAGATTCAAATTTCAGTGTCCAAAAATAAAGTTTTATTGGAACACAGCCACACTCATTCATTTCTGTATTATCTGCTCTTTTTTGTTGTCTATTTTACTGCATTAGAGCTGCTTTGCATCACAATGGCAGAGTTTAGTAGTTGTGACAGAGATGATATGGTCTGCAAAGCCTGAAATATTTACCATCCCACCTTTTAAGAAAAAGTTTTCTGACAGAAGGAAAGGGTCAGCCAAGGGGTCAAAGGTAGATTAATACTATTAGAATCTAAATGGTGTATGAAATTAGCCACCCATTGGAATCAGCTAACTCCGATATTATCCACATTCACTCAGTTCATTATTTTTGCAGTCTACACTCATTGTTCATCAGATCCTATACATGAGTGAGGAAAGTAAAAGTAATACATTGAAAAAATATTTTCTCTGGGGTATTGCTACTATGTCTCATTCCTTTATCATACCAGTTTTCACCATCATAATGGAGCTAGTCTATCTCTGCCTTTGCAAAATTCCTGCAGAGCCAATTCATGTGCTTAGGCTGGTAATCTGGTTGATATTTTGCAACTGTGGAGGAGGAAAACTTTTTCATTCTTCCTTTCTAGATTCTTTGGTCAGCCTAATAGTTAAATTGACATAAAACAGATTAGCAGGAGAAAAACAAATTTAATTTCTTATATATCGGAACCCCACAAAAACATAAGAGGCTCTCAGGCAGTCATTCAACTGAGGCATATAAAGGAGAAGAGGGTGGGTGTCTGGGACTGCAAAAGGGAGGAAGACAATTCATGGGAAGATGGGAAGAGCAAATGCTTGATAAACAAATGTTTGCTTTGGCACAAATAAGTCTTTCTGAGGCAAAAAAAAAAAAAAGTTATCTCTGATAATAGCTCTCTTCCTGGTACAGGTCCCTGTTGAAATCTTTTTAGGCAGTTTAGGGTAAGGTAAAAGCTCCTTTTGAATCTGTTAGGCCTTAAATGTCTCCAGCCCAGGGTAATCCATATGCCAAAGTGGCACATTCTGAGGTGGCCTACCCGGAACCCTATCACAATCTCCATGTGGGATCACACCTGCCTTTGATTTCAAGGAGTAAATTGTTATTTACCACAAGCATTTTTGACCCTCAAATATTTGTTGAAAATTTGTGTGTGTGTGTGTGTGTGTGTGTATGTGTGTGTTTTAGAGATTTATTTATTCATGACAGACAGAGAGGCAGAGGGAGAAACAGGCTCCCTACGGAGAGCGGGATGTGGGACTCCATCCTGGGACTCCAGGATCACACCGAGCTGAAGGCAGAAGCTCAACCGCTGAGCTACCCAGGCGTCCCTTGTTTGTGTTTCCTAAGGCCCTTTCTTCAACTAGTATGAGTCATGTTCTGAAGGTTGCACGCACAAACGCACGCACGCACACCCACCTGCACATACACGCAGAGGTCTGTGAAGCCCTGTAGGCAGTTGTTCCCATATTATATTTCCTTGCTCTAGTATACACTTCAATTTTCCTTGCTTATGGTCAAAGGTAGCAACCTAACCAATATTAGCTGACCTTTTCCTGGTAAGAATCTTTTTGAGAAATAGAGAGCTGTGAATGCTCGAGTATAGCCAGGGCCAGAGGAAGCCAGACATCATAAGGTGCCAGAAGGTGGACTACATGCTACAAACAAAGCAAAATTTTATGCAGTGTGGTGAGAGGGTAAGAAGGAGCTTGAAATTCAGATCCCTCTGAAAAAAGGAAATTGTTTAACCAACCACCCCAAACTGGAGCTGAGACGCGATTCTATAAGTCCTCTTCTTATATTTTTCCTCCCATTTATTCCATATGTGTATGTGGAACAAGGGCCTAGGGCCATTGGACAATCTGTTGAAGGTGGCCACTGTGCACACGAGAATATGGGTGACAACATATTGTGATGTTTATGAGCATGGTCTCTGCAACTAGAATGCCAGCATTCAAACTCAGCTTTGCTACTTCCAGGTTGTATGTCCCCAGGCAGGTAACACAATTTGCTCAGTGCTTCCATTTTGTTATCTTCAAAGTGGTGGTTAAATGAGTTAATACAAGTGCTTTGAAAGTTACTCAGTTGATACTATTATTGTTACACAGTTTTATCTTAGAAGTTCAAAAAGAGTCCTCAGCAGGATACTGGATGCCAGTTTAGCAATTAAGTGGCATCATAATGTATGAAGTAACTGAACAAAGTATTTCGTTCATCTAAAACTTAACTATTTTCCAACATCTAAAATAAAATTGTCTTTATAGGTAATATACTTAAAACTTCCATCCTAAAATATTTTAGACCTTACTCAATACCTTATATTTACTCATTAATTGAATAGTTATTCGGTATGTACTGAGTACAGGTGATGTGCCAGGCCATGGGGATACATCGGCGAGGAAGGCTCACGTGGTTCTAGTAGGGAAAATAGGCAAACAAAAGCAAATAAAAGAGCTGTGAAAGAAATAAACATCGTGTTCAAGTGTTGAGAGTGAAAAAAGTATTGAGCTCAAGAAGTGCAAGGAGAAATATCCTACTGACAGAGTGATCAGAGCAAGACAGGGGTCACTCTTTGAGGGACAGTCAAGCTTAGATTTGAAGATTGAAAAGGAAGCCTCTGGGCTGACTCTGGATAGAGGAGCATTCCAAGAGCACTGCACAGTACTCCTAAAGGTCCTGATGTAGAAACTATGTGTCTTGTTGAGAAGATCCCTAGGGGAGTTGAAGCCTGGTTCACAGGGTGGAAAGGAGTGGGGATCAGACCAGGGACAGACCTTGCAGGTAGGGATGCAGTCTGGTCTGCTTCCAACTGGCTGTTGTGTGGAGAATAAGTGGGCAAGAGTCGAATTCAGGATTACAGTTAGAAGGCTGATGCAGTAGTTCTTGTGGATCATGTTTATAGCAGGAGCATCTATGACATGTTCGTGGATGTGTGTGTGTTGAGGTTAGGCTTGGCTAGGAGCACATACATGGCGTGATCCTTGGTAAATCAGGCAGGGAATTCAAAATCTGTACCACTATGAATGAGGCAGTGAGTTTATATAGAATACATATCTAAAGTAAATATTATGAGCACATATTCATGTGTCTTTATAAAAGATGAAATGTTTTAAAATTAAAATTATATGATCTAACTTAATGTGCGTGCACTTTAGGATTATCATTTAACGTGTTAATGATATTTACGTTCGTGTTTTTTAAAATCATTTCCAGAAAAAGAAAGTATTTGTTTTGTCCCACCAAACCTCTATTTCCATTAAAAACCTTCTTTGTTTTCTTTATGTACGTGAAAATACACATTAATAAGCATAAAGGTGAGATTTTTAAAATGTAACAGGGATAGTTGTTATTGAAATGAACGTTGGGGAGACCTGGGTGAAAATGGCCCAGGTGGAAGCACCTCAGCTGTATTCTGCTCAGGTAGTATGATTCTATTGAAATATCAAGTCTCTCTGGGGTTTTTTTTCCAATCAGCTGCCTGGCTTAGAAACTCATGATGTGAATTTTTGATGGCAAAATTAGAAAATAAAGTGCCCTTCTCTTTTAAAAATAAATTTTGAATTCAAGAGGTGATCTGGCTAGACACTTGTATAAACTAACTTTACGTTTATGATAAATGAATATAATGTGGACAAGAAGTTTCACCTGGTTCCTCATTAATATGATTATATCCTGAGTTGGTGATGAGGTGGGACAGGTTCTGAACTTGCCTATTCTAACTAATTTATTCCAGAATGAGAACCAAGTCAAGTGTATCCACATGAGAACTTGCCATGCCACCTAGGAAAAGTGCGTAATTATCCTGAAATAGCCCCTTACCTTAGGAATGGGACATAGAATCCAATGTGAGTCAAGTTATTCAACCTGGAGTTGGCTTTCCCCCAGCCCCTCCTTCCTTTGTCCAGGGCTAATGCAGACAAATGCTCTAATCCTCCCATCCTGAGGTTGGCAGTTTGCCAGCTGCAGGGACATTAGCTCCTCATTAGCACCTTGTCATCTGCCCACAAATCCACATCCCACCCAGGACAAAAGTAAAGTGGTCTGGCTCATTTGAAGCTTTGGCCACTGAAAGAAGGAATGATAGTCCATGGGGTTTCATATAGTTTTAGGAGTTAGAAGTAAAGGAGAAATTCATGTTATTTACAATCAAGAGATTAATGGGTATTTTGATCAACGTATTATTTAATCATGTAAGACATATCTTGGTACACTTTTTATAAATTCAGATTCCAGCACTGACCTCTCATTTCCAAGTCAATTAGAGATGATTTTTCTCTTTCCTCCAAAATATTGTTTTTGTTGTTGTTGTTGAGGAGGAGGTGGAGAAAGAGGAGGATTTTTTAACACCGTGGCATTACAAAGTTGCAAAGTAAGAAAAATGAGAGATATATGTTCTGAGAAGTAATTCTGAGATGTTCTGGGTAAGCAAAAGAGTTTAGGTTGTTCTAAAATTCTCTGCAATATTGAACAGGTAAAGACCATTTGATAAAGAAGCAATTCTCATTAACAACACCCCTCCCTTATTGTTTTTTGTCTATAGATCCTGTCTCAGTCAATCTGTGGTTGCAAAATGTATATATCTTTGAACACGTGCATGAGTAAAAGCTTTGCAAATAAATATCCCCAAATCTGTCTTTGTGGTCATTTTAGCCATCTGTGCCATCAATTTTGGTCACCACATAAGCTAATCCTTTGGAATCAATGCACAGCTAACTGAGAAAGGCTTGAGGATTCTGAATTGAGTGTCTTGCATTTGATTTTGCCGTAGGGTATAGATATGGCTGAGAAACATTTTTTTAGACCTCAGATTTTCAACTTTGCTTCCCCCCACTCAAGTTCTGAGAATTTGTCAATTAAGAAAGTAATTGTTAATTGTTATATTTTGTAATTTCCACGTTAGTTTAAATTCTGGCCTGCAAACAAGCTTAGTTTCTTTAAGGCTGATTTGATTTCCACAGTTTAGATCTATGTCAGTCTGTTCCTTTATACCCAATAATACAAAATTTATTCTATAGGAAATGATGAGGTTAGTCAATGGCCCCAAGCAGGCAGCCTGCTTTGTTGGGATGGAAATATTAAGGTTTGTATTATCTTTTAAGATGGCCTTACACCCGCCAGATCACCAAAAGATTTTAGGGTGCATAAATAGATTCATTTGAGATATGGAGTGTTCAAGATGGGAATATGCCACATTTTTAGAAAAGGAGCTACCTCTTAAAATATATTGTTTCCAACCCTGAAAATATTCAGAAGGGAAAAATATAACTGTCAGTTGGGATAGTTTTATTTCCCTCCTAGATACCAAAAGGCTGCCTCTAATCACTACTTGGGATCACTTCCAGCTCCACAGAATCTATAAGGCTCCATGACTCTTAAATTTAACTTTCAATATTTGCTCTGTATATGTCTATAAGTGTATAACGGCGTGTGTAGAGATGTGTCCTGTAGTGGTATCTGTCCCATCCCTCTCTATTTTGCATAAGGTGTTTTTATGCTGACAGATAAACCCAAGCCCCTGGTTGTCTGAGTCTCTAATTGCAGCTGCCACCTGAATTCCTTTTGGACATAGTCTGCTAATCTATGGTCCAAATAATGTTTTTATAAAATACATTTTTTCCAAAATTAATTAAAAATTAATTTCACATGTATGAGTTTTACTGAATAAGTGATGGTTATATGGTAACCAGCAGCATCCAAAAAGTCTAGTCCTCAGACAATTAATGGTATTTTTTTCTAAAGGCATAGATCCTTTGGTAGCATACTTTAAAAGAATATTATATATCTAGTTTCTGTTTAAATATATATATATATTGACAAGAAAACCAAGATAAATAGCATTGACAATCCGGGCTTTCAAATTCAGAAGTATAGTGATCACAAACATACCTCACAACTCAGCAATGCATAAGAAGTGTTTAAATAATAGATTGAGATGACAGATGTCATAAACATATATGAAATGGATATAGTCAAAGCTGGCAAATTTTGAGATGTGGTTTCAATCACAGTATTTTTTGTTGATTTTTATATATGATCCTAGGCAATTTTGAATTAAGGCAGGTGTCACCTTTAATTTATTGTCAGGTGGAAAGCACACTTATTTTGTACTCTAAGGATTTATTCAACTTAACTCTGTAATTGCTAGCAATATACAAGCTCATTATATCACAATTTAGTATATTTGATGCCAGCTGTTATGGAGTTAATGGCAAAGTCGAAAGAAATGACATAAAACACACTCTCCTGTTTAGTGCAACCATCATAATATTACCATTAAAAATCTCTAGTCGGCCCGGGTGTTCACTTTAGTATTGTTTCTCATTGTCAGTGTGAAAAATAAGATTTTTTTCACCAAGTACTGCATTTGATGTTTTGCTAAACATTAAACTTTTTGTCTCTCTTTAATGTATGAAAACCCTCTTGTACCTATTTTCTTTTTCTGAAAGTTATTTTTGGCAAAGCCGCAATTTAAAAACCTATTTTCTCTTCATTGGAATGGGGTTTGAGAGGTGTCCATATAAGAACTAAGAAGCAAATAGGCTTTTAATTGGGTTATGTGCCACTCAGTGTTTTTTCCTCCTGGATATAAGTTGATTATTTCCTACTTATATTTTAATAGAGTCTGTGTTTCTTAGGGGAACAGTATCAAGATAAAAACAGCATAACAACTCAATATGAATTCAGTAGCAAAATTGTGAAATTAGTGAAAAAAAATTTTCCTGTTTTATAAGGAATTATATGTATTATTTATATTTATTCATACTGTTGTTAACTACAGTGATTACTATTGTTATTTTCATAATTTTGATACAACATATCAGTCATTACACTCTATAGCACATAAAATTAATGATATACTCCTGTTCCCTTTGGTACACTTGTAAAATTGACCATTGTTGCAAAATTTTCTTAATTTGAGATCATGTAGCTTTTTTTCTAAACATAGTATTTCATAAATGCACAAAAAGCAATATTTCATGCAGTTTTTAAAATTTAACAGATATTAAAATAAGAAAGGATAACATACTGTATTTTTAATTCTAGGAATACTGAAAAATATTCCCCCACCCTCTTGTTAACTGATATATTTAAGCCAATAATTTTACACATTTTGTGAATTTGTGTATTTAACTTGGGAAAACGCACTCTTCTTCACTGTGTGACATATAAAAAGAGAAAATGCGTTTCCAGGAAACAATCCCCTAGTAATTTAGTCCAGCTATTTTCAGTACTTAACTTTTGTGTTTTTTTCTTAAGTTCACCATGATATGACATTTCATTATTAGATTTTTTTTTTAAATAGTCACTCACCAGATATTAAAGGATGCAATTGGTTTCAGTTCAGGCAGGTTTTAACTGCGTTTTAATTAGCTTAAAACATATGCTTCCATTTATCGTATTACGTGGAGTACATCCTATTCCATTTAGCTGAGTATTGAGGACTATTGTACAATATTGTGCTCAGGCTAAAACAATGAAATACTAATTGGATCCAGTAAAATAACTGTAACATTTCCGATTCCTATTAGGCAGGTTACGTAAATTAGGCTAATATAAAATGGTGCTTAATAGAATTGCAAATATGGTGTGATGATACATTCAGACAGGAAAGACAGTGAAAGGGGATTTTGGAGGAAATCAAATACATTTGCATTACAATAAAACATTTCCTGCTGTGAGGGCTCTAGCAATGCTGGAAAAAACAACACTCCAGCACCACTCCCTCTTATTTACATAGGAATGCCATCTCTACCTCTTTCAGCTCCTATGAACAGTTGTCTGTCTGTAACAGAATAACGTGCAGTGCAGTTTTAAGACTGTTGATGAATATAGTGTTTTTATTATTTCATTGGGCATCGCATCTGAGATCTTTATATTGCAATGAGGGAGCATTTCTCTTCATGTACAGTATGTCTTTTTAGGATGAGAATGTGCTTTTCAGGCTTGAAAAACTGACGGCAATCATTGGATTGGATTGATATTTCCTATTCAAGCTACTAAGTGTCTCGTGTTTATTTCCTTCTCTTCTTTTCAATTATTAGCCACGGGATTGGATAGTTGTGATATTTGTATACACTTTGATTATCCTAAAATGGATGAGAAAAGGTCGGCTATTCCTTTCCTTCAATGTCTTGCACCCCTTGGACTCTGTTGTAAGCTTGAATAACAGCCATGTATAGTATTTTAAATGAAGAAATTTGAGAAACTGACACAGGGATGGGAGAAAGGTAGAGTGATCCTTTTTCTAAAAATCATTCTAAACCAACACTAATTTTGTCTTTGTTCATTAGCAATCCCCATGGTGAGTTTCTTCTGTGTTTTGAGGAATCCAGAGCACTTTCTGGGCTGAAAGGTGTTCCGGGGAGATTTTTGAAGCTGTCCCTCAAAGGAAAAGTTGCCCAATGAAGTGGGGAAAGGACTACATTTTTCCCTTGCAAATACATTGATAAAAGAGCTTTATGCTGAACTCACAAGCACCCTTGAACCTTTCAGTTTGCTCCCAGCGTTCAGATCCCAGTGTTTCTGTGAAATGGCAGAGAGAGAGAAGACCATTCTGGGGCCTAGCATGCAAATGAGCAAACCACGTAAAGGAAAAGAAAATTTAAATCTCGTCTATTGTATTCTAAGCAGGTTGCTAGCAAGCCTTTGTGGAGCTGGTGTAAAAATGAATCTCATCTTCTTCCTGCCATGAAAACTAAAAACACACTTTATTTCCTCACTCATATCAGCAATTTTTATGCAGTTTTATCTTCAAAAAGGTTTTGTTTTTCCTAGGAGTTTAGTGTGTAACATTTTCATTCATGATACAAATTATTTTGTCTGCATCTGTGCTTCTGATTTAGACCTTAATCTCCCTGAGATCTTTAGTTGTGGAATTTGTCACTTTATTTATATTCACAGGTAGTTCTCCCCCTCCTTTAAAAAGTGTTGGAATTAATACTATTTGCTCAAAGGAACAGCAATTTTTAAAAGGTACTACATCGTATGGGGCATGCTTTCCTAGTGAAGCAAAGCAAGTTAAAATCCTCTAGATTCAAATTCCCTTCTCTTTCAGCTTTCAGCTGTGAAGAAAAGGATTTTCATCTAGATGTAAAAGATGGTAATTGTACAATAAGGGAAAGGTTCTGGCCAATAGGAATGTGCCTGGGGGATGTGAAAAGAAGAGCAAAGAAATAGTCACTGGGCCCTGCAGGCTGGACGTACTGAAAAGGAATGCTTGACAGCCCACGTGAAGCAAAATGGTCAGCTAGACAACTTTGTCCACCAAACCAAATAATCTGCTTGGCTGGTTCCCTGCCCCCTTTCCCACCTCCCACTATATTCACTAGAGAAAAATCAAACTGATTGATTTGTTTCAGCCTCATTTCCTATATATGTATGGAAAATGTGTTAATCCTTAGATCTATTTGTTTGTTTATCTCTATTGTTATTTTCCTTTTCCTTGTCAATTTTTTAAAAATCTGGATACACTATAATTTCATGTCAGGTAGAGGAGCCAATCCATTGCCCAGAGATCTTTGTTCTCAAATAAGGTTTTAAAAAACCTTCATTGAAATACTTATTGATTCACCAAAGTTGCCAGACTGATACAGAGAGATTCCATATATATACCCTTTAACCTCCCACTGATAACATCTGACGTAATTCCAGTACAGTATCAACACCAGGAAACTGAGGTTGATACCATCCATAGACCTTACTCAGATTTTATGAGCATTCATTTGTGTATTTAAGTGCAGTGTGTGTGTGTGTGTGTGCGCGCGCACGCCTTCGTGTGTAGTTCTAAGTAATTTTTTCAAATAACTTTTTTTTAGATTAGTCATAATTTTGTAAGGAGAGCTAAGAGACTTAAACAAGTGATGATATTTTACTAAATCTTCTCTTATTTCAACATTAAATGGTAGCCAAAAGTAAATCTTGTTGTTTTGGTTGCTTTGTTGTTTGATAAATGGACTCTTCACAGACATAGGAACATAAAATGTTTAGATTCAAAAGAGAAGTGCTAGATTTTGCAAAATATAATTACGACCAAAAGAAAAGCCCAGATAGATAATTAATATAATTTGATTTTTATCACAACTCAGACATTAATTTTTAATTATACTTAGAATTATAATTTTTAACCTTTCACACACACACATGCACACATACAGATGTAAGCCTGCTGTAACCCTACTTTTGTCTCATTGACCATTAATTTTTATTTATGTGTGCACACATGTATGTATAACTACCCACTCCAATTGCCTTGTAGAGTACAAATGCCTTAAGTAAAGGGTCAGCAATCTGTCTGAACACAACCAAACAGGAAATATTTGAGGTTTTGCAGGCCAAACAGTCTCTGTTAAAACTTCTGAACTCTGTCCTTGTAGTAAGAAAGTGGCCATAGATGACACATAAATGAATGAACTTGGCTATGTTACCATGCAACTTTATTTATGGGCACTGAAATTTGAATTTCACATAATTCCATGTATCACAAAATGCTATTTTTGTTTTGATTTCGATTCCAACATTTAAAAATGTAAAAATTATTCTCAATTCATAGGCCTTACAAAAACAGTCTGTGGGCTGGATTTGGCCAGTGGGCTTAAGTTTTCTGACCCTTGCGCTACACAAAAATGGAATTTGGGGTCATGCTTTCATTGGTGTGTGTCCATACAAAAGTTTTCTCTATTCTAATTTCTAATTTTGTTCTAATTGCCACTTGAGAAACCACAGACAAGTTACAGAGAAGAAACAGTTATGCCAACATAAGAGAAGGCTCATAATACAATTAATACAGCAACAGTCAACTGTCTTCTTTCTTTCTTTTCCCTCCTTCCCTCCTCTTTCTTTTTTCTTCTTTCTTTCTTTCTTTCTTTCTTTCTTTCTTTCTTTCTTTCTTTCTTTCTTTCTTTCTTTCTTTTTCTTTCTTCTTTCTTTCTTTCTCTCTCTCTCTCTCTCTCTCTCTCTCTCTTTCTTTCTTTTCTTTCTTCTTTCTTTCTTTCTCTCTCTCTCTCTCTCTCTCTCTCTCTCTCTCTTTCTTTCACATGGCATTAAAGGGAACAACTCAAGTTTCTAATTTTTTTCCTATTTTCTTGTCATGGATATATTAGCAGTACATGATGCATACTAATTATAAAGTTGGCTGTAACAAGAGTTCCTCTTGTGAATCCATTTAAGAACTGATTGTTTACTATCTTTTTCTGTAAGTATAAAATTTTAATTATGCCACTGACAGGAACTGTGCGTGATACAGTGCTCTACATTTATCACTGGGAGAGGGCCAGTTGCAGAGCTGTTTGACTTTGGAGAAATCCTGATGCGTTTGCAATGTTGAGCAGCAGGTGCCACATTATTATGTACAGAAAAGCAATTAGGAAGCATATTGGATGAATGGGGAGTGCATTAATATTAGCAAGTACATTTGTCAGTGGTTTTGATGCGAGTCTTTTTCTTTCCTTTATGCAACATTAAGATTGTGGCTCTCATAAATTCTCCCCTTAAATTGCCATCTGTTCCCTTGTCAGGCTAGTAGTGAGGTAGAGAAAAGTTTTCTTGACAAAATGAAAGGAATTTCTTTTATTTAAAGTAGAAGCAAAAGAGCCTATAGAAAGTTGCAGAATTGTAGGTTGTGCAGTTCAGCTTTGCGTGTGTTAAGTAATTACCTTTGAATGTAACATTCACTCTGCAGCCCTTTGCTTTTTACAAGTTGCTATTTTTCCCAGTCATTTCATGTATTTTACAATTCAATAGGAAAGAGTTATAATTAGATTAATGCAATGACAACCAGCAATTGGCCACTTGGATTAGGAAGTGTGAGGAAGGAACTGCCGATTTTTTATTGTGGTGCATCTTTTCCATTTTGCTGGCCCAGGGCCATGTTCCCATCCTGAAAGGATTTAAGATTAATCACTAGAATGTCACCCCTCTTTAACTCCAGATTATTTCTGAAATAAACAGCACTCAATACAATAACAATTGAAAGGAATTCTCTGTACAATATGTACCATAACAAGTGGATTATTATCTTCATGACAAACTCTGATGATAATGATGGTTAAATTTTCCAAAATCTTCATTAACTGAAAGCCAAGTGAATAAGTGACTTTGGTTAATTGAGTCTTCTAGCTAATCGAAAGGTAATAACTCCTTTAATTCGTCTACCTTAATTGAAATGTTTTTTCTTGAATACATTTGTTTGCTTTTTAACTTCAGCAACAAGACTATATAAAATATCACTAAATATGTGCTTTTAAGTACTTCCTCTCATTTATTATCTCGAGTATTTTCAAAAATGCCTTAGAATGAAGAATTAGGCAAAATTGGTACCAAATCTAGAACATAACCTAATGAAAAACGTGGTTGATCAACATATCTTCTTTTTCCAAAAGGAAATCAAGTAAGCATACTTTCTGGTTGATTATCTCGTTGATTATAAACTTAGTAAATGAGGGGAGGGGGTTTTTAAGTAATATGAGGATTCTCTCAAATCTTTAACTTGCTATTTATAGTGTCCTCACCACTGTCCCCTGTATACAGGTGAGATCTTATAGTCTCTTTTCTTCTTTATTCCCAGAGTAACTAAGGTTAGGAGAACACGAACCATTTGTAACCTAAACTCACATGAAATATAATAATTAATGCTGGTTTACGGTCGGTATCCACTTAAAACAAGACTGAATATTGTGTCAACTGGTCAGCATGTTCCTTCCCTGAGGCCAAGTCTTGTTAAAAAGCAAATGTTTAAATACCAGTCTTTGTTGGTGAGCAAGGCCTCAGAGCCAGTGGATTTATCTGGATCTTGAGAAGTAGTGTCTGCAAGTTCTGATAGCCTTGTGCGTTTGTCTCCACTGTTGGGAGCCCAGATGTTTAAGTAGCCTATACCTTGGACAGGGCTGGAGGCATCTTGAAAAACTCTTATTTGGGAGTGCTCCTTTTTTTTTTCTCCCCTGTTCAGTTTTGCTCTGTTAGTAGTAATATCCACATTCCTTTAAAATTTGGAGATGCCCAAATTTTCTTCATCATACATAACTGAACAATGTCTTATTTGACTTTTATTCCTAGATGGCTAAACTCATTAATGGGATATTGTTTTAAAACCATCATAGGTAATCTTAAGTTCTACATTCAAGTACTCATGTACTATCTTGTTTGAGGCAACTGGGTGGAAAAGGACAATTTTAAGGTCTAGTCTGGGAGTGACTATACCATGGCCTTTCATCCTCACACTAGACAGCTGACCTTGGCCACACAAACAAAAACGAAAATCTAGTCAAAGGAAGGAAAATTAGCTAGGTAATTAGGAAAGCAAACCACAGCAGTAAGGCTGAAAATGCCTTGTTATCATTTGTGATGAACTTTCATACCCATTATCTCATTACCTTCTCTTAATAATCCAATGAAGTTCACATTGTTCACACAGGGTATTGCAAATAAAGAAACCGACCCTCTGCCAGGCTTCCAGAATCCTTCTGTAGTGAGGGGCAGGGCTAGGAGATAAATGAAGATCTATAAATTTCTGGATCTGGTGCTTTTTCCTACCTCTCCTCAGCTTTTCCTATTTTACAAGGAGTCTTTTACTTATAATGAATCTATTTGCAGGTCCAATCTTACTGGGTATTTGTTCAGACCTTCAGTTTACTTTATCAGGCTAAGTGGTTCCAAAGCTGTGTCACAGCGTTCTTGAGTTTTTTGTTTAAGTGAGGCTAAATGGAAGGAGGTGTCATGGTGGGTGGACAAGGACACAGAACTGGGAGTTGGGAGAAAAGACTTTTACATGAAATCGATGGATAATTTCAGGCCATTCAACCAGTTGTCTGTTTCTGGAGCTTGTGACTATTTGGACACATTCAGGGTGATTCCAGTCCCACTGGAGCAGTGCACCAGCTCTGTGACCAACACCTAGGCAGGAAGTACCCCAGAGCTTCTGCCTTTTTACACAATGAGAATGATCATTTGTCCTCCACTGGTTTCACAGGGTTGTATGATGATCAAATGAGATGATGGTTGGGAAAACATTACAAAAAAGTCCACGAACCTAAGTTATTAGTTTCTGTCTAAATCATCACCTTCCTATAGAAGCTATTCGTCCCTCTACCTCCTTGTTCACTGGGCCTAGTTGAAAGCTAGCAGCAAGTGCTGAAAGGCAAAGAGCAGCCTCAGCTGGGGATGTCAGAGCTTCGGTTCTCTAGGGCCTTCGTTCGGCAGGAGTCTAGGTATTCCTCAAACCCAGCTCATTCCTGAAGCTAAAGAAAGGTTTATGAGAAGATATATGCATAATTAAACCATATAGCAGAGAGAAAAAATTACTATCCCTTAAAGAAATGTTTTAAAAATGTGAATGCCAGGCTGCCTGGGCACCTACTGGTGGCAAGAGAAAATGCCCCTTGAGCTTCATAATTGGATGTCTGTCACTGCCTTTCAGCCATCCAGGCAGAGCAATTCCAAACCTACTTTCTGTCTCTCACTACAGCGAGATCCGGAGCCAAGCTTGTAACCCTTCTTGGCATGTCATTTGGATCTTTTCTTGGTTCCTTAATTATTTATTTATTATTATGAAGCCATCACTTTGAATCTGGGCATGAGTACAAAATGGAGGGGGGCAAAAGTAAAAAGAAAGAAAGAAAGAAAGAAAGAAAGAAAGAAAGAAAGAAAGAAAGAAAGAAAATAAGAGCCAACTATCAGAACCACAAAGGTTAGCCAACTAAAATGGTTTCCAAGTACCTTTCCCTCCATTTCCTCACTAGCCTCCCCTTCCATCATCTTCCCACATTATGTACCCTGCAAACCTCAGCACCACCACCCACCTATAATCAGACCTCTTTGCAGGAGTTTAACTGCCAAGTTCAAAATGCAGTTGAATTTTGGACCAATTGCCCATTTTTCTCCCCTATCCTTAGTGACCTGGTTCGTGGAGTGCAATCTTGGTAGAACTTGTCAAGACTCCCTTTATCAAAACCCAAGCACAACATAAGCATTTATTATGCACAGTCATGTGTTGGGTTATTAACCTTTTGTGTTTATTTGTTTTGGATTGACTTTGTATTTATCTAAGTCCTGTGTATGGATTTTTTTTTTCTTATTTGAGTTTTTAATATATCAGGAATAGTGACCACAGGTTAGTTCTTTGGTGACACAGGTTCCTTCTCATATACGACCACATTTGTCTATAGTTTCTCAAAACGCTTCTCAGAAAGGATATCTGAAATGAATAAGAGAAATAATGCCTTTGACACATAGACATCAGTGTAACTGTCTCATGCCCCTTTAGTAATTATTTACTTAATTCATTTCCATGGATATTTTTTTAAGAACCCCAATTTTTATTGAACTTCAATTTCACTGTCATGTGCTCTGCCCTGTGCAAGCTATTGGGAAGAGGGAAAGGAAATATAGGAGATAATCCCTTTTTTCTTCTTTCTTTCTTTTTCTTTCTTCCTTTTCCTCTTTTCTTTTCTTTTTTTTCTTTTCTTTCATGTGCTCTGCCCTGTGCAAGCTATTGGGAAGAAGGAAAGGAAATATAGGAGATAATCCTTTTTCTTCTTTCTTTTTCTTTCTTTCTTTCTTTCTTTCTTTCTTTCTTTCTTTCTTTCTTTCTTTCTTTCTTTCTTTCTTTCTTCTTTCCTTTTCTTTCTCTCTTTTTTTTTTTTCTTCAGAGATTTGGAGATGACCCGTTTTGGGAAATGATCCCTCTTCTACAAAGATTTTACAATCTGGGGAGAAGAGGAGTCTTAATGCACGCAGATGTTCTGAGAAACATTTAACGAAATTGTGGATTTAGATGCAGAAGATAATATCCGCAGAAATTCAGAGATAATAAATAAATCGATCAATAAACTAGAGTGAATGGGGGAAGGAAGCTTTGTTGAAAAGGAAGGATGTCACTAGACCCTTCAGGGATAGATTGCTTTTGAAAAGAAGGGGAATAGGAAAATCGACGACGAGGGAAGGGTGGGACAGGAACACACCTGTAGAGGTAGGAAGACCCGGGTAGGTACGACTTGGAAACCTGGGACTCCGGGCTCCCAGGGGTGCACTGCGGGAGGCGAGAGACCCGAGGAAGCCTGGGACCTTCTTATCGAAGGTTCGAGGCTACAGACAGAAGGGGGTTGCTGGAGGTTTGAGCCAAGAGCACATACAAATAAATACGTGTTTTTAAGAAGACAAAAGTGGCCAACAGCCTACCTGGGACGGTGCCAATCAGACCGGACCAACCAATATAGGTCGCACTGCGCACGCGCCGGCGGGTGTGGGGAGGACGTGCCCCAGCCGGAACCCCTTACCCGCAGGCGCCCCCTCCTTCCCGGGGCCGTGCATTGTAGTTCCGCGCGCCCTTCCTGCCGCCGGAGCCATTTCAAGGGGGCAACCCTGAGGGAGCCCCGCGCCGTGGCCAGCGGGGGGACGGCACCCGTCCTGGCGCCTGCGAAGGCTTCTTCGTAAGGGATCATGGCGGCCCCTGCGGAGACCCGCTCCTCCGGAGTCTACCCAAGGAAGGCAAGGCTCCTCCGTCAAGTCCCGTGTTAATCAGAACCGCCGCCTACAGTGCGGCTGGGGCGTGGCGCGCCGCTGCCCCGGGTGTCTCCCTGCCCTCGCCTCCCGGGGCGGGGCGGGGCAGTTTCCGAGTCCGCCCCGGGGACCTCCCCCCCCCGGAAGCTGCCCGCCGGCAGAGTCAAACTGTCTTCCAGTTGTGCAAAGAGAAACTAAGGTGTGTTACAAGTTTAAGAGGTTTTCTTTTTTTTTTTTTTTTTCTTTTTGAGTAAAAAAAAAAAAAAAAAATCTGTTTTAGTTTGGCAGCGCCAAACCGGAAGTGGTGAGGTACGGGGCGCTGCTGACAGGAGGCCACGCCCCTCCTCCTTGTCCCCTCCCCCCGCGAGAAAGACTTTTCTGGAGAAAAATGTGGTGCAAAGGCAGGGGAAAAATTTTTTTTTTTTCTTCTAGATTTTATTTACCTATTCATGAGAGACACAGAGAGAGAAAGAGAAGCAGGCTCCATGCAGGGAGCCTGACGTGGGACTCGATCCCAGGTCTCCAGCATCACGCCTTGGGCCGAAGGCAGGTGCTAAACCTGCTGGGCCACCAGGGCTGCGCGAGGCAGGGGAGATTTTTGATTGGCTCTGACTTAAGCACTTGCCTTATTTGGGAAAGCGCAGTCGGCGGTTTGCTATGGTGGTTTGCGATTTCTTTACTTTGAGGCCCGCTAGGCTTAAATTTTGGGTTGCTGACCTCGGCTACTAAGGTATCAGCGCCCTCAGGCTGAGGGCCTTCTTGTTCGATTAATTTAACACATTGTTACATAGTTTTGTTTTAAATATATATATTTTTAAGATTTTATTTATTCATTCGTGAGAGACACACCCAAAGAGAGAGAGAGAGAGATCTCCAGAGACACAGGCAGAGGAAGAAGCAGGCCTCACGCGGGAAGCCGGACGTGGGACTCGATCCAGGGTCTCCAAGAACTTGCCCTGGGCTGAAGCAGCGCTAAACCGCTGAGCCACCAGGGCTGCCCCCCCCCCTCCTTTTTTAATAGCTTTCAGAGCATTTTTTTTTTTCCATTTTAAAGATTTTAGTTATTTATTCATGAGAGACAGGCAGAGACACAGGCTGAGGGAGAAGCAGGCGGGAGCCGGAAGCCAGGACTGGATCCCGGCCCTCCGGGGTCACGCCCCGAGCCCCCACGGCAGACGCTCGGCCGCTGAGCCACCCGGTGCCCCTCAGAGCACTTTTGCTAACACGGTCTTAGTAAGGTAAGACTGGAAACAACCCAAGAAGGTAAATAGAGCTTGGCATTTATGTATGTTGAAATTAGCAATTCCGTGGTGTCAACTGTTTGGACCAAAGAGCGGCGGCTTAGAAGTGGTGGGATTGCTACTTAACTGTGAGAATTCTGATTTTGTAACTGGACACATGCTCTGTCACCGGGGCCCAGAAGAAATGCTACTTTTTTTGGTCATTAAATTGGAAGGAATTTGGTCCGGCAGTTCCTTCTGAACTGATTTTTCCTTCTTATACCAGTTCACGCAAGTTACGCAGACTCAGCTTCACACACGGCAGACACAGGTTCCCTGCTCACATCCATTGCCCATTTTCTTAGGATTCCAACAGGCCTCTCCTCGGATACTTTTTAAGACTTTGCCTATTGACCAAGAGTGAGTGGCTCTCAACCCCGTTAGAGAATTGCATTTTTTATAACCTAGGAAGTCATTCTTGGGCTTATCCTGAGCCTCATTCTCAAATACCCTAGCAAGGATAAGCTCGAGGTTTTATTTAGGACCGTTGAGTATGACTGAGGACTTATTTGTCTTCAGAAAACTTTTACTGAAAAAAAAAAAAACAACAAACCTTCTTATTGAAGAATAGCATCCTTTCATAAAAATGCACAAATCATAATTACACAACTGAGTGAATCGTTATAATTTGATCATATCCAGACCAAGAAACTAAATATAACAGGAATCCTAGAAGCACCCCCCCATACCTCTTTCTAGTTGGCTGACAATTTATTAAAATGCTGATTCTTTCTTAATTTTTTGAACTTTATATACTCGAAATACTGATTTTTATTTATTTTCTTATTTATATTACAATAATTATTTTAAGTAAGGTCTAGGTCCAGTGTGGGGCTTGAACACATGATTTTGAAATTAAGAGTCACATGCTCTGCCAACTGTGCCAGCTGCCCCTAGAAATACTGATTTTTTTTTAAAAGATTTTATTTGTTCATGAGAGACACAGAGAGAGAGAGAGAGAAAGAGAGAGGGGCAGAGACACAGGCAGAGGGAGGGAGAAGCAGGCTCCATGCAGGGAGCCCGATGTGGGACTTGATCCCAGGACTCCAGAATCACAACCTGGGCCAAAGGCAGAAGCTCAACCACTTGAGCCACCCAGATACCCCTAGAAATACTGATTTTTAAAGATTCCATTGTTTTTATATTTTTGTATACCTATTTTAATACCCTGGAAGAGAAGGGTTCAAATTCTTTCATTCCTTTTAATATTAGTGTTTCTTTCCATGTTTTTAGTCTTATATGTAAATAATTATTGAGCATAGTCTCTAGCATTTTTAGAGAGTATTGTCAGTTTTAGGTAACCTGGAATACTTTTCATATAGCTTAATTTGAATTTTCAGTGCTTTCTGTACCTTGACAGTTGCCATTTGATTTCAGGGTTTCATTACCTTAGACATTCTTCAGCTTTTTTTTTTCCTCTTTCATTCTAGACACAGTCTATAGACCTATGATCATTATTACCTAGAGGGTTCTCATTCTGTTTGCTTTACTAGACCTGTTGTCTCTGTTAATTCAAGTCAAGGGAATTGGTTGCATTTTTCTTTTCTTTTTCTTTTTTTTCTAATTCAACATTTATATATGAATAGCAAGTTCAGTGCTTGATTTCCTCTATTTAGGATATATCCTTTAATGTCCAATTATAATCCGTTGTTAGTAACCAGCACAAAGCTTGTTTTTACTTTCACAAGGCTTGTGGAGTTTGTTACCTTCTTTATACTGTGATTATCACAGAATAAGTAGGGTGTCTTAAAACAAAAGTACCTATGTGAGTTTGCTAGCTTTGTTCTTTCAGGTCTTACGATTAAAACTCATATATATGGAGATATCATTGTTCTGTTGGTGGTAACCTGACTCTGTGGTCCTGACCTTGAACCCTTGTGAATCTGAGTCACGAGTCTTCTATAATCATCGTGTCTGATACTTTAAAAAATCTTGGTTTAGATGTCTGATTCTGACATCACTTCAGTTATCCTAAATTTTTTCCCCAAAATTCTGCCCTGGCCTTGACCACTGTGGTTGTTTTGGGTAAGGGCTTGATTTGACACCTATGACCTTAGCATCTTCCCTATGATTAACCCACTATACAGACTCAGTACCAAGAACCTGGGAACTTCCCTTACAAACTCCATATCTAGGACTTCATTTTGTCCAAGTAAACAGTCTGATTTGCATTCTTTTCTGACCTATGTGTACATTGCAAGACAAAGATTCTAATTAAGGATTCCTTACAATATAGTTCACTTTTTTCTAACCTAAGAAAGGAATGCTCCCTTAAAAGGAGAAGGAAGCCCCTTTCTGCATCTCCTCCTACATTCTTTCCAGGAGGGACCAAGAGAGTTTTCAGGAACTTATTTCTAAGTGCAACATGTGAGTTTTACCTGTGAGGAGTTAACAGACCACTATCAGGAAAAAAATAAATCTTACCATTAGATGCTAAAGAATATAGAGAAATCCAGATAAACACCAGGGGGGCTCTTTATTTTTCCCTTCTTTTTTCTACCTAGAGTCTTTCTGTTGTTTTTCATTTGTTTGTTTATGTTTCTTCCTCTCTCCAGAGTTCTGTTTCCTAGTCAATATGTTCCTTGATTTCCCCTCTTAATATAGCTAGTTGGGTGGCAGTAGAGGTGCCACATGAGTATTCTTAGTGTCCCTTTGAAGAGGCTCAGAAACGTTTCCCTGCAGCTGGTAGAGAGGCCCGGAGGAGACTTGGTACCTCTGGTTGCGGGAAGGGTGGAGTGGGTGTTATTAGCTGATGTGATTTGGCTTAGCATAGAGAGGAAGGAAGCAGCTGCAAGCTCAGTGACAAGCATGGCTTGGTGAAAGACTGCCTCCTGCAGGTTTGCAGGCACCCTGGAGAGATGGGATGGGGCTTGGTGATTCTGTGTTTTCCTGACAGACACGTGTTCTTTTTGCAAAGGTAAAAACAAGACCAGCATTTCTCCTTTGTGAATGAAAAAAAGATTACATTTTTTGGGGGTGAGACATTGTACTTTAGGTAGAAACTCATAGTTACATTCTAATCCGTTTTCTTCTTTTTGTCTAGTGGACATGCCTATTTTAGGATAAGGCTCTTTCAGTCAGAGTCACAACAGACCTCATTCCTCACTGAAGCACAAGACTTTTCACATATCTCAGTGTAGTTACTCAGTGCAGAGCTTTAGGGTCCTTTTCCTGATAGCCAGAGAAAGCAGTTTTCCAGGGTTGTTCATAAGCATTATTATTGAGAGTGGTTCATTGATGTGTTAAAATAATTTATGTTTTAACATTTTTTGGCAATAACTAGAGCCTGAATTATCTGTACTGGGAGGTATGACCCACTGTTGCTATTTGTGAAATAATAGCATTTACATATGCTCATTTTCAGAACTTCTGTCAAATGATTAGTTCATAGGTTCTATCTTTGTTTTGAACTTAGGAAGTATTAAGTTTGAGAATGTTTATTGTTTTCTAATGCATGTATTTTATCAAAGATTTTTTTGAAATTTTGGTTAAATTTCTAGGTGATTTTGGAGTTGAGGTAGTATTTCTAATCTTTGATCTTATTTTAGGATAGTTGCTCTAATAGAGCAGTCTAATTCTTTATCTAAAATTTTTTTTAAAAAGAGAAATTTCTACGTTTCCTTATAGAACTATTAGGGAGGCAGCACCTTTGGTCCCACGGTTGATATGGGGCAGAGATGGGCATGCCTCAGATAGAGTCCATGTAACATGTTTACTCAAGAAAGTAGTGGACAGAAGAATGTAAAGATCTCGATCTCCAATATTTACTGAATAGGTTCTGAGGAATTAGTACCTCACTCCCCAACACACAGAGACACATATGCACACTCCGGCTTCAAGCTATATATAGCTCAATATGGTAGCATCTCTACTCATATTCTCTTCTTTTCAAGTTTGCCTGTGACAGTTTCTTCTTTCTAATATTCATATAAAAACATTTCTGTTGAGGAAGAGACTAGAAGATTAGAGTACTTCTACAAATCAAGATTTCCTCTTTTGCTCCAGAGTCTTCCATATCCTATTTGATTCCAGTTTTGATAAAATAGCAAAGCTAAAATAATTTATTTTAAAGATCATTTGATTTTGACTGCCAGTACACTCCTCCATTTGATATCACTCAGCCTAATACCTTAATCAATTTTAATTCCAGGCTCCTCTGCCCTGTGTGTGTCCTCTCGGAAGGGTGTATCCTCTGACCTCAGCACGAGATGAGCAACAGGGTTGCAGTGACTGGCTTATGTATTATTGAATTACTATGTCTATATAGGCAAATCAATCCAATCGCATGGTGATATTTGCTTGCCTAAAAGGGACATTTTGATACAAAAGAAGGAAATAAACATGATGTAAGATTGGCTTAACTTGATTATTTCATGATTAATTTTTTAATTCTTACCAGTAACAATTAGTAGGAATATTCAGTGCCCCTGGTGCTAGGATTATGAAGACAAAGGAGATAAACTCCTGTCATCAGGTTGCATACTCAAGTCAAGAGAGGAAAATGGGCTCATAAAGAGATGATGAGAATCACATGCATTAAAGTCAGTGTTAGACATCCAGGGGCTTATGAGAGCCTGGGAAAAGGGTCTGTAACCCTGCCTGAGGTTAATGGTAGAGGGCATGGGTAGGGAAGACTTCTTGTAGTGGCTGACTCCTAAGTTTAATACAAAATGATGAATTTGAGTGAAAGAGATGAATGAATTGAGGTAGGGGGAGAGAAGAGAATGGTGTTATTGGCAGAGGGTACGGTATTAGCAAAGCTGTGGAGTTCAGAAAGTACACATGCATAGGGAGGGAATGTCAAGCAGTTTAACATTGCTCAAGGATAAAGGGGAGAGGGAGGGATGAGAGATGAGGCCAGATAATTAGGCAGGGTGTTGTCTGCCATTTTAAGGAGTTTGGACCTTTTCCTATAGCTGATGGCGTGCCAGGAAAGTTTTAAAAGAGGACATGACTTGGCTCTTCCTTTAACCGGAGCCTAACTTCAGTTCCTTCCCACTTTGAGGAACTTGCTGGGTATTTGTCAACCCAGTGGTATTGGAGGTGTTTTCCCCTGGTGAGTGGACAAGCCAGATCCTCCAGAGAGATGCTTCCTGACCCATATGGCCCACTGACAGTTTGACAGTTGACAGCTTGTAGTCCAGCTAGACTCACTTAAGCTGCTTACCCATCCTGAGGCATGCATGTGGCCAGAGCCCGGACTTCACATCATTCTGGCTGTCTTAATTGGGCACTAATTAAATGTTTTGGCTGGAAACCTCTCCTTGCCATGGCTGAATGGACTCATTTGAGGCCAGTATTTCAGGGAAACATCTTGTTAGGCTGATCGGATTCCCTGTTTAAAAAGAAAACGCATGTATTCAGTTGTTTCTTCTTATTTCTGCCTAAGGATCTATCTATTATATTTTTCTCCTTTTTGGAAAAAACTAAAAGTTTAAAAGTCGTGTGTATATATTGGATATATGTACATAGATATTGTGTGCATGTATATATTCACAATCTATATATACTATACATATTTACATGTATACACATAAACACACATATGTGTCAGAACAGGAACTTACAGAAAGGACAGCTTTGCAGTTGGGAGGCTAGAGGTCACATCTAAACTTTTTTTGAGATTTGCTTTAGGCTAACATGTATATGGCTTAGTTTCTGTATTTGTGACAGACTCACAAGAAAGATACATTGGAATTTTATCATAATGTTTCAGAATGAAATCTAGGGATGCAGATGATTCTAATCCTAGAAGTTGGGGGCACTGGCTCAGTTGATGGAGCATGCAACTCTTGATTTTGGGGTTGTGAATTCGAGCCCCATGTAGGAGGTAGAGATTACTTAAAAAAATAATTAATACTAGGAGATGGATGGATGGACCAAATCTGCTTTCTGCCTTTACTTAGCTATTACATGCTAATAAAGATTTCTTTCTCAGGTCATTCCAAGAACAGAGTAGATAGATAGCCGAGTGGCTGGGGTTCAGAGGACCACTCTTTGCACTGCAAAGTAGGCAAAGAATGCTTGCAGTGTCAGCAAGAAGAGCAATAGGTGCAGCAAAATACATGAAGGATAAACACTGACTAGACCATCCATCTGTGGACTGTCAGGAGCTGGTTATATGGCTATTGAAGGCATTGGCGTGGACTATCATTGATACGAAATAGCAGTCATTACTTGTTTAGAAATTCTTCCACTTGCTGAAACTAAGCCTCTCACAAATTTTGCTTTTCCTGTAAAATAAACCTACTATTTTAATAGCTTTTTTTCTAAAACAATAATGGTATTACTGTATTAAACAAGGACTAATGTGAAAATTGGGATTTTCAGAGGTTAAAATTAGTTCCTAAATTATAATTTTCTATGAAGAACTAGAATTAGATAACCAGATTGGAAGATGATTTCTTGTCTGGAAAAGGAAAAATAAAATGTGCTCCAGTTCATGTGTCTTCAACTCTTTTTCAATTAGCTTAATATGTATTAATATATATTGTATCAGATAAGTATAGGTTTATAAGACAAAACCTCATCAATTAGCAATGCTTGAATTCATTTGCATTTAATTACCAAGAAGTAACTTGTTCACAATCAACAATTGTAAAACAGAGCACAGTATAACACTGCTCTGTCTGAACTACAGTAGATCTTCAGAACTTCTTTGATGTGTGTGCTTCCTTAGGTCTTAAGGACATATTAAAGTGTATGTTGAGCTTTCTAGTATTCACTTTATTTAATGAGAAATGTTTTCCTTCTTGTTTTGCCACTACCTTCCTACTCCATATCCACTCCCCCCTCCCTTTTTTGTTCTGAGCAATGATTCTGTGTGTTCTTTTCCTATTTAAAATTTAAAGAGTTACATTTGGGAGAGGAACAATGTAGGGAAAGGAAACCCCTGGAGTGTGTCTGATGTGATCGTTCTCCTCTGTGCCACCATTTTTCCTCCCGCTGTGGGAGTGCTAAATGATAATGCCTGATACCTTACTGAATAAAGCCTGACACGGTTTCCAGCTGTGAGCATGTGATCAGTTTTTATGTTTGATTTTTGCACACAAGTATACTACTGCAAGCATGTCCACAAACTACTTCACAAATGCTTAAGGGAGGGATTGCTATTGAGTGAATCAAACATTAAACAAACAGTGAGCGATTGCATTAAAAAAAGAAAAAACTATATTTATTTTATAAAACCATGTTTTTGTTAAAACCTAGAATTAAAAAAAATTAATTTATGTTTAATGATCAGGTATAGCCACACAAGGAACCCGCAATAAATTTACTTTCAGGCTAATTCCAGTGTGAGATGAGTTGTCCAGTAGGAAAAAAGATTATGCTGCTCCCTGTACTTTGCTATAATGATTAAATGTGATTGTAATTATGCAATGGGTTGATTCATTTGTGAGAAACATTGAAATATATCCTCTATTATGTCATTTTAAAATGGAATCTCATATGCTGTAATTTTTAAATCCATATTTTCCTTGAAGCAGGATATTGCACATATATGATCCTGGGTTTTGTGACGTATTTTGGCAATATGATAGTCTTATATTTCAGACATTCTATTTTAACATCTTTCCTATAACAGACGATATATATTTCTTACTGTTATTTGTGAAGTTTGTGGTGTGCCGTGATGTTTATTAAACACTAAAACTTAACCATGTATTTCTTCCTGGCTCACTGATCAGTGTAGGAAAAAAGGAGTAGGGGTCCTGAAGGAATCCACTAGCAGACAAAAAAGAAGTTATTTTACTTTTACTAATAAGAAAGTTCAAATATTGGTTTGGGTTTAATGGTTTAGAAATGGAGGGGAAGCACATAATTTATAAATTAATGAGAAATACCTGTAATCATATTTAAAAACAAAACAGGTCCTTTTGTGCCAAATTCTTGGTTTTTTACGTCCTACTGCTTGACCTCTTGCAAGTACAAGAATGGATTGGGGGCCACTCTTATTCTCAGGCTTATATATCAGGTGTAATACTAGATACTGAGGGACAGGAAGATTATATTTAGAGAGATTCAAGATATCAAGTTTCTCAACAAAATTAGGAAAACGAAATTAAGCATTCCATTCCAAACATCAACTTTTAAAGATGTGGTTGAAGTGCATCTTTGCAACATGAAGAAAATGGAGACAGACTCGTGATAATTCTGGAATGACTGTTAGGGGCTACATGTGTTTTTAACTTCATATGCATCTACTTTGAACTCCAACTGAACATTTCTAGTGATGGTTACTTGTTTTCATTATTGTAGAAATCTGATATTTCCTGATTAGACTAATAATTGACAGTTTCTAGCTGTGTCTTTACTGTGGGTAACAGCATTAAATCACCACAGACATTTAGTCATCATCTTTAGGGTGAGTCATTACAATTCCAAAGAAGATAGATAAAGGAGAAGAATGGCAGTGAGTCATTAAACTGCAGAGATAAGGAAACTACTTATGGACATTGCTTTCATGAATTTTCCTAACTAGCCTGCTGGCAAAAGAACAATGCTAGTCATTCACAGAAACACTGAATCCCTGGGTTTTGAGGATTGTTTCCAGTCTTATTTTGGATTTCCATAAGCCATTAACTATTCTCTCTCTCTGTATAGACAACATTACATGTGATATATATATATATATATATATATACACACACACACACATATACACACACACAACATATATGAAAATGTACATATGTAAAAATTCATGTTACATGTATTTGTTAAATGTTTATATGTTAGGGGTACCTGGGTGACACACTTGGTTAAGCATCCTACTCTTGACTTGGGCTCAGGTTATGACCTCAAGATCTGTGAGACTGAGACCTGTGTTGGGCTCTGTGCTAGGTGTGGAGTCTGCTTAAGATTCTCTTTTCTTCTCCCTCTGCCCCTCCCCTCCTCTACAAAATGTATATATGTTAAATGTATGTGACGCATGCTAATATATATTCGACGTATATTAAATATGTCTATATATGAGATATTTATCCATCCACAAATTTATCTATGTATCCCCTTTGAAGTATGTGATTAGTAAATGGACATCTTTCTTCCAGTTACTACTTTAGAATAAAAAAAAAACATATATATGGTGTTTCAGGAGTGATAGGGCATTGGTGTAGGTATTTGCCAGGATTAAAACTTTCAGGATTGGACAGAATATGGAGGGGAGAAGGAAGGAGGCAGAGGGACCAGATAATTTATAGCAACTGAAGCAATCTGTATCTTGAGCAGATTGGCCTCTGTCCATCACTCTACATTTATAGACTTCAGTTATTTCCTTTTGTTAATGCAGATAATAATATTTCTTATCCCACATATGCCAAACTACCATTCCCATACAGGGGCCATAGACCAGATATCTTGCAGTTTATAACATCCAGAGGCAGAAAAGGGGAATGTCCTGTTTTATGCGCCATTTAAAGAGGAAAAAGGCAATGCTAGAAACTGCCTCCTCTAGTCATCCCCTCGTGTTTCATTGGCCAGAGCTGTAGTACTTGGCCTGTGTTTCTTTTTTTTTTTTTAAACATTTTTTTTTTTTTTTTAAATTTATGATAGTCACAGAGAGAGAGAGAGAGGCAGAGACACAGGCAGAGAGAGAAACAGGCTCCATGCACCGGGAGCCCGACATGGGATTCGATTCCGGGTCTCCGGGATCGTGCTCTGGGCCAAAGGCAGGCGCCAAACCACTGTGCCACCCAGGGATCCCCATGTGTTTCAACCAATTACAGGACGCATGGGTATTTTTCTGAGGCAGCAAAATAGAAGACTGTGGTCAGTTCAAAACAAGAAAAGGCAGTCTTCTGGAGCTGCTTTCTTCAGTTTCAAATAAGAAAGAAACTTTTTGCCCCTCCAGGGCTTAGTATTTTATGGAATCATTGCAAATCTTATCTAAATTCTCTCTGATTTAGAAAGGTGACAGTGCCTTTTAGAATTTTTCAATTTAAGTCATTCAGAAATTCTTTTGAAGTATAAATTAATAAAATTTAAACAGTTTACCACCTTAGGTAAATCTCGATTCTTAATCTGCTCCTACCACCACTGTTTCCCAATTAAACAGCCAAAAGAGTCAGTCCTTAGAATGGATTAATGACCTGCAAAATTCCATTTAAACATAGCCATTCTTGAGTTTTATTAGTGGAAAAATACAAACTGGTCTGTGGTCATGGATTATTACAGATTCACTCCAGACTGCTGAATTGAACTCTGATGAACCTGTGACACTCTCCATTAAACCTCAAAATGAGCTTTCTCTTAATTGGGGTGTAGGAAGGGAAAAGTAAACTAGTGGCTGGTAAATGCCAGATTTGTGAATCATTGCTTTATTTTGGACAGAGTGTTGAAACATTTTTAGATGTACATGGAGGTGAAGGAGAAGGAGTAGAGAAAGAAGTTTATTCATTTATTAAGCCCAATTCTGTTCTAGGCAATGGCATTTAAAAAATCTAAATATAATATGAAAGGAAGATATTATTGAAATCGTTTTTACATGTTAAGATTGGATTTAGAAGAGTATTATGACTTATGCCAGGCTGAGTAATTAGTGGTGGATCTAGGGTTAAAACAAAAGAATTCTACAGATACTTATGGAGCTAAGCTCTAGAGTATAGCAGTAAAGAAACCAGACATGATCTTTGCCCTTCGGGGGCCCACAGTCTAGTAGAGGAAATCAATATTTAAAAAAAAATCATTCAAAAATGTACATAATTATAAATTGGGTTAAGTCTTATGAAGAAAAAGTGCAGAGTGTTCTCACAAGGGGGCATAATTTCCATTGGTGTTTCCATTGGAACATGTAAGTGGAGACCTAAAAGAGTGAGATTATTCACCACAAATGGGGAATGGAGGCAATTCTCTCCTCTGTGAGGAATTAGCCTTTGTTTAAGTCCCTAGGTGGGAGCTGAGAGCTGACCATTATGACCAGGGCATAGTAATTGAGGGTGAGATGAGACTGGAATATAGGCAGGAACAGATTTTTGTAGAGCTTTATGAAAACCTCTGATATGGATTTAGATTTTACCTCAAGTGCAGAGGAATACCACTGAAACAGGGATGTCATAATAAGATTTACAAAATCATTCTTGGTGCCATATAGGAAATGGATTGGAGGGGTTTCTTTCATGTCTAGGTAATTTCAGAAAATATTTAAAATTATTTTTATTTTTTTAAAAAAGATTTTCTTTATTTATCCATGAGAGACACAGAGAGAGAGAGAGAGGCAGAGACATAGGCAGAGGGACAAGCAGGCTCCCTGTGGGGAGCCAATGCGGGACTTGATCCCAGGACCCTAGGATCATGACCTGAGCCAAAGGCAGATGCTCAACCACTGAGCCACCCAGGCACCCAGTAAATATTTAAGATTATATATGTCACAACCACTTGTGTCTAATTAGTGTTAGTTAAATGAATGAATGAATAAATGAATTTTCAGACCAAATGTGGAATGCTTTAAAGACATAATATTTTTTGGTAGCCAAACTGAAGAAAGAATTAATTCCTAAACTGGCTTCGAGAAATTATTACTACCTACTTCTACTGACAAATTTACTTACTTAAGTTTTTTTCTCTCTGTTATGCATTTATACTTTAAGAAACCGAGCTTTCTAGAACTGTCTACTTAAATTTATTTGTTTTTTGGAAACCTTGGCTTTCTTTAAATTAAAGTTTCCTAATGCTAAATACCTAGCAGGCTGCCAAGTGATTTTAGAGTAGAAGAAACTAAGAGCCCAAAATGTGTGTACAGTTTTTAGAATTCAAAATTATAGTTGATTGGTCTGTATTTGTGTCTTTTAAGATATAGGAGATGTATTTAGAAGTTTCCTGGTTCCTTTTTCTCTAAGCAGAGATATTAATGGACTTATTATGAGAGATGTACCAGTGTTTTATGAAGAAATTATTACCAGGGGTATATGCATATTCACTTGTACATAAAGGCAAGCACTGACCCTCAAGGTGTGGATTTACATTTTAAACCCTTTCTGTAATTGTGTGATTCACAAGTGAACCTTTCATACCCTTTAAAAAACAAAAACGAAATAAAAAACAGGATTGGAAGGCTACACAAAACATCACCTAACCTACCCACATTTATATTGCAAGCAGATAATCACCTAAACTTTTTTTTTTTTTAGAGATTTTATTTATTTAGTAATGAGACACACACACACACACACACAGAGGCAGAGACACAGGCAGAGGGAGAAGCAGGCTCCATGCAGGGAGTCCAACGTGGGATTCGATCCCGGAACTCCAGGATCATGCCCTGGGCTGAAGGCAGTGCTAAACCGCTGAGCCACCCAGGCAGCCCTCACCTAAACTTTTTGAAGCAGTTGGGCTCTTTTTCAAGGAAGGACAATGTCTGTCTCCACTGGACATGCAAATACGCTAAATCGAGGTCATAGAGCACCTGTGATAATTTCCTCGAAACAGATCTGAAGTGAGTGACCATTGTGGGCTTTTTACTCCCAGGTACTCCTGGATCTAGGCATTTGAATATACTATCTTCTATGTCTGGAATGTTTCCTCTTCACCTTATATTTACCCTTCAAAATGCAGTGATGCTACCTTTTCAGAGCAGCCTTCCTTGAATTTTCCTTTAGGTTACATTAGATTACATTCTCTTGTTTTTTGGACCCTCTGAGCACCATGGCATTTATCACAGCTGAAATTGTACAAGTATTTGCTTGGTTATTTGATTAATATCTAGTTTGTGAGCTCTGTAAGGTTAACGACAATGTCTGTTTTTGCTCAATGGCATCCAGTGTATGTGAGTGTAACCAGGTGAAGGCAATTGATATCTCCATCAGTGTCATAATAAAGTAGTGTTTTTAAGATATTTCTTACCCAGGTTAAATTTATTATGAAATATGTCTCATTGTTTTTTAGAACTCCATACCAATTCCTTCTCCTTTTTAAAATAAATCAACCAGAATCATGACAATAGAAAGCTTTTAAGCGGTTAGTTACAGTGTTTGTGACCTATATGTAGAAATTCATTTATATCATGACCCATGCCTTTATGCATGGTATATATGA
Organism: Canis lupus baileyi; assembly: GCF_048164855.1. NCBI lineage: Eukaryota > Metazoa > Chordata > Mammalia > Carnivora > Canidae > Canis > Canis lupus. The sequence continues at coordinate 61,749,782 of NC_132848.1, forward strand.
ATGAAAGTTTCACAAAAACTTCTACTGCAAAAACTTTTAGTCATTTTATATAAAAAAGGATGTTGATTGTAAACCAAAAAACTGATTTTATCTTCCACTAACAGGTTGTGAAGCAATATTAGAAAAGCACTAAGCTGTTGATCTAATTATGGTTCTCTCCATTACAAAATAAATCACTCAAAAAATTTTTTAAAAAGATTTTATTTATTTATTCATGAGAGATACAGCGAGAGAGGCAGAGACAGAGGCAGAGGAAGAAGCAGGCTCCCTCTGGGGAGCCTAATGTGGTGGGACTGGATCCCAGGACCCCAGGATCATGACCTGAGCCAAAGGCAGATGCTCAACCACTGAAACACTAGAAGCCCCTAAAATGACTCAAAATTAAAATTATCTTCCTACTGATAGTATTACACATGCTTCTAATGTTTTTCCTTTATATTATTCTGTGTAATCCACATTTTCTTTTTTATAATCAAGCATATTGCATTTATCATCAGAAAAAGATTAGGAAAATAATTGTTTTTGTTGTTCAGTTGTTTCTTTGTCACTGATATAATATATACTTTTTTGACATACTAACATTCTAAATCTTAACTTCTCACTAAATTCTCAGTTCACGTTGGTCTCATCTTACCAAAGATTTCTTTTATTCAAATCTTTATACAATCCTTCAACTTTCAATTTGTACTCTGAAGAGCTATTATGTAAAACTGGTTTCCCAACCCTTCTTTGCAAAGTTGCACCCACTCACATCCAATATATAGATGCTCTGAAGACAAGTATTGTGGGTGTCCCTTACAATTTAAATGATAGCTTCTACCCAAGAAATGCACTTATTCCAGTATGCATGTATAGCACAAAGTACATTGTGTTGTTTGTGTTTAACATTGTTTGTTAGTATCATTATCAACATGGTAATGTTATTAATAGCATTGTCAGAAGCAACAGCAATCACCAAGATAACAGCCTTAACAACAGTGGCATTTACAGTATGCCATTATATTAATTATCACAATAGATCTGACAGGCTGCTCCTAAGAATTCATATTAGTGAATAGTTTATAATTTTAAACTCAAGAGGAAAACTAGAAGCCACATCAATCCTAATACGCCCTTGTCTTCATGTACCTCCCTCTTTTTCTAAGTTTAAAAAAACAAATAGGAAAATGGTAAAAACCATTACCAAACCAAATTTATTAATGGAACTAAATAAGTTGTTAGTTCTGTCATAAAAGAATATGACAAAGAGTGCATTTTTTTTTCTCCGTAATTTGATCAGTGTCATTTGGATACAAGCAGCTCATCAGAAGGGAATGTGCATACTCAACGAGGGGAAGGGATGCCTGGGTGGCTCAGCGGTTGAGCATCTGCCTTCAGCTCAGGGCATGATCCCACAGTCCTGGGATCGGGTCCCACATCAGGCTCCCTGTATGGAGCCTGTTTCTCCCTCTGCCTATGTATCTGCCTGCCTCTCTCTGTGTGTCTCTCATGAATAAATAAATAAAATCTTAAAAAAAAACACACACAAAAAAACAAGGGGAAACCATGAAAGGCAAGGGGTTCTTGCAGATTTAGTATTTTTAAATATAATTCTATTGAGAAAATATTTTCCTCTGTTGTAGAAAAGAAGGGCCTATCACCTGTAATCTAGTTTTATAGTTTTGTATGTTGTGGATTTTGTAGTTATGAACATTAGGAGTGGGATAAAAGTCATTATTAGTGGAATGTCCTCCTGGTTGAAATAGTAGAACTGGACTTCACAGAGGAATTTTACTCCTTTTGTGTAAATTAAAAGGTGATTGTTATTTATGAAATTAACTTGTAATTTTGATTCTGAAAGCTTGTTTACTTACTCATCAGCAATTTACTTATTAGTTCCTGTGGCACTGGACAGATATAAATACTCAGTATTAAAGTGTCCTAGTGATTAGGGGTTCCTAGAAAGTATGAAGTTATCTGGTTGATTATTTATAGATTTAGTTATCATAGAGGCAGTTGTCTCATGATCCTTTTACTCTTTCTTATCTGTGATAATTATCCCATCAAAATAGACTTGAATTTTACCAACTGTTTTCTTTGATGGTCTACTATTCAACTAGCTACTGCTGCTTCTTTTTCTTCTTTTTTTAAGTGAGCACTGTGCCCCATGCGGGGCTTGAACTCACAACCCCAAGATTAAGAGTTGCATACTCTACCAACTGAGCCAGCTGGTTACCCCTCAACCAAGTTTTATGAGACGCCTGTATCACTGATGGCCTTTTGAAGGCAATGAGCATGTGATATTAAATGCTAATATTTACTGTTAAGCAGCAGTCTAAAGTACATGACACATGGTCATTTCCAATCTCTAATAAGATAATCTTACTGTTTATTTGTTTTTGGTGTCATAGGAGTTAAAATTGGTTAAATACTGTTTATTTGTATTGTTAGGTTTTTGTTTTTAGATTTGTCTTATATTTACTTATTTAAAGTATGATATTTAATTGCATTGGATTTGTTGAAGATACTTAACCTAGGGCTAACTCATATTACGGCTAATTTGTAACACATGGTTAGTGAGGCAAACGACTTTTATATCTTAGGAACTAAGTACGATGGGGCATATTTAATATTGTACTTGAGTTATAAAATAGTACTTAGCTAAATTAAAACACAGATTTAGGTTCTTTGTCAAATGATTATGCAAGAGTTATGTGCAGCTGAAATCCTTTTCAGGCAACATAGCTGTCAATAGTAATGGGCCTTATATGGAAGAAAAAACAATCACTGATAAGTTAAAATAAGTCATTCTTCTGAACCTATTAGACTCAAATGGTGAAGAGACTTCATCAGACACTTTTTTATAAAAATGAACAGCTTAGTTCTAATGCTCTTGGAAAATTCCAAAGGAAATATGCACATAGCATCAGATGGAATGCACATTATAGGTGGTTGTGCCAACTTAACTGGTTCAAAGAAGGCAAAATGTTAACAGATACCATCATCTCAATTCAGACTAAGCACTAAAGACTTAGTGCTTTAACATACAAAATATTTCCAGACTTACTTATTTTGACCTCTTTCTTGGAGAGACTCAGGATGCTCCTCTTCACTTATAATATTGAGGGAATTTGAGGCTTAGTTATGTTCAGATGTTTTTCCCAGGATGATGAAACTGGGCTAACTCAGGTGTCCCCACTTCCAGCTCTGACCTTTACCCATTATTTTACACAGCATCTGTTATTCACATGAAACCTCTGTTTATGTGTTTGTTCCATTAAAGCACTTTGCTAACTATGGGGATTCAAAAGATGAGATGAAAAGTGAAATTGTAGTAAGTGAGCATGAGGGACAACATGCTGCATTTGCTTTGGTCTTAAATTCTTGAATTTATGGGAAGGGATTTTGATAATTCTAATGAGTACTTACTTACACCTTCTTATCTTTTTAAAACTGCTTTCATGGTGCATACTAGAATCTTGTTTTTTTGAGACATCTCCTTTTGAGAGAAAACACAGATTCTCCCCAAATCCTCTGAAATCTTTCAATGTTCGGTCACTGCTATTAAGTAAAATGTACTGCAGTCTAAAGAGCTGGACAGATGTTAAAGACTTTCGTGGTCCCCACCAGCCAGGGGGGTTCTTCTGTTTGTTATTTCCCGGCTGCTTGGCACATTCTTGTGACATACAACAAACCTCCATTATAAAGGATTATATGATGAGTCAACAAGCATGTGAAAGATAGCAACCAAATGGTGACTTCCAATTACATGAAAAATTACTATAATCACCCCTGCTGTAACACCCGTCTGTTGGCAAAGTGGTTGATCCCCTTGAAAAGCTTTAAAAGAAGGCCCAGTGTATTAAATAAAAATCTCAGTTCTGTGTGTAATCATAAAAATTAACACTGTCACTTTAAAAAAAATCTAATTGATGTCCTAAAGGGAAACCTACTAGGCTATGTAAAGTAGCTATTATGAAAATGTTTAGCCTTTGGAATGTATTTCAGACAGTGCTTGTGTTGCCAGATTTGTCAGCCAAAAATTCACTAAGCAGATTTGTCAGGGGTTGAGGCCATAATCTGTAAAAAAGACATTGGCATAGAGATTAAAGATCAAGAGAATTATATAGGTTTTGTTACCATATGCCAAGATTCCTTTTTAAAAATAAGTTTATTTTGTGTGGGCTGTAACCAGAAGCAAGAGCTATCTTTGTTTGGTATTTAAAACAGTAGCATTTCCTGCTGGGGAAGGAACAAAACTGTTTCATTCACATGCTTGCTTGTGGTGCTTAGTGGCAGTTGGAAGAGGGCAAGATGTTTCTGACATTCATCCCCTGGGTTCCTTTCTCTCTTTCTACAGTGCAAGTCTTATACCAGAGTCGCAGATGAAAAATCCAGGGAAGGAGAGCATGGGTCCACTGTCATGATCTTCCCGGGTGGGTGTCATAGGATCTGACCGGACACCTTCACCTTTCAGGGAATATGTTTCCAGCACGGAGGGTACAGACATTGCAATGAGGCTTTTCTTTTCCTGCCACAGGTGATATATTCACATTTGTAATGTTCCCACAACGCAATCTTACACTTAGAAGCATCAGTGACTAAAAATGGCTGGGTGCAGGACTTCTGGGTTCCTATTCTAGCCTTCTGACAACCTTACCACGTGGCTGTAAGCAAGTCATGAAATCACTCTGAACTCCCCACTTCTTAATAAGGGTATTAATTAGGTGGTCTCTGAGGAGCCTTGCCATTTAAAATCCTGTGACTCTGTAAAGAATCAAATCTCATATAGGTTGCAACTTACTCAGGTGCAGCAGGAAAAAGTGCCCTATAGTGTTGCTGTAATATATCCTTCAAAGTTAATAGGATGGCAGAGTGCTTCCCCAAAACAGGTGGTGGGAAAGCATTATGCTAGAAAAACTAGGAAAATATGAAGAGTCTCTTGGAGTTCCAGTAAGTCATATAGAAGGATGTTTTTCCTAGAATTGTGCACACCGAGGCAGATTTGGGTATTTACAACAGGCAAATATAGTAATGACATTCTGGCACATTTACACTTTTGAGATGACCATGGATAAAACTCATGATAACACTACATAATTTTAACAACATTTTAACAGAGAAAGCCTAGTCCATAGATAACTCTGGTACACACAAAAAATTAATTTACCTAGATGGAAAGGGAATCACATACAATTTGTGTGGGAACTTTCAAAGGTGCTTACACTAAAGCTTTTCCATGCCACTTTTAAATTATATCTTCATCACAGAAATGAAATACTGCTCAAAGAACCGCTGACTGAGAGAAGTAGCAAGCAGTTTTTTCCCAGACTTTATTCAGTATTCACATCCAATCACATTGGTAAACATAAATACATCACAGAACTTATTCAAACACTCACAAGTTATCTATATAAAGACAAACTGCCATATATTCTCTGAAATAGATTTTCCCTCTATTTCTCTTTTTCATTTTGCATCCTGTATATTAACTGTGAGACTCATCATTTGGGGCGGGGGGAAGCAAATTATAGACCCCTTCTGGCTCTACCCATAATTTTCCACATTTTCTTGAGACAAACTGCCACTTTGAGATGAAATTAATGGCAAGCAGAAATTCTGGAAGTATCCAGGAGGAGTTTTGAGTCTGACACCTTGACTCCTGACCTAGGAGAGCACAGGGCTGGAGTTCTGGGTCCTTGTCTTTAGGAGACAGACCTGTCAGTCCTTTGATATAGCAGGAAAGGAAGGGATACCTGTGAGATGGTTTCATGCTCACATAGACACTAGGGGGTGTCCAAGGACTAAATGTGTTTCTCCTTCCCTTCAGATTTGTCTCGTCAGTACTCCTAGGTCCAGCTAACTTAAAGTCCAGGAGCTAAGGGAAAATCCATCCAATTAATTCCTGTCTTGTGCCGAAATGAATAACATGGGGTCAGTTTCATCATCAGGCCCCGATTCCCTTGGATCTCTGGCAGCAATTGTAATCTCAGGGTTCAGAACTAGGGACCATCCCTTAATATAAGCTACAGGTGATGGGGAGCAAGGTGCGCTGTTATCATATACTCTTTATCTCTGTGTTTGCCAAAATTTATGTGTACTTCAAAAGGAGTCACCAGTTTTTCTTTTCTTTAGTTAGTTTCAGTTTTGGTCTGTCCACGCTGACCCCAAGACAGGAGCACTCAGAGAAGGTTGAACTCGGCCTTCTCATTCGTATGCTGTCGGTTTGTTTTTTAATGTAGATAATTTGTTGATTATTACCTATTAGAAAACATTTGCCCTTGCTGTTGTAGACATCTTCAGGCCTTTGGGCATGGGTCTCTTTATGAATAGCTATTACTTCTTAATTATGATGGTTTAATAAGATACGTCTTTCATTTTCATCTCCTATCTCTCTTCTCCTGTGATTCTTCTCCCTTCACTATTGGTCCCTAAGGGCATGTTACTGGCTTCTTTTCTTTATTGCTCCCGTCTTCTCTTTGCCCCTCCTGGCGAATTAAAAAAATAAATAGAATGCATTTTAAGGATGACAACAGTAATAATAAAGTCAGGAATTGCTTTCCAGCTAAATGCACTGATTGGAATCGCCTATTGAAAATAGCATAAACCTAATTGAAGTAGTCAACCCCTCCCATACAGGTCATTCTGTGCTCTATTAAAATGAAGGTAAAACAAAGCTTGTGACATTTCTGCATTTCCCAGACTCACTTTTCCTAAGACATATCAATAGTATTGACAATAGTATTGCATTGTGCTCCCCAGTGACCTAGGCTGTCATCTTATGGTCCTGGATAATTCTTTCATAATGAAACCTTATTGTATCCTTTCCCTATAAGACTCAACAGAAAAATAACTATATTGTACTATGTAGGATTTGAAAATTTGCAGTAAATCAAAATTGTAGTGATTAGCCTAGAACTGATCATTTAAGTAATGTGGATACTCAATACCCACCTATTGTACCTGTTAAAGATGCTAATAATTTCCTAAGCTTATGAAAATAAACAAATTGCTAAAGAAATGTCTAATGTGAAATTATCAGGAGAGTTGGGATTACATATAAGGATGTGTTATTTCATTTTATTTTGAGCAGTTTAAGTAGACTCCTCAAGAGTCATTAGTTGGTTCTAAGCTTTATTACTGAAGTCTCTTATATTAGATGGAACTGACTATCAGATTTGATGGCAAAGCACTAGCAGCTGGGAAACTGCTCTTTCTCTCCCCTCTCATTTCCCAAACAATGTTTGCACTGATTAATACTATGCAACAAGACATGACGCAGAGATTGTGTTGGCATTGTGTTCTGATGACCCCACACATTGTGTGCGCTCTGTGGTTCCTTTTGCTGTTCATAGTTATACGGGTTTATCAGAAATTACATGTCAGGCTCCCGATGAGTGTAATTGTATACTGATTGTGTATAGTTTTTTAAACCTCATTATTAGCCTTGTATGCAAACCAAATAAAAGGAAAGTTTAAAAAAGGAAAAAGAAAATAGCCTCCACCGGACGTCATGTCAGAGCCCAGGTGTTTGAGCCTGGATGCAGGGGGGAAACAAAATGTTCTCTCGGGGACATCTGCTGCAGCCATGTGCTTGAAAAAGGCCCTAATGAACGGAGGAGAAGGAGCAGAGTGGCTAGGGTATTGGGGGAGAGCTCTGTGGCTCTGCTTTCTTCCTGCTCTGTTCTCTTTGCATGCGTGATTCATTTAATGACAAGGCAGGAGGACACTGAACAGTGCAGTATGTGTGTCCTCATTCATGTCAACTTTCATTAATTGGTGCCCCCATGGCAATTTCGCTGAGTTCTGACCCTCTCCCTCGAATCACTCTTTTAACAGAAAAACAAAAACAAAAGCACCTCAACTAGGTAGCCACAACGGTCAGGGGGAAGTAGACATAGGAAGAGTGATGAAATGAATAGTGCTTTCTTTAATTTCCCAGGGCTCTGCCCTTCTGGCTATTTATACCTGAGCATTTTTTGGACATTTCTAAGACAGTTATTACCCAGGGTATGGATTCCTTGGATTCACAAGCAGAAATCTCAGCAGGGAATGTTGAAGTATTACATACCAAGGATGAGGGCCATTAGAATTAGACTTGTCTCTAATGTGGGAAGTACTTAGTTCCCTTTTAAAAACCTTTAATCAGTATACGGTGGTTCAGTACACAGATGTTAGTACCAGTGTGAAGGCTCTCTAATTATAATTTAAGTTATCCCTGCCTAAGGGCTCCCAATCAAATTATTAGACTGTTGCAGTGAGTCTGTGGTTGCACCTTGCAAGGGGGTATTTTCTGGAATGATGAGAAACAATGGTTTCTCCTGGGAAGTAAATGTACCATTATGGACTTATTAGGTCCTTGATTAGATCCACAGCTGATAAGTGAGTAGACTTTTCAAGAGAAAATATTGCAGTTTATTTTAATCTGCCTTATTCAGCCATTGGATCGTGGAGAAGAAGTAAATGAAATAGAACTAAAGGAAATATGCATGCAATTTTCTTAAAAGTGGTGGCAAATTTATTAATCAATTTTTATAATTGCCTTTACTTCGTTAGGCATTGGAAGTAGAGGCTTTTTAAATTTGTTTGTTTTGTTTGTATGTTGCCTTTTCCCCAGCGCCCAAGCTTGCTTCCTATCGACAGTTTTCTGACTGGACTACCAAGGATTAAAGAGTTAAACATTTGGAGTGACAATTAATTAATTAAGAGGTCCTAGAAAGTTAACCTCTCAAGTTTCTTTCCTGAAATGCATGTTTATCTGATTTGCTTTAATAAGTGACTTGCTATTGAACTAGTTTTACATACTTTAATTTGAGGATAATTATAGTACTATAATTCATATTTCAGATGCACATTAACTTTTCAAAAGATATCCAGCTAGCTACTTCTACCTAGCATTATGCTTATTTTAGTAAAGTATAACCCAAAGAATAATTGACTGGTTGTAGTAATATCTTTTAAGTCTTTCTATTATACTAGGCATTTATTTGATTTTAATTGTGGAACCATTGGTCATATTGAGTTCATTTCCTGTTCATGTTGATTTCATGAGTCTCTCCATTAGTATTCAATTGCACAGTAATTAGTCATTAGTTCACCGTGATGTCTTCAAGCATGTGTACACTTACATTCTCATTTTCCACTCAGTTTCTGCAGTTGTATTTGAATTCTTTTTCTTAAAGAGACGAAGGCCACGATAAAGAAGATAAAATGCTAGATCATGAATTTATTAGACTAAATATTTTGCCAAAAGGCTCCCTAGTTAAGGCATGCAAAACTTGGTGCATTGAAAATGAAATAAGTGGCAGCTGCCTAACCACAATACTGAAGTCACTGAGATGTCAAAGCCTGGGATCTGAAGCATTTATGATCAGAGGCGAGATAGAAGCTATTTAGTGAAACTTCAGGATGGCGCTTGACCCCCATGTGCACCTGGCTAATTCTGATTAGAGCATCTTCAATTTCTGAAGAAAGGTCAAATTCCCAACTCATTACTAAGCTCCAATAATGTATTGGATTTTGCCATTTTAACTAACTGTTTCACTTTGCAGATTTATTTTCTTTTACAAGAGAAAGTGTTCTTTAAAAATATATTATCAACGGTTTCATTAATTCCAAATTTGCTGTGTTTTTAGCACATTTTATCTAAGGTATTCATTTAGCTCATATGAAAAGTAAATATGTCATCTGTCATAGTCTGTCACAAGCTCGTAATTTAAATCCATTAGAGAATTGTCCCTGCTTTTTATTTGAGCTGGCTTCACATTGTTGTCCTAATTAAATTGGAATCTTATATCATTTAAATGTTAGACTTGAGAATGAAATTATTTTTATTCAGTGATAATGGTGGTCTTCTTGGCAGAGCTCAAAAACTGCTTTCAGGTTAGTTGAGTCAATGTTCAAGAAGCCATAACTGCTGATATGGATTCCTCATTAGCATTTATTCCTTATACAAAATGAGAAGCAAAAGAAATAGTGTCCTCAAGATAGTCTTCTTCTATTTCTCTGAATATATCACTGCTATGGTAGCTTATTTGTATGCCCATTTCTTTCATTGTGCAAAGGTAGTTTAATTTTTTAAAAATATTTTATTTATTTTAGAGAGAGCATGCATCAAGTGCCTGGGTTGCGGAGGGTGGGGGGGGGGAGAAGCAGAAGAAGAGGCCAAACAGACTCCATGCTGAGCATAGAACCTGAGGGAGGGCTCAACCCCAGGACCCTGAGATCATGGCCTGAGCTGAAATCAAGAGTTGGATGCTTAACTAACTGAATCACCCAGGTGCCCCAAGGTAGTTTAGTTCTTGTAACTAAGCAAAAATATTTTGCTCAATAGTATACATAAATGCTCCTCAAATTTTAATGTGCATATGCATCTTTTGGGGACCCTCATAAAATGCAGAATCTGACATAGTGGGTTTAGGATGGCTTCAAGATGCTGCATTACTCATGAGTTCCCAGGTGAAGCAGATATAGCTGGTCCATGCTTTTCACTTTGTGTAGCAAGCATCCTGAAATGACTTAGGAGGTAAACAGGGGATGAATAAGAATTAATATCTTTTCATCTAGCCCTTTTTGAAGATTGGGAAATTCTCAAATTTTAGAAGTAATAATGCCAGTTATTATTTTGACTTGAAACTTTGCTGAGGTAGTGCTTGTTTATTTATTTGTTTATTTATTTATTTTAAAGTGTTAACATTTATGTTTGATCCCCTTAGAAGCAACTGACATTTGTAAGAGGAATATGTGTGGCTTCAAATTCACCCTCTTGACTTAAACATACCCATCAGAGTATGTGTTTTCATGTATCAAACTTCATATTTAGAAGTTAGAGGAAGGTTTGTTATTTCTGCATCTTTTTTGTATTAAAATTACCTTTAATTTTGTTTAAATATTTAAGATTGAAGAATTAATCTTTATCTTTAAATTTAGCAGGGTGGATCTTTTCACAGTATCCAATACGTTAATAATAAGGGATGCCAATTTCAGAATCATAAAGAATGATGGAAATCTGCAAATGTTCCAAATGGCTTAAGATAAATGTCTGCAGTGTGTGTATGTATGTGTGCACGTGCAAATTGTTCTCTCAATTGAATTACAGTCTGTAAAGGTCCCCAAATCTATTAGAAGAACTCTTTAAGTTTTCTCTAAATTTTGGAATACAGATTTGAATAATGACTATTACCCATTTACGAAGTGGGACACTCTTGACCTTCATCTCTTTTTCTCCTTCCCTTCTTGTGTCTTCTTTTTCTTCTTTTTATGCGTCTATTGGATGAAAAATGAATTATCAGTGCAGGAAGATTAGAAAAAAATCCATATTATGATCATTCCATGGAACTTATTTTTCAGACTTTTTTCTTAAAGTTTGCAATCAAAGGAAACATAAATTTCGACATACCCTAGGAAGCTGGTTCACATCATAATTCTATTCCTGGTTAGATAATGCATAAACTTTGAAGAAAATATTTTTAAAAATTTGATGTAATACTATTTTAATTTTTAAATAAAATGGTTTTTAAAATTCAAGTAAGCCTAAGAAACTCAACAAAATGGATTAGGGAAGAGGAAAAATAAAACAACAATAAAATACTTGACTGATTCCAGACCCTAGAGCCCAAGTGGATTTTAAGTAAGTAAGGTATAGTTTCTTTATGTGATGGCGGGTGATGTGATGGAGACAACAAGATAGCTCAAAAGACAGACCAAGACTTTTGTCCATTTTCCTTTTCCCACCTTTGCTACTTGGAATATTACTTATTCTTTCTAAGCTTCAGTTTTTTCAACTTGTGTATGAAAATGTTGATAATTCCTCAGTCAAAAGATCCATTTGAATTAAGTAAGATGATATATTCTCCCAAGGATTTGGGGCTTCTTAGTTCTGAAAATAAAGCAGAAAACAAAGTAGGAAAAAAATCCTTCATATACTTACATTCTAAAGAGGGAGGTCAGACATTAAAGAAAATAAATGTAATATGTGTTTTGGAGAAAAATAGGCCAGAAAAAAAGGAAATATTGAATGCCAGAGCAAGAAGTAGAAAGATAGCAATTTTAAATAAGGTCATCAGAAAATAATGACATTTGAATAAAAGTATCATTGAGAAGAATGTCCTGGGAAGGGTTAACAGCAGGTGCAGAAGTCCTGAGGCAGGAGTGTGCCTACAGTGTATGAAGAAACTACAAAGAGCCTGGTATAGCTGGAGAGGAGTGAGTGTGTGGGGAAAGGTAGAAGAAGATCTAGTCAGGGAGAGAGCTATGAGGCCAGACCATACAGGGCCTGGTGGATTGGACAGGACCCTGGTTTTTATCTTGGCTGTGATTGGAGGTTTTAAGCAAGAGAATGACATAATCTAGTTTCTGGTTTTATTTATTTGTTTGTTTTTTGTTTTGTTTTTAGTTTCTGATTTTAAAAGAACTCCCCCTGAGCAGTTAGATTCTGCATATACTCTATAGGTAAAGCTGACAGGATTTGTTGCTGGATGTGGGTGTAGGAAAAGATGGGAGTCAAGAAGGACCAACTGTTTTGGCCTAAGAATATGGAAAGAGAGAGTTGTTATTGGCTAAGGTGGAGCAGTCTGGCAGGAATGGGTGTGTGTGTGTGGGGCGGGGGAGGAAGATCCCCAGTTAACACATCTTAAAATTTGAGAAGCTTTTAGGACATCCCAGGTAAGCTATGAATTGGGAGTTGGGCAAGCACATTGGTCTGGGGCTCAGTGCGGCAGAAGTCCAGGCTGAGTATAGAAAACCATGAGAGGTCATTAGTGCCCTTGAAAAGAAATGTTTCCATGGGGACATGGGAATGAGAGCACTTGTTACATAGTAGGTGCTCAACAAACATGAGTTGCTCTACTTTTTCTTTCACCTTCTATCTCATACCATTTTTATATATAACTAGATATAGAGTCCAGGTGGCAGGTTATTTGTTGTATGCTTGTTTTATGTGTTTTTTTTCCCCATTTATTAAGATAGGTCATTCAGTATCTAATCGCTATAGGCTCTACTTCTTGGTTTGAATTACTTTTGTTGCTTACCTTCATTTGAACTAAGCCATATGTCTTTGTCCTTTCTTGCTGGTTATTAATAGACCATCTGAATTGTGGGGTGCTACCATGTAAAGCAAATTGAATAAAATTTTGAATGGATCTTTAGGCCCTTGTTCTGGAAGAACATTCAACCTCTATGCTAATAGACCATAACCAATAAAGGCCATTTAGGTGCTTAAAAAAACACTGAAAAAAATGCACACAGATTACAAAAGAGTTTTATATTATGCCCAGTATTGGAAGGTGCAAATGATATTTTAAGATTTTTTAGTGTGCTAATCAAAATAGCAACTGATAGACTATTAGACAATCTGGAGATTCTTTACCTGCTGAATTATTAGAAATGCAATAAAATTTTATTTTATTTCTACTCTCTATTGACCTTGCTTTCCCATTTGGCATCCCACATTGTTCTATTACTTAGTGGGTCCATAACATACTTACGCTTCTATTTTATTTACCGATTTTAGAGTTTTTGTGTTCATTGTGTTGCCTTATCCATCCTTTATATGTGGCCCACTGACAGTTCCCAGTTCAAAAGTAGTACAAAGGTAGGGGTGTCTTGATTATTTGCTAATGAAGCATTTTGGCTGGAAATTTGCCCTCAGGAAAGCAGAGCACACTGATTAGAAACATGTGTTTTGATGAAACCTTTTGTTCAGTGAATCTAATTTCTCTATAATGAACATCTATATATATTGGTTTCTTTCTTTCTCAAGAGTTAATTTTCTTGTCCTGTAGTTATATATATAGGATACTACTTGAAAGCACAATATATAGTCATGTGTTTTAGTGAAGATTTATTGTTTTAGAAAATACCTATAGTAACTAGGTTTTAGCTAATGCTATGGTGGTGATTATATTGTAATATATATGTGTATCAAATCAACACATAATACAGCTTACGCTTACATAATTATTATATATCAACTATCTTTCAGCGAAAAAATAATTTAAAAATAAAAACCATGTATTAAAAGTAGAGGAAGTGCCTATTATACTAGAGGAAATTCCTTTGTTGAAAGAATCTTGCAGAAATGTATTATCTTAGTCAAATTTCATTTAAAATTAAAAAAAATAATTTGAGGGCATCTCTTTTTTCCTGACACAAAACAAATTAATTATATCTAGAATTATATTTCCAGTAAGAGGGAGTTTTTCAGAAAAACAAAAGCTACCCACCTTTCATGATCACCAAGTTCTAGTCAGAATAGGTTCACAGTCGTAACAAAATGTCTAAATTCTCAGTGGTGTGACAAAACAAAGTTGATGGGGGGTGCTATGTATCACATAGTCATTTAGGAAATCCATGTTCTTGCCATGCAGTGGCCCTCCCCACCCTGTTTCCAGAAGACTCAGTGTCCTTGGCTGGTAGTTTCTATCCAGACAGAGAGGGTAGAGGACAAAGAAATAGCATGGCAGATTGGTAGGAGTTTTTAGAGACCAGGTCTAGAAATAGCATGTATCACTTCTATCTATCCAGTTATCTATCTATCTAGCCAGAACTCAGTTATATGGCTTCGTCTAACTGCAGAATAGCTCAGAAAAAAAGGTTTAGCTGGGTGCCAAGAAAAAGTGAATACAGATATGTCTTGGTTTTAGCAATCTGCCAAAGACCCTGTTAAGTTAGCAACCAAACACACTCACAGTAGTGGGCTTCTCCTCATCCTGCAGCATCTCTTGATGCTACTGCTTTCCCCATCTACTTTTCTCTTCTGGTGTTTACCAAATTGTGGAAACTGAGATGAGAGGGACTTGCACACTAAACTTAAAACTGATGGAGACAATAAAGTTATTTTTATTATTTAGAGAGATATTTATAACTAACTTGTAGTAGTCTCTTTTGACATTTGCATTGAACATTACCCTTCTCTGTATTTAGCTTGCTTTTTCCTATATCAGAGGCTGATATCTATAAAAAATGAGCTCTAGCATTCCATGCAGGCTGGGGAATTATGAGGAGATTCTGGTGTATTGTTCAGTTGTGTTCCTGCACAGAAATAGTCCTGGAATTAACATTTATTGAGCATAAACTATGTAGCCATGCTAAACCATTTAAAAGTATTAATCTCATTTAATCATCAGAACAACTCTGTGAGTTAGGATTATCCTTATTTGGAAGAAGAGACTGCCCTGATTAAACTCCAGACCTCTATGACTCTAAAGCCCAGGCACTCTCCACATCAGGCTATTCATCGAAGGGCTTTTCCCTCTCCCACCCTCACTTCACAGGCTTCTTTAAGGCCTGAAGGCCCTGCCCTATGTGAGGCTCATCATGTTTGACCATGTAGACAAAAGTAATTGCTTATCAAAACAGTCAAATCTGTTGTGTGTATAGACATAGGCTGAGCCTGTAATCGGAGCAGTGTACTCAAACCAGGGATTAGGAAACTAACTTAGATCTGTAAATCATGTGAACATAACCAGAAAGAGATTGTAGATATTCTGCTTGTGGTTTTTGAAAAATGATTTTAAAAAATGAATGAGAAAAGTGAACTTAGTGCTTGTTTCCCTAAATTTGGGTTCATTTTCCAGGGTATTGTTTTCTCTCCTTTTTCCTCTCCTTCTCTCTCATTCATATTCTCTGTCACTGCTGACAAAGGAAATGAAAGGAAAAAAGAAAAGATTACTTTTTCCTTTCCCAGGGACTCCAAATAAAATAGACATGGTATGGGCTCTTATGATGATCTGATCTTTGCTTCCATCTGAATATTTGACCTAATTAATTATACTAATAAAATGAGATGGCAAAAGGAGATATTATACTAACAAGTGCAGTTTTTAACTTGCACAAGAAGCATTTCTAATTCCTCTGCCCTCCACTCTCCTTTAAACAGTGGTTTCACATCCCTTGATGCTCAGCAGGGGAAGTGGCATTCACCACCCCATGGCAAAATGGATCTGCATGCGTTTACGTAAAATTGGTCCACGTGTGAATTAGCTTTGAGTTGTATTGTGTTTCTTATACTAATATAATATTGTTCTAGTGCTTGCCCCTGATTAAAGAAATACATAAATAAATAATTTATAATTTAATTAATAAGGTATAATATGCAAAGCACAGTAATTTCAAACAGCTTGTAATGTCTCTAATGTACTTTCAATTTTTTATTTTACATAAGGGCTATATTCATTATGTGGTTATGATAAACATACTAATGAATTTTATTACAGGAACAAATTTAAACATGTAAATGAGATCAAATAGTATTAAAATGCAAACGATGGTGAAACTTATTACAAACTAACCTTGCCAACATACATGGAATGATGTTATTTTAAAACTTTGCAAGTTGTATCCCTTAAACAAAGGCATTGCCTTTTACAATGTCCCTGAACATAAGAATTTGTGAACTGTAAGCTTTATTCTCACATGAACCCCTCAACCAAAAAAAAAAAAAAAAAAAAAAAAAAAGTTAACTAGAATCCAGGGTTTGCATGTAACTTTGGATGACAATTAAAATCCCTTTTCTTGTTCCAGTGAACAGTAATCTGTGCATAATTACATTCAAATGAGATATTAGCATTTTTTGTGCTTACTCTTTGTTAATTGCAGAGTTCACTCACCATGGTGATGCTTTTGATGGAATCAGGCAACCTTATTGACCTGATGCCGTAAGGCGTGTTGGGAAATTCTGCTGTATTCTTCATTTTTTTTTTATTTTGGCATTTTGAGGAGTCCTGCTGCTTTTATTACATTCCTGACACTTTTGTTAATAAATCATTGCAAAGTTAATGAAAATTGCATTCAGGCATATCCAAAATAATTGTGTCCTTTGTCATGCTAATAAATTGAAAGATGTTGATCCAATGGGCGAATGCATGCCCATTATGGAGAAGTTTGTGATATGGGTGCCTGTTGCACTCACTTTTTTCCTTGGCATATCAGTCCATGTAAAATATGAAAGAGGAAAACAAACCTCAATATGTTTTATTTCATTCTTTATACAGTGAGCCTTTAATTAAGTCAACAAATAGGCAAATTATATCTACATGGAAAGATAGAAGTATTTGTATTATGATTTATGAAAGGTTGTTAATATCAATAGGAATCAGCAACAGTCTAGTATCAGACTCGTGAAAGTATGAAAACCATGTTTAACTGACCTTTCTCTCATGCCTGGGGATTTTTCCACATTTATATACGACCCACTTGATTTAAAAATGACAATGATAATAACTCAACATTTGTTTCCCAAGGCTTCTCCTGTACTAATTCAGAAGGAAAGTGAAGAAATGTGATAAAAAAATTTGCCTTTTTGGCAAACATCACATTTTTCATTCAGTAAGTCTTAAGTGTACAGCGTGTGAGTGAGGTGTGTGTTTAGGTGTAAACACATAGTCATATTCACACACATTGTGAAGCAGGTTTGACTGTTCTAGGTAAGGAGTCTTTAGTTTCGAAAAATTTAAACTCAGATTACACACATACACACACACACACACATATATATTTCAAATTTATCTCAAGGAAGAACTCCAAGTAATTGTTGTCTTGGGGAGTTCTTAATTTATGCACTAGCCCATCATGCTGATTTTAGGTAGGTATTTATTCTGCTATTCAATCAAAAAGCATAGTTTCCATAACAACTGCCACATCCGATGAAACGTACAGCTTGGCATTTGAAATACAGGACTTCTTAGGAGATATGCTTCCTGACATATTGTGTTGAACTTGTGTTCCTTTCATTCTCTTTTAAGCTAGCAAGATCTGTGTTTCTATAAAGGACCATCGCAGTTTTGCATAATTATTACAATCCATCTGCACATTTCCAGGATTTATATTAAAGTAATTAAAGCCATTTTGTATTAGTGGGTGCTGTGTAGAACCGGCTTGGATGCAGGATTCTAAAAGTTCCCACTTGCCTGCTTGCTGTGCTGTAATTTGGAGAACAGAATGTTCCGTAAATGAGGTTTGGGAATACTACATTTTTTTCTTTCTTTCTTTGCAAAGTAACTTTTTTTTTCCTCCAGTGGAAAAATGGAATAAAAGGTTCACCTAGGGACTGGAATTAATGTAGTCCTTCTGCCTAGGGTTAAAAAAAGAGTAAAATCACAGCTAGCAACATTGTGCAAACCCTAATATATTTTGCTTTTTCTATGGAGAAATAATAAGCCTGTGTTTCTAAGGCAGCTTTCTTCCAAAGAGTAGCAAGCAATTTAATTTATATTCTCATTTTTTCTGGCAGTATTTGTCCAAGGTAAATAAGGACCAATATTATTAACCCCATTTTATGGATGGGATGATTGAGGCAGACAGGTAATGGTGTACAGAGCAGATAATGAGGCAGATAATGTTGTGCTGGGCAGGAGAAATAACTAATACTTGTTATAGCAACTCCACAGAACTAACTGAAAGTACAATACTGCAGTTGCTGAAAAAAATCATGTAAGTTCCAAGGACTTTCAAAGGGAGAGTTTGGTATGGATTCAACCATTTTTGACTAACATGAAACTCCTTGGTATCTTTGTTGAAGTTTTTCTTTTTTTTAAGATTTTGTTTATTCATTCATGAGAGACACATACAGAGAGAGAGAGAGAGAGAGAGAGAGAGAGGCACAGACACAGGCAGAGGGAGAAGCAGCCTCCATGCAGGGAGCCTAAAATGGGATTCAATCCCGGGTCTCCAGGATCACACCCTGGGCTGAAGGTGGCGCTAGACCACTGAGCCACCTGGGCTGCCCTCTTTGTTAAGGTTTACAAAGCATATGTTTGATTCTTAGTGTTGAATTCTGTCTCATAAGGATCTATGATTCCTCTGGATGTCCACAGGGAGGCCCAGAGGAGGTCATACCATCCAGTTAAGAAGACACGGCATGCTTAACAAAGTGAATTAATTCATATAAAATAAGGAAAATCTAGATGTATTAAAATTGTTTCCTAAAAGGAGGGAATTATCATTTTCCTTTCTTAGAGCTCTTTCGAAGTATCATGTTTCTCTACTAGGAGAGAATGGGTGGTGCTGAGCAGTTTCTACCCCGAGCCACTTCTCTGCCACACAATTATTGTCATACTTCCTAACAAATGTTTGTTAACTGTTCTTCTTATGATCCTATCATATACTTCTAAGAGTGGGTGATGATGAACATTTTTTGTCACAAATAGTAGCATCCACAAAGTTGATGGGATATGGAATCCTGCTTCTGCTGTAATAGTATTGCTGTGTCGTTGGGTGTCCTGGAGGCCAAGGTCTCAGTGCAGGGTAAAGGTTATGCACACAGACTTTGAAATCAGACAAACCTGCTAATGTGCCACTTATCTGCTTTGTGCCTTCAGTCAGTTCTCTAATAGCACTGAGCTTTGGTTCCTTTTCTGAAAAAATGAGGATAATAAGAACTTGCACATAGGGTTACTATGAATGTTTTGTGAAACAATATTTGGAAAGTGCTTAACACATTACTGGCATAGAGTAAAGATTGGAGAAATGGCAGCTTCTAGGATCACTAAACATTCATACATTTTAGAACCTACCAATTTGAATCACCCAACTTGCTGATTTTCTTTCCTTCTTTAGCCATCTATCTCTTGAAGTGGTTTTGTTTGTTTGCTTATTTTGTATGTGTGTGTTTTAGTTAAGAAAGGACTCAGGTTTGACAATACAATAACTGTTAGGTATATGATCATAGAAGGTGAAAACAGTGACTGCATTTTTGGTTTCTACTCACATCCCATGTCATTACATTTCTGCAACTAACAAGGTACAGTGGAGGCAACCAGAATGAGTAAAGAGGTGAAGGGACTCCATAACAGGATTCTAGAAAGTAAACTTCTCGACAAACTTTCAGAATTTTGAGAGAGAGAGAAAGAGAACCTGGAGAGAATTCTCAAAGCCTGAAAGAAGAAATTTAGGGGAAGAGGATTTGAAGTATTTCTTGCACCATAGGTATTAAAATTATGTAACTTTACCCTAAAAGGTAGTATATTTTGGAACTTACTTTAAAGAAGTTTTGAACTAATTTTATGGATTTTAAATTCCATGAAATTAGCAACCGCCATCCACAGGATTAGGGGTCCTCTTAGGTGGGAGTTGAGTAGCCTAGTGGCTGCAGGCAGGGGGATAAGAATGAAGAGGGGCATCATGCATGGGCACTTGCCCAGCTGGTTCCAGAAGCAGAATGCCAGGCTGACTAGACCATCTTTAGACCCAGTATGTATTACACTTCCGATATTCTCAACAGATTGTCCTTTGGCTTATAATTAGGTAGTTCTTTCAAAATAATATAAGTAGGAAATATATGAATATATACAAATATACACACACACACACACACACACACATATACAGTCCTAGTGGACATCACCAAAAATATCTTTATCTATCCCATAGTCTCTAAAGGCAAAATGCAGTATGAACAAGAAGTTTGTAAAAGTTTTGATTGGGAGTGGAGCAAACTCTGCTGTATTAATGTGTTAGAATAAGAAAGAGTTCTAAATCTGAGCAGTGCCCATTTTCATTTTTGTTCTAGCAATGTAAAAACTAATTTGCCTTTTTATATATACTTCCCTTCCTTTTTTTTTTTTTTTTTTTGGTTTAATATATGTTTTGCTCATCCTGAACTGCCACTTTGGGATGATTGACTTGTTTGATGCCTCTGTGCTTCAGTACAAGTTTTATTGCCTAGAGTCTACTTTACAATGTGTTGGTGAGACAGCTCCTTTTCTCATACATAAACTCATAAAAATCCAAATTATTTTTGTATAAGTAGAACTTGTAGCTAACAATTCAATTTAATTTAAACAAGCATTCCTAATAACCTCCAGTTTTTAAAAATACATATTATTTCAAGCATATCTGTTTTAAGTGGAAGTTATTCTGGGTTAAGCTTTGTAAAGGATCAGTGTTACATTGGGGAACTCTTAAAGAGAGGATGCATATTCAGCTTACTAGAATATATTATAGAACTGCAGTTGGAAGACCTGAGTTTTCGTCTTTTCTGCTACTAATTTTCACATTCACTTTCTGCAGGTTACTCAGCATCTTTAGTTCTCAGTTTCTTTATTTGGGAAGATATAGGGATACTATCTGAAGTGTTCAACATTTCTAAAATTCTGTGATTTTGTGGTTTGTTATTATTTATTTTTGTTCATTTTTAATAACAAGTCTCATTGAACAAAACCTCCTTTGGGCTCCACTACTTTCAATTAATGCAGCATACAAAAACAAATCACTGGTAGAAATTCAAAAGGAAAGAAAAACTGAATTGAATAGCATACCTCTGGTACATATAACACAAAGTATATCATGTTGTTCCTCTGCTCAGAAAACTTTAGTTGGCTCCTCTCTGTTCTTCATACATGTTGGTCCCAACCTTCACCTCCAGCTTCATGTCTCCCTCTCCCATACTAACACACCGTGTGCTCCAGACTAGTTGAACAGCTTGCCATTATTGAATATCTCATATTTTTTGGCTCTTTCATGCTTCTGTTCCTTCTGTTGAGGATGTTCTTTGCCCTTCTTTGTTGCTGGTAAAACTCCTGTATTTCCATCTTGATTAACCTTAAATTTTTTATAATACTCATTCCTTACTGATTCCTTTGTTCTATACCTATATCCTTCAACAAATGTTTGTTGAATAAATAATTGCAATCCAGAAAATGTCTAATGATTCCAAGTCTACAGAGAATATTGTTCTAGAAACAATGAAGTAGCATAGAATCAATAGCTTCTGTAGAAGAAAGATGTAGTAAAATTATCCTGGAATTTCTTTTTCTGAATTTGGAGGTCATCATTTAATGACTTGCTATTTTATCCTGCACTGAGTAACTATCAGCAGCTATGATATGGTAGTTAGAGGGTCCAAATTTCACATTTTAAATTTTCTTTAAATTTTCTGATTTACTGAGACACAATTTTTCTGGTACTCTGTACATTATCAGATTTAAGTTAAAGTCATGATAAGCTACCACCCCTACAACCCTGGAAGACAATGTTTATAAGTTTAGTTGATGGAGAACAGAAATCTGAAATCCTAACTCAGGAATTAATTTAATGTATGTCTCAATGAGTGGTTATTGTGTGAGCATCCATCATTAAGAGGAACATTTGATAAGCTTGGAAAAGGCCAGATTTTGCTGTGGCCTTCCCCAGCAAGAATAGAAAGAGAATGGTAAATGCTTGTATTGGATCTGGGTGTTTCATGAATTCTTTATTCCCAATATCCTGGGGGTCGCAGTGTCTTTTCTTAGCACTAGGTCCCAGCATTAACCGTAGAGGAGCCCATTGGATTCCTATAGCTATTTCCTGGACATATGCCATTGGATAAGGAGCACTCAAGTGCTGCTTTAATAATTCTTAAAACTTACCAAATATCTTAATATTGAGTGAAGCAGGATCAGTTGAGATGATGATAACGATGATGATAATTATCATCATCGTTTTATCTTCTTACAGCATGTATTTTTACTTAATGAAACATCAGGAGCACATTCTGCTTCTTTTAACATTCTCTTCAGTTATCTTCAAGGAAAAATGATACTGCTCAGCATCAGAACCTTAGAGAGCTGCAAGACTGGTGACAAATACTTCATTATGTTTCAATGTGTCCATTTTAAAGACCTTCACTCCTAAAAACCTAGGATGAAGGCTGTGTTAATTGCTTACATAAATGTTGGCAGCCACTTTGTTTTTTAAACTATATCTTAACATTGACACTAGAAAGTTTAATATAAGTGCATCAGCAAGCAGATAAGAGATGAGTAGGCCTTTAATATACATCTTCATTAGGGCAAAAGCTCCTCTGAACATACTTCATGCATCAACTACTATAAAGTATTTAAGAATAAAAATAGTAAAGGAGAACCTATGATATACATCAAACTTAAGGAGGAACTCTAGTTGCATAGTCTCATCTTAGATACTTGGCCCCTAAGTATTTAAATCAATCTTAGTATCCTGGTGTATCAAAAATAATAGTAATAAATGAATTATCAAGTGCTTAGGCCTCACAACACATATAGTGAAACAACGGCACTAGGGAAGCAGCTGTACTTTGTGTTTCTACTCATGTACACCATGCCCTGAGCAAGTCTGCATGAGAGACCACTGACCCTTCAAGTAGGTGCAGAGTATAGAAACCTTGGATAGTTTGAGTAGTTGCCATTTGGCCAACCATGTCCTTTTTAGTAGTGCCCAATTGTGAGTCTCAGGCTACCATATAGCCTGGTGCTTTTCTTTTATTTGAGGTTCATACTCATATTGCATGTCTATTCTATAGCTTATGTTGCTCTCCCTAAGATTATCTGTGGGTTTGAAAACCAGTGTCTGATGATTAGTTTGTTTGCCTCTGGTTTATTTTTGCCCACTGACCTTTGGCTTGTAACTATCAGTGAAGATACGTCTGTCTTGAGTCACTGAGTATGAATTAATTTAGAGATGCTCACATACATTCTCTGCTATAAACAATGAAAAGGATCTAGAGAAGCATCAAGCATGCTGAAATGCTAGGGAGGTTGAAAATTTCACTGACTTTTTTATAACTGATATTATGTGGTAGATTAAAGGCTTCCCAGACATTTCAAGAGAATTTTTGTAATCGGAATCCATATTTTACAATATTTCCGAATATAAATGTGGTAACTTGACACCACAATTTTTTGCTTCATATATCAGCATTGTATCAGTGACTGGGCAGTGCTTAATGTATTTCTTTTTGCCCCTTTCTTTTAAGTTTTTGATGGCTTTGTTTGATCTGACACTTCACAAGAGTCCCTAAAACATTGAGACTTGTGTAATTCATTTATCACAGGTGACAGTTCCATGGACAGCATATCATGTCTGACTCTATTAGATCTGCTGTAATCTATGGGCCTTGTGATGAATAGAGAGAGGGGTGCTCTATCGCAGAGCTCCATCATCACTGATCACACCTGGAAACACTGGACAGATGCTAATTAGAGGTGGCCTAAAGTGGGATAAAAATCATAAGTAATTGAATCATAATCTATCAACAAGCTTCAATCCAGATGACTTCTGGAGAGTGATCTGCTGTGGTTTTCTTCTGCTTGAGCTTAGAGTCTTCTTGTTTTCTCTATGCTCCTGAGACAAACTTTGCTCCACTCTCCACACCATAAATCCAAGTATATCTTCTTTATGCTTAGAAGAAACATCAAGGTATCTCATTTCTTCCAGCTATAATATGAAAGTCATATCCTTACCACTGAAGCAAAGCAATTACATTTATTTTCATCCATCAAAAGAGAAAGTGACTTATTCCGGGTTGCTAGAGTTCTCTGAAAACACAGTCTTTTCTTCTTTCATTTCTTTGAGGTACTTCTTAACTTTCAGCATGCATATGAATTATCCGATATTTTTTTCAAAATGCAGATTCTGATTCAGTAGATCTCATGTGGGGCCCAAGATTCTGGATTTCTAACAAGCTGCAGTACCGGCCACACTTTGAAGAGCAAGGATCTGAGAGGAACTCATTGAAGTGCACGCCTGGAGATAGTCTGTGTCCCCTTCTGAGTGGAAGATCATGACGAGTCCAGGATTGTTCAGATTCCAGTTAGAAAACTACTATAACATGTGTCCTACTTCTTTCCATTAACGAGTACTGAACCTCATTATTGATCTTACCAGCCTTGAAAGGTCAAACTTCATTCCTGAATGAAAGGCTTCAGCACATCCTGAACCCTGAGCCACAACTACAGGAAAACCACCCAGCAAAGGGGATTAATTTCACCCCTTTCTGTATTGACTCTGTTTGGGGAGTTAGTATTTCTGGCCCTGAGCCAGCTGATCTCATCCACAAATTAAGCTGACAGTTCCTCCCAGCAATAAAGGCTGTCTTGGAGCCAAGGCAACATTGATTTAATTGGTCTCAAACAATTCTAGTGGCCACAGTTTCACAGAAACCTGAAGGAGAGCCTCACCCTCCTGCCTAGGTGCTGGGCCGTCTTTCCTCTTTCTTCTCCATCTTCACTGATGCTGCTGGGCAAAGATATGGAATTCTCCCATAAGAGAGGTGGGTTAAGATGGACACTGATTAAGGTGGATGGAGTTAGATGAAGCCAGCAAATGGGACTAGGATGTCTGGTCAGAGAATGAAAAACAGGACTGATGGAGAGCAGAAGTGAACAAACAGGAAAATAGTCACCTGTGGACTTGAGAATATATGAAACTTCTCATTCCATGTATAGTTCCCCATGAAGTAAAAGGGCTTCAGATAGCAGACACACAAGAACTCCAGAGCTGGAGGAGGAAAGGAGTCTTGCTCCTTCTGTGTTTATGAGAGGTTGCAGAGCAATAGCTAAAGTCATGGTGATTGTTTAGAATATCAAAGTGAATTCAGAAACTGGAATATGTAGTTTAGAGAAAGCTATTAACTGCTGGTACCCATGAAACCCAGTGAATTTTTAGTGCTTCTAGGTCTGGGGTTCATGAACTCCCTCAGTTTCCAGAGATCCTTGAACCTCCTGAAAGTCTGTCTGGCATTTGCATATATGAGTTGTTTTTTTTTTTTTTTCCCTTCTGGAAAAAGTTTCCTCTTTTTTTTTTTTTTTTTAATTTATCAGGACATAAAAGTTGTTTGCAATCTGTAAAATGCCAAAATGCAAACACTGCTCTCTAAGAAGCTATAGATAAAACGAAATTTTGGCTATACCCTGTAATACCTGGTGCATGATCTTATACTCCAAACTTGATCAGAATATGATTCATAGTAAGTTAAGGAAAAGAGGGGACCCATCTCCTCCAGTAACAAGAACTAAGACTGACACTGATTTGCTTGCCTGGGATGAACCAGGTGAGTTAAGGAGTGATCAAGAGGTGAGTGAAGAGGGAGCATTTACGTCGGAAGGAAACTCAGGCCTATCATGGTTTAAAAAAATCCCTAGAATATTCTGGCAGAGTTAGAATGAAAACCGGACTCCTTACTCTTAATCTACTGTACATTTGCACTTTACCTAATGCTCTAATTCAATTGTCCCATTTCAAAATATGCTGTAGCCCAAATAAGTTTTCTTATTTGACTCCACACCTTTCCATAATGTCCCTAAGTGTTACGTGTCATTGGCATAAACCCTTAGAATCAAAATTACTTGGTGATTTCTAGTTTTCTTGCTTTATTTTACAAAACATAATAAAATTAAGAAGATTGTTCTTCATTTCAAGACTTTCCCCACTTTTGCCTTTTAGTCAAAACTCCATTCTCATATTTCACAGTATTATAAGAATACAGAGTATTGTAAATCTGTACCTGACTCTCTGTTACATGTATTCCATCCATGTCTGTATATTCTCCAGTCCCATCTGGGTGCATGCAGTTGTATTATGCACTCTGACATCCATGTCATGTCATGTTTATCCAACTGTTATACTCCTAGTCAAAATCAAAAGTTCTCTTCCTCCCCAATTCTCCCAGCAGGGCCTTTCTAGCTTAGAGAAAATGAAGCTGTCGGCCATCAGTTTATACATCATCACCAACAATAAACATGCCAGGATCAGAACCTGCATTTTGTTATCTGACCGGTGTTGATGGCAGGGGGAAAAAAAAGACAGCTTGATTTTCATTAGCCAGGCTGACCCTCAGCCCTGGGAGCAGTGGGAAAAATATGCATTTTGACTGGAAGTAAACTGAGGAAACATGACACGGAGTCAAGGAGGGATTGTAGATCTGTCCCATGGGTGTGATTTTTTTTAACAGACTGACTTTTGGCATTTGAGGAAAATCTCAACAACTCTCTAGACAGAATTTTTATAACTGTCCATTCGGCAGGGCTGATGTGTGACTTGAAATAGTATACCTATTTTATTTTATATGCCCTGGCTTTTGTATACAAATGGTCTTGTTTCCTGAGGTCTGAAAATAGGGACATTTTCCTTTTCTCCCTTGTCTTACCCCCCTTTGTATCTGTGGCCTTTAGAATAATGGCTGTATAATAAATGTCTTCTGAAAGGAGGTACATGTTTATATGGGAGTGGGAGCTTGCCTTTTATTTGCTGTGTGATTTAGGAAAGGAAACATGTAGGTCTGGGTCTCAATCTGGAATGTCACTGATTTGATCTCAGTGTCTTCATTTTATCATGGTTAGTATAAGAATTTCCTCCCAGAGATGTTAGAAATTAGTGAATTAGCATATGTAAAATGCTGATCTGTGTTAAGTTTTTGAAACAGGCTCATTCCCTTTCATATTTTGGTTGCTTCTTTTGGTCTGAATGATAGATATGCTAGAAATGTAGAGCAAACTACAACTTTTATATGAATCTTATGGCCTTTCTTTGAATTTTCTATGTGATGAGAATAAGGGCATTGGAATCAGATAGACATTAAATTCATTCTTCTTTTTATAGAGGGGTTAACCAAAACAAGTGCCTTGACACAGTACTGTATGATATTTTAGTTATATTATCACACCGATATCTACAACCACTGACTTCCTGTTTTTCTATTGTGTTTGCATTTAAAGATAATACTTGTGGCACTAACAAAAGACAGAGGAGCCTTATTAAACAGAACAGAATATTGGGGGGGGGTATCAGGAGAGAGAAAATTAGTGGAGAAGGACTAAGGTGTTGGGCAGGGAAGAGAGAACAAAGCCGATGAGTGAGGATTTGGTAAGCAGTGCGAACCCTCTGTTGTCCTGGGTGGAATGAAAACACCATTGCCTGTTCACAAGCCTGCCTTCCTTTTCCATGGCCTGGATGCCACTATGGCTGCTGTTTCTTGACTGGGATTTTCAGGGTTAAGATTCAAATCTCTCCTCTTCCTTTTTAGAGCTATAATAAAGGTACCAGGAGGGTCTTGCTCCCTCTGGCCTAGAATAAGATGAAAGAACAAAGGAAACTTGATTCCATGCCTGCAAATTGAATTTTCTTTATTGGGTCCATTTTTAAAATCCTGGAGTAGGAGATTCACCTGGACTTGAGGGCATTTCATTTGGACTTGGCTTAAGACCCTGGGGTAGACAATTGGAATGCCACTGTGCAGACTTGGTGGATGTGTTATAGAGTGTGTATGTTGGGAGGGAGGATTAAGGATATATTTTCAATAAAGAAGGTTAAAACTTCTGCTAATCATGGCTAGCGAGACAGCAATCTCCTCTCAGGGACATTTTCAATTCATTTCAACAAGTATTTGTCGATTGCCTACTATTTGCAGGACAAGAAGAACAAAAGGCTTCCTTCTATCCTGGGTTTGGTATTATGAGTAGTCAGAGCTAACTCTCACAGGAGATGGTTAAACAAACAAACACAGAAATAAAGTACTTAATTGGCAATAATTAACTAGCCTATAAGTTTCAATAAATAGTCTGTGGTATGGGGGTAGTCAGAAAGGTCAAAGACCAGTACTTATTAGAGTAGCCCAGAAAGGGGTTCTTGAAAGTGGCTTTAACTCCAGGAAGGAAGAAGTACTCCCTAGTATGGCAAACAAGACAGAGTGTCTGGCTGTATTTCTTGACTCATCTTATCAGGTCCTCATATATAATCTAAGATATAATTGCAGTTCTTCTCATGTACCATATTCTGTTATGCCTCTACATCTTTGCATATGTGCTCCTTCTGGCTGGAAGTCTTTGATCGTTCATTCTTACATAACTTGGTTGAATTCTGCTTATCTTTCAAAATGCATTTTATGTGCCACCTCTTCCAGGAAGCATTCCCAGAGAACTGCTCCCCTACCCCCCGCCCCCACCCCACTGCCCTTGACTTAAGCAGAGCTTTCCTCTTCCAGGCTACCTTAGCACCTATGCATACCTTCCATAGAGTGCAGTGACCAGACTCTGAGCTCCTTTGGCATGGTGACTTGTTTTGGCTCTGTGCTCCTGGCCTCCATGGTGTTGACAATCCATAGCTAACTCGGGAAAAGTTTTTTGAGTGAATAAACAAGAGAATACCAGAAAAATTGTCGTGAACCTCTCATGGCTACTTTAGCCGCATACTCCCACAAAGAAATTTATGTGACAGAGTCCTGTTTTAGAATCAGAATTCCCAATGCATATATCATCCCTGAAAATTATGCCATTGTCTGGCAGTGATTCCTATGCATCCAGAGGAAGAAACCTCTTATCATGGGCTACAGGTGACTGTGTGCCTCTGCTCTCCTGCTGGCAGCTGCCATGGCTCCCTGTTGCCTCCAGGAATGAGAATGCTGAGGCCAGCTTCTTCTAGGATGAAAGAAGGGTCCTGGCAATGCTAACTGAGCAAGGCTTGGGGTCCATTTAGAGGCTGACCTCCCTGTGTTGTGCAGCACATGCTCTGCTGGCGAATGGGTGCTGCGTTTAGTGTTCCGTTTTCCCTGCAAGAGATGCAGAGATGTGAGGCCAACCAGAGAGAGGTTAAAGAGATGTGGGAGCCTTACAGCTGGGGATCATTAACAACAATCAAGACCAACATAAAAAGGCAGCAGGACTTCCCTCCCTCTTGGCCTTGGAAGCCATCTGGATAGAGAAAATTTGGTTTAAACTCTGGTAAGGGAACTTTTTAGTACTCTGAGATTGTTTTTTTAACTTCTCCACAGAAGTCCCTCGAATCTCTAAAATCTGTTCCTTGAAACACTTTGCCAGCAAATTTGTACCCCTGTATCCCAGGTGAGATTGCGACTGACAGCATAAACTATGCACTTATTACCTTTCTTAGAAATACCTGGTAGAGGGCACCTGGGTGGCTCAGTTGGTTAAGTGTCTGCCTTCAGCTTGGGTCATTGATCTCAGGGTCCTGGGATCAAGTCCCATATCTATCTCTCTCTGCTTGGTGGGGAGTCTGCTGCTTCCTTCACCGTCCCTATGTGTTCTCCTTCCCTCTCTCTCTCAAATAAATAAATATAATCTTAAAAAAAAAAAAGAAATACCTGGTAGACCCAGTGGATCTTTTCCCACATTCTGAAAGCCATGATCCTGTTCTAGTGAGAACTAGGCAGGATTCTTTGACTGTGATGTGTATATGTCCTTCTAAGGGCCTACCTATGCCACAGCTGATTAGAATACTGGTGGCCCCTGACCCTGGGGCAACCCAGTAGCCTATGACAAGGCCTGGCTGAGTCAATCAGCTTTTTTCCTTTAGAGAATTGGAGGCAGGAACAGGGGGAATTTGCAGTCTATGAGAGACCTTTGAGATGAAAGGTCAAGGTCATACAGAATTAGTGCTAGGACTGCTTTCCTAATATCACATGCACACGAAGTCATAAAAGGGCTGGATAGTGAAAACCTGGGGAAGCAGTTAAACAAAGGGGATGGATCAAATGTGCAAAGAGAAGGAAAGATGAAACCCCACAGGCCCTAAAGGATGGAGGGAGTGGCCTCAATTACTGCGTCCTGGTTTCCCAGTATGGTCCACCTCTATTGTGTTTCCTGTCCTTGGGTGTCCTGATGTCTCTGATCTCATTGCATCCTTACGGCTCTCCTTTCACTAGTTTCACAGAGTCTCTTTCTGTAGCAATGAAAATGCCCTGAACTTGTCCCTGTTGGGCTTTGCCTAACCATGGAACTTGTATTGCTTTATCTGGACTCAATAAAACGATGTATTTAGACGAAAGGGGGTGAAGGGGATCTGATCAATGACTGTCCTTACCTTCTTTATAAATGCCACAGTGACCTCTGGAACCCACTGTCTTAGTTCCCTTTCTCTCCCCATCACCTGCAGCACACAGCAGTTTGGGCCTCAATGGCATTCTGTATTATGCCAGACATGTAGTGTTTTTGTTGAGATTGCTTCAACAATGGCTAGCAGTATGTTTCATACGTCTCTTATGTTTCCCATATCACTCAGTTATTGGGCAAAATGCCAGTGTCTAGCACTTATTCCTTGGCATGGAAAGGTAATGATGCTGACTCATGCTTTCCTCTTAGATGTATGTGAGAGGAGGAGGCCCTTCATCCCTTGTGTAATTTGCTTTTGAAACTACTGCCATACAATCAAGTGTGGAAGCTCAGTTCCACCCTCAATTCCTAGTTGCTATTCAGATCATTAGAGACCAGTCTGATGATGGAGGTCCAGAACCAGGGAACATTGTATGGACTTGACCTTTTTTGTCCTTTTTTACCCAAATGAAATTATTTTTTCCATTTTGTTAAACCTGACTCTAAAAGAAATTATATGTTTACAACACTCAAGTTCTTGGCATTGTTGTACTTTCTGCCTAGAATTATCTTCTCTCTATGATGCACATGGCTGAGTCCTTTGTTTCATTCAGGTCTTAGCTTGAATATCACCCTGGGAGAGGTCTTCTTTGACCATCCTAAATATAATAGTCCAGTAGTTGCTCTCAGTCATCTTTCTATGCTTTTAATTTCCTTCATTGAGTATACCACTTGCTAACCTGATATTCTATATTTGTTTATCTCTTGTCTTCCCCACAACATTGTAAGCCCATAAGCATAGAGACCTTGTTTTGAACTGGATCATATCTTCAGTGCCTAAAATAGTGCCAGGGACATGGTACCAAAACAGATATGTGGAATGAATATATCAATGAATTGTAAAAATTCAAAGGCTTTGTAGAAAATAAAATGAAAGTAGATATTACCCATACTTCTACCACCCAGAGATAAATGCTGTTCACATTTTACTGGATAACATTTTTGAATTTTTTAAAGAAAGAAAGGGAACATGCTATTTTAATCTGATTTTTTTTTCACATTGCAGTGAAAGTGGTATCTTTTGATGTTACATCAGTTTTCAGCCATGGTGATGCAGCAGGTGGAGAGTGCTAAAATTCACATCCCAAAGCCTCACCCTAGATCAACTCATTCAGATACTTCAGAGTTAGGGCTAAAATTCCTAGCTTTGGAAGTGATCTGGATACACAACTGGAGTTGGAAATTACTGGTCTACATAGTTATTTTATTTTATTTTATTTTATTTTATTTTATTTTATATTTTTTTACATAGTTATTTTAAAAGCATAGAATGAATAGAAAGGTTTTTGTTTTGTTTGCTTTTTTGCAAAGCTAGTTAATCTCAACTGATGACCTACTAGATGAAACTAGATGTACCTACTACTAATTTGAGTTCTCTTTCTCTATTCCTTTAATCCTCACAAGAACTGTTAAGTCTGGCACATTGCTATCACCATTTTATAGATGAAGAAATGGAGGCACAAAGAGGTTGTCAAGGTCACATAGTCACACACCTAGTAAGAAACAATGTTGGGGTTTGAACCCAGGGAATGGTTCTGAGTCCATTTTCTTAACCCTGACATGATATACCCTCCTATAGATTCTAATATGTATGTAATTTAATAATTCTCATTGATTTAGTTCTTCAGTTTGAAAATCACTTTCATTTAGGAAGGCAGCATGATGTAGTGGAAAGACTGTCACTTTTAGCCATTATCTGCTTAATGATTGGCTAACCCTGGGCAAGTTGTTTAACTTCTCTGGTTTAGCCATATCTGAAAAATGAGAATGGAAATACCAACTGATCACTTGTGGAGAGAATGTGCATGCTATGTCTTTTATAGTGCCTGGCACAGGTAGGTCCTGAACACATGGTAGCTTCAATGTCATCAACTTCTCAGTTGATTCTCGCTGGTAGACCTGGGAAAGATATAGGAGGGGCTTTCGGAAAGGTGAATTATGCCATATTTGGTGTGTGATGTTTGCCTATACCTGGCTCCTTCCAATACATCAGACAACTTTATGGGTCGGAATCTGCTTTGACATGTAATTTGGTAGGTGAATCCTCTATTTCATCATGGGACAAATGTCTTTTTCTTCCCCCCCTTCTCTGTAAGTTATAGAGAAAAAGGCACACACGATTTGAATGGGGGTAAAAAGATAGGTGGTATATCTGCCTTTTCCGGTTGTCTTTATTCTATTTTACTAGTGAGCGATTTAATTTTACTTGCAGAATAACAGAGATGTTAATTGTCATGTCAGAGCTTTTACATGACAAGATACAGTTAGTTATTGAATAGATAAGGACAATTTCAATGCAGTACAGTTATGGTTGAGGTAGCACAAGTGAACAGTGACATTTTTTATTTAACTCCCTATTACATTAAAAAATCAAGTCCTTCCGCCTTTTCTTAAGAAATTATCAGCCATCAGTCTTTTGAACTGTGAGACTCATGAGTTAAATGTGTGTCTGGAATATGTCTGAACAATTGTATTATGAAATGTCCCCTGCCTACAAGTTGCCAACTGAGTCTGTGCTTGCTCAGGATGTTTGAAGTCTAAGGAGTTATGGATAGGTGAGAGAAGTGAGTGGGCACAAAGTTGGGAGAGAGGCATGTTCTGCTGAGTGGTAGAGGCAATGGGAAAGAGGAGATGGGAATTGGGAGACTGTGGCTATGACAGTGTGTGACATGGTAGTTTTTGTTTTTCTCTAAGTATTCAATCTTAGGACACTCCCAGATATGGTCAAGATATTATATGAAGTTTAGTCAAGTTTCTAAATTTTTTTCAATACTCTATTTCCTTACGCCTCAACACACTCTACTGGAGTTTCTTCCATCATTGAACTAGTGCAGCTTTCAGATGGAGTTGACAATAACTTCTTTGCATTCTCAGTCTTTACTTTTGTGACCCATCAACATCATCTGATATTCTTCTGCTAAATGAACAAACATTCTCTTCCCTTAGTTTATGACATCAATCTTCTGGCTTTTCTTCTGTTACCTCTGACTACTACTCAATTGCCTTTATCAGCTTGCTCTTTTCTTCTTAATCTTTAAATGTTTGAGAGTTTCAAAGCTTTGTTCTTGTCCTTCTTCTCTTCGTAGGCTATTTCCCCCAGGAAATTTTATTTATGCCAGTGGTTTTAATTAAGCCTGTTCTTTGTTGCAGAATCACTACACTGATGACTTATAATTGTATATTTCTAGCATGGACTTCCTTTCAGACTCTGAAACTAAAAATCAAAATCTTTGACATGGTCTCAAGCCTTAAATGATGGAGAATATACTTCTACTACCGGCCTGAAACCTCTCTCCTGCTCACTCTTAAACTTCCAGACTCTTTAATACCCATGCTCCTTCCTGGCTGAGAGCCTTCACATACTCTGTTCCTTTACTCTGGAAACTCCTGTTCTCCTCTACATGCTGAAAAAATAATTGCTGCTTTTCACTTCCTAAGAAAGCATTTGAGGACCTTCCAGGTCCTTCTGTTATTTGCCCTTACTATGCTCTATCATCCTCCTTTATCTAGCACATCACAAAGTGTAACTAAATAGTTAACTGAGGTACTAGTCATCTAATATTTTACTGTCCCGATGGAATGGTAATATCAATGAAAGTAGAGGTCCTATTTATATTGTTTTCTGTTTTCACCCTACGTCTGGTAGAGTTCTTTACACAGAGAAGGCATTCAGTAAATATTCGTTGAAAGAAAGAAAGTAAAAATGAAAAGGGAATTCCTTTGGGGATATGGAAAATTTAGAAAAGAATCTGGATAGGAAAATATTCCATTACTAAACCTGGGAAGGATAAAAGTTCTTTCTTTAAACTGGTCAGTCTATACTTTTTTTTTTTAGTAAGACTCCTTTCTTCCTGGTAAAGTAGGTGGACAATGGGACACTTTTTCTGCTACAAAACTTCAATCAGATGAGGGCAGTCATGCTATATTTATGCTGAGAATATATGCCCAGTTGTACAAAGGCTCTTTGCCTCTAAGGAAGAGTTTTTTTTTTTTTAATTTCTATTAAAAAAACCCTGAGAAAGTTGAAAGATATTCCCAATTACTGAAGCATGTTTCTGATTTCTTTATGAATTTAATGATATATTGAAGATGGTTGAAGGATATAAAGTTCTGTGCTGGTATCAGTGTGACACACCTAAGTAATTAGTGAGGAGTGTAAATACTTTCTTTAAATAAACTGCTATCTTTTTAGCACTTGAGAGAGATTTCATCATTTTCTTCTTCCCTTGATTAAAAAAGAAGTGATATGGCTGTTGTATTACAAGAGCCTTTACTCGCTTCATAGGCAATGTTGACACTGGAGACCATTGCATGAAGGGGACAGGAAGGCAAAATTCTCACCCCTAACAAAACTGTCACAAAATCACATTTTCACATGTCTGAAGGAAAAAAAAATAGAAAGAAAGCACAATGCTTTTCATTTTCAACGTGGATTTCTCAACAGCTAATGGCAAATGAATAGTATTACACAACTATTTTCTAAAACATCTCTGATAATTATCACTGGCAGTCTTTTGTGTGGAACAATATTTGGAGGATGGGCAACCAAGAAGGGGTAATAAATAGAGAATTGCTAGGATGGAGACTGATTGGAAGGCTGTTCAAAAGGTAAGCAAGGAAAGGAACAAGTTTCTATGGAAAAAGCAGGAAGGGAAAGTGGTTTGAAGAGACCAGCGAAAGAGAAAGGATGTGGGGTAGGCAGCTGCAAGCCCATGGAGGATTGGAAACCAGAAATGGAGTGTTGAATTGGACATACAGGCAAGAGGAATTGATTGAGGATAAGGGAGTGGGATGTAGTATTTCAAATTATACATGTGAGGAAATGGACAGGGCCATTGTCCACAAGCATTGATGTGCTGACCTGAGTACAGAAATGAGCTCATCATGGTCTGGGATTGGGAAGGCATAGAGTATTGATTGTGTCAGCCTCTGATAAGGTCCTTCTCCTCTCTTCTCTTTTTCTGAGTCACTGGCAAGATCTCCCTTACCGATATGCTTCATATTTTCCAACACTTGTGGTCTGATGATGTTATTCCCGTTTTTGATTTTTGTTTTGATTTTGTTATGAAATTATATGAAAAAAAAAGATCTGTCATCTAAAAAGACTCCCCTAAATAGTAAGAGTCATATATATATTTTTATATTTGGAAAGTTTATTTATTCATCCAAATATATATGGTATGCTTATATCTTCAACTATCTATAAGATTTTCATGTTGCAGGGATGGCTCTTAAACAATGATGAGAAGTAAGTTTTGATAAAAAATAAGGAAGAACTGTCCAAAATATGGAGTCTGGCTTGAGGACTATGAGTTCTTCATAGTTAAAAGTATTTGAACCGAGGAAGAGCACCCTGACAGGAATGTGGTAATAAGAGCTACAAATCAGAAAGCCTGGACTAAGGAGCTTATTATTAATCTAGTGACCCAGAAGCAGCTCATGGTCTCCAGATGGGTTTAATCTGTCCCTTTTGGGTTTTATTATTTTGAATTAGTTGCCAACACTTAAAAGTTGGGAGAATTCACAAGATTTAGATTTCCAGCTTTTCTTGAAAAACTAGAATTGACAATGGGATACCAACCTTTATAAATGACAAGCCTGCCAGTGGAAAGTAGCTTTTGTCCCTTGAGATGCACATTAGGAACTCCTGTTGCCACAAACTAACACAGTCCACTTATCACAATCTCATTACTCCCTTGTTCTCTATAAACACTGGAGTTTTCACCTGCTTATAGGTTTTTCTATCCTGAGATTTTTCTGAATCTATGAAAATTTCAACATTATCTTTTTCATTTTATATATTATATATTTTGAATGTGGTTGATTAGTTGATAACTCATAGTTAAACTATTCTATGTTTTAAAAATATTTACTTATTTATTTAATTCCAATATAATTAACATAGAGTGTTATGTTAGTTTCAGGTGTTCAACAATTCTATGCAGTCTATATATTACTCAGTACTCCTCATGGTAAGTATAGTATTAATCTCTTTCATCCATTTTACCTGTGCCCCCCTCACCTTCCCACCAAAAACCACCAGTTTGTTCTCTGTATTTAAGAATCTGGGTTTTTTGATGATCTCTTTTTTCATTTGTCTTGTTTCTTAAATGTGACATATGAGTGAGATCATATGGTATTTGTCTTTCTCTGATTTATTTCATTTAGGATTATATCTTCTGGATCCAACCATGTTGTTGCAAATAGCAAGATTTCATTTGTTTTTATGGCTGTTTGAGATAGTTGTGAGAAGATCCAAGGGAGGTGTAGGGGTTTATACAGAGTGATATCCATTAAGGTTCTGTAATGATTTTAAATTAGTTATGTCAAAGGTATTTCATATTGATAATCATATATCTGATTGAATAAATCCACTGTTTTGCTTATAAAAATGGCTATTTTTAAAAGTACTGTTATTTCTTTATGAGTAGATACATGCTTTTCTTCATAAAGCATGATGCTTGAAATTGTAAGGTGGTAATTAATCACTATTATAAATCTTATTAAAAATCTCCAGGAATGTTTTAAATCATATTGTAGTGATTTCTACAGAATGTATATAGGTTTTAGACATCCATATTTTATAAGCACCAATGCTTAACAGCAAGAAGACCCAAACAAAGATATTTTGTTTGGACATTTGATGTTGAGTGTACTTAAAAATGTAACCAAGGAATTGGAAACCAACTTTTTTTTTTTTTTAACATTACCATGCTCCTCAATAGCGTCTCCTTTGTCTATCTCATTAGCAAAAACATGTTCAAAATTTACCACACTTTATCACTGTTGCATAATTCTAGTGCTCAAGCCCTTAGAATAAAATTACCAGATTTATGTAGGTTTTGAAAGAGAATCAGATCCCAGATACGGGATGTGCAAAATCTCAGGAGGTAAAAGAAGAAGAAATGTGTTTCTCTTTACTTTAGTAAAATTTGAAATATAGTACATTTTTATTGTAAGAAATACAACCTTTAAGATTCCTCTGTACTGCTTACAGTAGTTGTTCTACCTGTAGTCAGTAGATATTCTCATAAAGATCTACATACGATACATGTGTACACACAGACACACAGTTTGATCTGATGACATGACATTTCCTCACTAAAGAGAAAAGCAGAAGATTTTTTAAATCACTTTTTTTTAATGACAGGGTGTTATATTCATAGTATTTATAAATAAGCCCTGAAATAACTACAAGATATATGTGGCAGACAGTTGAGTAAATGTGGTCAATATTAAGACTTCCACAATTGACTCAAGTGGTTAAAATTGATTTTTTAAACCTATAACCCATTATGAGTATGCATTTAACCTAACCAAACTCATACAGTGGGTTTTGCATTTTTGTGTGGCTTGGATTTTCTGTCTGTTGTCTACCAAATGCTAAGAATGGAGAAGTAGAGCTCTTCTTGGACAACACGTATGAGACAGTAGTGAAAGAAGACCTTTGCTTTGTTTTCTTCCTATTATTTGTTGTCTGTAATGTGTTTCAGAGTCACCTCACTTATTTCTTATGACCACTGATAAGAAGTATGTCGTTTTCTGGAATGGAGAAGGTAAACAGAGTTCCACAAAGTCTATATTTGTCACAGTGAAAATTTGGTAGTTTATTGACTTTCCTTTTTCATTCATGTTGACTTGTCATTTTCTTTCTAGTTTTCTAATCATGGTAGCTCTTGTTTGAGAGCTTGTCTTTACAGGGGTAGTAGCAGAATGTTTGTTGAAGTTATTGCCTTTTATTTATTTATTTATTTTAAATAATTTTTAATTTTTATTTATTTATGATAGTCACACAGAGAGAGAGAGAGAGAGAGAGGCAGAGGGAGAAGCAGGCTCCATGCACCGGGAGCCCGATGTGGGACTCGATCCCGGGTCTCCAGGATCGTGCCCTGGGCCAAAGGCAGGCACCAAACCCTGCGCCACCCAGGGATCCCAAGTTATTGCCTTTTAACCTGGCTGTTCAGTGATGCTTCAATGGTTGTGGAAGAGAAAAGTTAATACTTTTAAGAACCCCTCTTCCTTAGCCAGTGTACTTCACAGAATCACAGAAAGCTAGGGCTGGAGAGAATCTTCATAATCATGTAGTTTGGCATTCACAAACTGGTGGTTCACCAGTTTTCACCCCGGCATTATTTAGTTTGACTTGGCTTAGTGACTTTGTTTTCAGTCTAAAAACAAACGAGGCCTGTATTCTTCAGGTTCCTGTAAACTCCAATACTCACTAGTTTGCAGCTGGCTTCTTGACACATGCTACCCACCCAGCCTATCAAAGTATTTATGTTTATAACTTCAAATCTACTGAATTAAGCCATGTGAAGTTGCCATTTTTTGGATTTAAAAGGTAGTTGAATATTAAAAATTCCATATAGTTCAAACTTCTTATTTCACAGATAAAGAAGAAGAGTTCTAAAGTATGAAAGACTCCCTTGTTTAAAATAAGAGTTCCTAACATCTCAAAATGGGTATATTTTTTTGAGTGGGGGTTTAGGTAAAGGATAATTTTATTAGATTGACAAACATTGCCTATTAAAATGCAATTATACCTAGGACGTATAACTTTTGAAGCCTTATCAGTAAGTATATCTGTATAAGAATATTTTATTCCAGTTCTTTCCTGAGAGTAGTATTTGGTAGGTAGGAGGATGATGAAAGGAAATGAACACCAATGTTTGAGAGGAATAGGAGTGCCACTGACAAAAGCTAACATTGGGGGTTGGAGAAGAGAGACAGAGAGATAGAGAGAGAACATGTGGAACTAAAGGGAACAGCCAGCAATTTATGAGAGTTGAGTGGAATTTTCCTGAAGTGCTGTTGTCTCTGTTGATGTACCACTTGTTTTATGTGGATTAATAGTCATCAGAATCGATATGCTTTAAGTGATGTAAGTGAATTTTAACATTCTTTCATTTAACAGATTCCTAGTGTGAACCATATTTAATGATCAGCCTAAAATTAGAAATAGATATTTATTGTGAGGCTCTAAGTTATGAGTTCATTTTGTAATGAGTTGGGACAAAGATATGATTACAGTTTGTTCATTATATGCACTATGGCTTAAAAAATGCCTCTGAAATCCATGCATGTAGATGAAACTGCATCTGTGCATCTAAGGAAAAATATCCTATCCTTTTTATTCCAGGGTATTGGGAAAATAGGTTCTGAGATTGATTTTGGCAGTTAATAAAAGTAAAGAGTTACAATATTGTATTGTACTCTAAAAATTAGAGAGAACAGAGTCGCTTAATTACAAATGGCTGTTTTTTCAGCTTTATATTTCTATGCTTGTTATGAGATCAATAGGAATTATTTTCTGATTTTTCTAGTTTTAAACATGCCAAGAAAACAATAGCCCTAACCTAGTGTGCTAACATTAATAAATCATAATTATATTCTCAATAATAGAAGTGTACAATATTCTCCAGAGTTTATGCAATACTTAAGGCTACATTGTCTCAGATTCCTATGACAACTTCATGAAATGAGAATTTAGCATTCCCCCACTCAGATAGGAATGTGAGACTTGGCAGGAGAAGGTGGCCTGCCATAAAGTTAGAGTCTAGATCCTTATCCTCTTATTCCCAGGTATGCAATTCCCCTTTCACTAGTGGAAGGAGGAAAGATCAAAGAATCCCCAACACTCAAATTCTTCAGAGCACTGACAGTTTCAACACCAATAGAGAATCACCTGGCAAAGTTTGGAGATGGCATCGACGCTCTAGCTAACAGAGGTCTCTGTAACCATCTATACCCTTGAAGTTGCTGTAGAGGAAAGGCTTCTACCTTCATGGCAGATCAGAATTTACCTTGTCAGGTTATTCTTCTGCTTAAAAGGGTCATGGTTCTATGCCTTTCATTATCTAGGGAAATGTCCCATTATTAACCAGGGGCACTGAGGGATGTATATAAGAACTCGTGGCACACATGTATATAGATGATATTTCCCAGCGGTTTTCCAGAGAGAGCCTTATTTGAATGTAGAATAGAATTTCAAGCCACATTAACGGAAAGAAACACTGTTCACTGTATCCCTTCTGTTCATGAGGGAGTAAAGTGTGTAGGGAAAGAAGTTCAATTTCTCCTTCTTTGTAGCCATAAAATGATTTTTTTTCATTTTGATAAGAAATATCAGTCTTTGCAATTGAGAAAATTCAGTTAGAATTATTGGAATGCTTGGATGCATTGGGTAATTATATGAAGATGGCTCATTTAAAAACAGATCTGGTGTTTATCTCAAAATTTTCTATTGTCCTATTGCTGGAAGGAGGGCAGCTTTTGGTGGTAGGCTGGTGAGCTAGGGCTGTTTTCTCATGTAACGTATTCATTACTTGCAGAAAGTGAAAAGAACTGAGAGGAGCTGTATTAGGGTGGAGGAATTATGGGAGATAGTTTTTCAAATGATTTTGTAATGAAGCTACACTAATTATAGAAAGGAAATATGTTTATAATACTAATGAATAATAGAAATCTTTATTAGATGTTATGATTATGTTACCAGTTTTATAGATATTTCCACCAGCATTTGAATTGGGGAGAGAAGAAAGACCAACGGCACTATGCATTTCAATTATGTATATATGAAATGGCCACTTAAAAAATTGGTCTTTGGTTGTGATGCCACATGTCCTGTCTATGTCATTTATTTTCTTTTTTCTAAGCAGCTAGAGATGAATATAATAGACCTTTTGAAGAAAAATACACCCCAGGTAAATTTATCAGGGTATTAGAGGTTGTGAGCACATCAAATACTTTTGTTGTTGTTTCTGGAATCATAGTTCAATCTTGGTCCATGTTAGTGGAGCACTCGTAAAGGAACACCTGTCAAAAAGGTTCTCTCTATATAGTTTTCTTTTCTTTGGCTCCTTGGTAACGATGAAATGACCTTGCTTGAGTGCATTAAAGTTTTTGGTACTGATGTACGGTGTAAGTGATCCATTTTGTCTGTCACAAACCAATATTCTTTGAAAGTCCTCAGTGTTTTAGATGTAATTCAGAAAGTAATAGAGAAAGAGACTCGACCCTCAAGGAAGTTGCAATCTAAAGGCAATCTGTCCTTCAATGGTGAAATGCTCTGCCAGGTGAAGTGCCTGCTTACTCCTCTATGGAGAGAGATTGTCTTTTGCCTTGGTGCTATCCAATGAGAAGTTTTAAACAATGTGAGGAAGTGGAAAGTCTTCAGAAGACTTTTCTAATTTAATATAGCATTTAACTTGTTGAAATCCAGAATTTGTTTCTTTACGTCTGTTGTCTTCATGTGGAAGAACTGCATTTGCATTCAGAAAGCTGATAGTTATGCAACTTCTGCCATAGCCACGAATTCAGGGGCAAAGAGAAATCCAGGATTTATCAGCACAAGGTATTGCAACCAGTGACGTAGCACAGAGGGAGACAACCTGGACTTCTTTATTGTCCTATTGGACATAAATGCTCTATTGTATGTCATTCCATACTGCTTGGCCTTTGTCCTTGAAGCACCTGACGAGGTGAAGGAAGACCCATCGCTTTTGTTTCAGAGTCCTGATATTTCTGTCTGTGGTCTCAATTTCTGTTCATGGTCTCTTCTGTAATACCTCTTAACTCTCACCATACTTGTACAAGTTCAAGGAGTTTATATTATAATGGAGTTTCTTTTTTCTTTTTCTTTTTTTTTTTTTATAATGGAGTTTCTGAGTAACCAGGTTGTTTGAGAGTATTGTGTGTGGCCAGTAAACAAATAAGCCAAAGAAACTCTTAATCCTCACTTTGTTTTAATTGTGGTAGCACAATAAAAAACTAATTTTGAAACTATTTTGAAACTTATATGATTCTCAGTTACAAAAGGTGTCATTTTCCACCAAACTAACACACACACACACACACACACACACACACACAATATAATAATCTGGTGTTCATCACTAATAGACCTTTAGTATCCTGCCATTAGTCTATGATATTATAACTCATAAAGTACAACTCTTATAGTGTACATTCCACCACTGATACAGACTGATAGATTCTGATTTTGTATTTGGTGGAGGGGGCAATAACAAGAAAGTCTGAGGATTGCTTTATACATTTCATAATATCAATTAATTATTTAACACAGATATTATAGCTTATATCATAGTTTCAGACTGTTCCTTCTTCGAATACTAAAAATGCAGTAGGTTTTCTTCTAAGAAAATGTAAACACAAGTCTAAGCGCAGATAAGAATATGCCACTTTGCATGTGTGTGTTTTCTGCTCTAAGCTTTGGTTCTTGAATATAAGCTAGAGCTGCTAAATTTTAAGATGGTTCCTTTACTCTATATACTTATCCAATGATAGAAACCATGGCACTCATTTTGTGGAGATGTGTTTGTTTAACTACTGGAGGTTATCCCAGTGGCAAGTTCATCCTTATTTGATAATAATGAAACATAAGTTTTATATGTTTGCTTGAGTAAGATTGCCATCTGGTAAATAATATGTTTTGTGAGTGTTTATAACAATCATGGTTTAAGCCAAAATTGACTTATCATGATTGCTGCAAATAACACTTGAGTGTCCTAACTGGTTTGATTTTTTTTCTTTGTTGAATTGAGAAAATGTATTTTATGAAGCTTCCTGCATTTATTTTTAAAGTATTTTGTGGGTTTTAAAGCTTGAGTTTTCAAAAGCAATAATTACAGTTGATTACTATCTCCATACAGTACTTCTGCTCTAAAGTAGAAAAAAAAG
Organism: Canis lupus baileyi; assembly: GCF_048164855.1. Taxonomy (NCBI): domain Eukaryota; kingdom Metazoa; phylum Chordata; class Mammalia; order Carnivora; family Canidae; genus Canis; species Canis lupus. The sequence goes on from NC_132848.1 coordinate 61,793,074, forward strand.
ATTGTTTATACAGCATCATAAGTATTGTTTATATATATGTGTATATATGTATATAACAAATATATATATATATAAATATAAGAAATATATATTTGGTATCACCATCAACAAGTTAGAAATTTATTTCTTTATGAATTGAAGAAGCTAAACATTTTCACCTTGGTAGAATAGTGTATTAAGAAAGCCTATCTAACAGATCAGCCAGGAGTGTCTTGGTGTATTATTTCTCAGGCAGTAATAGCATTAGAAGCAATTGTGGAAATGGTTTCCAATCCATTATCTCTCTTTAAAAAGGAGAAACTTATGATAGAAAAAGTTTTTTTCCCCTGCTCAGCCTAAGTGAAGCTGCGATTGTCTTTCCCCATGTCACTTGTAAAACAGCTTTTCTAGTTTCCACGGGATTAATTTTCCACATATCAGTTCAATTTGAAGACTTCAAGTGAGATTCAATGACTTGTTCTTGAAAATGTCAATTAAAATCTTTAACTAGTCACTTTGCATATCAAAAGGAATAGAAAGAAATGGGTATTTAGGCTAGAAATTTAGATGATCCTAGAAAGGGGGTCTATAGTTGATTAGCAAATTTTGGTTAGAGAACAGGGGTTTTGATTCCTCATGCTCAATCATCAATTATTTTCACTCTCTTCCAAGGTCAAGGTTGTGGCACTTGGTTAGAGGTGGCTGTCTTGCTTTTGCATGATGTGATCTGAAAGGAAATAGGGGAGGCTGAGAGTAGAATTTGATCAATACAAAGTTATGTTCTGCTCTTTGAAATGTTCTTTTTATCTTTTCTTATATTTTGGAAGACTATCATATCTTCATTAGAACGGTTTTCTGTACATAAAGAGCATTCATAGATACTTTCCATGATTTCACTTCCATTGCCACCCACCCCCATCTCAATTGATAATTGTTCTTATAGGAAGTTTATTTTCATTTACAGGTTCAACTTCCATTTACATGTTTATAGCTCCAAATATACATTCTTGTCCCTCAGCTTTAGATCTCTGCCATACACATACCAGCACTGCCAATAATTGATAAGTAGCCTCTTAAACTATGGTTGGAGTTCATTATCATCCCTCTTCTTCCTTGCTCTTCCTATATTCATGAATTCGTACATACCTGTCTATGGACATACTGCCTTTAAATTGTGATTCTGAAATCTCCATTTCTAGTCCAAGGAGATCACCTTCCTGCATAAAATCTGCTCTTCTGTTTGTTTTGTCTATTTCAGAGAACAGGATGACCTCCACCCAGAAGCTAAAGCCAGAACCTGGTTGACATTCCAGATTCTTCCTGTCACTTAATCCTCCATATCTAATTGGTAACCATGGCCTGCCTTTAAGTAGCTCTCAAATCTGTTCCCTCCTTTCAAGTCCTACCTCTTCTGCCTTAAATGCAGTCTTCACAGTAACTTGTCTGGATATGGTAGATATTTTATAACCAGTTTCATCTTGCCAGCTAGTGTTTTCAATGTCATCTTCTAAATCTCTGCTAAAATGATCATTGAAAACGCAAATCTGAATATACCTTTCTTTATTTAATATCCATGACATGCCTGTTCAGTGTTGTATCAGTAGAGACTAACACAATGATTGGCACGTAATGATAATTCACCTCATAACATTGTTTTAAGAATTAAATGATTAATATAAAACATAAATGTTGGGCGTTTGTTACCATTATGTCACCATCATTGTGGTAGGAATTATAACAGAGGATTTAGTGATATGTATAAAGGAACAAGTAATTTTAAGGATAAAGTTCAAGGCTCTGTCAGCCCAAAAGAACCACTGTGGTCTTGCTCTGCCAGTATTCTAGCATCATTTCATGCTATTTCCATAAACCCATCTGTGCTCCAGAAATTCTGAACCTCCAGCATTTCGGAGGATGGGTCATGGTCTTTTTCACCTTCACAACTTTCTCTGCATAAAATGCTCTCACCTGAATGCTTTTTGCTTAGCTTATAGTTACTCATCCTGCAAGCTTCAACCTAGGTGGTCCTTTTACACTGGGTTAGGTATCTGTCCTTCATGTCATATGATGTCCTGGGCATAATTCAAACACAATAGTTATCAATTAATACAATAGTTTTCCTTATTTGTCTGTTTTACCTGCTTATGAACTTCTTGCTGATACTTTTTAATCTACGTCCTCTTATCACCTGGGACAGTGGCTGCAATAAGGCAGCTATTCAATGCTGTCATTTTTCCACTCTATGGTTTTAGTTCTATCTGTTTATTCTCCTTTGGATTTTCTTCCTCTTCTTTGCTTGACTTAATTCAGGGACCATTTTTAAGGTGAACCCTTTTTATGACCTATTTGAACAATCTCTTTCACATTATACACTACTGTCATAGCTTGTGGAAAAACATGGGTTTCACGTGGGGCAGAGCTGTCTTTTAACTGGGAGACTTAGGGTGGGTTACTCCCTCTTTGAGCCTTGATTTCGTTATCTATATATTGTGATATCAGGACTGTCTCATATGGTTACATGAGCCATTACAGGTGGAGATACAGGAAAAAAATGTATGTAAACAAGCTGGCACTGTTGATGGTTGTAAAGATTTCTACCCTGACCACAGTGTCCCAAGTCATAGATTATTCTCATCATTGATGGTTGATAATTATCTTTCATAGAAATGGGAAAAATAAAATTCATCCGGAATATTGACAATTATTTTCCCTGGAAACAAATCCACACTTTTGGAAAAATTAGAAAATGTTTATAGTATGTACTTATTTTTGAGATCTTCTCTTTCTAGCCCTCTTAACAATCTTGCCCCTTATGTCTTAGTTACATTTCACGATTTAAGACACTGGTGTTCAAATAGATTTAAAAATTTGCCCAACAGTTGTCAATAAGCATAAGGATTTTTAAAACTATTGCTATCTTTTGACTCAACAGTTCCACTTAATGGGACTTAAGAAACAAAATCAGAAGTGTACACAAAGATGTATTATTTACATATTTACTATGGGCTTATTTATAATTATTTAAATTTAAGAAAAAAAGCCCTGAATTTTCAAAAACAAGGGATTATTTAAATTGTTTTTTTAAATATTTTTTCTTTATTTATTTATGATAGTCACAGAGAGAGAGAGAGAGAGAGAGAGAGGCAGAGACACAGGCAGAGGGAGAAGCAGGGATCCTCTGGGATTATTTAAATTGTATTGGCACATTCACAAGTGAAGACTTGAATCCTTATTCATTAACATGCCCTAGTATGTTTGTTTTTTAAAGTTTTTAAAATGAACATTATGTTTTTCTAAGGATTTCTTCATTTGTAAATTTGAAGACTGAAGGTCAAAATTTTTTTCTCTATCTGACCTATCTAATTTTTGTATCCTCTGGTAACTACTGATCTGATTTCTTTTTCTGGAGGTATATAAGGATTTATGCTAGTTTTTGTGTAAGAAATTTTAGGCAAACTCAAACTAGAAGTGTGAATTTCAGCACAAGAAAAGCCATTATTAGAAAAGGGAGTCACTTATAGTATTCCAAAACAAACCTATCATTTCTGCAGAGCTGAACAGTTTACTTAGCCAATGAGGATATAAATATTTGCATATCTGATAGACTAATGCCAGCTCTAGATTTAACACAGTGCACAGCTGCTGTTGGCTGATGATTTTACTCCTGCGAACTCAAATATTAACTAAAACAAATGATAGACTTTTAGCTTCTGTTAATAGAAGTTTTACAAAGTGGCTTGAATACCTGAGTTAGAAGACATTCATGTTTTTCCAAGATAAATGTAATTGTTTATAAAAACTGCCCCAAATAGTAGTGTTAAAAAAAATGTTTGGGGGGGATCCCTGGGTGGTGCAGCGGTTTGGCGCCTGCCTTTGGCCCAGGGCGCGATCCTGGAGACCCGGGATCAAGTCCCACGTCGGGCTCCCGGTGCATGGAGCCTGCTTCTCCCTCTGCCTATGTCTCTGCCTCTCTCTCTCTCTGTCTCTCTCTCTCTCTCTGTGTGACTATCATAAAATAAAATAAAATAAAATAAAATAAAATAAAATAAAATAAAATAAAAATAAAAAAATGTTTGATGTTAGAAGAAAATGCATGTGAAAAGACAGTGTTAGAAAATGATGTAATGTAATGATGTAATGCAACAAACTGGGTTTTCAAACCACCCGGTTTTCCATAACATAAAATAAATCCTGTCCACTCACTCCAAAAGGCTCTTCAGGATATTATTAGAAAATGTTAACTTTCCTTATTTCTTCCATTTTTCTGTAGACCCAATACATCTGAAATGTGTTAAACTCTTTGATCTATAGCAAATCGAGTGTTCTTTATGCTACAGGAAATTTTAAAAACTGATTTTTCAACTTTTAAAAATGATTGATTTTGACATAAATGTATAAAAAATCCATCCTTTTGCCTGCTTGGTTAGCACACCACAAGAAACACACACACACACACACACACACACACACACACACAAAGCCTGAGGTGAGGTCATCCTCACAGTGGTGAGGGGAGTGCTCAGGGCAGGCGTGTTTTGCTTAGGCATCCGGAGCAGTATGATTAAAAAGCAATTTATGCCATGTCTCTTTCACACTAATAACAATTCCATGTGAAAGCTCTCCCAGAATAAATGTGCTATGGTAAAAAAGTTGGGTCAATTTTACATTTTCAAAAACCAAACACAATAATACACATAAAAATAGCAAACATTTAGTGAATTCTGTGCAAAGAGGAATGATCTGCTTTGGTGAAAGCTTCCAAATTGGGGAGCCTGAGTTTAGCCCCATTGATCTTAGGCATTATTTAATTCTTTTACTTTCTTTGCCCCTTATAAAAATATCCTTCCTTACTGAATAAGATTGATCAAAGATGTACTTACTGTCTCAGAAAATACTTTTGGGGCACCTGGGTGGCTCAATCAGTTATGTATCCAACTCTTGATCTTGGCTCAGGTCATGATCTTTGGGTTGTGAGATCACTACCCCTGTAGGGCTCCATGCTAGGCGTGGAGATTCTCTTTCTCCCTCTGCCCCAACTCTCCGCTCCCCAAAAAACCCCTGTCAGTATTTTAATATGCTATTGAATACTACAAGATGTTGTTAATAGTGTGAGTTACAATAAACCACTTGGTACTAGCTCTCAGAGAAGAAAGTCATATAAAGATAATTTGGACTTAAATTTGCCTTGAAATAGAATGGCTTTGAACCAAAACAAGTCAGTGTGGAATTGTCATTAAGTTGTCAGACAGGATGAGAAGGTTCTAATTTTGCCTCTGTCCCCTATTAGGTGTGTCTCCTTTGGAAAGTTCTTTAAATTCTTTGTCTCAGGTTCCTGTTCTGTAAAATTTAGGCTTTGAACAGATTATATTGAAGATCCAGTTTTAAAATTCTATGTGTAGCACGAATCATAATTTATTCCCCTTTGGGAATATTTTATTTGACATTTCTTTAGATCATAAAGCTAATTAAAAATTTTAAGGGACATAATGCAAGAAATCTGATCAAATTGAGAATAATCCTAAAAAAACTGTGTGTAGTAGGGTGGATAGGAATGATCAGTAATATTATATATAGGCAAATTCTCATATATATTTCTGGTAGAAACTTTGAAACCTTCTTTGGAAAGCTGGTGGGAAAATCACACTTTTTTAGATGAGCTCCAATGATTAAAGATGTCAAATTGGCTTAATGTAAGAAACTTGACTTGACACTAGGCCTAAATAAAGGAGGATGGATGGGAGCATCCCCTAACCAAAGCTTGGTGAAGATGCAGAACAATGGAAATTCTTTTTTTTTTTTTTTTTTGGTAAAACAATAGAAATTCTCATACAAACTGGTTTCTTGTGAAGTTAAATTTAGACCTGCCCTATGACCCAGCAACACCACTACTAGATATTTACCCAAGAGAAATGAAAACTTAAATCTATAATAAAAGATTTGATAGGAAATTTTATAGCAATTTTGTTCATAATAGCCCCAAACTGAAGCAATCCAAATGCACACGAATAGAATAGGTAATTGTGGCATATTCATGCAGTGAAATACTAACCAACAATATAAAGATATACTGATTCATTCAACAACATGGATAAAGCTCAAAACCATTGTGTTGAGTGAAGGGAGACTTATATGATAACATACATTCTGTTACATGAAGTTGAAAAACAGAGAAAACTGTAAGTGAATGATGATTGGTTAAAGGAGACATGAGAGAACATTCTTGGATTGTGAAAATAATCTATATCTTGATTGGGGTAGTGGTTATATTGATGTGTATATTTATCAGAACAAATCAGATTGTACTCTTAAGATTTGTGCATTTAACCATACGTAAATTTTCCTTCAATTAAAAAAAAAGGGTGAGGGAGGCTTTTATGGTAAATGGAAGAGTTGACAATGGAAGGATTAAGGACTTACCTTATAGAAAACAATAGGATGTTAGTGGTTTATGGGCAGGAAAGGAGATATTATTTACAGCAATGATTGGAAGAGGTGAATTCACTTAGTTCTCAAGTAGAGTGTTCTAAGTTTAGATAAAGCCTCGGTCTGTAGTCTTTTCAACTCTGCCCTTCATGCTGATAGGAAACAAACAAAAAAGGAAAATAAATCTTCTTCGTATTATATTATTCCTTATGATTTCAGAATTTCTAATAACACAAGCACCTCTTCAAGTTTGGAAAATAGTGGATATTCCTAGTCTGAAAGACTGGATTTGTTTTATATTGTTATTTTAAAGGCCCCCAAGTGATACCCTAAATTCAGTTTTTATACCTAACATCAAGAAGAACATGAAGAATTTGTTAGACAAAACAAGAGGATGGAAGTTCGCATACTGGAGAGCAGCTAGTCATTGAGATGTGGTTCCAAACATAGGCAACCACAGGGACTAATCACTTACCCCTTCCTCATACATTTTTGAGAGTGGATGCAGAGCCCTAGTTTTTAATTGTGTGTGAATTGAGTGTTCGTGAAAGTGAATGCTGATTAGTATAGCCCTGCTAGAATGCATGTTTTCTGAGCACCTAGCCTGTTGTTGATCAGTAGGTTCTGTTATTATTATGGTGGAAAGTGGGTGGGAAAGTTCATTTGTAACTGATGGGTCAGCTCAAATATAAACAGATTTTGACTCCAGGTTATGATACATGATACATATTTCTTTCATTAATAATCAGTTCAGTAACCTGAATCTGTTTTCTTATAATGTAACTTCACAAAATGCAAAATCACCTTGATTAATCTACTATAAATCAGGCTGAAAACTCCATTTTGATATAGATTAAAAAATACCTTCAACAAGTCAACTGCAGACTAGTAAATTAATTATTTATGTAAAGGGGGATCTGGGTGATTTATAGAGTTCTTTTGAAACAGAGCATAGTATTATAAAGAAACTATTAAAAAAAGCCCTTTATAGATAGAAAGTTTCAATAACTTCCTAGTAATATGTCAGTTTTTCATTACACACTTTTTTGGGGAACAGCTTTTGGTCTACTTGTTATAGGATTTCAACTTAAACATCCAACAAAATCATATTTGCCTCTCAAAAATATGTAACCTCTTTATTAAAAAGGCATCTAAGTCACTGTCTTCATATATTTGAAGGCCTGTTATGTAGAAGAGGGAGAAGTATTATTCTAGATTGTTCTAGTGGGCAACTTAAATGGCAAAAGAGAGGGAGATTTCCAGGAAAACAAAAAAATTTGTAACATTTAGAGGATAGAACTGGTTGAGTTCCCTGAACTAGATGTTTATCACCAAGGGTCCATGCCTCTGAGGTTAGATAATGTCTCAGAAATAATGCATGGGGAATTGTGCCCCATGGGAGGAATTGAAGGAATTGAACCACAGACCTCAGCATTCCCCAGCAACTCCAAGACTATACCTACTTGATACACAAGAGGGTTTTTTTGTTTGTTTGTTTTTTGTTTTTTTTAATGATACTTTCTTTAGAAACAGGTATCTCTGGAAGAGTGGTTTCTAACATTGCCATTTAGAAAGGAGAATAGCTTAGAGCATTCCCTTCCTCAAAAATGAAAATCTTGGTAAGTGATTGTTCAGCCTTTCCTCCAATGGCTCCAGGAACTTAGAACTTGTTGCGATCCACCTCAATTTTGTATAACTCTAATTATTAACAATTTCTCCTTATGCTATGCCAGCAGTTCTCCAGGGGTCCTTAAACCCTTTCAGGGGGTCCTTATAGTCAAAATTATTTTCATAATACTACTAAGACAGTATTTGCCTTTTTTATTTTCATTCTCCAACAAAAGTACAGTGGGGTTTTCATTGGCTGCATGACATATAGCATCATAATAGATTGAATGCAGAGGCACATATGAGAATCCAGCTGTCTTCTATTGAACCAGACATTCAAGGGATTTTGAAAAAAATGAAAAATAATGCCACTCTTCCTATGAAATTATTTTTGTCTTGGGAAGCAGCTATTTTTCATCCAAAATATAATATTATTTATGGTTGCCTGTAATGGGTTTATTTTATTTTAAAATGAATTGATAAAGATCTTTTTAATTTCTCATTTTTACATTTCAAATATGATAATTATCAACAGATACAGTCTACATAAATGAAAGTTACATAGGTATCCTCAATATTTTTTTAGTGTAGACAGGTCCTTACATCAAAAAGTTTGGGACCTTCATGCTAGGTCAGAGTATACTTTTCTTCTAACCTTTGCTCATGCAACCTAGATCTTTGTAGGATATGTTCAATACAGATTTGATCTGAGAACCTTGCAAATACTTGAACACAATGTACTAATTTAATTTCCTTGAGTGTCCCTTCTACAGATAAAGTGCTGTAAGTTCCTTTATCTTTATACATAGCATAGCATATGATTTTGAGTTTCCACACTATTTGATAGCTTTTTTTTTTTTTTGAAACAGGGAGAGAGACAAAGAAATGAGGAGGTGTAGAGGGAGAGAGAGATAGAATCTTAAGCAGGCTCTGCACTGAGAGTGGAGCCCGACATGGGGCTCAGTCTCACAACCCTGAGATCATGACCTAAGCCAAAATCAAGAGGCAGATGCTTAATGGACTGAGCCTCCTAGGCTCCCCTTGGGAGCTCTTTTTTAATGTGTTTCAGTGAATGATGTATCATCTTAAATATAGCTCTCAGAAAGGAGCAAAATATTACAGGTCATACTTTTTTTTAAGGATTTATTTATTCATGATAGAGGGGGAGAGAGAGAGAGAGAGAGAGAGAGAGAGAGAGAGAGAGAGAGAGAGGCAGAGACACAGGAGGAGAGAGAAGCAGGCTCCATGCCAGGAGCCCGATGTGGGACCCAATCCTGGGACTCCAGGATCATGCCCCAGACCAAAGGCAGGCGCTAAACCGCTGAGCCACCCAGGGATTCCCTGGGTCATACTTTTAATAGTAAAATGGGACCATAATCTTTATTATTGGAACTTTGCTAATATTCATGTTGCATAAGATTGAATTAACATTTTTGTCAGTCATGTCCTGATTTTTGATGTGCATGGAGCTCACAGCTAACAAAGGTTCTTAAATGATTTTCAGGCAAGCCACTACTTTTTTTTTTTTTTTTTTAAGCCACTACTTCTGAGCCACATTTTCCAATTCTTTTATCACAAGGATTTCCAAATCTCTAAGAATTATCTTTCTATCCAATGGAAGATTTTATTCCCTATTAAACTGAATTTTACTTTATTCAATATATTATTAAAACATGCTAGGATATTTTCCAGAACTCCATTGTGTCATCATCTGATATATAGTTAGTTTTCTCAGCTTTGAGGCATTCAGTAAACATGGCATCAACATGTTGAATCAAATTACTGATGCTGGACAAAGCTAAGGGAAGAGAGGGAAGAATTCTGTGGTCCATTACTGTGGAGCCTCTTTAATATTGAAGAAAGTTTTCCCTCTGCAGATTCATCAGTACTTTTCTTAGGAATCAGCCAAGACATCAACTGTGGGTTCTCTCAGTGTCTTGAGCAAGACTACTCTCATGAGCCATAAAGTTTTTGATGACCTCTGGGTACTGCTGAGTTTCCTGTCACCCATCTCTTCACTTAACTCTAGACTTCCATGTCACCCTTTTATATAAAAAATGTTTACTCTTTTATATAAAAAATTATTATCCTTGGGCACCTGGGTTCTCCGTCTGTTAAGCATCCAAGTCTTGATTTTGGCTCATGATCTCAGGGTTTTGAGATCAAGCCCAATATCAGGCTTTGTGCTCAGCAGGGAGTCTGCTTGAGATTCTCTCCCTCTGCCCCTTCCTCCACTCTTGTGCGTGTGTGGCACACTCTCTCTCCCTCAAATAAATAAATAAATTTTTAAAAAATTATTCTCTTTGACAGAGGAAGCAAAAACTAGAGTTGAATGGTTTTATTTTCTGTTATCAGTTATTTTATACCTTCTACCCTAAGTAGACCTTCTAACACTTTTCTCCTCTTTCTTTTGCTCTAGATATAGCTTTAAAAGATTTTGTGTTGTCATCAGGGCCTCTCACAAGTCTCCATTCACTTTGGGTTTCCTACTTTAATGATATTGTCCCTCCGTGGAGAGTTACTTTCTTCACCAATGGTCCTGTACCCACCCCACCTTTAATCTATTTACAGAATCTGCAATTGTCCAGTTGCTCTCTGGGCTACCACGTGACCTATTTAGTTACCTCTCCCATCTGTATTGTCAGAATCTCATTTTTGAAAGTCTCCCTATTATCTTGAGCAGCTTTTGCTGTTATGAGTCACAGACCTGAGTTCTTGCTTATCTTTCCATGTAACACTTTAAAATCACCTTTTCCAAAGTCTGTGGTATCAATGTAACTTTGCTCAGCTCTTTCTTATTTTGACTTCTTGAACTCTGAAATAACGTGGTCACTTTAAAAACATCTGATGTCCCCGAACTCTTTAAGTTCTTATATTTTTATGACATTTAAATGCCACATTTATTTTCAAAATTGATTTCTTGCTATCAAAAATATATTTGTCTTGTCTATGGGATAGAATGTAAATGTTTTATTTCCATTGCATGTTTGTTGGATTTTAGTATAACTTATGTGCTAAATGCCCTATATATATGTTGACAGAATGCCAACTCTTTAAAATGTAATTTATTTCAATTAGAACATATTTTATTAGTATCAGTGTTCCTAGAATTATGTTAAGGTAAAACAAGAAAAATGTAAGACTAGGCCCCTGTCTTCAAATTACTTAGTATATGCTTATGAAGAAAAGGCAGAGTGACAAAACAAATAACAAAAATAATCAGTGTGATAATGTATTTATTTGGTTAGCCATTCATTTAATTGACTTATTGTGCATCTACTATATATCAGATTCTTTGGTAGACACCTAGGACACAAAGATAAATAAGATACAGGGCTCATGCTTGAGGAATGCCCTACAATGGAAGGGATGGGAATGAGGAATGTATATAATTATAATATGGTACTGTGAAAGCTAACAGAAATGCAATTGTGAGGCACTATGAGAATCCAAAGGAAGAGGAAACCAACTGATTTGTACCCCTCAGAATATACTTCACAGAAGAAGGGCAGAAGTTTCAACCATGGATTGGCTTTTACCAGACAGCAAGATGGAGAACTCTTCATAAAGGGAATAAGACAAAGTGTGGAGGCGCAAGAAACTGTGGGCAATGCTGCATGGCTGAGTATTTGCTTTGTTATATTTGATGGTAAGGGCTAGAGGTGAGTGCTGACAAGCAGGGATTTAAACCAATGGTTTAAACCAATGGTTTTCCATTTGTGCCTCTGCAACCCCATAGAGATAGTAGGAGGGTGCTGTGCAACATGGTCTGATCTGCAGTGCTCTAGGCCTCTTGCCCCCACTGACACCAGGACAGCTCCTCCTTTTTTTGTTTTGTTTTGTTTTGTTTTGTTTTGTTTTGTTTTGTTTTGTTTTACCTACTGAGCTTTGAGTCAGATTTCTGAAAGAATTGTTCTGGACCTTTTTTTTTTTATTTTTTTTTATTTTTATTTTTTAATGAAACTCACTGCAGTGCACAAAAGGGAAATCCTGAAAGAATTTAAACAGAGGGGCACATGATCATCCTAGTGGTGAGTAAAGGAGAGATGGGAAGCAGGAAGGCTATTTAGCGGGCCATTGCATTTACATGTTTATTCTTCTGAAATGTGTTTATCGTACACTGACCATTTGTGAAGTTAGGCTATAGGCTAATAGCATCCAGGACCATGAGAGTTGGAAGTACAGAAAGAGCTTTGTATTTGACAGCCTTATCACAGAAGCAGGACTTGAAGTGGTTCTCGAATGATGTGTAGGTGGTTAGGAGGTCTGAGCCTTTTTGTAAGTTTTTATTTTGATATGACTTCAAAATTATAGAAAAGTTGCATTTTATTTACTTTAAAAATAACTAAAGCTTACAGAATGCCATATAGAAACATGAAAACATTCATACTTATGTTATTGTTTCTACTGCATTTCTATTTCTATAATGATAGAGATAAAGATGATGACTATTTGGATTCTTGAGTAATCCATACTGTGAACTTTCAGAACCTGAATTTTCGGGATAATATTACTCTCTTTTTAACCAAGATAAATATAGTTCTTTCCATCTCAGTCACTGGACTCTCTAGTTAATGTGAATGTGAAAGACTAACCTGGGTCTATTGCCCTGCTTCCTGGTCCAGGTGGACATGATTGTTCAAGTGCCTCTAGGACTTGCATAGTCTGCTCTGGTGAGCTTGTCATTGGGTTATAAGAGGCTACATATCTGTGACACTCTTGAAGAAACTAAAAATAAACCCGTAAGGCCAATTGAATAACTGAAATTCTACCTAGAGGTTGGGGTGAATTGAGAAGAATACTTTGTGGTTTACTGTGTGACAGGCAATGTGCTTGTCTCGTTTCTCATTATTTTAATTAATTCTCAGATCAAAGAGAAAAACCATTATTCTTATCACTTTATCAACTGTGACTCAGAGTTATTCTCTAACTTACCAAGACCACAGGTAGTAGTAGGTAACAGAGCTGGGATTCAACGCAGGGATGGTCACATTCCAAAGATCATACTCTTAACCATTAATGTTATATTATCTCTTGAGGATTAAAGCCTATGCTCAGAGCAGAGATTTATCTAGAAACTCCTTTGGGAGAGGCTTGTGGAAATTTGACAGCTCTAGTGGTTATCTTGGCCTCAGACTCTCACAGCCCTATCTATTAGGCCTGCCTTGTGACACTACTCTATCAGTTAGGAATTGTGTTCTGCTGATAGTAACAGAGATAGGAAAGTCTGAAGCCTAATAAGTTAGAAGTTTTCCTCTCGTATGAAGGAATCCTGTAAAAGGGCAGGCAGGCCAGGCAGGTGGACTTCCCAGGGCATCAGGAGCCTGAGTTCTTTTATTTTTATGTTCCACCATCTTTAGCACCAGTCAGTAGAAAGATGGTGACTGAATCTCCAGCTGTCACAGCCAGGCAGGAAGAAATGGGAAGGAAAACGTTTCCAGCCGTCCATCACTTATTTTTTTTTTTTTTCCGTCCATCACTTATTAAAGAGCCTTCTCTGTTAACTTCTCTTTGACCAAAAAAAAAAAAAAAAAAACCACATAATCATGTGCAGATGCAAAAAGGGGGCTGGGAAAAAGAATCTGTTGGCTGAGCACAGTTTCTCCCTAAATAAATGTAAGATTATTACAAGAGAAGAGTGGAATGACTATTAAGAGGAGAGCTCATTTTCTGTGGCACATTTTTTACCTAGAAAGGAGTTTATTTCCTGGTTCAAAAGATGTCCTATGAAACCTGTGTTGGATCTCTACTCTAACTGCTAAAAACCAGCCTAGTGAATTACAACATATTTTTATAATTTTATTCATGAAATTGACAGCCACTCCCTTTAATTCTGGATCTGAAGAGTTAGAACCTGCTTAGGAATATTATTTTGTAAATAGTCTTTGAATCTTTGACCTCCGTGGTTCTAATGGCACAAATAACTCTTCAGCATATGCTGAAAAGAACCTGAAGCCAAAGAGACTAACAACCTTTGTTCAAAGTTGAGGCTAGACCTTGTAATATGTGACAGGTAGTTCAGTGACTTAATCATTGTTTTCCTAGTGCATCTTTTTTCAATCTTTGCAGGTCATTCAGTCAAAAGCCAAGCTTCTCAGAGATGGAGGAAGGCCTAAGATCCTTATGTATGTTGAGAAGAATTATTAAAAAATAAAAGGCATACCAAACTAGGCCTGGTAAATTGTAACTTTCAAATGTTACATTTGAAAATGCACATTTTAAATCTTTATAAGTAAACTGTTAACCTTTACAGCCATCTCTCCCACTTGCAGCACCCATACATACACACACAGCTAATATCCTCAACAGCCCCACAATACTATATTATTGTGTAAATCCTAGTAACAGCATTTATTTAAAACATTAAATACTAAGGTCAATGTGTTAGGAATGGCTAAGCTATGCTGGAGCAACGAACAACCCCAAGATTTCAGGGATTGCAAACAATCAAAGTTTTATTTTTCTTTCATGCAAAGTCCATTACAGCTTCTCATTATTCTCTAGGGAGACCTGGTGATTCAGCAGTTTAGACCGACTAATGCTCCCCTTTCCCAAGAGTGCACTGTCAGGGACATAGGGCCTCCTTCTATTACGGAGGGACAGAGGTATAATAGAGAATCTAGAAGTGACACAGATCATTTTTGCTTACTTTTCATTATTTATTTATTTTAAAGATTTTACTTATTTATTCATGAGAGAGAGAGAGGGAGGCAGAGGGAGAGGCAGGCTTCTTGCAGAGCAGGGAGCCTAATGCAGGGCTCGATCTCAGGACCCTGGGATCACAACCTGAACCAAAGGCAGACGCTAAACCACT